>NW_028258212.1:600000-1200000 GCF_053883595.1 Heterocephalus glaber | reverse complement strand
GGCCATAGCACAGATGTCACTTTTTCAGGAAGCCTCTGAGCCCCAAGTTAAGATGGCAGTGCTTCCTCTGCTTTGTCACCGCTGCCCTGCACCCTCTCAGGCTGGTTGTGGTATATGGTCTGCCCACTTCCTGCTTTGTCTTCCTGCTGGACAGTAGGCTTCAAGGCTTGGACATACCTGTCTGTCCACCATTTTATTTATTCCCAGATGTTGACCGAGTGGCTCATCAGTGAGTCTAACCACTTTCCTGACTATCACACTTGAAACTTAGTTTGCCCAGGCTGGTTATGGTGGCACAGGCTTGTAATCCCAGCATGTTGGAGACTGAGGCAGGAGGATTGATACAAGCTTGAGGCCAGCCTGAACTACATAGTGAGACTCTGTCTCAAAAAAACCAAAAGAAAACAAAGCAACAAAAAACAGACTCCCCAGGAGCCTTGCACACTTTTTTCCTAAAGGCATCTCAACTCACCATATTAAAATTGATACTAATTTTTCTTTGATTTCATTCAGTAAAAAATACAAACATGCACACACCTTTGTTTGGGGGGGGGGGGGTACCGGAGATCAGACTCAACATGCACTGTGTTTTTACTGTTTCCTTCTTCTGTCTCACTCACTAGACCAGTCCTTCAACAGAGCTAAGCCTGTCGTCTTTGAGATCATCAGTAACTGCCATGAAGGCTCTGATTTTTTTTTTTTTTTTCTTTCGGTACTGGGGATCAGACTGAGGACCTTGCGCTTGCAAGGCAGGCACAGTGCCACTGAGCTAATCCCTGGCCCGGCTCTGATTATTTTCGTGAGCGAAAACAAGCAATAGAAGTTGTGACTCTTGGACTCAGAATTTAATATTGCTAGAAATAGCTTCTTTATTTTTCGTATGGTTACTGTGCTGATAGGCTTTAGTATGAAGAAAGTCATATGTAAAAAAGGAATAATTACAGGGGCCAGGGATTTAGCTCAGTGGTTCCACCACCTGCCCTGCAAGCGCAAGGACCCGAGTTCAATCCCTGGTACCAGAAAAAAAAAGGAATAATTACAGTGGTGCCTTGATTCACAAACGATTTTGTCTGTGAACTCTGCCTCAGGTGATGAACACTCAGCCATCTTTTCCAGAATCATGGATCAAATTAAGTTTGTGAGCCGAGGTACCACTGTATCCTTTGGAACATATTTAATGAGTTGGATGATATAGCAGAGCAGTAAGCCTGTTTTTATTCCTCTTTTTAAAGAAATAGTTCTGTGGGAATATTGGCACAAATAGATAAAAACTCTATAGGTTTGGCTTCATACTGTAATCATTGAGTAAAGACTATATATCCTGTTGTAAACTGACATGAACCCATCTTTGTTCCATACTCTTTGCTTTAGGTTACTATCGCACTGAGAGAGATAAGGGGACACAGTATGAGCTCTTTTTCAAGAAGGCAGACCTGATGGAGTACAGACACGTGACTCTCTTCCGCCCTTTTGGGCCTCTCATGAAGGTGCAGAGTGACGTGGTTGACATCAGCAGGGCCATCATCAACATCATCATGCCGCTTGCTCAGAGAACGGAGGCCTTCACACAGTTCATGCAGAACTTCAGGTAGCTGTCAGATGCTGAGGGCTTGGCTAGCTTTTCCTAGAAAACTCACATTTCATGCATCTTTTCTGGTTTATCTTCACGAAGTATGATTACTTAGGATTATAGAATAATCTTACAAGCTTTAGGCTAGCCTTATTTTTGAAATTCTCTTTTTCCTTAAAGTGCATATAGCTAGTTTCTTGACAATTTGAACTGTAAGTCGAGAGTGGCAACTATTAGAAGCTGAATTCAATGACTTTTATAACTATGTGTGAATTCATGTTAGGACAAGTTTGAATTTTTAAAAATTACTTTATTGAGACATAATTTACATTCAATGAAATCCATACGTTTTAAGGATAAGTAAGTCATTTTCATGACTTTTGACAGATGTATTCACTTGTAAACCACCATCCAAATCAAAATTATTTTTATCTTCCAAAAAACCTCCTCAAGAATAATTTAAGATTGAAATAAATTTAGAACTATAAATAGTGAACTAAAGTGGGAGAAGGTTATTCCATCTTGGGAAGCAGAGTATTTCTGTTTTTCTTTGGTCACTAAATTTTGGTATTTTAGAATGCTGAAGTGTTGATAACTGCACATTAGAATAACAATTTGAGAAAATATTGCTTTTTTGTTTTAACATTTTCATGTTTTAGTTACTTTCGTATGCTACTTTTAGTGCTTTGTGATGCTAACCTTTATTCTTATATTGAAAAAGTAGTTAACCCTATTCTGCAGCAAAATATTTAGGAGTTGTACTTATGAATGAGTTTTTTTTTTCATTAAGTTTATTGGTACATTTTAGGTATACAGTACGATGATATTCATCATTGGGAATTTGTGCCTTTAAATGATATATCTTGGTTCTTATTTTTTCCCCATTCCCATGTCCTCCCTTCATCCCCTCTACCCTTCCCTATTTACAAAGACTTTGTTTCCATTTTTTCCTTTTCTCTTATTTATTCCTTTCCCTTCTGTCCTTTCCCCTGCCCCTCCTACTTCCCCTTCCCCTTTAGACCTTTTCTTCCTATTTCACATTATCAGTTACACATTTTTTTGATCTTTATTTACACTTTCAGTTTCTCACACTAGAGAAACTATTCGCTATTTACACATATGTGTCCTATTTATTTCACTTAAGAGTATGCCCTCAATGTGCATCCATTAGCTATAAATGTCTTTAGTTTCTCATTCTTTATGGCTGAGTAGTACTCCATTTTATTAAAAAACCACATCTTCTTTATCCAGTCTCCAGTTGGTGGGCACTTGGGCTGTTTCCAAGTTTTAGCTATTACAAACTGTGCCTCTCTAAATGTGGGTGTGCATATATCGCTGTGGTATGATTCTTTTAATTCTTTTGGGAAGATCCCCAGCAGGGGAATAGCTGGGTCAAGTGGGACCTCTAATTCTGGTTTTTTGAGGTATCTCCATACTGATTTCCACAGTGGCTGCACCAGTCTACACTCCCACCAGCAATGGAGAAGGTTTGAAATAGCTCTCTTGAGAGCTGATACCATAAAGCATTTTTCCTTGGCATTATCTTCAGAGGTTATATTATTCTTTACAGTAAATATTCTTAGTCATAGCAAATATTTACTCTGATGATAGGTATAATTTTTGGAATTTGCCCGTTTGAGGACAAAATAACTGTTGATCCAAAACCTAAATATTAAATATTTATTTATTTGGTTCTGAACTAATTGAACTTACTTCCTTGAAAAGTTTATAATTTGCTTCTGAAACAAATTCCAAAACAAAAGTTCCAGAAACATGCTGCAATTGAGCCATAATGCTGGACTGCTTCCTTGGCCGTCTGAGGTCGCTGCTGGCATAGACTTCATGCTTTGCTGTGATGTCATAAACAACTGGGCAGCACTGTCACCTTAAATCACTAATGCTTCCTGTGACTTTACTCTGTCAGTAGTGCCTCACTTATTTTCTTGTAAAAGCTTCACCTGATTGTTCTCTGAGTAAGTAGTACCTCGTGTTTTCTTAAATTTTATTTTTCAATTCTGCTAGGGATGTTTGTATTCATCAGGACAAGAGGATCCATCTTACGGTGGTGTACTTTGGTAAAGAAGGACTGTCTGAAGTCAAATCTATCCTAGAATCTGTCACAAGGTTGGT
The DNA here is from genome assembly GCF_053883595.1 of Heterocephalus glaber. Classification (NCBI taxonomy): domain Eukaryota; kingdom Metazoa; phylum Chordata; class Mammalia; order Rodentia; family Bathyergidae; genus Heterocephalus; species Heterocephalus glaber. The sequence continues at coordinate 1,196,300 of NW_028258212.1, read as the reverse complement.
GAGTCATGCCCATAACGAAGTCCTTGGTAGATGGCGTTGGAAGAATGAGGATTTCAGATATGTAAAGTTCTGGTGCTTTCGAATAGCTGATGAGCATGGGGTGGTGGTGTGGAGCTCTTCATTTCACAGCAGCCCTGCAGAGCCTGTCCTCCCCAGCTCCCAGCAAGTGCCAGCTGTCCTCTGGGGCCTCCCCCTTCTGCACACTTGCTTCTCTCCCTTTTCTAGGTCTAAACCCTGTGCTTTGCTGTCCCTGTCTCCTGAGCTGGCTCTTACTTATCTCCTTCCTTTCTTCTGTTTGCTCACTATGCTTCTTTTCACCCTGCAGACGATGTCCAAGTCTCCATGTGTCTAAGAGCCCCTGACTCTGCAGGGTGCATCAGCTGCTCTTATAGTGGGGTCCTCTCCCAGTCAGACCTCACAGAGCAGTGGTTGGATCACTTAAGCAGTCTATTGGGTAGCTGGCACATAGTAGGCGCTCAGAGGTTTGAAGGGATGAATTCGTCATTCCTTAATATATCATTTTTTTCTCGTTAGCTTCTCAACCTTTTTCTCTAAATTGTGGGCCCAAAGATACAGCCCAACTGTCAAAATCAGCCATTTCTGTTATCTTTGATTGCTTTTTTACATGACACTAACCGCCACTTCTTAAATATTGTTACATTTGAAAAATGTAAATATTTGTAAGTGTGAAGTAACAGCAGCATGTAGGTTGCTTGTCCAGTCTAGCCATAGTAGCACCGCACCCTTCCCTTGCTCCTTTGCCTGCCCCTGCTGGTGGCCATCACCGAGTGCCAGACTGGGCCAGCACTCCACTCCAGCTGCTAACACTTGCCCAGCCCACCTTCTCTGTCCCAGGTACACTGCGTGGGAGTCCAGGCCAGTCAGAGGAGGTCAGGGCCCAGCTGGGGCACCTGCGTAACACTGACATGCATCAGCGCACTCACCCTCTTCCCCTCCACACCTGCCCTGGGGGCCCTCTTTCAGCTCAGAGTCAGACCTAAGGTGCAAGAGCTGAGTCTTACTCAGCTGTGTCTGTCTGAAGAGTTACTTCCTATTTGCATCTGTCCTTTCCCCTGACCAGCTCCCTCTCCCTCCATTTCTTCTCCTCTTCTCTCCCCAGATACCAGGTGCTTGCCCTGGTACCTCTGCAAATCATCCCTGTTGTCAGGATGCCTCTGTGGCAGGTGGTGGAAAGTTACCTTGAGCTGCTTGAGGAAGGATCAGGATTGAAGAATCTGGGGTACCTCCCAGAAATGGAGGGACTGTTACAGGCAAACTCAGAGAAGATCGAGACAGCTCTGGGGTCTTAGGGCTGGGACCAGAGGCATGGACGCCATCAGCGCTCTCTCGCCATCATCTTGCTGTTCTCTGCATGTTGACTTCCTTCTCCTGTTGCAGATTGGCTTCTTCCACATGCTGAGGGATGTGGCTGTTGGCGGCTCTGAGCTCACACTTCTCAGCTTTGCCATCAGAGAGGAAAGCACTTTCTCCCTCCAGTTGAGCTCCAGTTGAGAAAATCCCAGGGAAGGACATTTTCCCACTCTTTAGCCAATCACTGTGGCCAGGTGGGGTGGAGGTGTGATTGGCCCCACTTGAGCCTGATCCCCACTTCCAGGAAATTACTGGGGTGGGGTGGGTGGAGTGAGGGTGTGCTATGATCAGGGCATCCAGGTGGTGCTGGGCAGTGGGGTGGTAATGGGCAGGTTCCCCAAAAGAAAGGCGAGGTCTCCATACTGTAAAGTGGGTAGAGGAGTCCCAGGTCTCCCCAAAACAACTTGATCTTGCTTCCATCTCCATTATACACACCATGCCCTGCTAAGAGCAGCCTTCCCCATGTTCTCATTGGGTGTCTCTGCCTCCTGTTGCAGTGACTTGTCAGCTTGGTGTGGAGGCACAGGGTGCCCAGTCTACCCTCCACCCCATTCAGGGAGCCAGAGTTAGAGACCGTCATTTGCATCTAACGGGTTCCCAGGGGGTGGTGATGCTGTGAGACTGGAAGCCTGCTTGTGACAGCCACTTTCCTAACAGAATATCCCACCAGCCCTCTGGCCTTAAGGGTCCCGTGTTCCATAACCTCGTACAGAAGTTGCTCTTCAATCTGACTCCCCTCACATTCCCATCTTAGGGTCCCTTGGTCCAACCTTCTTCTCACTGTTCCTATTTTAGGGTCCTTTGTTACCATCTGACTTGTCTGACCCCTAAATGCTTCCTCTAAGACACTTTCTACTTTATCTGCTTTTAAGAGTAATTACTGGGAATGACCTTTATACTTGACACTGAGTTCAGGATTTTAATGCAGGCATAACTCACATTCCACTTCTGGTGTCTTCTCTGACTGCTCTAGACATAGCCATCTCTCTCCCCAGAGCTGCTGCTCATTCATTCAGCAGCTATGCATTGAGCTCTGACTCTGCAAGGGCACTTTGCATAGGAATGGACAAGACAGAAGCCTGCTGTCATGGAGGGGAACGTGTGAACTAGTATGTCTGGAGGTGCTGAGGAGAGCAGCCAAACATGGTATCAGGGAGGAGCCTGTGACCAGAGCATGTCCAGTGGCTGCATGTGTCTGGTATGGGTGACATGCAGCAGTTCCCAAACGTGGCTGCTTCTCCACTCATGATGTGTCATCATCTCCCGGGTGGGCACTGGCCACTTAGCAGCACCTGTTAGGCCTCACATCACCAGCATGTCTACCCCTGGCCTGTAGGCACTCAGTGAACCTCAGTCCCTGGTAGCCTTGTGCCAGGAAAACTGACACTTGCCTTTCCCTGCGTGAATGAAAACCGGCATTGTGAAATATCTGAAGTATAAACCATGTTTGTAAGTTCTGTTGAAGGAAGAACATTGTAACTCTAAGTGGGACTCATCATTTGTTATATGTGCTTTCCTCATAGTGAGTCTAATTTTCACAATTACACCTTGGTCTCATTGAATGAAGAATTTAATCGTGGACGAGGACTAAATGTGGGTGCCAGAGCTTGGGACAAGGGAGAGGTCTTGATGTTTTTCTGTGATGTTGATATATATTTCTCAGCCGAATTCCTTAACAGCTGCCGGTTAAATGCTGAGCCAGGTGCGTAAACTGTGATGAGCTGAATACAAAATTGAGAATAGTGTTGGCATGTCCCATGATTTGAATCAAGTTAATTTGAGGGAAAGGGAGTTTTAATGCAAGCCGGGGATGTTCTTTCATAAGTGGTATTAGGCATAATTTACCTGGAAAACTAACAAGTTGAAAATTTGACTCTCTGTAGTTTACATCCTTTGTTCTCTTGGGGCCAAATTCCAATGGCTACATTTGAAGCCAAGTAAAGAAATGCAAAGAAATAGAAGTCTGGAAACTCATGAGAAGGAAACAACTCCAGGCAGAAAAAGAGCCACCCAGATGGTGTGGATACTTGCGAGTCTGAGGGACTCAACCTGTGGAGGGGATCGCGCACACTCTGACGAACACACACACGTGTGCACACTCAGGCGGTGTGTGGTCTTCAGACTATACATTTTGGGGTGACTTGCTGCTGTACTTTATGCTGTAGATGTTTTTTGAAAATGAATGGCCAAATGACAGTTTTGTGAGTCAACTTTTATTTTAAATTTAGAAAGGCAAGTTTTCTGTATTAAAACTCAATAGGAGTAATAAGTTCAGGAACATTGTGCAACCTGATAATGTAGATAGTAACAGTGCACTGTGTACTTGAAAACCGCTAATAGAAGTTGACTTTAAATGCCCTCACCATAAAAAAATAAGTATGGGGGCTGGGGATTTAGCCCAGTGGTTTCGCCACCTGCTGTGCAAGCACAAGGACCCGAGTTCGATCCCCAGTACCAAAAAAAAAAAATAAGTATGGGGTGAGGGATATGTTAATTAGCATGATTTAATCATCTCATAGGCATGCATATATCAAAACATGATGGTGCTTAAATATATACAATTTTTATCAGTTAATATACAGTAATTTTAAATGAAAGAATCTCATTTTGCATGGAACTCTTCATATCGTGCAAAGCCTAATTTTTTACTAAGGGCTTTGGGTAGGGAGAATTGTCCAGAGTTTTCTGAGAGCCTGATCAGTAAGTATGGGTCAGGTTTGTTCTTGTTACTCCAGACAGCATGAAATTCAAAATCTAGATATTGAAGGAGACATACTTGTTCAATGTAAAAGACATTTTTATATCCAGAAATAGCTTTGCCTCTGGAAAGTTGCGCCTTCCTGGTCCTAAATGGGTTTGAAGGAAGTGGGCTGGCATCTGCTGGGCTCTAGTAATAAGGGTGAGTGTCACTTACAGGTCTTCAGCAGCTGACACTTCCATAGCCAGGCCTGCTGAGGGCCTCTCAAGTGGCAGGCGGCCAGGTGCCAGTAGCCTCAAGACCCTTCAGACTCTCAGTTTGAATGCTGAGGATAAGGTCTTCCACAAGAGTTGTGATAGCAGGTGTTTTTTTGTTTGTTTGTTTGTTTTGGTACCAGGGATCGAACTTGAGACCTTGCACTTTCGAGGCAGGCGCTGGAACCACTGAGCTAAATCCCTGGCCCATAGCAGATATTTTTAATCCCTGTCTTGCCAGCCTCCCCAGATCTTGGTTTAAATCTGTCTACATTTCTATATTAATTATTTTGTACATATCTAGATATTATATAATATTCTTTGCATTTGCTGTTTTTAATTATTCTCTGGGAAGGGTGGATTTAACAGAAGTTTGTAAGTTTCTTGATGCTTGTCAGAGGTTAATATCTCTTACTGCTGACTAGATGACTTAATGAGTAATAAAAGGCTCACCTAATAAATAGATGAGAGAATACCTTTATATATCTCCCCAAAGTCAAGGGGACTAAACACATGACATTCCCTTTAGTCTGGTTTGTTTTTGTTTTTTGCAAGGTTATAGTTTTATTCCCTGACTTACTGATAAAATCATCATCACGTTCATCCAGGCAACATGATGTTCTGCAGCTTGAATATTGAGGATGTATGATTATAAAAGACTTCATTAAAGTCTCTATCAAGTAATAAAGATGTCGTTCATTTGATACCTCCTTGGGTGATATAAAATATGTTTTAACTTACAGGTAGAAAGGTGTTTTACCCTGTGGTGTTCAGCCTTTACAACCCTGCCATCGTTTATGCCAACCAGGACCCCCCACCCCCTGTGGAGCAGCAGCTGGTGAGACTTTGACAGTGTTGGTTGTGAGCAGCTCTAGAGAGCCTTTTATGTTTGTTGTACAAGAAGCAAACACAAGTTCCCATAACAAAGCACATTGTTACAAGCACATTTCCAGTCTCTTTCACACCTCTGACCCCCAGTAAGATGCTTTCAGAAGTAAGTGTCAGGGAGAACAGTGTAGGCCATGAAGAAAAACCTCACGTTCCAGAAAGTGGAAATTTTACAGTCATCTCTGCCAGCTTACTTTTTTTTTTTTCTTTTGGTACCGGCATCGAACTCGGGTCCTTGAGCATGGAAAGCAGGCGGCAGAACCACTGAGCTAAATCCCCGGCGCCTCTGCCAGCTTACTTATAGTAACATTGAAAATTTAATTTTGAGAATTCCACCAAATAGGTTTAGGATAGAATGATGGCCTAGCACGTGCAAGGCTGTGGGTTTCATCCCCAGCACTGATCCTAAAAAACTCCACTAACATGTCACCATCTGTTGGCATTACCCTAATACACATATCCCTCCTTCTCATCTGTCGGGCAGTATTACTTGGGAATATAGATACAAATAGGGTCAAACTGGCAAGTTCCTCTGACATCTCACACCCTAAATATGAATTATTACCAAAACATAGGGCCGAGTATGGTGGTGCACACTTGGAATGCCAGCCCTCTTGGAGGCTGAGGCAGGGTGATCACAAGTTCAAGATCATCTTGGGCAACTTAGCGACTCAACAAGACTGTCTCAAAATCTAAAAATACAAAAAGGGCTGAGGAGTAGTTTAGGGTGAAGGCCCTGGATTCATTCCCCAGTATTTAGGGCAGGGTGGGGTGGGCTGCTATATTAGTATTAGAAAGTGAGAGAAGCCATCAGCAGACACAAGTTTTGAGAAATTTGTGTAAGATGGCAGCATTTGACATAGGATGTGGAGGAGAAAACAGTGTGTGGGCTCCTAGCGAGGATTCTGAGCAGCACCACAGGGCTGGCGTGCCACCAGAGCCAGGGTGTGGCAGAACCCAGGCCTCCCTGAACGGCCCCAGGTGAGTTCTCCCTTTGATGCCTCTGCCTACGTTGCTCTTGCTCAAGACGGGTGCTGCAGTCGTGGCTCATAGCCATGGGTTTTTGAATAAGAATTTTTTTAACAAAAATGAGTAGTAGCTAGTGAAGACTAACCATATATTTAAGAAAAACCAATATCATGAAATTTTAATGAACAGAAAAATTACATGAGAACATGAATGCCAGTAGAAAATCACTCTAAAATAATTCAGCTTTAGAATAATTAGAGAAAACATTAAATTGATAAAATAAGATTTATTGATATAAAATAATCAAACTTAGAAATTGTATAAATATAAAAATATATTTTTACAAAAATCAGTGCACAGGAGACCAGGGATTTAGCTCCGTGGTTTCGCCGCCTGCTGTGCAAGCGCAAGGACCCGAGTTCGATCCCCAGTACCAAAAAAAAAAATCAGTGCATTGGCTGAATAGCACAGTAGCCACAGATCAAACATTTATTTGAGCCAGGTGTGGTGGCACATAGCTGTAATCCCACTGCTCTGGAGTCTGAGGCAGGAAAATGGGCGTGAATTCAAGGCCAGCCTGCTCTACGTAGTGATTTCAAGGCCAGCCTGAACTACAGAGCAAGACCCTATCTCAAAAAAACAGATTTGTGTACTGGAGGACAATCCTTTGGGGCACATGGAAACCAAGAGAGGAAACTGAGACATGGAGAATCGGTCTGGAGCTCTCAGATTGCTTAGTAGAAGCTTTAGAGGGAAGAGTAAGAGGATGGGCTGAGTAGAGGATGGAGGAGTATGTCAGAGAGCTAAAGAAAGAAACCCTCTCGGTGTGGAGAGCAGCGAGGGACCATCCTGATGGCCTCCAGAGGCCCCAGCCCAGCTCACTGTCTACAGAGAAGGAAGAACTGGGTTGCGTCTTCCTCTTTTTGCTCACGTGCTAGGAACAGTAAAGCAATGCCATGACAGTTGTGAAGGCAGATAGCTTTGATGTAGAATCCATAATGAACGCATCATTTGAAGACAAAACAGACATTTTGAACATTCAAGGATTCAGTTTTCTTCTCAAAGACCTTTTCTAGTTCAGCAGAATGAGAAAGAGACATATTGAGAAGACTAGAGAATAAAATAGCAATTAACAAGAACACAATAGAACACTTGATCAAATTCTAAATAGTTTATGATGATATACATAATATTAAAAAAAAGAATAGCCTCGTGGATTTAGAAATGAAAGGGCATGTGAGTGATGTGTATGCAAAGTACATACGTGTGTGTTTGACTCAGCTCTCCTAGCAGCAGCAAGTACCCAGCTCCCGCATCCTAGTTTCAAGTGCTGTTCTACAACAGAAGGAGCTGGCACTCCTGAAGAAGGGGTAAAGGTAGGGCTGGAGCAAGAAGTATGCAAGAGTAGCCTGGAGTGTTTATAGCACCCTAAAATAAGAAAATGCCATCTGATGGAAGGACAGGGTCTGTCAGAGCAGCATAAGAGCCACAGAGCTCCCAACAGCTGGGCTGGGACAACCTGAGCAGCAGATAAATTACCTGGACCTGGATTATAACCCCCATCATAAAATAAAAACCCATGAACCCTACTTTAGAAATGCAAGAGTGAATAAACAGTGGATGGACCGCTGGATTAGGTGGGGCAGAGATGAGTCCTCCTTACAGAAGTCCAGTAAGTGGATACTCCTCCCTGAAGGTAGATTGAGGTAAGTTCCTTCCAGAGACTAGTGTGGAAAGAGAGAATAAACTTCTTTTAAATTTATTTGTTGGCTGGGGATTTAGCTCGGTGCTGCTGCCTGCCTCGAAAGTGCAAGGTCCCAAGTTTATCCCTGGTACCAAAAAAAATTTTGTTAACTGAAACATAAAGAATTGTATATACTCATAGGGGACCATGTGCTATTTACACATACACATTGTGAAGTATTCCAAATCACGGTAAACATCTAGCTCCTCCAGCAGTTATCTTTCCCTATGGTAAAAACATTCCAAATTGGCCCAGGGATTTAGCTCAGTGGTTCCATCACCTGCCTCAAAAGTGCAAGGTCCAGAGTTCGATCCATGGTACAAAAAAAAAATTCCAAATCCTATCTTCTAGCTTCCTGAACACACAGTGCATCCTTGCTGTATGTAGCCACCCTCTGGGTGTAGCAGTCTCACTGTAACTTACCTCTGGTCAGCCTCTTCCATCCCTCCCTCCCTCCTCAGCTCCTCAGTCTGTGGTCACCAGCATCCTGTGCTTACCTATGAGGTCAGCTTCTTAATCTCCCACCTAGGAAAGAGATGGGAAAACAAGCTTTTGAGAACTCTGCAAACACTCCTTACCCAACTGGTCAGGTGACATTGCCGCTGTGCATGTGTCTGCCTTGAGCTGTTGGTGGAAGGCCCGAGTGCTGACTCGGTGAGACATGCGGGAGCCCTGTCCACTGTGTGAGCCTTTGCACCTGCTCAGCTTTGCTAAGCTTGGCCACCTCACTAAAGACAGAAAAGCCTGCACCACTTTCTGTTTAAACTTGGATGAGCAGTAAATAGCACACAGATAAAAATCATTAGCAATAAACATTGAACTAGTCAACCTTACTAGGAATAAATCACAACAGCTGTATAAATACTTTTTTCTGCTGTGAAATTGCTGCTTTTAAAAATCACGGCCATTCAATCATCAGCATCACAAAAAAACCGAAACTCTCAGCCAGCAGCCACACACTTGGGGGTGGGCAGCCTCTGGGCTGGTGACCTCTATGCCCAGGTTCCCCCAAGCCAGAGGTCACTGGAGCCTCAGAGTAGCCACATACGGACATTGACACTATGAGGTGCAAGCACAGCAGTGGCAGTGAAATGATGGACTGAACTACAGTGCTGCGGCAGATATTGTGGAGCAAGAGAAAGGAGTTGAGATGAAAGTAGAGCAGCATAAATGAGGAAGATAGACGTGGCATGTCCATTTTAGATGACATGTTAAAAACAACAGTGGCTAGTGTCTCACATGCCCAGCACTGCCCTACTCGGCCTGCGTGTTAGCTCATGGAGTCCTCTGCACAGATGATGGTATAGCTGGGCTGCGCGGGTAGGCCCACGGGCACCGCTGGCAGCACAGGTGAGCAGCATGCCACAGGACCTGATCCTGTGTGTGGCCCAGGTGCCTCTAGCGTCTGAATTCAGTGCAGATGGTGGGTCTCCTGGGCCCAGCACCCTACGGGCCTGCTAATGTGGGTCTTTGTTGTGGTAGAAGACAGAAAATAAGATCCGATTAAAAAAAGATAATAAGATTAGATAGTAAATGGTGTGTAAATCATTAAACCAGGCCAAGTTGTGAAGGCCAATTAGGTGATGTGTGTGTGTGTGCACGCTCAGAGTCAGGCTTTTCTGAAAAAGGATGTTAGGGACAGGAAGGAACCATCCAAGTGGTGGCTGGGGAGGTGGCTCCGGGCAGAACAGCTGCTGGGCTCCCGGGATGGCCAGGGGACAGCCTAAAGCTGGTTGCCCTCATGATGGAGAAGCACGGGTAGCTCTGAGCCTTGTGTCTGTGTCCCACACCCGAGGTTAGTGGAACACTCTGTAGAGCCCAGTGGAAGAGTTTCAGGCTTTGTGGCCACACAGCCCTGTGGTAACCGTTCAGCTCACTGTGTTGTGAAAGCCACAAACGGTTTGCAATAAGGGTGTGCAGGTTGGGAGCCTGAGTTTGTCTCATAGCAGTTAGTGGGCCAGCTCTGACAGTAGGAAGGGGAGCCTGTCTCACTGGTGATGCAAGCATCCCTACACTCCAGGTATTCCTCAGGATGGACCTGCACAGTCTGTGGGTGCTGGGTGGGCACTTAGCTAGGTCTGCATGGAGTTGGTGGCTCTTGTCCTCCTGAGCACCTGCCCCTGCAGATCAGAATACACTGTGTGACCAAGAATAACCTCAGCGTGCATGGCATACAGGGCTTGAGTTCACTTGCCAGAGGAAGATCTTCTGCTCAGATTACTGGATTTTGTTTTGTACGGATTTAATAAGTTAAGTACATGTGATTTTTGTTTTGTTTTGCCGTACTGAGGTTTGAACCCAGACCCTTTGCACTGAGCTACACAGCCCTTTTGTTGTTTCGAAACAGAATCTCACTAAATTGCCAGGGCTTAGATCCTCCTGACTCAGCCTTTCAAAGTACAGGGATTACAGGCATGCACCACCACACCCAGCTGATGGTAATCTTTTATCAGTCATATAAATGACAGGAAAAAAGTATCCTTTGGAAAATAACTTGTTTAATTGTTTATTAAAACTTCTAAATCAGGTGTGGTGATGCACACTTGTAATCCCAGCATTCTGGGAGGCTGAGGCAGGAGGTTCACAAGTTCAAGTACACTTGGGCAATTCAGTGATTTAGCAAGACCCTGTCTCAGAATAAAAAATTACATAACAGTGGAGGATGTAGCTCACTGAGAAGGTTCTACGTTCAGTCCCCAACACCAAAAATAAATTTCTAATTCTTAAGGGATTAAATTGAACTTTTTCCATTTTTTTTTTAATTTAAGGTTCATAAAAAGGACTCTGGTTTTTGGCGAGATTTTGGCTTTGGGATGACTTGTCAGTATCAATCAGATTTTCTGACGATTGGTAAGTATGCTTCAGATTTAAGGGTAGAACTTTATTTATTCTAGACCTTATGACATTTTTCTAAAAGGTATCAGATTTTGAGTGTTTCCCTATTAAATTATAAGTGTCTCTGGTTATAGCTAGAGAAATAAAAGGCAAAGTGAGTTTGTAATTAATGTTAGCTTGTCAGCAAAGATGAGGTCATAAAGAGAAATATAATGTTAGATTTACTAGTTCCTTTAAAATCAAAGCACTGCTAGTTTTTAAAGACACTTGTTTAATGGGTTACCATATTTGCAGTTGTTTGGAGTACTCTTAAAAGTACCTCCCTAATGTGTGAATATATAATATATATATAATACTGACTTAAAAATCAAATGTCTCCAACATACATTTTTTTAATCTGTGCCAAAAATGTGTTTTCAGAGAAAATCTTATTTTCCTGCTCAGACTTGGTATCATCACTCATTTATATAAGTACGCTTCATGACAGCACGGGTGCTGCTCCCGTGACCCAGACCTCTCTCCCACTTCCTAACACTTACTGATTTAGGAAACTGTTTTCTCAGCACCGTTTTGTTCTGTACGTTCATTGGATTACAAACTTTATTAAAAAATACAAAACACCTCAAAAAAACACCTCCCTAGGCAGGCATGGTGGCACGTGCCCGTACTGCCAGCCCTTGGGGGCAGGCGCTGAGGCCGGAGGGTCACCAGGCCTCAAACAAAGACCGTGCTGTAACTTACACAGCTGCACGTCAGCTTGGATTATCTGGTCTTAGGACTTTGGTCGTCTTTAGATATGAACCCCTTCTTTATGGCCTAGTGGACTGTTACGCAAAAATCTCCATATTTATGACAAAGGAAAGAGCTGCTCTTTCCAGCTTGATTGAAGAGGGAAGTTAGGCCTTGGAGTCACTGGCTTAGCTTTCTACCCTAGCCTAACACTGTGAGGAAGATTCTGAGCTAGACTTCATCCCCACCCGAGCGTCAGTCTTCCCCACGGAGATAAAGTGCCAGAGACCAGGTCAAGGAAGCAGACTAAAATCAGTGCTGGTGTCTCCCTTTCCATAGCACGTCCTGTGATAGAATATGTCCTGTGTACATTCTAGGCCCATGTGAGATTTAGTTTCATAGTTAGCCGTTTGTTTGGGAACTCTCTCCACCTTGTCTATTTGTCATTATAATATATGAATAATGGAAAATTAGGAAATAATGATAAAAGCCTACTAAATTAAACTAATGCCCTTTCGATCTTCCTTAATAAAACAGTATCTTTCTAAAATAGATTTTTATACATTTTAGCAGTATCTTGAGTGCTTTGAGTTCCTCATTTCTTTTTATAGTACAGTGTTATTGACATATCATTCATATATCATAAAATTTATTGATCTAAAATGTACCGTTACCTAAGTTGTGCAGTTCTCACCCATCACATTCAGAATATTATCACCCAGAAAGAAATCTCATGCCTGTGTCCTCTGTCTGTTGAAGAAAACACCTGGCCCTCTCACTGCAGTCCCCATCACCTGCTTTTTCTCTGGTGAATGGCCACACTTTCCTGTTCTTTGCATGCTGTGTGGTTTCTGTTTTGAAAAATGGATGTTTTAGGTAACATGTTGTGGCAACTCTGAATACTGACTCCCCCTGCTTCCGGGGCTTGTCTTTGTCTTTCCTTATTCCTGTATTGATATGCTTGAACTGTTTGGTGAATTCTTTCTCCCTCTCTTCCCCTGCCAATGCCAAGCCTCCTGTCACTCTCAGAGCACGTGCATTCTCTTCCTGTGTGCACTGCATTTGGCAGGGCTCTCTCGGTCTCTTTCCATGACTTTGTTGGTATCACTGTCGACTGCCAGGTTCACTGGCTAATTAGTAAATTACTGTCTTGTTTTTGACAAAGTTCAGAGCGTAAATTGCTCTGTGATCTGAACTAATTAATTTGGCTTTTAAAGGGGTACTTTTGGAGGCGGTCTTTGAGGTTGGTTTGGAGCTGTCTCTCTCTCCTGTACTCATTGTTAACCTAGCTGGCCTGTAGTTTAGCTTGTTGTCTTCATGAATTTACCATCCTCCTCTTAATTGCTTGTGACCAGACTCTTTCTTTTCTTTTCCTTTTTTTTTTTTTTTTGTTATTGTTGTTAAATTCTTTTATTGGTACATTGTAGGTATACAACACAATTACATTTCTCCTTGGGAATTGTACCTTTATATAATGCATCTTGGTTCTTAGTTTTTCCCCATTCCTAGCCCTCCCTTCATGCCCTCCACCCTTCCCTATTTACAACAACTTTATTTTCATTTTTTCCATTTCTCATAATTTTTCCTTTCCCTTCTTTCCTTTCCCCTGCCCCTCCCACTACCCCTACCCTTTGGACCTTTTCTTCCTTTTTCGCGTTATCGATTATTCATTTTAATCATTGGTACATTTTAGGTATACAATATAATGACATTCATCATTGGAAATTTGCACCTTTGCATAGTCTCTCTTGGTTCTTATTTTTCACCCTTGCCCAGCCCTCCCTTCAACCCCCTACCCTTCCCTATTTACAAAGATTTTGTTCCTATTTTTCCATTTTCTCATATTAATCCCATTCCCTTCTATCCTTTCCCCTAGCCCTCCCACTTCCTTCCCTTTGCCCCTTTTCTTCACATTACCTATTATACATTTTAGTCCTTATTTACACTGTCAGTTTCTCACACCAGAGAAACTATTCGGTATTTATACATGTGTGTCCTATTTATTTCACTTAAGAATATCGCCTCAGTGTGCATCCACTTAGCTATAAATGTCTCTAATTTCTCATTTTTGATGGCTGAGTAGTACTCCATTTTATAAAAAACCCCACATTTTCTTTATCCAGTCTCCAGTTGATGGGCAGTTGGGCTGGTTCCAAGTTTTAGCTATCACAAACTGTGCTGCTATGAACATGGACGCACATAGATCACTGTGGTATGATTCTTTTAATTCTTTAGGGAAGATCCCCAGCAGTGGAATAGTGGGGTCAAATGGGACTTCCAGTCCTAGTTCTTTAGGGTATCCCCATACTGATTTCCACAGTGGTTGCACCAGTCTACACTCCCACCAGCAGTGGAGCAGGGTTCCTCTTTCCCCACAGTCCCGCCAGCATTTGTTATTGGTTGATTTCATGATAGCAGCCATTCTTTCTAGAGTGAGGTGGAATCTCAGCGTTGTTTTCATTTGCATCTCTCGAATGACCAGTGATGTTGAACATTTTTTCATGTATTTATTTGCTGTTTCTACTTCTTTGTGTGAGAAATGTCTGTTCATTTCAGATGCCCATTTTCGGATTGGGCCTTTAAATTTGGGAGGTCTGATGTTTTTAAGTTCTTTATAGATTGGAGATAGTAGACCTTTGTCTGAGGAAGAGCAGGTGAAGATTTTTTCCCACATTGTGGGTTGACTCTTCACACTGCTGGTGGTTTCTCTTGCTGTGCAGAAGCCTTTGAATAAGAAGAGATCCCACTTGTTGATTGTTTGTGCTAGTTCATGGGCAACTGAGGTTTTGTTCATAAAATCTTTTCCTACACCGATCAGACTCTTTATTTTCAAGACTTCCCTTCTTGAAGCTTGACCTTCTCTATACTCTGTTTCAAATATGGTCAGTTCCTTTGAAAAGAGCATTGACACAGTGTGTTCTTGTGGACTTTTCTTCCCTTGGAACACAATTTCTGAGCTTCTGCTTGGAACTGGGAACAACAACAGTAGTACACTTCTCATAAAGTAAGCTGATATCCCTGTGGCAGGAGTGGGTACTGGGTAGGAGCAGTAGGCCCCCCAGTATTCTCTGCCTACATGTCTAGAGCAAAGCCTCTGTACTAGTGGTGTGGCTAGCTGGTGAGGAAGGGAGGATACTGCTTGGAATAGTGTTTGTCCCTTTTTCTGTTTCCTCTCTGTATTAGCTTTCCCATTGCTGATACAAAATACCTGACACCCACAACTTAAAAGAGAGATATATGTTGGCTTAACAGTTTCAAAGGGTTCATTCCATGGTTGACTGGCTCTAAGACAGAAGCATCATGGTGGAGGGGCATGGTGGAGCAAAGCTGCTTAGTTCATGGTGGGTCAGAAGCAGAGCAAGGGAGCAGTGCCAGAGAGGAAGGGGCCAGGGACCAGATACAGATCCCAAGGTCATACCTCCAGACCCACCCAGACATACCCAGTGTGTGCTTTACTAATCTCTGCATGGCTCTCAAGCCAATCAAATTGACAGTCATGCTTCACTGTCACATTCCACGCCTAGTCAACTTGTCGCTCAAACATATCTCTTTAAACCATACTTAATCTCCAAATAAAGACAATAAGTTCATAATTCTCCCTCACATGATACAGCTGTCCTGCACACAACTGAAGATGGAATAATCCCTTCTCCCAAACTCTCAGCAGTTCAACACTGATCAAAAGTTCAAGTCTCCTCTTAAGACTCATAGCTACCTCTTACCTGTGAACCTCTGTAAAATTTAAAAAGTGAGTTACTTAAAACCAAAATACAATTGTATAGGTCAAACACTCCCATTCCAAAAGGGAAAAAAGGATAGAAAAAAAGAAGCAGGATCAAAAGAAGGCAGAAACCCAGCAGGGCAAACCTCGAGTCCTGCAGTTTCATGTCCAGCTTCTTGACCACGTGATGAAGAGACGTGTGCGGTCCAGGGGCCTTGGGCAGCCCTGCACCCGTGGCCTTCTGAGTTGCAACCCACACGTCCTCTCTTGGGCTGGTTCTGCTCACTGCCTGCAGCTTTCCTTGGCAAGCATTCCATGTTCCTGGCATCTCTGACTTCTGGGGTCTCCACTGCATCTTTAATTTCATTTCTACAGCTTCAGCGCACTTGCCTGGGCTCCCAAGCCCTCCTTTGAAATCTTAGTGGGAGCCTCCATGACACAACTCGTGCATTTTACACATCTGGAAGATCAGTATCACATGGATGACACCAGCACAAGGGTGACCTTTGGACCATCGCTGCAGTAGCCTCTGAGTGCCTGGATAGCTGAGCATGGTGAAGTGAATCCCAGGGAACGTCAGAGAGCCAGTACCCTAGGCTGCCTTTCTTGAGCAGAGGGCTTAGAGCCTCTCTTCTCAAGTGAGAGGTTTATACTTTTGCACCCATAAAATAATGACAGGTCTTGCTGATTCCTAAGATGTCCGCAAGGTGGCACCTTGACCTGTTTCAAAGTACTTGTCTTTTTTTTTTTTTATTCTTTTATTGGTACATTTTTTTGTTTGTTTGGAGGTTTTTTTGCTTTTTTTATTTTAGTTTTTATTGGTACGTTTTAGGTATACAATACGTTTACTTTTATCGTTGGGTGCTTGTACCTGTACATGATGCATCTTTGTTCTTATTTTTTCCCCATTACCTGTGCGCCCTTCACCCCCTCCACCCTTCCCTTATTTACATAGATTTTGTTTCCATTTTTTTCTTTTCTCATAATTTTTCCTTTCCCTTCTTTCCTTTCCCTTCCCCTCACACCACCCCTACACCTTTGGACCTTTTCCTATTTCAAATTATCAGTTATTCATTTTAATCATTTTAATCCTTATTTATACTTTCAGTTTCTCAAACTAGAGAAACTATTCGGTATTTACACCTGTGTCCTATTTATTTCACTTAAGAGTATGGCCTCAGTGTACATCCATTTAGCTATAAATGTCTCTAGTTTCTTGTTCTTTATGGCTGAGTAGCACTCCATTTTATAAAAAATCCACATCTTCTTTATCCAGTTTCCAGTTGATGGGCACTTGGGCTGTTTCCAAGTTTTAGCTATTCCAAACTGTGCCACTATAAACATGGGTCCACATATATCACTGTGGTATGATTCTTTGAAAAGTACTTGTCTTTTAAATGGCACTAATCTCTTCAGGAACCATACCTCCTTTGGCCCCAGGTTTACACATGGTTCCTTGGTGGGCCAAAATTTTAAGTTTTTCAAAATTTTCTGCTCTGCTCTGCTCTTTGCTCCCAGTTCTCACTGTACGTCTGCCTAAAAACAGCCAGCAATACCATGCCACAATCTGAACCTTGGGCTGCCTTCCCTCACCAGATCAGTTGGTCTGCCACCTTTAAATACATGCTCAGAGTTTTAGGACACAGGCAAAGTGTAGCCAGTTTATTTGTCAGAGTGTAACACACATGGCCTTGAGTCCAGTTCTCCAGTGAGTCTTCCTTCCCAAATGAAAATTCATGAACCTGGCCTTTACTGTCTGCATTCCTATCAGCATTCTGGTCTTCTGAGCTCCGACCAGAATTGCCTATCATGCCCTGCTTATGGCATTCTAGGGCTTCTCTAGCCACCTCTTTGAGGCTTCCTAAATACCTTCTGCACACCAGTTCCAAAGACTTCTGAACCACATGGTCAGGTAGTCACAGCAACAGCCTCACTTCTTAGTACCAGTTTTCTGTGTTAGCTGTCCCATTGGGAGTACCGAGTACCTACCACCGACAACTTAAAGGAGGAGAGGTTTGTTTGGCTCACAGATTCAGGTGGTTCAGTCCATGGTTGAGCAGGCTGCCAAGGCAGAAACGTGGCAGATGGGTGCGGTGGAACAGTGCTGCTTAGTTCATAGCAGCCAGGAAGCAGAGCCGGGGAACAGTGTTGACTGAGAGGAAGGGGCCAGAAAGCAGACATAGTCCCCAAGGTCACACCTCTTGTCACCCACCCAGATAGGTTCTAGTAGAGTGTGTCCTAGTGATCTGGGTGGCCCTCCAGCCAGTCAAGCTGAACTGTCACATTCTCTCATGCACATGCTGCGCCTTTTGTAGCTATCCCGCAGTTCCTGGATATTCTGTTTTATTTCTCTTTTTTTCAGTCGTTGTCCTCTTGGCTGTTAAGCTGTGAAGTTTCCGTCGTCATGTGCTGAAACACAGAGATTCATTCTTCAGGCCTGTCCCGTCTCCTGACAAGCTCGTCAGACACACTCTCCATTCCTGGGGCAGGGTTTTATCTGAAGCGTTCCTTCTTAGGGTTCCCACTTTGCTTGCGTTATTCATCTTCCGTGTTGTCTACTTATTCCGACACATTTGTTTCAGACTCCCAGGATGGTAATTCCGATGCTTCTGCTGTATCTGAGTCTGGGTCTGGTGTTTGCTCTCTCTTCAAACTGTCTTTTGCCTTTTACTTTTTGTGTTGCAAGCTGAACTTAAAGCACTGGGTGAATGGGACTGTGGCCCACAGCCTTGGGTGATGTGGGAGGTGGGGCAGGGGCGTGCTGCAGCTCTGAGAGGTCCGGTGATGACAGGGGCTGTGTCCTTCAAGCCCAGCCTTCCTCCTGCACAGGGCTCGTGGGGTCTGGAGCTGGTGCTTCCTTCCCCTGCTCCGTAGCTCCTGGTGCTGTGGTTTCTGTTGAGGTACAGCCTTGTTAAGAAGACTGGGATGCCTTGTTTCAGAATGGCTACCTTTCCCCTCCCCTGCCAGAATCACTAGAGGATTTTTCTTCTTCCTTCGGGATCGCTTCTCAGTCTGTTTTGCTGAGTGGCCTTTCTCTGCCTCTGTTTAACCTCTTCACATTGGCATTTCGTAGTGTTGACGCGTTGCCCTTATTCTCCTTCTGAACTTCAATAATTTCATTCATCCCTGTGGTTTTCCATCATCTATTCACCCCTTTCCAAACTTCTGTCTCCAGCTTGGCCCTCTCTTATGTTTTCCCCTCTGGGAAGTTTTCTGCAGCTCAGGAAAACTTGTTTCTCAAAGGATGAAAAAAACAAAAATGATGAAACACTGATGGTGGTGACAGTATAGGTGATACACATTTCCTTCTCCTTTACTGACTTCCTGTAGGACTCGCAGGTTGACACTGCTTTCTCAGATGCTTAACCTGTTTCTCATGCTCTCAGCACCCAACACTGAGGTGGCTGCTGGCAGATGTCGAGGAGCAGGTGGGCACCGTGTGGCTCTCTGTATAGGGCCGAGCCATTGCAGCAAGGCAGAGCACTCGAGTCAGTCTGATCCAGGCTTGCGCTCCAGCGGCCAGGCAGCCACTGACAGTATGCGCTTTGATCCTGCAGGTGGGTTCGACATGGAAGTGAAAGGCTGGGGTGGAGAAGACGTTCACCTGTATCGGAAGTACTTACACAGTGACCTGATTGTTGTCCGAACCCCGGTTCCTGGTCTTTTCCACCTCTGGCATGAGAAGCATTGTGCAGATGAGCTGACACCAGAGCAGTACCGCATGTGCATCCAGTCCAAGGCCATGAGCGAGGCCTCACACTCCCACCTGGGCATGATGGTCTTCCGGGAGGAGATCGAGATGCACCTTCACAAGCAGGCCTACCGGACGAACAGCGAGGCCGCCGGCTAGTGCTCGGGGTGTGTCGCACGCAGTCTGACCACAAGCCAAGACTGTTGGTTTAGCCTTAATTCCTCTTCCAGATCCCATGCCTGTCCTGGAGAAAACGTGTTTCTCATATTCTTTCTGATGTTGTCTGTGCAGTTCACTGTGTTACAGGAAGAAAAAAATGAGTGTGTCAGTGCAAAGCCTGCTTTGTGATGTACTGTTCTGTGGATCAGTCAACAAAGGAAATTAATGTTTGCCCTAGAAGTAGCTGGGGTCTATTCGTACCTGGGACCTGCGTTGTGATCTCAGGATTATGGAGCGAGGTTGCACCAGGCAGGGGTGGGGCATGCAGGCTGGCCTATCAGCCAGCAGCTTCCCGAAGAGGGTTGTGGGGTGTGAACCAGGTGCTCCACCTGCAGACCATGTCAGCCTGCTCCCTTTTTAAACCAGAGCTTTGGTTGATAGCATGAAGAAAAATCCTTTTCACTGAAGCAGTGGGTAATGAA
The DNA here is from genome assembly GCF_053883595.1 of Heterocephalus glaber. Taxonomy (NCBI): domain Eukaryota; kingdom Metazoa; phylum Chordata; class Mammalia; order Rodentia; family Bathyergidae; genus Heterocephalus; species Heterocephalus glaber. Next base: position 1,176,759 of record NW_028258212.1, on the reverse strand, counting down.
ATCCTGCATCTGAAATCTCACCCAGTCGACAGAAGATAGAAATAAAGCCCCATGACCTACTGTTGTTTAGCCCCCAGAGGTCTGTTCCTAAGCGAATGGGTAAAAGTACAAAATAGGTTAGAATATAAAGTATATCGCCATGTTCTTGATTAGTAGTCAGAGTTGCTGTCAGCTACTTTGAATGAATAGAAGTAAATATGGAAATATTTTTGACATAGCACTTGATATGTTGGTGTGCTGGCTACCAGCTGTGTCCGGAGCAGAAGTTTCTATGAGCTAGACACATGGGACCTTCCTGAGAAGGTGCACACCAGTCGCACAAGCTGGGTTTGGCTTCTGCATTGCCTTTCCTCATTTAGCATGGATTCATTTATATTTATTATCCTTCATTTTCTAATACACTAATATTTACTACATCTGTATTTGCATTATTGAAATACTTTGAGTGGAAAGAGCATTTTACTGAGGTAGAAAAACAAAGGAGGTATAAGATCAGTCTGATGTGAGAGAAAAGATGGCAGTCTAAGGGAAATGCGAATGGCTGGTGGCTTTACAGCAACATATCAGCTGCAAACAGGATATTGTTTTAATTCAAGTATTACATCAGTGAGACAAGAGGAGTAAGAAATTATGTTCAGACAGGACTCTTACATTATTTATCGCACATGGGCCTTTTAACATTGGGCCAATTGCTAAATCCAGAAATTGAGAAAAAAGGTGAAAGGCATGCATAAGCTTCTGTAACCTTTACCTTTTAAAAGGGACCTGCTATTTGTATATAAACCCCTCAAAGTTCACAGGAGAAAATTTATTACTGTTTTTGCTCAGTAAATCATATCACCTGAAATGTTACAAATTCCAAATTTCTAGGTGCTACATGAATCCAGTTTTACAATAACTAATTCTTAAAATTTTAAGTTTGGGGAGTGTTTCTTAAGATGTATGAGAGTGCTCTCCACAGTAATGCAGGCCATTATCTCCTTTTGTATGCAGCTATTTATTATGAAGACCAGTGAATTATAGTATTCCAATGAGAGAATTTAATAATTTGCAAAGGTAAGTTGCCACTTGCCTTTATGGGAGAATCAAATGATTTTTCCTTTGCTCCTATTGTTTTAAACTAGCTTATCATCTAAAGATGGAAGCTAGCAGTGGAACTATGTGTTTTTGACATTCAGTAGTACTAATAAAGTATTTTATTACCAAAAGTTAAATGAAAACATGGTAAATTAATTTCTGTTATAAAATATCATAAATACAGAAATTGAGTAATATGCCATTATGTACTTGAAGACTAATAAAGCAAACACCAGCGTACCACCACCCAGGTGAAGATACAGGCTTCCCAGTGCCGGGCCCCTGGGCACCCTTCTGGACCACATACCTCACCCTCTCCATGGTAGTTGGCTTGTGTGATGTGTCCACTTGTGTCTCTTCATATTTTTCCCAACTACTTTTATCTGTTTAATATACTATTTAATTTTGCCTGTTTTTGAATTTATATGCATCATTTCATTATATGTTCTCTTTCACTCAGTATTAAGCTTTTGGGGTTCACTCATTGTTAATCTCGAAATTAGTTCCCTTTATTGCTGTTAGTTAAATAGTATTCCATTATGAATATACTGTGGTACTTTAAAATTCTGTTTTATTGATAAATATCTGTGGTGTTGCCAGTTCTCTGTCGTCCTGTTGTCTGTGATGTGGGTGTTGCTTGCGAGTGCACTGTGACCCATCTCCAGCCAAGCCCATCTCCTGGAAGCCGTTGCAGTTCTCCAGGAGTGGGAGCAACCGTGGAGCTCCACCTTGCAACCTTAGCAGTACCCAGTTTCACCAGACCTGTTGATTCTCGCCAATTTGGCTGCTGTAGAGATTAATTATAGTTATAATTTGCATTTCCAATCTTTCTGCCCATTTTTACCAGTTCCTAGGAATTCTTCGCATACCCTAGACACCAGTTCTTCCTGGTTAGATGTTTACAGATATCTTCTCCCAAGATGTGGTTCGTCTCTTCCCATTCTGAGGGTACTTTTTGATGAACAAAAATGGATGTGGATAATCTTTTTTTTAAATTATTTCCACTGTTTAAAATAAACTTTAGTTTTGGAACAGTTTTAACTTCAGAGCAAGATTGAGCAGAAGGTACAGAGTGTCCATAATGAACAATGTCCTCTTACCCACGTGTTCACTTTCTGCATTTCCGTTAACCATGGTTGAAAAATATTAAGTGGAAAATTATAGAAATGACTCATGAAACTTTTTCTTGTTACACTAAATTCCATTGTCTGTTAGACCAGTTTTTCATTCACCTCTGGTGGGCACCTTGGTTCCTTGCCACAGGTGAGTTTTTGTCATGATGCAAGTATTCAGCTCCTTTAGGCAAAACCAAAGAGCAAACTGCTTGATTGTGTGGTAGCATGTGTTTGGTTTTGTAAGAGACTCCCAAAGGGTCTTCTGAAGTGACTGTACCACTCTGCGTTCCACAGCTGTGAACAGGTGGTCCTGTCCACCTCCTCACAGCACATTGGTGGCGTCTGTTCTGCAACTGCTGTTCAGATGGAGCCCTAGTGGTAGCTCACTGATCCCTTGGTTTGCATTTCCCTGTGGACATAGCTGTGGGGCATCTTTGCATATGTTTCCATTTCATCTCTGTGTCTTTGGTGACATGTTGGCGTCTAATTTTTATCATTGATCATAACTTCATAATAGGGAAGGGTTTCTCAAAATATATATTCTAAAGATCTCATGAACAGCTTTGTTTCTCTCAGATATACACCCTAATGGAGAAGAGTTTTGTGATGTCAGGTGAGGGTTGCATTCCACTTTCTCCAGCACTGCCTTGTGGTGGGGTCTGTACTTTACCCCCACAAGCCTTACCTGCCCTGGCCCGCCGAGGGCTGAGCTGCTACACTTTTGTACTGGGAGAGCTTGGCCAAGCACCTTGTTCCTCAAAGCAACCATGGCTGTCACACCCTTTATAGTGTCATATAAATGTTAGAATAAACTTGTTTCACAAAAAAATTTTATGAATATGGGATCTCACTGAATCCGTAAGGTCACTTTAAGAAGAACTGCATCTGTATGATGTGGAGTCTTGGATCCCTGAACATACCTGTTGTTTTTACTGTCTTTCAGGTAAGTTTATAATTTTTCATATAGTGGACTTACATGTATTCTTTTTTAGATTTTTGCTTTTTTATAGCATTGTACCTGTCTTTTATCAGTGTTTATTGTCTCTTGCTGGTGTTTAGAAATCATTGATTTAAAGAAAAAAGAAATCATTGATTTTGCCTGTTAATTCTTGTGTTCAGAAACCTTCCCAAAATCTCTTCATTTCAATAATGTACAGTGGAACCTCAGTTCATGAATGCTTTTCTTTGCAAACAATTTGGTTCACAAACAGAAGTGTTTGGCAAAGATCAGGTTTTTTTATTTTGTTCTGAGACAGGGTCTGTGAGGTGCAGGCTGTCCTTGAACTCACTATGTGGCCCAGGCTGGTGGTGGACTCGCAGCAACCCTCCTGCTTGTGCCACCACACGCAGCAACATTTAGCAAAATGTTGTTTTTGTTTGCAAACTCTGCATTGGGTGACGAACACAACTGCGGCTATCTTTCCCACACGAACAAACATCTTTTCTAAAATCATAGAACGAATTGTTTGTGAACCAACGTACCACTATCTTTCTAGTTTATTTTGCGTTTTTCCAGTAACACAGCCATAACCTATCTGAGAGCTTTGTTTCGTGTCTCCATCTTCAGACACTGGATTTCTGTTCCTTGCCTCCCTGCACTCTCCCATGTGTCCTGCTGTGATAGTGGCGTGGGACAGGGCCCAAGGCTGTTGCTTTAGCACATCATCTGTAAGGACAGTTTTGCTGGAAGGTTTTGGAGAATGGCTTTACAGGCTAAGCAAAGTCCTGGCTTTCCTTGGCGAGTTTCTGTCATGCCTAAGAGCATTGCTCGCATACCTCTGCTACAGCTGTCAGGGTGACCCTGACTCTCTCCTCCTTTGATATGCTGGTGAGCTGCATTAATCATTCCCAGAGTAGACTCCAGTTGGTCGCAGTGTCTTATGCTCACTTGTGTGGCTGGGTTTGGTTTCGCACACGCACACACGTATGTCCATCTCTGCAGTGTGTGTGTGTGTGACCCAGATGCGCGCATCTGTGAGGAAGAGTGCCCTCCCGTCCCTTCCCCAGCCTCAGTGGCCTTTGTGAGCATTGTCTGAGCTTATAAAACAGGGCCCCAGTGTTCCTCGTACCATTCCTAGACGAGCTGATGAGACGGGTCAGTTCTTCCTTGAGTCTCTCGCATGCTGCCCGGGCCACCTGGGCATGAACTTTCCTGTAAGATTTGTGACCACTGATTCGATTCTTTTAATGATTGTTCAATTACCTAGATTTTTGCTTTTTCTAGAGTCAGTTTTGCCTGAAGTGTTTTGGGGAAACTATAATTTTCTAGACATTTATACTGATACATTTGAAAGTTTAGATGGAATTTACAAAGTTGTTTACATGTCTTTATTTATTGTGCTACTGGGGATTGACCCCAGGACCTTTGCATAGAGCTACACCCCCAACCCTGTATTCTGGATTTGAGTACTTTGTCAGATTTATATATTACAAATATCTTCTCCCAGGGAGGGTCCTATTTTTCACTGCCTTAAACAAAAGTTCTTAATTATAACAAAATCCAGTTCACTCCTTTTCTTTCATAGCTAGAAATTTTAATGTTAAGTAACCTTTGCCTATTCCAAATTGTAGGAGAAATGTTCACATTTATTTTAGACACTTTCTTGTATTGACTTTCAAATTTACATCTGCAGTCCATCTGGAAATATTTTTTGTTTCTTTTTAAATTTTTAGTTTTATTAGTACATGTTTCAGTGCATAGTGATATCATTCCTTATGGGGAATTGGAAAGTCCTTATGAAGTCAGCTATCATACATACAGATTAATAGCAGGCCAAAAACCTGTAAAACACCCAAGACAATTATACTGAGTCAAGCTACACTTTTTTTTTTTTGGTACCCGGGATCAAACTTGGGTCCTTACGTTTGCAAGGCAGGTGGCGGCACCACTGAGCTAACTCCCCGGCCCTAGCTACACTTTTAGATACATTCTCCATGCTGTATTACAATAACTTTGTTCTCTTTTTCCCTCTTGTCTGTTTTTTATTTTGCACTTTGTGTAAATATTGAGTTTCTCGTATAAGAGAGACCATGTGATATGGAAGTAATTTCTGCCCATGAGTTGCAGGAGGATCCAAGACTTTCTTTGGTAAAGGTGCTAATCGCAGACTCCGTCTCAGTTTGCTTGTAAACATCTTCATGTCTTCATTCAGGCACTGTGTTTTGAGAGTACAGTCCTATTGGCTGTTCTCTTCAGCCACACCAGGTGTTCCTCCCACCTGCTGGACTGGAAGTTTCCCCTGTGGGCTACCTGCATGGTGCTGGTCTGGAGCGATGGATGGATGGGCGTCCTCTGGTCTCCTGCAGCCCCCTCTTCCTGTCTGTCCTCTGTCCCTCTGGAGTGTCTGTACATGAACTTTTTCTGATCCTGCTTGAGATTCTTTAGGCTCCTGGAATTGCCGCCTTTCAGCAGTAGTGTGCTTGTGTGTTGTCTGCCTAGCCCTTCCTCGGTGGCTCTGTGTCACGTACTGAAACCATCACTGCAGCCTCCATACCTCACGCCCGAGTTCTTGGCTGTGTTCTGTGTCGTGTAATGGTAATTTCATCTGAATCATGGCCGAGCAGATTGTGAAAAAAATCAAATAGAACACGTAGAAATGAAAACTGCAATAATTGGATGCTTAAAACCCAATGGGGAGGAATAACAAAAGATGAGACAGGACCAAGGAGAGATTTTTAAACCTAGAATATAGGTCATATATTTGCTTCTGCTTAAAGTCTGGTACACCATGATTTGTGCTGCACAACCTTGTGAAGCTCACAGCCCTGGTTCACCCACACAGTTCCCCTAAAGCCCTACAATGAGCTGGGGGCAACAGTTGGTTTCAAGCTCACTGTCATGCTAAGGGGTGTTTCTTTGGGTGCCAGTGCCCTCCTCCTCATCCCCAGCAGGAGCACACCAGGTCCCTTGGGGTGCTGGGAATGCATGGGGCCTGATGCATGAGGTGTGATTTCTGGTGACTGCTGAAGACGTGTGCCAGGGTCCCAGGTCTGTTGGGTACCCAGACGGCCCCTTCCTTGGCTTCCTGATGGTATTAGGACTTCTTTTGGGGGATTCAGAGGGATACTGTATTAGACATGATCTAAATTGGCTGTGGGTGGGTTGTAGGGTGTGTGTTTAGAAAGTTGATTTAGGACTGGGGATGTAGCTCTGTGGCACAGTGCCTGCCTGGCAAGCGCAAGGCCCTGAGTTCGATTCCCAGTACCAAAAAAGAGTTGTTTTAAATTCCAAATTTACGGGAATTCTTCCCCCAGTTAAGCTTGTGGTTGAGTTTAACCATGAAGTGGCTCTTTTGTGATGGTAGTGTGTCTTTGCCTCAGGATCTCAAGCGTCCTGTAAGAGGGTGCTTGTAGTCAGGTTTACACCCTGTTCCAACCCATGACAGAGATGATCATCCCCATTTAACTCTGAGCAAGTGGAGCACGAAGAGCTACGTGATTCATGCCAGCTGGGAACCAGGCCTTGGGCCCAGAGCTCCCTTCCCATCCTCAGCTCCAACCCTGAGCTGCTTGGCCTCCCTGGAGTGAGTGTGTGTGCATCCAGTCACGCGGGTCTCCTGCAGGGATGTTTCCCTGAGCGAGTGAGGCTGGAGGGGACACTGCTGCAGAGGAACCAGCTGCACCCAGGACACCAGACCAGCGCACAGGCAGGGTGTTGCCGAGTGCGTGGGGAGGGGCAGCCTGGGCACAGCCTCCACTCATGGGAGTCCCGGGGGAAGCTGGTGTGCTGACGGGTGCAAGAAGTGATGGGAAGTGAGCTGCCTGGTTCAGTGGCCCTGTGAGGAACACTGGGCTGCTGGCCTGATACCAGCCCAAGAGCCACTGCACAGAGGAGCCCATCGGTGCCACCCACCCACTGACACCACACAGATGGGCGTGCTGGCCACTCTGCAGCGCTCAGTGCCCACAGGCACTCAGGACCAGCACCGGGGGGTGTGCAACCACAGGACGACCTGCCACGGCGGACAGCTTCCTGTCAGGTAGCACTGGCCTCTCAGGACCCCAGACACTGAGCTCCTCAAGCCCTACAGAGCTGTAGCGAGGGCTTCAAACAGTGGGCTGTCGCCAACAGAGAATGGCAGACTGGAGGAGCAAGGCACCAGCTTCCCCTCTTCCTTTCCCAGGCTAGGGTGCCCTCAGCACATCCTGTTATGTGTGCAACTTACGGCACCCACCATGCCAAGGTGCCAGCTAACCGTACAGGGAAGAGGCCTCTGTGACCTCGTTTAAGGGGGGGGGTCCCCCAAACATGTGACCATGCACAGCTGCAGGCAGTGACATCTACTGCAGTGTGCTTTGAGGGAGGACTGGAGCTCTGTCCAGGCAGCAGACCATGGCACTCAGCTGCAGACGGAAGCTCCCTGTGCAGCCCACCAGGGCCACTGTAGGTTCTGGCAACTCCCCGCTTCTCCCTCCTCCCCTTCTCTCCTCCCCTTTCCCTCCCTTCCCTTTTCTTCTCCCCTCCCCTTTCCCTCCAGAGCCCAGCTTCACGACACACAGGAGCGCAAGTAGGTGGGGAACAACGTGTTCTTTTATTGATGCAAGTATGACCAATCACACCTAAATTGACATCCTGCATTATGGTACAGCTTTATACTCAGAGATCATCTCCAGAGACCAAAACATCAAAGTTAGGCTATGTATCAAATCAGGAAAGGAAAGTAGCAAACATGGACACTGTTCCAAGTACTGGAACTGAGACCAAGCACACACTGACATGAAGGCTCCTCAACACACAGGGAAATGTTCTAACTTTGTATCCAAATATATATTCTCAATTTGAGCCTTTCTTATCCCAAAGCGTAAACAGAGCAGTATGCACTGTCCTGTGCAATCCGTCCCATGGGCAGGAAAGTGCAGACACCCGGGCACGTGCAGCTCAGGCCCTCAGAGCCAGGAGAGGGCAGGGCAAGGTGCTCCGGGGGAGACAGTCGCCGTGGGTGACAGCGCCACTGACCCAGGGCTCGTGCTGGGTCATCGTGAGACACGGGTGGGTGCCTCAGGTGGGCATGCGGACCCGTCCCGATTGGGCAGTTTCATGGAAAGGACTCCAGCAGACTTGACTGGCTATCTTTGGGTTCTGACTGTGTGCACTGGCCACTGCACACACACCCAATGGGGCTCCTCGTCCCTCTGCGGGGTTTCAGGAGCAGCTTTGAACATCACCTTCCCCAAGTCTACTCTGATCTCATGACAGCCCAGGGTGCTTTTCAGTTAAACTCCCTAACGGGAGGCCAGGACTCACTCCCCTGTTGTTTTACATTTGTTCTTTTCCAAAATGCAATTAAAGAATCTGCAAGCTGCAGTCTCACAGAAAACACACTGCCAGGCCATCCCTTTGCCCTCCCTGACCCCTAAATCCCTGATAAAGAAAATGAAAATGTAAACTTTGGAAAGCCTGCATCAAAGGCTTGCCACCCTCCGGCCGCCCCAGCCCCTCCCCAGGAGCTGCTGCCAGGGCAGAGCTCGAGCAGAAAGACCGGACCCCAGTACCCTGTAAGGCACTAACCTGACATCAGAGACTGGCTGGGAAGGCGTTCGAGCAGGCAGGGCTCACGCTGCTGCTTTTGGTTGGGTTTTTCTAAATATTTTCTCATAAGATGTTCATAATCAAAGTAGAAAATAAAACTCTACATTTCATTAGAAGATGCTATCGTGGATACCATCTCCCTTGATACTCTTTCCCCACCCCTCCCCAAAGCAGGGCCCTGCCCTGTTACTCAAAATAAACAAAAATCTTTGTAAGTGCCAAAGGTTGATGCATGAAATAATTACCATTTTCTTTTTCATAAAAGTTATATACAAAATGGACCCCAACCAGTGAGGCCTCCTGGTCTCAACCCACATCCACTGAGACAGCGCACACGTGAGCGTCTTGGCGTCCGCAGGTGCAGGTGCAGGCGACCCACTCAGGCTCTGTGAAGCAGCGTGGTCCTGCGAGACAGGGCACAGAGGCGCTCAGTCTCCTGCAGGAGCACCAAGGGCGGGGCCTTCCTGCCACACAGCCCAGCCTCCCACCGTCCTCCGGGTGGCCTTTTGTCCCTGAGTTCCTACCTGAGGGCCTTCCAGCTGTCCTTCTCCATGTGATTCTCGGGGCCTTCACTCTCAAAGGAGGCGATGAAGAGAGCTGAAGGGTGGGGAGGCCTTAGAACCCGCGCCCTTGGTGTCTGCCCACCGTGCCCAGCTGTCACAGCAAGCGTCTGAGGCTGCCTGTTGGGGACTCCAGCATATCCTCCTCCTGGCAACCTCTCCTGTCCTCTGTCACCTGCCCACACCCACCTGCCCACAGACCCTCCTGGCTGGTGGCCTGGGTGTCCTCAAGGCTCGGGCCTGGGTGGAGTTGGGGCGCTCACCTTCCTCACTGTAGATGGGTGCTGTGAGCAGGTAGCTCTGAATCTTTTTGTCCTTTTCGAAGGGGCACTCCACCTGCGTCCAGGTCATGAACTCGTGGATCTGCCGGGAGATCTCCCAGAACTTCTGAAGGGACACAAGGCCAGTGGGATGTCTGTCAACCTGAGCTTAAAACCCGTGGTCAAAGGCAGGGACCTAGGCTGGGTCCGTATGGCCAACCTGCAGCCATGCTGGCCATGAGCCTCAGAGCTGGCCCAGTCCTCAAGGCCCTCTGTCCTGCTGCCCTGCTGTCTCCCTTTCAGGCCCAAGCAGGAGCCACACACCTGCCCAGGGCCACACAGGCCTCCCCAGGCACCCTATCCTGCCCTCCTCTTCTTGCCCAAAGTCCTCCTAACCTAGGGCCTAGGGCAGCCCCTCCAGCTCTCCGGTGAGGTTGGCGCTGAAGTCAGCACCCTGGGTCACTACAGCTTGCCACAGCCCAAGCTCTGTGACCAGGTCGCCCCTAGAAGGCAGGGGCCACACCTCAGGCCTCATTGCTGGACAGCAGCCCGCCCACCCTGACAGCCCTTCAGAGCCCCAGCGGGCTCAGGAAAGAAAATATGGCCTCTTCAGCCGCCACGCTGGGCACCTTGAAGTTGATGTGTCCATTGGGCAGGTGGTTGGTGTGGATTTTGTGCAGGAAGTAGATGTCCTTGACGAAGAGGTTGAACACAGGAATGACGATCTTCTCTCGGCTGCTGTTGGCCGTCTGGGACCGTTGCGTAGCGCCCTGCAGGGCCGTGCGGTAGTTGCAGAAGTTGCTGGATGGGTCCATGTGGTGCTGCAGGCAGGGTAGGGGACTGCTGAGCCCCAGACCACCCTGGGGCATCCTGGAGCAGGTGCCTACTGAGTCAGGGCCTTGCAGACTGTGGTGGCCACGGCCCTGCTCACACCCATCGTGTCCCCAGCTCTCCCTTCCTCTGGGCACCTCGACACCTCCCAGATCCGAGGCGTTCCATAAGACGTAAACGTTTTGCAATAAGATGGATTTCATTCTCAGACACATCTAGGCAGAGCCACAGATGATCTGGTCTCCCAACCTCCTGGCTGCCCAGGGGACCAAGGACAAGGATACATCGCCCAAAGAGGCCATCAGGCTGCTCAGTGGGCAGGGTCCCCTCTGTCAGACTGTGACACCAGTCCTCTGGGTTCCCTGCAGAAATCAAGGGGTGCTTGGGCACCCGCCGCCTGAAGGCAGAGTGAGAAGGAAGCCCCACCTCTCCCTGGAGCCCTGGCCCATGCAGGATGCTATGTAGGGTAAGGGCACTGCATCCGGAGACCTACCTCGAGGACGTCAAACTTGGCCGTCTTGACTTTCGACCACGTCTTCTTCAGCCGTGCCACAGGACTGAGGTTCATGCCAGCTGCAGGGACAGTAGCAGGGGTCAGGGTCCATAGAGGAGGCAGCAGGGCCCCTGCCCAGGCTGGCCCGGCCACTCACAGATGATGGCCATCATGGAGTTGAAGTTCCCGATGTTGAAGCACTCACGGGCCACATCGATGAAGAACTCCAGCATGCGGGTCCGGTGCTTCTTCTTCACCACCTGCGTGTCGGGGCAGCTCAGCAGGGCACCACCGGACGCAGGGCCTGAGACCCCAGACGCACTCTGCCCTGCTCAGTTTGCCTTGGGGGCCCGAGGACCAGTGAAGCTCCCACCCCAGGCTGGGGGAAGGCTGCTGGCCACAGGGGTGCCACTGGCCCTTTAAGACCCCTAGAGTAGGGGTCAGGCACTGCCTCAGCCCCGGCAGTGGGCACCTCGTGCATTTCCTTCTAAAGTCACATCTTCCACCTTGAGTCAGATGAAGCAGGTGTTGGGGCCTCCCTGGAGTGCAGGGCCAGTTGCCGCCCTGCTGTGATGCTCACCTGGCACACCTCAGCACTGCCCGCCCTGGCGCTTACCCGGCACACTTCGGTAGCCACCAGCATGCTCAGGCAGTTGAACCAACTGTCATAGGCCTCAAGGCTGTAAGTCTTGGCCACGTCTCCTCGGCACTGAAGGGTAAGGCAGGTCACAGGTTCCGAGGGCCCTGGCTGGACAGTGAACCCCATGCCGGCCCTGGTCCCCCACCTAGGCCCAGCCAGGCCTGCCAAGCATGAGCACGCTGTGCGTCCATCACAACCCCAAGGCAGGCACTAGAAGAACCCCTCCCTGGACCCAGAGAGTGCCATGCCTGGCCCACCCACCCTGTGGTTGTCCAGCGAATCTGTGTGGCTGATGATCTGCATCAGGTCCTCAGGGTGAATGCTGCTGACCCTCTCCTGTGGGGACAGCAAAGGAAAGTCACCTGCCCGCCTGCCTGAAGAGGGGATGGCGCACTGGAGCAGTGCCCTCCACTCCCACCACACCAACCTTCCATCCTGGGGCCACCACAGCACCTACCAGCCAGCCCCTCCATTCCCGGGGCTGCTGTGCTCCTGGGGCCCAGTGCAGGCAGAGACACCCGCTGCCCTGTGCACACAGACAGCAGCCTGGGACACCAGTGTGGCCAGCAGGATCTCTGTGGCAGCAGCCCTAGCCCTGTGGGGGTGAATGTGGCTGCCCACCCAGGCAGTGCAAGGCACTGACCAGCTCAATATGGGTCAGCTGCTGGGCCAGCACCAGGGGGTCACAGCACACGCCCAGGATGTCCTTCTGTGCTGCCGGCGGCTTTGCCTTCAGCACAGGCCCCTTGTCCACAGCTGGTGGCCGCAGCTTCTCCCGCAGCTCCTGAAGCTGGCTCCGGGCAGCCAAGGACAGCAGCAGGCTCTGGATCATCTGTGTGATGGCTTTCTTCACTGTGCCATTCTCCTGCCGGTGGGGGACAGTAAGGATGCCACCAGGGCCCACCCACCACAGAGGGACCCCCACCTCTGGGATGCAACCACCCAGACCTGCATGCACGCAGCCCACTCCTGGGCCAGGAGACATCCATGGCTGCTGCACGTGCACTGTTGTGAGTGAGCCTAGCCCACAGCTCACCAGCTGAGCCACCACCTGGGGGCATGGCGGGGTCCCTTGTAGCCACATATGGGGCTGTCCCTCAACCCCTCCTTCCCGAGGCCACTGCACACACCCTCACCTCATCACACTGGGTGACGCGGTACGCAATGGCCTTGAGCTCGCCAAGGGCCTTCTCATCCTGAAAGTCATAGGGAAAGGCCTCTGTCCACTCCTTCAGGAGCTGCACGATCTTGGCGGAGAAGGACTTCAGCTTGGCCTGGGCAGTGTAGACAGTGAGGCCCCCAGTCAGCCTGAACCCTGAGACAGCAGCCATCCCCACCCCACCAAGGGACTCCTGTGTGTTTTCCAGCCCCTGGGGTCAGCTTTATCACTTAAATGCGTTTTCAAAGCCCTACTCCATCACCACCCTGACACAGAGCACTGGTTTCATTTATTGTAATTATACATCGTGCGTAAAAAGCATGAGTTCAATAGCGTTAAATGAAACTCTCCACCCGTCCCTGTCATGGCACGCTGGCCTTGCTGGACTGGGCTTCGACTGTGCATCACCCAGGCCACTGCATGCCCACAAAGGGCAGAGGGGTGAGGGAAGTGACTGTCCTGCTCAGAAGATGCTGTGGGACCTCTGCCCAGGGAGGAAGGCAGGGATGTGGTGCTCACTCTGACCCCCAGAACACCAGACACCACGAAGACCAAAACCCCTCCATGCCCCAGAGCTTCCCACGAGCCCTCCTCGCTCGCTGCCTGCCCTACCCTAGGCCAAACTGATCCCACAGTGCAGGGTGACTGCCTATTGCTCTGGGGACCTGGACACTGTGGCTGGCAGGTGCCCTGGGACGTGCTACTTGCAGCCAGCCACCCTGAGGAAACAGATGGGCTACAGGGCGCCCGCAGCCTCATCTGCACACCTGTGTCAGGTGCCTGGCCATGCAGGCAGAGCCAAAGGGTAGCCAGAACAGCTCACGGCAGCCTTCTGCAGGAATGCTGGGTTCCTGGGACCTGGGGGCCAGCGGGGGCTTTTGGGCATTCCAGTCAGTGATGCTGAGGATGCCTGCAGTGAGCAGGCACCAGCCTAGGGGAACTACACCTGGGCTCTGCCACCAGCCTAACCCACCCTTGCCTCTGCCAGCAGGGCTGCCAGTGTGACTGAAGACTCAGGGCTGCAGCCTGGCAGAAGCTCTCAGCTGCCACCCAAGGGTGCCGGCAACTGCCTCCCCAGCAGCTCCCCTCCAACTCACCTTCTCAGGCCCAGGCTCCAGCTGCTGCCTCTGCTCCAGGCAGATCTGCCCAACGCGGGCCAGCAGGTCGTGCGGGGGCATGAAGACTCGGGAGGTCAGCAGGAAGGTGAAGATGAATGTCCTCTGGGGAGGGACATAGAACACAGGCCATGCCATAAGGGGCACCTGCATGGCCCCCACCTCGGGCATGGCACTGCTGGAGTCCCTACACCCTCCTCTCCTGACTGCTGCTCTACCCACCTTGTGCCCCAGGACGACCCAGAGGCCTGCGGGGTGGAGCCCAGCTGAGGAATGGGGGCTTCGTGTGGCAGAGAAAGCCCAGCCGGCGGGGGGCATGGCTCGCATGGCAAGGGCAGGGCTGGTCAGTGGGGGCGTGGCCTGTAAACAGGAGCATCCCTGCCAGCTCTGAGCCCCACCACCTCCACAAGCAAGCGTGTGCCCGGGGACACTGCTCTGAGTGGCCAGGCCTTTCTCAGTCTAGGGTGCCTGCTCCTGGCTCTACCCCTGAGCCTGAGCTAGGTGGACAGACGGGCATGGCCATAATGGACACATCTGCCCACACACCTGGGCCAGGCAAAGGCACTGGCCCTGCATCTCCACACTGTGTGGACTTCAGGGCCATGACTGTCCTCATGGTGAGGGGCGAGAATGCCCAGCTGGCATCCTGCTCCACAGCAGGCAAACAAGGGGATGGTCTCTGTAACCAGGGTGGAGACAGAACCATGGGTCCTTGCTCAGGTGGCTGACCCCTCTCCTTCCGGACCGGGGGTCTCATGCACAAACCAGGCTTCTGTTCCTACATGTCCTTCCCTCCCCTGGGGCTGGCAGCCTCCAGTGCCCCAGGGGCCGTCCCAGCTGCCTAGCCCCAGTGTCCCCTGCTGCTCTGCAGCTTTGTCCCCTGACCCCGAGCCAAGTCCCCCTGCATTCCTCCCCAGGCCCAGGCACTCACATCAGGGTAGTAGTCCACAGTGGGGACCAGGTGCTCCATCAAGGCCTCCAAGGACCCGGAGACAAGGCGTCCGTCTTGGAAGATGAGGTCCCCAGCGCCACTGCCCCTCTCCCCCATGCCGGGCTGCACCTGTCCGCTACCACCGGGCCCAAGGATACCGGAGAAGACCACAGATGTCTGGGGCATAGTTTCCTGTGGAGGAACAAGGCCATGAGGCTTGGGGCACTGTGGGCCTCCTCCCAAAAGCCTGCAGCAGTGTGTGGGGTCTGAGGAATGTGTCTTTGGCTCCTGCTCCTGCATACCAGGCCTGACCCTGGGGTGGCACCCAGGCAGAGGGTGAGTATAGAGAGAAGTGGAGAAAGCACAGGACCCGACCCAGGTAGGCAAGGGTTGGTGTTGGCCATGCAGCTTCCAGGAGAAGACAGGTCCTAGGCATGAAGACAGCCGGTATCAGGTCCTGCAGCCCAAATATGTGGAAGGGGCAGGCGGGATAGTGGTCTGAGGCCTGGGCTGACCACGTTCCCAGCCTGGCATTAGCAGGGACCAAGGGCAGTATCAGAACCTGAGGGCATATCCTGCCATAACCCAGGGGAGCTGGTAGGCTGGGTGTGGCATAAGAGGGCAGACCCTGAACACAGAGAAGAAGCCCAGGCCGGGGCCAGGGAAGACCCAGGACTCAGAATGAGAGAGGGCTGTGAGGGGGCAGAGCCCAGCAGGGCTTGGTTATCCAGGCAGGGACTACAGTATCCCTCCACTACCACCTCATGCTGCAGCCTAGCCTCTGCTAGGAGCTCTCGGGAGGCGGGACATGGAGCAAGCCCCCAGGCCTGTTTCCCCACTGCCCAAGGCAGCAGATCAGCACCTGGGAAGCCCACCCTCTTGCTGGCCAGGAGACGCCCAGATCTCAGGGCAGTGGGCACAACCACAGGGGACTGTGGGCCGGTCACACAGGGTGGCCCCACCCTCTGCCCATCCTGGCCCCACACAGGCCTGAGACCTTGCTGGCTCCTGTGTGGTGGCCCTTAAAGGCCCCATTGTCGGGAGGAGCTTGCTCAGGAGGTGGTGGACAGCGGCCCATGGTAGCCTTGCCGACTGCCACAAGCCCAGAGCCATGCTGGCTCAGTTTCTCCACTGTGCAGGCACAGGTTGCCATGATGGCTCCACTGCTCCAGAGGCCCAAGGCTGCTGTAGAGTAGGTGGCCTCGCCCCGTGCCACAGCAGCCAGGGCCTGCACCTCACTGAGGAGCAAAGGGCCTGGGCCCTGAGCTCAGATGCACGGGTGGGCAAATGGCAGAACACAGCTGGCAAGGAAACCCTGGGCTCCACACCGGCCAGGCAGCCCACCACCTCCAGGAGGCCTCCTGGGTACGGCTGGGCAGCTGGCTCGAGGTAGAAGCAGCTGTCCTTCCTGAGTCCCTACACAGGCCCCAGGGCTGCTCCATGACCACCTGTGTGGTGAATGGTACAGGTGGCCCCATCACTCCTATCCTGCTAGGCCTGGTGCCTCACACAGGCTCAGGCCCAAAGTGGGTCCCCAGGTGACAAGTGAGGCACACCTTGATCAGGACCCACCCTTGGATCATAGAGGGAGTGTTCCCTCTGCAGATGCATCAGGCTGTGCTGTGGGAGGCCCTAGGGGCACAGTCCTAACACCCATGGTGTGCAGGGAGCCTGGGTGAGCAAGAGCCATGCCAGACTTCACCCAGAGCTGTTCCCTCTGTGTGCGCTCAGCACCCTGCAACCCATGCAGGCACCTGGACCCACAGCCGACCCCACACAACACTCTAGGCCAGGGGTGGCAAACCTTTTAGAGCTTTCAGTGATGAAAACAGCCCACTGCAACACACATACCATAGGTTTGCCAGCCCTGCTCTGAGCCCTGCACGGTCCGCAGGCCAGCAGCTCATGCCACCCCCCAACCTCAGCCCAGGCCTCATTTGAGCTGAGAGTGCTGTGCAGCAAACCTGGGTGCCCAGCCAGGTGTGCACCAGGACCACGTGGGACATCCCAAGGCCATCCTGAGGAGCCTGACTGGAGTCTGGGGGAGCTTGGACTCCCCCTCTCTGAGGTCTTCAAGGGCCCAGGAAGCCCTGGCTGTGCCTAGCACCTAACCCACTGCAGCACCAGGCATGGCAGGGCCCCGGCTAGGCAGGGCCCTCAGTGCATGTGTCGGGGCAGGCTGCACCCGACAGCCAGCGGCCCTCACAGCCATCCTGTGCCGACGGGAAAGCAATACCTCGTAATTATAGAGCAGTCGACACAGAGAAGGTGTGAGTGACTCACAGCTTCCTGAAGAGCTCCCCACCACCTACGACACATGGGCCACCAGGGGGTGGAGACACTGGGGCCCAGGTCCTTGGAGAGGGAGGGTCCTCTGCCAGCTCCGGTAGCCAGTCAAGGCCTCCCTGTGTGGGGGCCAAGTCCCACTGCTGGGCCTTGAAGGGGATGGAGGTGGCCACCTGCCCGGCAGCAGTGCAGCAGCTCCCTGCCGGCCAGACTCAGCAACCTTTCAGTAGGTGCCTGGGGCAAGAGGCCTGGGGACATGGCAGGCACCTTGGCTTCTGAGAATTCTCAGCCACCACAGCACATACACACAAGGGAACGCAAACACACACACAGGTGAATATAGGAACACATGCAGGTGCACAACAGGCACACAGACGGTCACACACGATCACGCCTAGTCACACACAGGTGAACACCGTCACACAGCCGCACACACAGGCACACATAATCACACAGTCACACACCAGGTGCACACAATCTCATACACAGGTGCACACGCGGGCCGACAAGTGCGCACACCCATGCACGTGTAAGGGACAGCTGTGCCAGAGCAGTGGGGGCCCAGGCTCACAGCCTCTCGGAACTGCAGAGCTGAGAGTTGGTGCGGAGCCTTGGTGGCCCAGGGCAGTGACTTCAGGAGGGGAGGGAGGTGTGGGGCGCTGCCAAGGGGCAGTAAGCTTCCTTCGCATCCTCGCAGGATGTGGGGTGCCAGTGTACTTCCCACCCGCTTCCCACGTGGCCCCCAGCATCCCAGGCAGCACAGAGGCGGGCACCTGACAGACACAGCTGCTCTGGGAACAGGCCAGGCCACTGCCCCGAGGAGGCAGTCAGGCCCACACACGCCAGGACCCTTCGTGCCCCAACAACGTCCTCCTCCCACTTGCTACCTCCACCTGTCCCAGTGTCAAGTTGGAGGGTGACACCTGCCACCCAGGAGCCTCTGGACCCCAGAATGGCCCTGTCCTGGAGACCCGGGGGCCCGGCTGTGCCCCAGCCTCACTATGCAGGGCTTGCTATGTGCGGCATCTTCGTGTCCATGCCTGTCCGGGCCTGACCACACAGCGCCTGAATGTCCTAGATGTGCTCCCTGCCCCCCAGACCAAAGACCAACCCATGGGCAGGGCGACACGGCCCTGTGGCCCCCAGAAAGACTGACTCCTGCACACAGGGTGACAGGCCTGGCAACCCGCCATGCTGGCCGGAGCAGTGACACCACGGCACTGCCCCCTGGGCCATGTTGTCACACCCAGGCAAGAAGGTGAGCAGGGGAGGGTGGTCCAGCTGGGCTTCAGGCTGAGCAAGAACTGTGTCCTTGGAGCCCTGGAGGGTCTGTGGCATCTTACCCATGCCACCACCCTGTCCAGTCCCAGGAGACTGTGACTCAGGTCTGTCCAGCCCAGAGGGACCGAGGCAGCAATGTGGGAAGGTAGCCAGGTGTCACAAACATCACCCAGCACAGCCAACCCAGGATGGGCCAGGCCTCCTCCATCCACCCGTCCGTTCTCAGGACACTCAGGATTCTAGGTCCCCGGATCCTAGTCTGCAGCTCTGGGAACCGGTGGGAAATGCAGACACCACGGGTCAGCCACCCTTGTGTACTTCAAACATCCACCACAAGGGGGCAGAGTGCCCAGCATGGTGCGCTCCTGTCCACAGCAGAGCCCACGGAGACACCACTCATCTGGGGATACGCAGGCTGCTTGCCCTGTGCTGCCTCCCCCTCCCTCAGCTCTGCCCCACTGCTCCATGAAGGCCTGGACCCTCAGGCCTCCTGCCTGGGGGTGGGCGAGCGTGCCTTCCCACAGCATCCTGCGCAGGCTCCCAGGCGTGCAGCCAGTGTCTTGGGGACAGGGGACTGCGTGCATGGGGGGTGGGAGGGGCAGCATTCTGAGACGGCGATGCGGGTTCTATTTTTCAACTCAACAAGAGCGGAGGCTATTTTTAGCTCAGCAAGCTGCAGGCATCGCAATTAGCAGCTGAAGATTGCACCTCCTGCCAGTCTCACCCACCAGGAGGGTCCCCAGGGGCTGGGAGGGGTGGCACCCCAGGCTGGCTCAGAGGCACAGGGGCCATGCCAGCCACCTGAAGCAGGGCAGTGACACAGCTGGTTCTGCCAGGGCCACTGTGAGGGGACCAGGTCGCCCTCCTGGGCTCGAGATCTGGTTCCTGGGGGTAGGGCTGGGGTGCTGCTCAGAGACCTGCTCCCTGAGCATTTGTTCATTCATTCATTCATTCACTAGTTCATTCATTCACGCACTCACACAGGCATGCTGGCAAGGACTGGCCAAAGCTGGAAACCAGTGAGGCAGCTGCCCTGGACCTCCGGCCCCTCACACACCCTGGAGCAGGCAGCAGGCACCAGCAACCTCTTACGTCAGGGCTGCCTGCCTGGGGAGGCTCAGGGAGTCAGTCAGGAGAGCTGGGCAGGCGTGGGGGGTCCTACCCTAGGTGTGGAGGGGTGGGCGTGTGCCCCACTATCCCCATCTCCCCTGGAGCTGTGTCCCTAGCCCTGGCCCCACCTTCCCCCAGGCCCCAGTCCCATCCCTGCCTGGGCCTGGGGCACAAGTGCTTAGTGTGGGCCTCGGGACCTGCTGTGCCTTCATCAGTGTCCTGGGCCCCAAAGCTGCCACCACCCTGGTCCCTCCACAGCCCGCCCAGCCTGCAGGGGCACCCCTAGGACGTTCCCCTCCCCAGCCCAAAGCCCCAACTGGTCCCAGTCCTGTCTGTGGCCCCACATGGTGGGAAGGGTCTTGAGTGGCTATCGGCCACCATGATAGTTTTTGTCCTACAGCTGCCCACTGTGCCCCAGTGGAGGGTGAGGTGGACACTGCCCTTTGGGTCCCTCTGGACCCCCTTATCTCTGACACAGCACAGCAGTGAGCCATGCCACAGGCACAGAGTGGACAGGAGCCGCCCCTGCTCCTGACAGGTGGCCATGCCCCACTGGCCTGTGGGGTGGGAGATGCCTGGGGGCCTGGGCTATGCCTGGGGCCCCTGGGCTCTGCAGGGTGGGTCCTGGGGGCTATGATAGCTCCTGGGCCCCATGTCATCCTCCCAGCCCAAGGGCATCAGCTGGCCAGGGGCTGAGGGCCGCCTCAAGGTCGCCTCACCTCAGGATGCATGACAGGCCTCCGTTTACCTTGCTGTGACTCCAGAGTGGCTGCAGAGCCTCGAGAGGCACCCTCTCGACACAGGCCAGGTCCCGGGAGCAAGGCCCCAAGCTCTGCAGCAAGCTCATGTCCCGGCTCTCAACGTTCCCCCCTGTGCTGGGTGCTGCCCATACTGGCTGAGGAACCTCACCCTCGCCCTCACACTCCCAAATGTGAATTCTGCCAAGCCTGGGCTTTCTCCTCTTTTCTTTTTCTGTCCAGTCAGCTTCTTCTGGCAGCTGCTGGGGACAGATTGTCATTGTCCACTATAATGGTCCCATTCTTGAGGCTGGAGGCCCGGGTGGGGCAGGTGGGACTTCTGAGGACCCTGCCCTTTCCACCCTTCGCTCCCCCTCAAGCCCTGGGGGCCAGGGTCAGGCCACCCCAGGGATCACCGCATGAGGGCAGCCTGGGGCCTCCCCAAGGCCAAGGTTTCTGGGAGACACTCCCTGGGGGAGGAGAACAGGCAGGCTGTGTAGGCTCCGCCCCAAGCAGCCACCAGCCCCCGGACAAGCCATTCTCTGCAGACGGAGAAGGAGGTGCTGCTGTGAGTATGACCAGCATTCGGCCACAGACAGGACACGGGGCCAGGTCAGAGGCACTGACTCCATGGCTGCCTGTGGATGCTGGGGTTGGAAGAGGACCATGCAGTTCTTTTAAGTGACATCTTATCGGATGGAGCAAAGTTGCTTTGTGTGTTTAGAAACAAATAAAGACAGCATGGGCTGTCGTCCTCTTGGCTGGCCGTGGTGCGTCCCTGGCCACAGCCTCTGGGGCAGGACAGGGTTGTGTCCTGCAGTTCAGCATGGCCGCCTCTGTCCTCCCCAGGCTGCTTGCCCCAGCTTCTGGCCTTCAAATGAAGGACAAAGGTGCTAAGGGCTGAAGCCCCCATCCCAGTACACAGCTCCTGAGGGGCAGGGCTGGGACTGGAACCTGCACCACGGCACTGTGGTCAGATGTGTGGTAGGGCCAATGTGAGCTGCAGGGAGAGGCCACCCTGAGTGTGGGGCCACAAAGCCAAGTTTGGCCTGGGTCCGAGGGCCATGCTGGGCAGCTGAATCATGCCTTCCCCAAAACTGCCCAGGACTGAGTGACCCTGGCAGGGTAGCCAGCTCCCACCCCACACCACTGCAGGACCAGTGCTGACCAGCACAGAGCAGCTATGCTACTGAGTCACCTAAGATCCACATCTGGGCCTGTCACTTCTGTTGCCACATAGCTCTTAAGCCCCCATCCCGCAAGGTGCCAACGTGCTCTGCGTGGAGACAAGGTGGTGGGAGCCGGGGCTGGAAGTGCAGTGGGTGGAGATGGGCAGTCACATCACTGACCGGCCACATAGTAATGCCCCCACAAGCCCCAAGGGCCAGGCTGCAGAGTAGGTCACGCTGGACCCCCGCTCACTGCGCCTCTCCCCCCAGGGACCTTGTGTCCTTCGTCCCTCACAATCAGCCAGCATGCGCAAGGGTCTCCCGAGCCCTGTGAGCTGCCCGAGGAGAGAGGCCGAGGGTGGCAGGAGTCCTGAGGCATCATCAGAGGCATGGCTGCAGTGGCACCAGAAGGGGGTCAGTCATGAGGACCAAGCCCTGCCCTGTGGGACCTCCAGGCCAACAGTGTCAGGACGGTGGGAGGGAGGCCAAGCGGGGTCCGCCAGGGGCCTGGTGTCCAGCTGAGAGTAGACAGCAGGAAGCCCTTTTCCTGTCCCTGTTGGAAGCAACCTCTGGAAAACACAGAGCTGTGAGCACCTCCTTGCGGGCAGGGGACAGTGGAGGGCGCCAGGACCCACCATGATCCCGACAGGTGGCGGATGTCCACCCTTGAAATTCTGCAGCTGTGTCCTGGGCCCAGGCAGTCAGATAGCTACACAGATGAAGCCCAGATCCTGGGCCTGAGAGCCAGACAGGCACATCCTCCTGTGCAAGTTCCATCCACACTGTCCATGCCACTGGGGAGCTGAGGGGACAGAGGGCAGGGACACAGCGTCACACAACTAGACACTCAACTCAACCAAAATAAATCGCCTACAGGTTAGAAACATTCCCTAAACCATGTCTGTGTGAAAGAACAATGCAAACTCCAAACCCAGACTCATCAGAAAGGAAGAGAAAATCCCACGTCGGGTGACAAGGACGATTCAGCCAAAGCTGTACACAGAGAAAAGTCGGGGACTTCATGCGCCTTAGGAAAGCAAGATCAAGCTCTCAATCCCAAGGCCCAAAAGGCTCTTAAACAAGACAGGCAGCCGCAAAGGCGGTGGAGAAAGGTCCGGTGAAGAGGCACATAGGAGGATTAATCCGAGAATGAGCCCAGCGCTGTGTGTGAAATTCCAAGCAGAATGAAAATGCACCAAAGAAGTAAACTCTGGGTGGCCAGGCAGCTCAGGGCGGGCGCTTGACCAGCTCACAAGGCTGGGCTCAGTCTTGACCTCCAGCATAGCCAGAAAACCTTAAAAAAGAGAAGTCCTGGGAATTCTAATCCAGAAAAGGAAGAGAGGAAGGAAGGAAATGCAAACCTACACTGGGCGTTGAAAGGGCTCTCACTGTGAACATGGAGAAGAAACTGTAAAAGAATCCACAACGATGTTAGACACAATAGGAGGCTTTGGGATATTTCTAGGAAACATAAATAACCAGACCAGACTAAGCATGTTTACAATCCAGAGAACCAATAACCACATTCAAATTACGTTGGCTGACAGCCAAGAAAACCCCGGGAAAAATGGAGCAGAGCCGATGTCCATAGTGAGTATCCCAGGCTGCAGGGCTCGGGTGACCTATGTGATCTTAAACCATTTCCATGACACAATCCAGGTTGAAACACCAGCCTGCTCATCCTATGGAGCCTCCGTGACCATGACTCAAGCCAGGACAAGTGTGTTCCCACTGGGCAGTCACACAGATTCCTACCTGAAACTAGAGAGGAAAAATTTTGAGAAGCAGCAAAAGGAACTCGAGCAGCATGGGCACAATGGAGCCAGACCCCAAAGGTTATTCCAGGATCACAAGAAGGGCTTGTCTCAGGAAAGCTCACAAGTCAGCACTGGAACAGGCCATGGAGGACACAGATGCTTGTGCCGGACCCGGGCCAGCCCCAGATGGGTGCTGAGTATCCATTCCCAGTGCCTGCTCCAGATGAGTCCAGATGGGGCAGTGGTTGGTGAGGGGGTATCTGTGTGCTCGGGGCCAGCTCAGACTTTGGCAGTCAAGGCCCCTCATTCCCAGGAGGATCTGGCCAAGGACAGCTCTAGACAGGACAGCAGGCAGGAAGCCCAAGAGTAGGGTTGCTGCTTGGCTGTGAAAACAGAGGACAAGGGAAGGCAGGCCAGTGTTTCTTTAGCCTTTCATGCCGAGACCTCACCGTGCAATTCCCACATGTACACCCAAGATGCCTGTCCTAGGTTCCTTGTCACGGGACAAAGTACCCAACATCTGCAACTTAAAGAAGGAGATTCTTTGTCATTATATTGTATGCCTACAGTGTACCAATGATTAGAATGGATAATCGATAATGCAAAATAGGACGAAAAGGTCCGAAGGGGTAGGGGTAGTGGGAGGGGCAGGGGAAAGGAAAGAAGAGAAAGGAAAAATGCTGAGAAATGGAAAAAGTGGAAATAAAGTCTTTGTAAATAGGGAAGGGTGGAGGGGGTGAAGGGAGGGCTAGGAATGGGGGAAAAATAAGAACCAAGATGCATTATGTAAAGGTACAATTCCCAGTGAGAAATGGAATTGTGTTGTATACCTACAATGTACCAACAAAAGAATTTAATTTTTAAAAAAGGGGATTCTTGGCCGGGGATGTAGCTCAGTGGTTCTGCCGCCTGCCTCGAAAGTGCAAGGACCCGAGTTTGATTCCTGTACCGAAAAAAAAAGAAGGGGATACTTATTTTGGCTCAGTTTTAGAAGTTTCAGTCCTTAAAGGGTAGAAGGGCCTGGCAGAGGGGAGCTGCTCGCCTCACTGTGGCCAGGAAGCAGAAAGAAAAGCAGGAGCTGGAGAGGAGACACAGTGAACCACATCTTCCCACCAGACCATCCTCAGGTAAATGGGCAAACAATACGGGGTTGATTCACAGGCTGGGATCTCCTGTGGCAGCAAAGAGGAAGGAAGTATTCTTGTGCGTTCCAATGTGGACGGATGTGAGAGTCTCATGCTGAGCAAAAGGAGCCAGAGCTGGAGGCCTGTGTGTTTTCTCTCGTTTATATGAAATATCTAAGACAGCAAATCCACAGAGTCATGACTAGATCCGCAGTCTAGGGGTGCAGGGTAAGAGGTTGCTAGTCATGGGTACAGGTCTCTTTCTGGGATAATGAAAATGTTCTGAAGTGAGATGCCACATGGGCATGGTCCCACAGCGCTGAATCTGCTAAGATCGCAAAGTTGTGCACTTGGAATGGGGAGCTTGCCACTGTGTGAGTGATGTCTCAGCTGTTGAGAAAGGAGGGTCATAGGACCACCCCTAGCTCCCTCCATCCTCCATGAAATCAGGGAGAGAGACCTGCCACAGATTAATCTGCATTTCCCTAGCTGTGAATAAACAGCTAATGAGGTTTTCCCTCGCATTGCCTGCATCCTGTTGTTTTTCCGACTCACTCACCCAATGGTCTGTCCCCTGCTGAGGTGAAGGGCCCTCCCATGCTCCAAGCCTGGCAAATAGTTGACCATAACCAACCAAGTCTGGCCCTCATGAGGCTGCTCTGCTACAGGAAGACACAAATACCAGACCACAAGTGCCAAGGGGAACCCCAGAACGGCCAGGATCAAGAGGGGTGAAGGGCAGCTTCACATCCCCAATCACATGACTTCTGGGCAGAGGCCACATGACCCAATCCACGTGTCCCAGGGAATGTCACGTACCAAGCCTGGAGCAGGCGCACCCTTGCCTGCTGAGGAACGACTAGGGACAAGCTGGGTACAGAGGGGAGAACAGGCCCTAGGGGGCCACACAGGCCTGGTCGAGGGCTGTGCCCACTCCCGAGGGTTGCTCCACAAGTGACAGTCATCTCCCCTTACCCACGAGGGGTGCATCCGAAGACCCCATGGGTATCTGGAACCATGGACAGCACTGAGCTCTGTACCTACTGCTTCCTGCTAGATGCATGCACCCATGCTAACCGGGTCTCTGCGGTGGATCCAGGTGCCAGAATCACAACTCATGTGGTTTTGGGCCACTATCGAGTAAAATAAGGGCAACCTGAACACCAGGCCTGTGAGGCCTCGGCAGGCAGCCCAATACCTGGCAATTGTGTGAAGACCTGCAGATGGGCGGCATGGACAGCACCGATATGCTAGGCAGAGGGCCGGCCCACATCCAGGTGGGATAAAGGGGCAGCGAGAGCTCTCCCTGCACCCTCAGAATAGCATGTGATTTAAAATGTGCAAACTGTTTATTCGTGGGCTTTTCCATCTGCTATCTTTTGGTCACAGTGGACTGTGGGTAACTGAACCACGGAAAGCAAGTCAGAAGATGAGGGGCTGCTTCACCCCACCTGGTGACAAATGATTGGCGCTTACCCACCCTGAGTTTGGGGGCTGAGGGACTGCAGCCAAGGTGTGGGCAGGGCCTGCCCCAGGCCCAGAGGAGCCCCTTGCCCCTCCCAGCTGCAGGACAATAACCCCAGCCACCACACGGCCTTATCTCTGCCTCTCGGGCACTGGGCTAAGGGCCCAGCCCACCAGTGTGGCCTTTCTGTGACTCGACTGCATCCGTAAAGGGCCTGCTCAGGTTCCAGGGGATGTGGGTTTGGGAGACACTGGTCGCCCAGGCTAGGGCCCCCTGCAGGGCCTGGAATCTGCCTACGGTAGTCCCTGTGCTTTGCCCCACATTTTCCCTGCTTCCAACAGGGCATCTGAGTGGAGCACAGCCCCACCTAACCTGAACCACTTCACTTGAGTCAGCTGAGGAGGGTCAGCTTGCCTCAGAGAGGTGAGAGGCCCTCGGTGCCCTCTGTGCCCTCCAGGGACGGAGCTGCCTGTGTCCATGACTCCACCTACTGTGTGGCACCTCCCCACTGGGCACGCAGGAGCTGCCTCAATTATCAGCAGTGTCCATGTTCAAATCGCCCTGCAGTGCCAACCCCACAGTTACACAGGACGCTGCCAGCGTCTGACTGGAGGGAGGGAGGTCTGCCCCAGCACACAGGGTGAGAAGGGGCAGGCTCTGGACTCTACTGAGGACCAGAACTTGGGATTTGCTCATCTGTCAGTGAGGGTTTGAGAGGAAGCAGCTAAGAATGGTGTTGCACTGTGCCTGCGCTGAGGAAGGAAAAGTGAGCAGCTTGCAGGGGTCACCACGCCACTCCTCTGGCTCCTGCCAGCCTCAGGGACCACAGCACAGAAGGCGGGAACACGGGCTGTCCCACGAGGTTGCCAGGGGTGGGGGAAGGAGCCAGGCAAGAGTAGCAGAGATGGGGGGCATGAAGCGGAGCAGGTCCTGGTGAGGGCATTCTGAACAGGATCCAGTGTGATCCTGTGGGGGCGGGTGCCAGCCCTGCACCCATATGTGACTCAGCACAGAGAGGACAGGGCTCAGCCCGGGCTGCTGGGTATGGGTGTGGGGCACAGAGACACAGGGGACCACCCGGCACCTTAAGATCTGTGTGGTTCCTCTGCTGGCTTCTCCCTTTCGGAATGGGACATCTACTCCACCCCACCCAGCAGGGCCAGGCAGCACCCTGTGCCACCAGAAGCCTTCGAGACCTCCACATGAGGTCGCAGGGACATGAGGACAGCCCCTGGCTTGGTACCCAGGCACACGCCAGGGGAGTCCTCCCTGGGCCACCAATGCCAATAGCACAGCAGCCCCAGCTCAGTGGCTGCAGGGACAGCAGCAGGCAGCAGTGGTTCTGTGTTAGGTCAGATCTATGGGAGGCACCTGGGGACTGGGCCAGTGATGTGAAGACGACGCCCAAGAGCCGGCACTGGAGTCCAGGGCTGACCAGGGCAGAGGACACAGATCCAGGCTTGGGGGTGTGGGCAGGTGGCACATGCCAGGGCCCCTTCAGCCAGGGTGGGGGAGATCAGGGTGCCAGGCCCAGGGGCACAGTGGGGTGGGGAAGCTGTGCTTCAGGACAGGTGGATCTGTCTCAGCACCCCCACTGGCCTCCAGGAGAGGGTTCTAGCCCCTGCCTGGGGGCGGGGTGGCAGCCGGATACAGGTAAGGACACCAGGCAATGTGCAGACCCCAAAAGGCTTTGTGGTGTGGCTTCATCTGCTTGCTCAACCAGTCCAGCGACTTCTGGGAGCACTACCACAGGGCTTCTTCCTGGGGATGCAGCATCTCTCCCCAGCCCAGGCTGCTGGTGTTTAGGAAAAGGAGCCAGGGGCCATCCATAGTCCAGGTTTCGAGAACTTCAGCATGGTGTGGGCAGCAACCCCTGTGCAGGGGGCCTGCAGCTGTCTGGTGACGCTCAGCACCTCAGGAAGGTGGTGCAGGCCTCAGCTCCCGCTGGCTGCCCCACTGCCACACAGGTTGGCTCCACCACCACCACCCCCCCGACCTCAGCTGCGCCTGGGCCAGGGTCCCTGCACAGCACCAAGTCCCTGTCCACAGGACCTGGGCTCCCCGCCACAGGCCAGACTCCCATGTGTCCTGTGTGCCAGTGCCCAGATGGGAAAGGCTGTGCTGAGGGCTGGGAGTTTGCCTCCATACTCCATGCTTGTCTGGGTGCAGGAGGGGCTTGGCCAGGGCCACCTGCGGCCCCCACCCTGCTCGCCTCCCTAGTCCTGAGGCGTTGCCAGGGCAGGGGCAGCACGTGACTTATGCCAGGTCAGCTGCCCACGCTGCAGTCCCTGGGCCGCAGGGGCTGTCTCTGCCACAGACAGGCCCACAACTGATCTCCAGAGCTTGGTCTCCTGCAGAGGGGACTCCATGGGGGCCTCTGAGATAGGGAAAATCTTAGTTGCCTTTCTCATTGCTGAGACAAAATACCTGACACCCAAATATAGGCAGGAAAGGTTTATTTGGCTCATAGTTTGTAGAGGTTTCAGTGCATAGCGGGCTGGCTCCAAGGCAGGGTAGCATGGCAGACAAGCATCGAAGAGGAGAAACAGTTCATGGCAGGCAGAAGGTAACAAGGCAACAAGGGAGCTATTTAGGGTGGGCAGCACTCACACCCTTAATCCTGGTGCCCTTGATCCTAGCACTGCACCATGAATCACTCCCAGTGTCACACACTCAAGATCCAGCCACCTCTGAAAAGCCCCACCTATGACCACATGAGGCTTGGTGGGGGACCTCTAGACACAGCCATGATAGGGAGGTTATCTGGGATCACGCAGCTTGTGGGTGCTCAACACCAAGGAGCCCTCCCAGCCTAGCTGCGGTCACAGACACAGAGATCCAGCAGTAGCACAAGAGGCCCAGATGCTGCAGGGCCTCCCTCAGATGTAAGAGGCCAGAGCCAGACTCTCTGGGCAAAGAACCTATGGGAGCCTGGGAGAACAGGGCCTGATACAGCAGAGTAGCAGATCCCCAAGAACATAGTTCTGACCCATGGAGATCCCAACTTCCTGGCCTGCAGAGCCACATGACAAGAAGACTTGTTATGGTAGCATCAGGAGACACAGATGGTCCCTGGGCTACAGCAGCTGGCTCTGCCCCTGAGCACCAGGGGACGCCATGGTGGTGCTGATATCTCACCCTGCAGCCACCCTGCTGTGTCGGAAGCTGGGAGCCAGGGTCAGCTGTGCTCCAGAAAGGGTGAGCAGGCTCAGGGGCTGCAGGGGCAGCGGCAGGACTGTCACAGGGCACCAGAACAGCTGGGGACTCTGAGGGGCTGTGAGGGGATGGAGCCCACCACCACCCAAGGCTGCACCCCTGGGTCTTCCAGATCTAACTCCCTGGTCCAGCACTGCAGGCCATGGACCACCCTTCCCATCCTCCTGCTCCACCACAGGGCTCCCTGTGCCCACCCCACTGTCCACCACAGAGCCAGGACAGCTTCCCCAGGTGTGGACTAGCCCGGCACCAGGATCACCCCTAGCTGGAGGAACAGGCCCTGGCAGGGTATTCTGACAGTCACTCAGTGCCAGCCAGTGTCCCTGGGCTCAGAGTGGAGCTGCTGGCCTTGGGTGACTGTGGCAGCCCTTCCCAGCCCAATGCAATACCAACAGTGACACTGGAAAAATCCTCATAGATCCAGCTGCCCACCCCAGGGCCTGCAGGAGATCCCTGCACCCCATTCCTGGCACAGTACGCTGGGAATGTGGAAGGGTTCCTCCACAGGCAGCCACATTCCAGAGGGCACGGGGGATTTCCTGGGAAGCCCTGGCCACCACTGTCACTGTCCTGCCTGCCTTAGCCCTACAGCCACCTGGATCTGGCTTGGTGAGGTAAAAATGCCTGGAGGGAAGGACAGTCACTGCTCAGGGAGGAACAGCTGGCCAGTCCTGGAAGGCCCTCAGGGACAGGGCCAGCACTCACAGCACCTACTCTGGGCAGTTCCATCACAGGGGTACCTCCCTCCTGAAGGAGTGGCCACTTCATAGACCCACACGTGGGCTGGAGATGGATAGAGCACACTGGTCAGGCCAGAGAGGAGACCAACACCTGGACTCCACGGCAGGGCACCTGGCTGCAGGCTGTCCCCTGGACTGCAGGAAGAGCCTGGCCTGGGCCACCCACGCCCCCACCCACTGACACTTGTCCAGGGCCTGGCCCAGAGGACCAGCACACTGAGGCCCTCTGTGGCCCCCAATACCCTCCTCCCTCCGCGGGGACCAGCAGTAGGAACTACTTCGCCCCTGCCCTCCTCCCCACTCTCCTAGTTCACACTCCAGCAGAGGCCAGCGCCAGAGTCCTGGCCAGCTTTGCCTGGAGCCTGGGTAAGAGCAGGGAGCCCGGAGCCCAGGGGCAGGAAACCACACAACCCCACCCCAGAGAAGGGGCCCAGGGCTGGGCGGTCACATGGGCAGCTGGGGCCCGGCCTAAACACAGAAGAGGTGCAGGTCTGCGCCTGCCAGAGGGCCAGGGAAGAGACTCCAACTCACCAGGAGCTTGGGTAGGTGCCTGGGGATGGGCGGGCTCTAGGAGAGCAGGGAGCAGCTGGAGTGTGGCAGGAGGGGCAGAGCCTGGCAGGCAAGGGCCAGGGGCGGGGAGTAGGAGAGGGGGTGGGGGGGCGGGGGGGGATAGGAGGGAGGGGCTGGGCCTAAGAGGGTGTGGCTGTGTTGTGGGCAGGGCATGCCAGCTGAGGTGGGGCCTCGGGGAGGTAAGGAGCACTAGAGCAGGGCCTAGTAGGGCGGGCGGGGTCCTGGGTAAGGCCAAGCAGATAGGGTTGGATGTAATGGCTGAAGTAGTGCAGTTGATGGTAAGGGTTAGGCCTTGGGCGGGGGGCAGGGGCCAAGAAGGCAGGTCACAGGGCTCTGCCAGAGCAGAGCAAGGCCCAGGGCAGGTTCATCAACCCCCTGGGTGGAGGGCCAAGGTGCAAGTCCATCGTCCACATCCATCAGTCAGAGGTCTGGGCCAAAGGCTAGGAATGTGGGACAGCTCTGTGTAGCCAGGAAGCCACTGGAAAGGGCTGCAGGGAGTGTGCGCGTCCAGCTCCTCCCTGGACGGGAAGGGCCGGCTCCTACTCCCAACACACACCCAGAACCCAGAGGAAAGGGCCCACCAGATGGTGATGGTCCCTGGTATGTGAGGGGAGGGCACTGTGGCCTGGGCTGGGTGAGGGAGGAGCTGCACCTGCCTTGGGTAGACAGGGGTCCCTCTTGACCTCCCTTCAATCTGCCCTCCACACTCCCCAGGCCGTGGCTCCCTGCTCACAGAGTCCTACCAGGATCATCATGAACCACACTACATCCCGTGGGACCATATATCTAGGGAGGTGGATGCCCCAGGCTGAGTGCTCACTCCTAGAGGCCACTCTTTTCCTACGGGGGTTACTGGGGGAGCTGCCAGAGGCCAAGTCCCTTATGGCGGGGTGGCTTCTGTGGACTCCTGGCCTCTGAGCCTGCCTGTGCCTCTGCCGAGCAGAGGCCCTGGGGAGGGCACTCGCTCCCAGCATGACACCCCCCATCTCCTTCCCCTCCAGGGTTCCCTCCACCTCCTCCTTGGCAAAGCCAGCAGCCATTTGTCAAATGAGCCACATGGACAGCTCCATGGGGTGCCACTTCCACCACATCTCCTAGATTGGGTACTGCTTGGCCCAGGGCAGTGAGAAAGATGCCAGGGAGTGAGGTCGCCCAGGGGTTGTGGGAGCCTGTCCAAGTCTCAGTTCCTACCTGCCAATTAGGGGACGTCAAATCTGGGTCATCTGTGCAGAGGAACTGGGCCATGACACCAGGAAACACTGTCTGAGCTGAAGATGAGAGCCACCCCAAGGCCACTGTCATGTCCTCTGCACCCTGGGGACCCTTGAGGATGGATCACACTCGGTTCCCAGCCCAAACCATTGCTCATCACAGGCAACACTGGCCCCGACTCCCCTCGCTGTCCTGGCCAGCCTGTGGTCCCAGCAACTCTGCAGGGCTCAGTAGACTTGGAACCGCAGGCAAGGATCTGGGAAGTTCCAGAACCATCCGGCAGAGTCTGGCCAAGGCGTGAAGCCCAGGCTTCTCAGGTGTCAGCAAGCCCCAGAACCCCCAGAGGACCTGTGGAAACATGGTGGCCCTGGCACATCCAGGAGGCCCAGCCAGGGTCCAGCAGTTCCCAGGGCTGCTGACAGCTGCCCAGGGACTCCACTGGGAGGACCATGGATCAAACAGTGTAGCTAGGGGAGCATCCCCTATCCTGCACGAGCCGGCATCTCTGCATCCTTGAGGGGAAACACCCCAAGGTCAAATAACTGCAACATCCAAGGACTGGTGGAAAAGCAGGCTGGGTGCCACTCCAGTGTGGCCACACAACAGGGGAGGTCAGCTCGGTGACTGTTGCCCTCCAGAAGACAAGGGTGCTGGGGAGACGGCTACCGAGAGGGTGGCCACGGGACAGGGAGTGGCTAAGCTACAGAGAGCAGCAATGGGGAAGACGGGGCCATGCCAGCCCTGGAAGGTGTTTGGTTCCCACGCACAAACCAACTGTGGCAAAGTCTCCAGACAACGGAGCAACAGTGTGTGCTGTGTGACGAGAAACGCTATTGACTGAAGCGATGACGGCCAGGAGGTTTAGTGAGAAAATGTTCACATTTGCATTTTGTTTTTTTGAGTCCACATCCAAAAGTCTACAGGGCCCATGACTGAGGTCAGTGTGCAACCAGATACTTCACCCAAAATGAGAAAGAACAAGAGAAGGGGCCAGGGATTTAGCTCAGTGGTGCCACAGCCTGCCTCGCAAACGCAAGGTCCTGAGTTCAATCCCTGATACAAAAGAGAGAGAGAGAGAGAGATGGAGAGAGAGAGATGGAGAGAGAGAGATGGAGAGAGAGAGAGATGGGGGAGGGAGGAAGGAAGGAGGTAAGGAAGGAAGGAGGGAAATAAAGAGAATAGAGAAGGGGGAGGACAGTGCAAGGGAGGAGGAAAGGAAGAAAAAGAAGGAAGGGATTGGACAGAAGGGAGAAAATGAGCACACGGAGCAGGATGGGGACTCTTTGTGCTGAGTGCCGGGGTGAGGAGGTGGGGTGCTCACTGCTCTTTCCACGTTTCAGTACGTTGGAAATTTTCAGATTAAAAGTTCAGTTTGAAACACGGCATCAGCACATGACCATACCATCCGGGCAGCAAACAGGAAAGGCTAGAAATAAGCCGACACGCGTGCCACACTGCTCGTGCTCAGGGAAGGCGGGACTGGAGATGGAGGAGGGACGTGCTGGGAAGCGGTGTGGACACACGCACACAGGAAGGCTTCGGCTCCACCCAACGGCTCCAATAGCCACACTCGGAAAAGGACGCTGGAGGTCTAGGACATGCCAGGACGTCTCTCGGAGCAGAGAAGTCCTTTCTGTTCATTTGAACCCTGAGAAAATACGGACTGGCAACCACTCGTGACGCACAGAAGCTAAGGTCACAAGACTCCCACCTTATGTGAACACTACCACACCCCCAATCATCCGAAACACAAGACAGATCTCGCTACCTACATTTTAAAAATTCTCCAAGCAAAATCCTAGTACACACAATTAACACAATAAATTGAGGAAAAAAATATTTTCAATCCATCCTCCAAAGTATTGTTTCCTTTCTTAAAGAGCTTCTGTGCACCAATAAGAAAGCAGCCAGCGCCCTGGCAGAAACACTGTCACAGACACCAGACGAAGGCGGGCGACACGCAGGAGAGAAATGCTGACTGAAACCACAGTGGACACCTCTCAGCAGACGGTGAGGGCGCAGGGGCAGTGGGCACCACGCACATCCCACAGAGTGGGGTTAGCACGGCAGGGAGCACCCACCACCACGCACCCACATCAGCTGGCAGCACAGCCCGCGGGTCCAGCCGAGAGGCAGCATCCACCGTGACACCCGCCCCTCGGGCACCAAGAGTGACATTCTGCGTGTACCCGGGGAAGCCCAGGACAGCAGATGACATGGTTCCCACTGCAGCAGGGGCAGCCTGGGCTGGGGAGACCCCCAGTGCCCTTATGACACGACACTGGGCTTTGTGCAGGAGGTGGGGCAGCTCTGCCACCACCTGCTGGGGACCCTGAGGAAGTTACGTCCCTCGCTTCCTCCCATCTGGGGACAGGGCGGGGGGACACTGACCTGTGGCCTCTCTGTCCCCTGCCTCCTGCAGCATCTTCGGGTGAGGTGGACCAAAGGTAGCCTGGCGCCCGTTGCCACGGCAGCCAAGGACTGAGAGGCAGGAAACTGAGGCGGAGCCAGTGCTGCCACCTACAGAGGATGCAGAGCTGCCTTGAGATCCTCGAACCATGGCTCCAGGACACACACCAATGGCTCCAGTCCGCCCAGACCGTAGCACACGACAGCCTGCAGGGCCTTGTGGCTCTGGAACCAGGCCCCTCAGGACTCCCACTCCAGCCCAGGACCCCAGTGACTCCTGGGCCCCACTGCTTCCTGAAGGACCCCAGGACAGGTGCTCCCCACCAGCTGGTCACCCCAGGCCCCGCTCCGGGTGTCACTGTTGGCTCACCCTATCCTCCACCTTCCTAAGCAGGAAAGATGGATCCCGCTCCACAGAAAGGGAAACAGGCCCAGAACTACAGACCTTACACAGTTTAGTGTAGGCTTAGGCTGAACCCCAAACGGATAATCCCAACTCCCACCTTGTCCCTTCCACACTCTCCCACCTGTGGGAAGGCCCAGGACCCACGGCAGGACTCTGCTCCCGTACCCCGGGGTGGGGCCCCCTGGATGGACCATTCCTGGCAGTCAGGCCAGGCTGGGATCTGTAGCCTTTTGGCCCTGGCTGTGCAGTAGTGATGATTTCCCACTGGGGACACCGTGTGGGCTGCTGCGGGGAGCACACTGTCCACCTCGGCTGCTCAGCAAGTCCCATGGGCCCCATATAGGGGAGACAAGGCGCAGAGCAGGCCCAGTGGAGGCCACACCACCTTCCACCTCATCCAGAAAATCCCCCTGCCTCTCCCACAGTATCCCCATCACCCTTACACAGCTCTGGGGCCACACATGGGGCTACTGAGGCCAGACAGCCGCATGAAGCCCTGGTGTCTGCCGGGTCACCAGCAGGCAGCCCCAGGGAGTAGTGGGGCCCTGCCCCTCAGGCACCCACAGGCCGCTGGAATCAGCCCCTTGCTGACCCCATCCCAATGCCCCCCCGGAATCCAGCTCCTCCCACAGGCCAGCCAGTTTAGGTACCACCATGACCACACCTACAAATACTCTCCACTGCTCCCCCACGTGCTGTATGATCCCCGTGTTGCCGCCTCCGGGCCCTTTCTTGTGCATTTCCCAGACCCGGCTTCAGAGCTGTGAGTTCCCAGAAACATCTCCAGCCATGCCCTCAAGAGCCCACCTGCCACAGGGCTGCTTCTCTGTCCACCAGAGTGTCACAATCAGCGCACCTCTGGCCGCCCAGAGCTCTCCACGGGCCCTCCTGCCTTGCTGGGGTGGTCCAGAGGAAATACAGGTTGCAGGGTCCCTGCTAGGACCCCACCCCAAAGTGCCCTGTGGAGAACAGCCAGGCCAGTGCCTTCCCTGCCACCCGGGCCACTGTCCACGGCTGTGCTAGCACCCCCGAGGGCCTCAGCTCGAGTCGCACCTCTTTCCGAAGGTCCAGGCCTGCATGGGCAGGGCTGGTACCCACAATGTTTACAGGTTGGGCTGGCCTCGGGGACGCAAATCTTCATGGAGCTCAGTGGGGTCCCTACTGCAGAAACAGCACAGGTAAGTCCCACCTGGATGGTCACATGGGTGATCTGAGTGTCAGAGGCCCGAAGAGTCCCATGGGCAGAGGACGGGGGAGGTCCCGAGATCTGTGTTACCTTGGGAGGTACCCCCTCCCCATACCCCCGAGCACCCTCCAGCACCTCCCCTGCACCCCCAATACCTCCGGCATCCCCTAGCACCCTGCCCAGCACCCTCCCTAGCACCCTGCCCAGCACCCTCCCTAGCACCCTCTGCCTCCTCCTCCACCTCCTCCTCAAGCCACTCTTTAGCAGCGTTGCCAAGGCAACTGGATCCAGGGAGAACTCTCTTCAAGGTAGAGTCTGAGGGTGACACTGGGAACGGAAGTGGTGGTGACAACAGCAGTCGCTGGCCTCCCACCCACCCCCACTCCTCCAGCACCTGCCGGCTGTCCAGTGCCACCTCCCCACCCCATCCAATGCCTTCCAGTTGCCCTGCACTGGTTCAGCCAGTCCCTGTCCTGCTCCCTCCCCTGTCCCCGAGGACAGGGCTGGGCCTCCCCAGAGGTCTGCACCCCTGCCCACCTGGCACCCCCCCCCGTACAGCCACTGTCTCCAAGCTGGGCCCAGGGATCATGGGCAGCCCAGCTACAGAGGCCTGGGCACCTGTGCTTCACCCCTGAAAGATGCTGAAAGCCAGGGGATCCTGCAGGGATCACCATCCAGGCCTGGGGACAGAGGTGGCAGGAGCAAGAGAGGCTAAGGAGGGGCGGGGGGCCAGGGGTGCAGGCAGGGGAGGCTTGGGGGGCATGGTGACAGTAGACAGGTCACCTACAGTCCCTGGAAGTGTCCTACGGGCACAGCACACTGCTCACAGGAAGATGGAAGCTGTGGGTGGGGAGCGTGGTGCAGTCCTGGGACAGGAGGAGGAGCCACGGGGCCTACGAGCTGGGAGGTGGAGGACAGGGAGGAGGACCAGGCAGGGAGGCCAGGCTCAGAGTCAGACTCAGCCCTGGGACTGAGGGAGCCTGGGCCAGATGGCTGCGGGCGGCAAGTGCGTGGGAGGTGAGGACGTGGGTGAGCAAGGACAGGTGCTGCTTTTGCTGCGTCTACTATGCAGCCAGCCTTCCAAGGAGCACTTCCTCCAGGGCCAGGCACCATGCACATGCACGGTGCAGGGACCTGCAGGCCGGCGGGTGCAGTGGGGAGGGGCGCGGGGCCGGGCCGGGGGTGCTCCTCCTCAGCCTGGCCTCGACCGCTAGGGTCAGCCGCCGGCCCTGGTCACCATGCACTCTGACTCCCTGTACGCCCCTGTAGACAGGCAGGCAAGACCTCCTGGGCAGGTCATGCCCAAAGGCCCCCACGTGATTCTTAGAGCCCCCTGAAGTCTCTGCGACTCCCTCTCCACTGTCCTCCTAAGGCTGCGGGGCCGTGACAGAAGCACCCAACCCCTCCCTGGCAGGTGACACTATGAGACCCTCTCGGTGCCCAGGACCTGAGGCCCTGACTGAGCTCTGAGCTCCTAGCAGGTCAGAACTCCCCAGGGCACAGGACAACCACAAGGTAGGTAGCACCAACCCAGGCCAGGCCAGGCCAGGGCACTGCATACACCCTCTTGCACCCACAGCCCAGGGCCCCCGTGCCCACCGTCACCCACCAGTGCCTCCCTCCCTTCCTGGGCCTGCCCACTCCCCTGCTGAGCACCCTCCCTGCAGGGCCAGGTGGGCAGAGGCACTGACAGTGGTCTGGAGACAAAGGGGTAGGGAGGCTGGGTTGACCTGAGGCCCTCCTGCCCCTCCCCTCCTCTAGCCAGGGCTCTCTGGGGTGCAGGGACTCAAACCCTTGCTCTGCTCCCCGAGGCGCCCTGGAAGCAAGGGGTTCTGGGGCTGACCACCAAAAACCAAACCCAGCGCCCCAGTGTCCCCCAGCTGTCCAGAGCCCCAGCTTCCCAGTGCTTCCAGCTGTCCAACGCTGAGCCCTACAGGTGGCGACAGTTGTGCACAGGGACCCCTGGGTCTCTCCTGCACCCCGGACTCCACTGTACCACCAGGTCTGTTCCTTCCATGGCCAGGGGGCTGGCCCGGCCCCTCCCACTGGGGGCTACAGGTGCAGGTGCAGCCCTGTCCACCCTGCTGGCCATGGGCCACTGCCTGGTACCAGTGTGGGGGCAAACTGTCCCCTCCCCCTCTCCCTCTCCTCCTCCCCCTCTCCCTCTCCTCCTCCCCCTCCCTCTCCTCCTCCCCCTCTCCTCCTCCTCCCCCTCCCTCTCCTCCTCCCCCTCTCCTCCTCCTCCCCCTCCCTCTCCTCCTCCCCCTCTCCTCCTCCTCCCCCTCCCTCCCCTCCTCCCCCTCCTCCTCTCTCTCCTCCTCCTCTCCTCTTCGTCTTCCTCCTCCTCCCCATCCTCCTCCCCTGCAGTTGCTAAGCTACACCAAAATCCTTTGCTGTGTGAGTGGCTTTGCTCCGTTTCCACAACTGCCAGGTGGACTGGAGCCATGAGGCAAGCAGCTCCAAGATGCCTCCCAGAGAAAAACAAGCTAGCTGCTGGCTCTCGGGGCGGGGACCACCTGGGGATATCCCCTCACCTGTGCACCCGAACAAGCTTCCACGCCACCCACAGCCTACCCTCTCTGCTCAGGCAGGACCCCGGTCCCACCAGGCCGCAAGATCCGAGGTTCCACCCACGTTCCCAGACCCGAAAGGCCCACGTCCTCCCATTCTGAGCTCTTCCTCCTGGGCTAGAGTCCGGAGGTGCCCCAACAGTGTCGCGGGTGTCACCGTGGAAACGCCCTCGGGAGGCAACAGAACCACCAGTGCCGCGGCGCTGATGGGGAAACCGAGTCTGGGGCCTGTAGGCTGACAGTCAGGACTGGCTGCCAGGACCGAGGGGCTGCTGCTTTGCTTGGACCCAAACCCAGCGATGGTCCAGGGTCGGGGGGGCGGGCGGGGACAGAAGTAGCCAGAGGGTCTGGGGCAACTGCTGGGGGGACACCTCGTGGGGAGCACCGCCTGGAGACACGGCCACCGGGCCCTTCTCGTATCCACTTTGAGGGAGAGGGAGGGAATCACTGCCCTGAGCAGGGATCGAGGCTGGAGACACAGGGGCGGGGACCCCGCACCCCACACCCCACAAACTCGGTGCCCGCTGCACCTGCACAGCCCTGGCCGGCGCGGGCCCGGGTCCTCAACACCAGCAGCGCTGGACCCGGCCGGTGGGGACGGAAACTTCCATGGGCGCTCGCGCCCCAGGCCCCGGACTCAGGACCCCGGACCCTGCCACGCGCGCCCTGGACCCTGCGCCCTGCAGCCCGTCCCCTGCACCCAGCTCCCCGCATCCCACGCCCCTCACGCCCGGTGCCCCCACCCAGTCCCTACCACCCCCCCGGGCCATTCGACCCCGCACCCTGCGCCTACCTCGGTCCCAGCCCGCGCCGCGCCCCCGCCGCCCTTGCCGAGCCGGACCCCGCCACGCGCGCCGCCGGCGGCTCATGCTCGGCTCTGCTCGGCTCCGCGCCGCCCGCCCCGCGCCGCCCCGCGCCGCCCCCGCCTGGCCGAGCGGCTTCTCCGCGCCGCCGCCGGGATCGGGGTGCGGGGCGCGTAGCTTGGGGTGTGGGGCGCGGGAAGAGGGTGCCAAGGCAGGAACAGCCCAGAGGAGGAGGCGCCACGGCCCCGCACCCCTTGTCAGGTCCCCTGCGCCACAGCAGAGGGCCGAGGGTGGGGTCCTCGCGACCCGGACCCGGCGCAGGCTGGGGTCCAAAGTCACCTTGAGGTCCGTGGCCTGCGTCTCCCCGCGCCCTGCAGGGGGTTTCGGGCCTCTGCGGAGGCGCCTGAGCAAGGAGAAAGCCCGTGTTGGGGCAGGTCGGGGGGCTCTGCGTGGAAAATGGGGAGTCCCCAGCAGCGTAGAGAGGCCAGGCCTCCCAGCATTCACACTGCCTGCTGTGTGCCAGGTGCAGGGCTGGAAGGGGATGCAGCTGTGCGCCCTGCCCCGCTGCAGCTTTTCGGGAAGACGCAGCCAACTGACACAGAAAGCCGCCCCAGGAGAACAGGAGAGAGGGGCCCCGGGGTGCACCATGGCCTGCGGTGTTTGGGCGCCCTGGGAAGTCCTTACTGTGAAGGGGATATGTGCACACAGAGGATTCCAGAGCGCTGAAGAACCAGTGCTTGGGGCACTGCACTCTGTGCTGTAGGTGCAAAGGCCCTGGGGTGGGGTGCAGAGAGGAGTCACAGGGACAGATTGGTGCCAGGAGGGGGACAGGCCAGGCGCTGCCCAGAGCAACTGTGCAGCAGGGCAGGGTTTTGCAGCAAGTAATGTTATGGTCTGACTTTTCTTTTGATGAAAATATTTTCTAATGGGAAATCTCAAACGTTTATATTAATAGAGGCTAGGGCCAGGAGTGTGGCTGGATGCTAGAGCAACTGCCTAGCATGCACGAGGCCCAGCGCCACGTACAATAATGCCAGTGGTGATGCCAACGACAGAGCCCGCCCAGCTTCAGCCCAGACCGTGCTCCCAGCGCTGTCTCTGCAGTGCCCACCGGCCCTCCTCACCAGCTGCTCTGTTCATCTAGATCTGTACATCGTGCAGACTCGTAGGCT
The DNA here is from genome assembly GCF_053883595.1 of Heterocephalus glaber. Lineage (NCBI taxonomy): Eukaryota > Metazoa > Chordata > Mammalia > Rodentia > Bathyergidae > Heterocephalus > Heterocephalus glaber. Next base: position 1,136,836 of record NW_028258212.1, on the reverse strand, counting down.
TTCAGGAAGAGTCGGCTGCTCCGGGCAAGGGAAAGCCTGTGCAGTGGCGGCCGTGCCCTGGGGAAGGCCCAACACAGATCCCTTTCTCTGCTAGGGGCGGAGCCTGTGAATCCTCCATTTCTTCTCAGGTCGCCGTTGCCAACCCAGTTTTTCAGACTTCATTCTGTCTAAATTTTCAGGCTCACTGGCAAGTTGTTCATGGCACCCTGTGTTACTCGGGCATTTGTAGGGTCTGTGGTGACCACTTTTCTTCTGCTATTGTCCATCTTTGTTTTTTGCTCTTTCTTCATCAGTCTTGTTAGGATTATGTCAATTTATACATATATATATATATATATATATATTTTAAGACAGTGTCTCATTGTGTAGCCTAGTTTGGTCTGGAAATCATGGTGATCCTCCTGCCTCAGCCTCCTGAGTGTTGGGATTACAGGTGTGTGCCACCACACCTGGCTAATTTTATAATATTTTTAAAAACAACGGACTTTGGGGCCGGGGGTTTAGCTCAGTGGTTCCTACGCCTGCCTCGAAAGAACAAGGTCACAAATTTGATCTCCAGGGCCAAAAAAAACAACTGACTTTGTTGAATTTTCTATCTGGGCCTTCGATTTCATTATCTCCACTTGGTTGTGCTATATCTGTATTTCTACTTTGGCCTTTTCCTCCTTCTTTTCCTCCTTCCTGGTGACGTTGGAAGGTGGGCTAAGTGGTTTTCGGTCTTCTTTCCTACTCTGCATTTGAGCTATAAATTCACCTTTTGAAAACTGCTTTACTCTCTCACAAGTTTCAATTTGTTTTGTTTTGTTTTCATTTCACTCAAGATTTCTGGGTGCACTTTTTTGTTTTGTTTTGTTTTTGGTACTGGGGATCAAACTCGGGACCTTGCACTTGCCAGGCAGGTGTGGTGCCACTGAGCTACATCCCCAGCATTGCATCCATGTTTACAGAGGTACAGTTTGTAACAGCTAAATCTTGGAAACAGCCCAGGTGTCCATCAACTGATGAATGGATAAAGAAGGTGTGAGGTTTTTTATACAGTGAAGTACTATTTTGCCATAAAGAAGGATGAGCTTGAGACATTTCTAGCTAAATGGATCCCCGTTGAGACCATACTCCTTAGTGAAATAAATCAGATACACATGGTTCTGGGGTTTGTTGTGTTGTTTTTGGTACTGGGGATTGAATGGATACACATGTTTAAATACCACTTTGTTACTCTGGTGTGAGAAACTGAAAGTGGAAATAAGGACCAAAATGTATAATGGATATTGGGAAACAGGAAGAAAATGTTCAAATGCGAAGGAGAACAAGGGAGGACAGAGGGAGAAAGGAAGGAAGGGAGAAGGAAAAAACTGAAAATAGAAGGAAAAAACGGAAACAAAGCTTTTGTACCTAGGAAGGGGAGGGGGCTTTAGGGGAGGGGGAATGGTAAAAAAGAGGTGGGATAGGGCCGGGGATTTGGCTCAGTGGTTTTGCCGCCTGCTGCGCAAGCAGAAGGATCTCAGTTCGGTCCCTGGCACCAAAAAAAAAAAAGAGAGAGAGAGGTGGGATGTACCATGTAGAGGTGCAAATTTCCTATGATGAGTGTTATCATTATGCCTAAAATGTACCAATAGATGTTTTGGTACATAAAAAAAAGATTTCTGTGTGTGAATGGAACTCAAGGCCTTGAGCTTCATCCCCAGAATTTTTTTTTTTCATTACTGGGGATTGAGCCCAGGGCCTTCACAATGAGCTACATCCTCAACACTTTTTTAAAAAATTTATTTTGGCCAGATGTAGTGTTGCACACCTCTGATCCTAGCACTCAAGAGGTTGAGGCAGGAGGATCACCATGAGTTCAAGGCCAGCCTGAACTACATAGCAAGGCCCTGTCTCAAAAAAATTTTTTTTCTTTATTTTGGACAGGGTCTCACTAAATTGCTGAGTTGCCAGGCCGAGCTCAAGAGAGCTTGCGACCCTCTTTCCTCAGCCTTCCAGAGTGCTAAAATGACAAGTGTGCATGATCATGCCTGGCTCTGAAAGAGGTATCTTAAAATCTCCAATATGGCCCCAAACTGGAAACGACCTTAAAGTCCTTCAGTAGGTGAATGGACAAACAGACTGTAGTATATCCATAAAATGGAATATTGCTTGACAGGAAAAAGGAATGAACCACTGTGAAACACAGCAACTTCAGTATTCTTACGTACATTATGTTCAGTGAAAGAAGCCAAGCCTGAAAGATCCACACTGAATGATTCCATGTGATGACTTTCCGAGAAGGTAAATGACGGAGCTGGAAACTGGCTGAGGTTGCAGTGTGTCTGTGTGTAGCACGGGGAAGGCCTCAGGGGCAACCGCAGTGCTGTGTCTTGAAGGGTGGAGGTCACACAGAGATGTGCCTTGTCAAGATTTAAAATGGCCAGGGCGGAGGATTTAGCTCAGTGGTGCCGCCGCCTGCCTCACAAGTGCAAGGTCCCCGAGTTTGATCCCGGTACCAGAAAAAAAAGATTTAAAATGGCCATTTATCAAGAGTGAATTCAACTGTATGTAAATTGTAAGATAATTTTAACTTCCAGTATAAATGGAGGCCATTGTGACCATGAATTCCGGGATCTCCCCTTTTTTTTTTCCACTCTACTGTTGTCTGGGGAATCAGCAGATCATTGGTGCCTGGAATACACAGCCAGGTGCAGTCTGGATGCAGCTGTGTGTGCAGCTTGGCTCCCAGAACAGGCAAGAGGGGAGCTGCTGGGAGTGCAGTTCTCGTGGGACCTCATAATTCTTGGGAGGGGATATTAAAAAGCAAGGCTTACCCCTCCCTCCTCTACAGCTCCCCTCACTGGGCCCCGGCATGGCCAGAGACCTCTCCAAGGAAAGTGTCTTCCACAGCCCATCAAGGACTTGTGCAGGCTTGGGTGGGGCCCAGGGAGGGGTCTCTGTGTCTTTCCTGGCTGGGACCGGAATCGTCCCCAAGGGCGCAGGGCACCAGGCCTGGATGCTGAGGGCCTTTGGGGAGGTGACAATGTCACAAGGTTCTGACCCTGTCGTCAGTCAGGGTGCTGAATCCACAGAGGAGACCGTGTCTGGCAGCACTGTGGGCAGGTGACAGAAGGGGTGGGGCCCGGGTGAAGGGCCTGGGCCGCAGAGTCTGGTCTTGGGAACTACAGCTGATCCCGAACTCTCTCCCCCTCTCCCTCTTTCCTGTTCCCTTCCTGCTGCCATGACACCCTGCCTCTCCAGAGGCCACAGCAATGGTCCAGCTGATGAGGAACAGGAGCCAAAGTGGCCCTCTCTTTGCAGTGACCTTCGTAGGTACTTCGTCACAACCACAGAAAGCTGAGCAACAGGCCGGCCCTCTTAGTCATCACTGCCACTTTGCCCTCAAGTGACCCTGGCACACCTTCCAGACCTGAGGACAAAGGAAGGGGGAAGACAGTCCAGGGGGCCTGTGGTCATGACACCCACTTTACACTGGGGTGGGCCAGGGCCAAGGTAGGCCCTGCTGCTGTGGCCCATCTTCCCCTGCCAGCGCAGCTGTCCTCCTGTCCTTCCTGTCTCCTTCTGCCTTGCTGCCACCCGGGAAGTGCATCTGCCCCTCAGTCCCCAGTGAGCCTTCAGATGTTCCAGTTTCATCAAAAAAGATTAAAAACTTCAGAAGGGAGGGAAACCACATGTAGGCAAAGGCCTTAACTCATTCTGCTCCTCTTGGAGACATGGCTCGGAGACATGGAAACCCTGGCTACAGGTGTGGAAGGGGATGCACATCTTCCCTGAGCACAGCCATCCTCGGAGCAAGGGCAGCTCTCACTGTTTTTCTCTCATCAAGATTCTGGGCCTGCTGGGTGCGGCTGGAGCACAAGAAACCCTGCTGCCAGCGCTTCCTCACAGCATCACCTCTGCCTCCATCCAGAGAGCACGATGCAGGCCTGCACCACAGCAGCAGGGCCCGAAGGTTTTGTTGCCTGTGACACAGGATGTGCAGTTCCAACATGGACTCTGTGTTCCTCAGGTTTCCCGTCACTGGAACAAAAGCCCAACAACCTCCAGCTCCAGTGAAAACCAAGTCCAATCACCAGCATCAAAAGAAAGATCTTGGGGGGGTCTGAAAAAAAAGAAAGAAAAGAAAAGAAAAACAGAGCTGGGGATTCACTCTGAGCTCCCTAGGTTTGATCCCCCTACTGGATGGAGAAAGTTTCAGGGAACAGATGAAGCTGGACATGATGGTGCACACCTGTGATCTCAGGATTCAGGAGGCTGAGGCAGGAGGATCACTATGAGTTCAAGGCCAGCCCGAACTGCATAGTGAGACCCTGTCTCAAAAAGAAAGAGGTGAAAAGTGTGGTAAAAACACTACAGAAAATTGGAACAGAAGGTCTTTATCTCAACCTGATTAAGGCTATCTATGAAAAACCAACAGCCAACATCATACTAAATGGTCAAAAACTGAAAACTTTCACACTAAAATCAGGAACAAGACAAGGATGCCCACTATCACCACTCCTGTTCAATATTGTTCTGGAAACATTAGCCATAGCAATTAGGCAACAGAAAGAAATAAAAGGAATAAAGATAGGAAAAGAAGTGAAACTGTCATTATTTGCTGATGATATGATACTTTACATAGAAGACCCAAAAAACTTGGTCAAAAGTCTTCTAGACCTAATTGACAGATTCAGTAGAGTACCTGGTTATAAGGTCAACACTCAAGAAACAATAGCCTTCTTATATGCAAATAGCAGACCCATTGAGAGAAATTCAGGAAATAATTCCTTTTACAATAGCATCTAAACAAATGAAATAACTAGGAATCAACCTAACAAAGGAAGCAAAAACTGCACTCCGAAGAAGGAGATCGAAGAGGATATAAGAAAATGGAAAGATATCCCTTGTTCCTGGGTAGGAAGAATCAATATAGTGAAAATGTCCATACTTCCAAAACTGCTATATAGATTTAATGCAATACCAATTGAAATTCCAACAATATACTTCACAGAACAACAGAAAACAATCCAAAAATTCATTTGGAACCAGAAGAGACCTAGAATAGCAAAAGCAATTCTAGGCAACAGAGACATGGCTGGGGGTATCACAATCCCCAACTTGAAACTATACTACAAAGCTACTGTGATAAAAACAGCATGGTACTGGCAAAGAAACAGACCCAAAGATCAGTGGAACAGATGAGAAGATGCAGAAACAATGCCAGACACACTCAGCCACCTCATCTTTGACAAAGGAGCCAATCGCCCTCATTGGAGAAAAGATAGCCTGTTCAATAAATGGTGTTGGAAAAACTGGATTTCAACCTGTCAGAGATTAAAACTAGACCCATACCTATCACTGTGCACTAAACTAAGATTGAAGTGGATTAAAGAGCTAAATATCAAGACAGAAACAGTAAACTTGCAGGAAGATAAGTTAGGTAGAACTCTCAATGACATTGGCATAGGAAAAGACTTTATGAACAAATCTTCAGTAGCACGGGAGCTAACAAAGAATCAACAACTGGGATCTTATCTTATTAAAAAGCTTCTGCACTGCAAGAGAAACTACCAACAGAGCTAAGGGACAACCTACAATATGGGAAGAAATTTTTAGCAGCTGTACCTCAGACAAAGGACTACTATCTAGAATATATAAAGAATTGAAAAAATCAGACCCCCCAAATTCAAAGACCCAATTCAAAAATGGGCATCCAAAATGAACAGACATTTCTCAGACAAAGAAGTAAAAACAGCAAATAAATATATGAAAAAATGTTCAACATCACTGGTCATCCAAGAGATGCAGATGGAAACAACACTGAGATTCCACCTCACCCCACAGAGAATGGCTGCTATCAAGAAATCAACCAATAACAAATGCTGGCTGGGGTGTGGAGGAAAAGGAACCCTTCTCCATTGTTGGTGGGAGTGCAAACTGGTGCAACCACTGTGGAAATCTGTATGGAGATACCTCAAAGTACTGGGTCTAGACATCCCATTTGACCCAGCTATTCCCCTGCTGGGGATCTTCCCCAAAGAATTAAAAGAATCATACCACAGTGATATATGGGCACCCATGTTTATAGTGGCACAGTTTGTAATAGCTAAGGTTTGGAAACAGCCCAAGTGCCCATCGACGGGAAACTGGATAAAGAAGATGTGGTTTTTTTATAAAATGGAGTACTACTCAGCCATAAAGAATGAGAAACTAGAGACATTTATAGCTAAATGGATGCATATTGGGCCATACTATTAGGTGAAATCAACAGGACACACATGTGTAAATACCGAATAGTTTCTCTAGTGTGAGAAACTGAAAGTGTAAATAAGGATGAAAATGATTAAAATGAATAATTGATAATTTGAAATAGGAAAAGGTCCAAAGGGGTAGGGGTGGTGGGAGGGGAAGGGGAAAAGGAAGAAAGGAAAAGAAAAATTATGAGAAAGAAAAAAAAATGGAATCAAAGTCTGTGTAAATAGGGAAGGGTGGAGGGGGTGAAGGGTGCACAGGTAATGGGGAAAAAATAAGAACCAAGATACATCATGTTCAGGTACAAGCACCCAATGATAAAGGTAAATGTACTGTATACTTGAAATGTACCAATTAATATATAAATTTTTTTTAAAAAAGGAAATGGTGAAAAGTCCCAGGTTAGGGGAGGAGGAGGAGGAGGCACCCAGCTGACAGGGACTCAAGGTTTGGAGGCGTATGGCTGGGCCCTGTGTCCGGGCATCCTCAGAGGGAAGCAGCTGGGGTGGGGCTGCACAGTGCAGCAGTAGTAACACCTGCAGTGAGCGTGGACTGCATGGGCTGCACATGCACCAGTCGTACTCTTGGGGGTTCCTGTGACCCCAGGAGCAGCTCATGGAGCTGAGTGAGCACTGTCTCAGGTCCCAGCTTCGCTACAGCAAAGGGTCCATGTCAGGGCAGTCAGGTCCCAGAGGGCACTGTTAAGAGGGCCTGGCAGTGTCCAGTCACCTGCCGGGGTCAGTCAAGGACGCTCCAGATGTGGTGTTTTCTTGGAATATTGTTATATAAACTACATTTTTCCCTGGTATTGGGGATTGAACTCAGGGCCTTCACACTGAGCTTTGTCCCCCGCCTTTTATTTTTCAGGGTCTTGGTAAATTCCCCACGCTGGGATCAAACTTGCAAGCCTCCTGCCTCAGCCTCCCTGGGTGCTGGAATCACAGTCCCGCATCCCCACACCTGGCTGGGTCAGGCACTGGTTTCACAGGGTGGCTGGCTGCAGGATCAGTGCACAGCTTCAGGGCTGTGTCCCAGGCTTCACCAGGGACGACTGAGTCATTGTCACCATGGGGCTGGGTCTCCAGCTCCCCCACCCAGTCAGGCTGGTGGCGCCCTGCCAACTCCTGGTCACATGCTCTGTCTTTCCGGGTGACCAGCCTGTCCAGAGCTATCTTCTACATGGAGGCTCAGATGTGGCCCTAGGGACCAGGGACCTTGGAGACCCCAACAGCTCGGCTCAGGGCCGTGGTACAGCATGCATCCAGCAGTAAGGGAGATGAGGAGCACAAGGGCGTGGGCCTGCTGCAGCTACCGGCCACAGGATGCACACCTGCTCTGCTGTCCCAGGAACGTCAGTGTCAACCCCATCGTGGTGTGGTGCGGTGCCCCAGCGTTCCGACCTGGGACAGGAAGTGCTTGTGCAGCGGCAGTGGGCAATGCTGGGGTCCAGGGCAGCCTGGCAGGTGCATCCTGCGACCTGGAGATGGAGCAGCCTTAGAGCAGCTCGAAGTCGTGTACCCAGGTGTGGCCTGGGCAACGCTCTGGGTCCCAGACAGGCCTGGGACGGGTGCCACGTTCTGTCCCACGGGTGTACCTGGCGCATCTTCTGCCGCGCTGCACGCTCGGTCTCTCCCAGTGTCCTCCGATTGAACATCTAACTCTCTCCTCAGAAGATCCCGGAACCCTCCAGGCCCAAGCTCCCTCCACCTGTCCCCCACTCAGAGACAGGCTGGGGCTGGAGGGAGGGCCTCCATGTGGAGCCCAGGGTTCTGTCCCGGCCCCCAACACACACAAGGACTCCCACCCCACCCTCCACCCCCCGCTCCTCCAATCTGTCTGCACCTGAGCACTGGGGTAAACCTTTCTTTTTTTTGGTGCTGGGGATTGAAGGATTAAAACTATTCTTGCTGAGCTGGTCGAGGACTTGTCAGGGATTTCAAACTGCTAAATGTGATGAGTCCCTCCCTCCCTTAAGAAGTGACAGTCATTTGCCATCCCATTTAGGATCAAGAAAAAAGTTCCATTAGTGTCAGTGATTTGAAACTCTTGTCCCTTTGTCATAGAAAAAGGTGTAACACTATGAATTTCAATGGCTCCTGTGAGGAATTTGCCACCGTGACCAGCAGACTTCCCTGTGGCACAGAGGACTCTTTCGGTCACCATCCATCTCCACACAGAGTCCATTGACATCCAAATACTTGAGTTTCCGGCCCAGCTCATCTGCATCCTGAGCGCCTCATTACCTCCTAAGGTTGAAAAGCTGGACAGACTGAAATCCAGCTTCTCGTCTTACACCATCAGAGAAATGGGGTCCCACTTAGGGAGACAGGAGATGGGGCCGGAGCGGAGGCCACCATGGGACACTCCAGTGGGAGCCGACACTCATGTCCCCTGCAGTGTCACCAGGTCCTCAGTGGGTCCTGGAGGAAAAGTCGTCCCATAAGAACTCCAGAGCATCTGTCCCCAGAGGGGTGCTCAGGAGGGAGTGGACCCCAGGAGATGCCCCGCCTCCCCAGCCTGGATCCCACTGAGCAGGGGATGTGAAGGACATGGGCAGCCCATGGGGAGGGGGGTGCCCCAAACCTGAGAGCTAGGGTCGGGGCCACCCAAGGCTCCTCCCCTCTTCCTAGAAGCACCAAGTTCCTTCAGCCACCTCATAGCAGTGGATTTCAACAGGAAGTCACTAGTGTTGACTGAGAGTGAACTCAAGTCAACCAGATCAAAGAAGATTGCCTTGGTATGGCGCTGATGAGGACTGCAGTCCTGGACACAGATGGAAGGAAGCGATCTTGAAATCATGCCCCCTGGTATTGGGAATGGCACTTGTCCCCTGGCTCCAGGACATTAGTGGGGAGACAGGACAGGGCAGGCAGAAGGGCCAGACACAGTGAGGCCTCTGGGCCTTGGAAGAAGGGGCCCTTGTATGGAGGTCAGCAGTGGTCAGCAGTGTCCCAAGAATCTGCGCCTAGCTGGGTCCCAAGATCATCCCACACACTGGGCCCTGGTCAAGTCTCTGAGAGTGGCCCAGAGTTTAGGGCTGTCACAGCTGAGGAATTCAGGTTATTTTGTTGTAAGGTACTCGAACTACCTGTGAAATCCTACACTGTCATTTAAAAGTGACTTCAACTGGTTTTAATTCTACGTTGCAAATTCTAGGGCAACTACGAAAAGAATAAAGAAAAATGTATAACTCGTACACTAAGAAAGGACAGAAACTGGAACTATATAAAATGTTCAACTAAAACCAAAAAAGGCAGAAAAAAATGTAGAAGACAAAGTAGGAACAGAGGAACAGCATGACACAGAGAAAGTAGGTAACAAGCCAGGCATGGTGCACACACCTGTGACCCCCCCCAGCACTCGGGAGGCTGAGGCAGGAAGGTCACCATGAGCTCGAGGCCAGCCTGGGCTCCACAGTGAGTTCAAGGCCAGCCTACATCACAAGACAGAAATGGACAGGTCCAGCAGGAAGGAAGGAAGTCATACAGACCTCTTCACCCACTGAGTATGTGGGCACCCACTCCTGGCTCTAAAGCACAAGGAACAAATTTCAAAGGGTAGAAATCCCATAGTCTAGCTATCAGAACACCATGGAATTAAACTAGAAATCAATTATAGGAAGAAAGCTGGGAAATGCTAAAACAATGGGAGATTAACACCCTTCTAAATAACATGTGGGTCAAAGAAGAAATCTTAAGAGAATTTTAAATATTTTTTACTAGATAAAAATGAAATGTAACATATCCAAATATATAGGATATACTTTGAAAACTGGCACATGAAAGCTACAAAACCTTTGTTTTTCTGCATGTTGGTGTACATGTGGATATCATGTGTGCATGCAGCTTTTATGTCTACATATATGCTTATGTGTATATATGTTTACATGGTGCCAACTTGACATAGAAGCAAATAAATGTTTATAAATTTTAAAAATTGGAAAAGAGAAAGAAAGAAAAAAAAAAGGTTGGGGATTTAGCTTAGTGGTTCCACTGCCTGCCTCGCAAGAGCAAGGTTCCAAGTTCGATCTCCAGTACAAAAAAAAAAAATTGTGTGGAAGCTGGGCATGGTGGCACACACCTGTAATCCCAGCACTCAGGAGACTGAGGCAGGAGGATTGCCATTAGTTCGAGGTCAGCCTGGGCTACATAACAAGACCCTAAAAATAAATGAATAAATAGATAGATAAATAAATAAATAAATAAATAAATAAATAGTGTGGGATATAGCAAAAGCAAAGCTTACAGGGCTGGGGACTAAGCTCAGTGGCACCACGCCTCCCTGGCAAGCGCAAGGTCCTAAGTTCGGTCCCCGGTACCACAAAAAAAAAAAGGAGCAAACCTTACAGGAAAATTTATGGCATTGAACGTATGTATTAGAAAGGAGAGTGGCCGGGGATTTGGCTCAGTGGTTCCGGTGCCTGCTGAGCAAGTGCAAGGTCCTGAGTTCGATCCCGGGTACAAAAAAAAGAAAAAAAAAGGAGAATCAATCTAGCTTCACACTTTAGGACAGTAGAAGAGTGAACTAAGTCCAAAATAAAAGGAAGAAAGGAACTAACAAAAATTAGACCAGGGCTTTTGGCAGGATTCAGAAGGTGTGGACATCAAACTGGGTGTATGTGCTCATGGGCTCCTCATTTACTAAGATAGACTGAGAATCAATCATTTTGCTTGGCCAAAAATCCTGGAATTTCCTATAAGCGCAGTAACTTCTACATTAAAGTTGGGTCAGCAGAGCTGGAACAGTTCAGAGCACCATTGGATTCAAACTGCCAAACCATCGGGCAGCAAAAAGACTATGGAAAGGGTGTGTGGAGCGTCATACTCTCTACAGGCTTGTGTGTCCAGAGCAGCCACCAAAGGCCAAGCTCCTGACCTTCGGGTCCAAATTCCGCTACAGTGGTCACACCCAAGTGCAGACCCACCAGGGGAGCACCCTCATAGATAGGCCAGCACCTCTAGTAAGTGAGTCTCCAGGAGCTTAGATGGAGCTCTGATTGGTGTTGGGGACCAAACTCCTGTGAGGGGTATTCCTGGTGCTGTGGGGGAAGCCTCAGCGTTTGGCCCTGGGGTTGGCGGCACTGCCAGGGCCCAGGATGAGGGCCCCGGCCAGAGCCCCTTACTCTCAGCTCTCTGAAGGAAAGAGCTCACATGAGACTTTGAATGTAGTGGGGAGAAGCAGCGGGCAGAGGTTGGAAAAGATGAAAGAGTAATCACAGAAGAAGTGAATAGTAAAGAGCTATCACCTGGGAGTGGCACACAAAGACTCCACCTCCCTGTCTTCTGAGAACAGCAGCAGCAGTGAGAGTGAGGAGGAAGATGTGGGCGAGTACCAGCCCCAGCAGCGTGTGACCGAGGGCACCATCAGGGAGGAGCAGGAGGAGAGTGACGAAGAGGTGGAGGAAGCGCCTGGCCACACAGCCCAGGTAGTGGAGAGGGAGGAAGCGGTGCCCGAAGGCAGCCCGGACAGACACGCAGGGCCCGGTGTGAGCCCCGTAGACACGGAGGCCCAGGACTGTGTAGGCGCCCCAGAGGGATCTGGAGAGAAGAGTGCAAACAAAGGCTCTGTTAAGCAAGACGGGAGAGAAGAGACCGAGGAAGAGCAACAGAAAGTTCATGAAGAGGTGTCTCATGTTGACATTGATGTTTTGCCCAAATTATTTGTTGTTCAGAGCCACCAGTGGTAAAAACAGAGATGGTAACAATTTCTAATGTCTCACAAAGGACAGAAATCTCCACCAAGGACATCCCCCTTGTCCAAACTGAGACCAAAACCATCCCATGTGAGTTTCCACAGATTGAAGGCAGGGCTGCTGGTGATTCGGGCACGTTACTGAATGCACAGACCATCACAGCTGAGTCCATGTCAGCAACGACAACCACGCACATCACCAAGACTGTAAAAGGTGGGATATCTGAACTGAGAATTGAGAAGCGCATTGTGATCACAGGAGATGCAGACATCGGCCATGATCAGGTGCTGGCCCAGGCAATCAGGGAAGCCCGAGAGCAGCACCCTGACATGTCGGTCACCAGAGTAGCTGTGCACAAAGAAACAGAGCTGTCAGAGGAAGGGGAAGAGTTAACCAAAAACGTCATTCTTTAAACAACATTTAACTTTGTGAACCTGGAAAATTTTGACCATTTCAAGACTTCATGCCACACCTCTATTCCAGCGTATTTGTGCTATGACTGGTAACCATGACCACAGGCTGAAGAGTTAAAATGCCAGCATCCAACCTTACCTTAACAGCGCTGATCTACACTGTTTCCGCACGTTTTTAATATGTTACTTTGTTTTATAACCACTTCTAAATATTCTTGGCTCTTTCTTTTTTCCCCCTATTAAGGGGTTTTGTTTTTGTGTTTTATTTACTTTGTGTACAACTACTTGCTTTTTATGACTCATTTGCTCATCTGACAGCGAACAAAGCCAGCCTGGGCTGGTAAGGTGCCGTTCACTTGAACAGGTGCTGTTGTGTGGAAAGGAAACTCTGACTAATTTAGATAGTGGTTTTCCTTCTTCCAAATTCTTTCCATTGAATTCCTACAGTAAATATTTGCAGAGTTTTCAGATTGCAGTAGATATACTCTCTGAGAAATATTAATACCAATTAAAAGTATTTCTTACATCTTGAAAATTTTCTAATGTTTGAGAATTTCACTGAAATGTTTTTTATATTGAACCCTTTTGACTTTCCAGTCCTGTGATTTTTTAGAGAGTCAGAGACTCCCCAGACTGGAGAATTACCAATTCACTGACCGTGCACTGTGTTCAGAGGCCTGTGGCACCATAGTGCCAGTGCTTCTCAAACACATGCTCTTCGACAGCATTCCAGAGCAGGAGGGAGGAGAGAGGGCGGTTTCTTCCCTTCTACTAAAAGAACCAGGCAGCTTAAAACCTTAGTGCTTTCTTTCTTAATGTTTCCAACTTCCAGTTCTTTCCATTATCTGAACACATGGATAGTCCCCTTGCTTTTTATTAAATCTCCCTGTCTATATGTAAAACTGACCTTTTGTTATTGAGCAGGTATATCTCTCAGATAACTTGATGACTTGTTCAGGTTTGAGGATACTGGGGAGAGGAGTAGGGGCCTCGGTGGTTGTAAGAAAGCTAAACCATTTAAAGCTGACACCAGAGACCTGATAGGGACTTATTAACTACGCTGAACATTTTCCTCTTACTTTTGACCCTATGTATAATTATGATGCCAGATTAGATTTATAGCAGCTTCAAGTTGCATTAAATGATGTTTTGCTTTCTGTAATACTGTTATAAAATAAAGTTTGTTTATTCCCTGAAAAAAAAATAGAGCAGGAAGCAATGGACTTGGAAAGAGAAAATCAATAAAACCAAAAGGTAGTTCTTGACAAGATCAATAAAATTGAAAAACCAGGCTAACAGATAGAAAGAAGATATGAGGAATGAGAAAAGGGCAGCACTTCGGAGCCCAGGGGCACCGGAACGGTGATGAGCGAAGACAATCCTGCCTTGGAGTCAACAACCTGACGAAAGGGAGGAGACCACTGTCTGAATGAGCCTGTCTACTGCAGAAACCAAGACGATGGTGAGCAACCTTTCCAAAGAGGGCACAGGCCCAGAGAGGTCCCTAGGGTTCACTTCTGCAGGGCGAGGCCGAGACCAACACCCTCACCCTGAGAAGCTCCCACCTCCGCTGTGCTGCCCACCAGGAGGGCGTCCACACCACCAGGCTCAGAGCAGCCCTCGGTGTCAGCTCTGCATCCTGAGCGGGAAACAGACTCTGTCCTTGCCTTAGCCAGACCTGTGTGGACCATCAGCACCAAGGACAGCGCCTGGCTGGGCCTCCTGGGGCTTGTCAGGCTGGGCCCGGGCAGAGTGCTCAGAGTGCCACTGTGGAGCCACCCAGTGCTGTGTGGACGTGGGCAGGTCCCCAGGACTCCCCACTGCCACATCAGGAAGAGGAGTAAGCTGAGGTTGGCTCCTCGAGTAAAGGAGGTGACCTGTGTGGGACCAGGGAGGTGCCTAGCAGGAGCACACCCAGCAGACATGCGGGCCCTGTCCACAAGGTGAGTTGGTGTCTGTACCCCACACAGTGCAGGGCATCCCCAGGGGAGTGAGCCCTGTGCCAAGGCATGCAGGGGGCCCTCAAAGGTTCGTGTTTGAGGAACTCTGGCCCCAGAGATGGGGGTGCTGCAGGCCTTGAAAAAGAGGGACACACAGGGGTCCTCAGGAGACATCCAGGGTGTATGACAATGCCCTCCTGAGGCTGGGAAGGACAGGGTGGGAGCTGCAGAGGAAGAGATGCCTGTGGGGAGGGAGAACAGCAGGCTCGAGATGACAGAGCTTCCCCAGGGTGCCCAGGGGTGAGAGTGTCTGTCCAGGGCCACTGTGAGCAGACTGGACCCCAGTGCAGCCGTCCAGGAGCAGAGCCCTACGCACAGCACACTGCTCCAAATAAGCTGTGTTCATTTCACAGTGACCGTGCAAGAGAATCGTGTGCCCATCTTATGCAGGGGAGCTTTCTAGTCCCCTGCAGCCACAAACTGGTGAAACGACAGAATGTCTCCACAGAAACTGCAGGTGAGGGCTTCTGTAGCAGGTGGGGCGTCCAGGGCTCGGGAAGGTTCGAGGACTGGGGCCCCATCCTCCCACTTCCTGTGGCCCATAGAGGGCAGTAGGTGTGCCCCTGGCCACAGAGCCCGGGGAGCCCCGCTCTAGGACCCCGCCGTGGTGCTCACCCTGGCTGGCACCCACTATCCTGGGCAGGGGCTGCAAGAACCAAGCTGTTGGTGCCGGACACACAGAAAATGGACACAGGAATGGCACACACGTGGAGGTGGGTCCCTGCCACATGGCACACCCAGGAAAGCAGCCACAACAAACCAGGAAACCCAGGCAGCCATGGACCCAGAGGCAACTGAGCAAACCAAGTAAGACTTTAGAATGAGTCCAAATGACATCGCAGAGAGGCAAGAGTGCACTAGAAGCCAGAAAAAGATTTCATTACAAATCTTGGCAGCATCCAGACAGGAAAAGTGTACAGATGACAGTCTTGTCCCTGGACAATCCTAAGGACACACACACACACACACACACACACACACACACACACATATGCTCACAGCTATTAGAGCTGCAGAATGGATGTGGAAAGCCACAGGATCCAAGGTCAACATGCAAAAGTCAAAAGTGTTTCCGCACAGCAGCCATGAGCAGGAAAACAGGGTGAAGAAAACAAACATGAGGGCTGGGCTGCAGCTCAATGGCAGCTCAGCTCAGCATATTTGAGGCCCTGTGTGTTCAATCCACACCACTGAAAGAGAGAGAGAAGAGAAGGAAGAGGAGGAGGAGGGAGGGGAGGAGGATTGGAAGGGAACAGGGAGAGAGAAAGAGAAAAGGAGGGAGGGAGAAAAGGAGAAAGAGACAGAGAGGGAGGGAGGAAGGACGGAAGGAAAAAAGAAAAAGGAAGAATTACATATTGGTTTGCTATTGCAAAATGCCACAAACCCAGGGGCTTAGGCAGAAATGGTACTGGTCGGAGTGTTCCCTCTGAAGACACCAGGGGAGGATCTGTCTCT
The DNA here is from genome assembly GCF_053883595.1 of Heterocephalus glaber. Classification (NCBI taxonomy): domain Eukaryota; kingdom Metazoa; phylum Chordata; class Mammalia; order Rodentia; family Bathyergidae; genus Heterocephalus; species Heterocephalus glaber. The sequence continues at coordinate 1,121,057 of NW_028258212.1, read as the reverse complement.
GTAGATCTTTGGTGTCAGAAGAGTAACCCAGTCTTCATCTTCACATTGAGTTCTCCCTGTGTGCCCCTGCTCAAGTGTCCCTTTTTATTTGTTTTTGTTTTGTTTCGTTTTTTGACACAGGGTCTCACTATGTAGTTTAGGCTGGCCTTGAACTTGCAGCCTCCCAAGTGCTGGGATTATAGGCATGCATTGCCACGCCCAGCCCAAGTGTCCCTTTCTAGGTTTTTTTTTTTTTTTTGAGACAAAGTTTTTTGCTATGCAGATCAGGCTGGACTTGAACTCACTTTGTAGTCCAATCTCACTTCAAACTCGTAGTGATCTTCCTACCTCAGCCTCCCAAGTGCTGGGATTATATACATGTGCCACCACACCTAGCTAAATGTCTCTTTCTCTTTTTTTTTTGGCACCAGGGATCAAACTCGGGTCTTTGAGCTTTCGAGGCAGGCACTGAGCTAAATCCCTGGCCCTAAGTGTCCCTTTTTTATGAGACTCATGTTATGCTGGATTAGGGCCAACTCTGCTATAGTGTGGCTTCATCTTAAATTAGAAATTTAAAAAGCCTTAAGATCTATAAATTTAATACAATCTCTTTTATTAAAAAAAAACTGAATTTTTTTTTCTTTTGGTACCAGGGATCGAACTTGGGTCCTTGTGCTTGCGCAGCAGGCAGCGAAACCACTGAGCTAAATCCCCGGCCCCCAAAAAACTGAATTCTTTGTAAAAACTGACAAGCTGTTCCAAAAATTCAAGGAACCCAGAATAGTCACAACAATCTTGAAAAAAGATGAACCAAGTTGGAGGACTTGCATTTCCTGGTTTCAAAACACTACAAAGCTACAGTAATTACTGGTGTGGGACAGATGGACACAGAACTCAATGAAATAGAACTGCGTCCTGAAACAGACCCTTGCGTTGACAAGAAGTGGTCTCTGAAAAGACTGCCGTACAAGCCCACCGGGGAAAGAAGAATCTTCTCAACACAGGGGTCGGAGCCAGGTGAGTGTTCACCTCCAAAAGGATGAAGGTGGACCCCTACCTCACACCATGTGTAAAACTAACAAGACAGAAACCTAAACTTCAGAGCAAAAATTTACAAACTCTTAGAAGAAAACACAGGGAAAATCTTTATGTTGGATTTGGCAGTGAGTTCTTGGATCAGACACGAAAAGCACAGCTACTGGAACCCTCACACCACGTTGGTGGGATGTTAAAAAGGTGCAGCTTAGATGGAAACTAGGTCAGCAGCTCCCCAAAAACAAGACATAGAGATAGTGTGTGCAGTAGCATGGTCATGCCCAGGTGTACATCCACAGGAACTGAAAGCAGGACTCGAAGGGCCTCACGCACCATCTTTCACGGTGGCATCAGTCTCAGAAGCCAAAAGGTGGGAACCACCCAGGTGCCCATAACAAATGATAGATACACAAGACGTATGATCTGCCATGGAGCACTACACAGCCGTGCAAAGAAACGGAGAGGTGACACATGCTACACAAGGGCGAACCCTGAAAACATGACACTCAGGAAAAGGAGCCTAACGCAAAGGGACAACTGTAGCACCCTGCCGCTTACATGGGATACTCAGGTCAGCAAATTCCAGGGTCTGGGGGGGACAGGGAATGTGGTTATTTTGTTTCATTTTCTCTTCTTTCTTTTTTCAATATTTTAAAATTTAATATTTTAATATGATTAGTACCAGTTTGCAATACATAATGATTACATTCATAGGGAAAGTTGGTACATGTACATAACACATCATAATTCCTTTGTTTCATTTTTGGGGGCAGCCTCTAGGGAGCAATTCACCACTGAGTTATACCCAGGCATGAGTGGGGTCTTCTTGACTGAGAAAGCACTGTCTACAGTGATGAACAGGCTTTGGGAACAGGTAGCAGCAATGGCTGCACCACATTCTGGATACAATCAGTGCTGCTGAACTGTACACTTCAACATGGTTAAAATGGCAAATGTGACTGGGCATGGTGATGCACACCTGTAATCCTATAGGCAGGGGGATCATTGTGAGTTCACGGCCAATCTGAACTATATAACAAAGATCCTATCTCCAAAAAAAATGGCAAGTGTATGATATATCTAGATATACAGATATATGGGTTTATAGATATATACAGATAGATAGACTCAACTACAATTTTAAAACAATATTATAATAATTTATTACATTAAAAACTGCTTGAGGTTGGGGATTTGGCTCAGTGGTGCCACTGCCTGCCGTGCAAGTGCAAGGTCCTGAGTTCAATCCCTAGTACCAAAAAAACTCCAAAAAACCATTGAATAGTACACTGTAAAAGTGTAACATCTATGGTATATGAATTATATGTTAATGAAGCTATTTTTAAAAACTGGGAGAAGCTGGGCTGGTGGCACATGCCTGTAATTCTAGCATTCTGAGGACTGACAATCTGAACCCAGCCTGGGCAACTCGCATGACTGTCTCAAAAAATAGCTGGGGATATAGCTCATGTCAAAGGCCGCAAGTGCAATCACCAGCACCGAAAAGCATTTAAAAATAATAATAAATAAAAACCAGCAGAAACAGCAGGAGACAATGATGTAGCTGACTCACTCCATGTGTGAAACAAAGGCTCGAAAACCTGGAGACTAAGAACTGTGAGGCAGGAAGTAAACAAGGGCGCCATGGTTGGCTGGAAATGCTGCAGCCACTGCTCTGGCTGTGACCTTCCATCCTGAGAAGGGACATGTAGGGAAATGGGGAAACATTTGTGGTGCCCGGCCAGCTCCTCCAAGCCCACTCAACCGCCAGCAGGATGTTGGGGTACAGGAGACAAAGGAGAGTCCTGGCAGTCCTGGCGTTGTCAGCCCCCGCTGAGTAAAGCCACAGAGAGGCAGGGGCCCTGTAGAGAGGGCTGTAGAGTGAAGGTCTGTCATGAAAAACTGCATGGTAAATAGATACACTGTGTTCCTTGATGGGCAAGACTCAGTGGGGTACAAGGCCAACCTTCCCCCAAATTAGTGCAACATTTAAATTCAGCACCAACCACAGTCAAACTGGATGCCCCTATGATGTTTACAAATGAAGAGAATGTAAAAGAATATATATTGATGGGCCGGGGATTTAGCTCAGTGGCATAAGACCTGCCTCGCAAGTGCAAGGTCATGGGTTCAATCCCTGGTACCACCAAAAAAATATATATATATATATATATATAGAGAGAGAGAGAGAGAGAGAGAGAGAGAGAGAGAGAGAGAGAGGTAGGAAAGACATCCTTGGATACATATCACAGCAGGGGGAGGAGGCTGGTGCACGCCTGTAATCCCAGCACTCTGGGAGGCTGAGGCAGGAGGGTGGCAAGTCTGAGCATAGGCTGGGCAACTTAATTACTTAGCAAGACCATGACTCAAAGTTTTCTTTAAAAAATTTCATTTAAAAAATGGCTGAGGATTGAGCTCAGTGTGAAGAATCTGGGTTCAGTCCCCACTTTTAAAACATTAAATTAAAATCTACACATTTTCTCTTCAGTAAAAAAAAAAATAAGGGAGAGATGGCAGGAAACTAAGAGGAAGACTTGGAGATGGGGAAGGAGGAGGACAGAGAGAAGGGTGATGAGACAGAAAAAGAACCAGGTATGTTAAAGGCACGTACCTCTTTACAAAATGATATGCTACTAACCTGCACTATAATAAAAAATAAAAATGAAAACTGTCACATGGGAAGCCAGGCATGGTGGCACATGCCTGTAGTCCCAGAAACTTGAGAGGCTGAAGCAGGAAGATCACTTGAGCCCAAGAGTCTGAGACCAGCCTGGGCAATCTAGAAATACCTCATCTCTCACCCTGTTTTTGAAACCCTGTCTCTTTTTTTTGGTACCGGGGATCGAACTCAGGTCCTTGCGCTTGTGCAGCAGGCAGCAAAACCACTGGGCTAAATCCCCAGCCTGAAACCTTGCCTCTTAAAACAAAAAAAGCCAGGAGTGGTGGCACAGGCCTGTAATCCCAGCACTCAGGAGGCTGAGGCAGGAGGATTGCTGAGAGTTTGAGGCCAGCCTAGGCTACATAGTGAGTTCAGGGCCAGCCTGAACTACAAAGGGAGAGACCCTGCCTGAAAAAAAAAAAAAAAAAGTCTGGGCTGTAGCTCAGGGGTAAAGCACTTGCCTAGCATGTACAAGGTGCTAAGTTCCATCCCTAGCGTGTCAAAAAAAGAAAAAAACTAAAACAATGTGCCACACTGAGTGTAGACTGGCACCACCCCAGACTGTCTCTGCTGTTTACTCCAGTCGAAGCCCAGAGCTCATAGAGCCTCCACTTAGTCCCAGCATCATTTCCAGCCCCCACCTCACCTCCATGGAGGCCTGGGGAGGTGACCGTGGCCTGGGGCAGATGCCTGAGGCCTGGGGAGGTAACTGGGACCTGGTGTGGGTGGGAGGGTGGCCAGGGTCCTTTGGGCAGGAGGAGGCAGCTCTGAGGCAGGGACTGTGCACATGAGACTACATCGGGGTCTCGGAGCTTATCTTAGGGCATGGAGCGGGAGAGAGGCCCAGGAGAGAAAGCTGAGGGCCCGAGGCGGGGAGCAGAGCCAGGCACCCTGGGGAAATCAGGGTGCTGTGAGAGAAGGGCCCCTTGTGAGCACTTCCCACGGAGGCTGAAGAGCCCAGCCCTCCGCACAGCGCGGCCTTGCAGCAGGGCTGCTTGTCCTTGTACTGTCCTCTGGCTGGCTGCCCCACCCTGGAGGAGGTGAGCTCTCTGCCTCCACACATGTGCCTGGTCTCCAGTGATACAGTGATGGCCTCCATACCTGCTGTCATCTGATGTTGCCTGCTCTGTGACCCTCAGGCTGGCTGGGCACAGTCCCCACAGTGACTCCCCACCAGCCTTCCCAACCGCCACTGAGGGTGTGTTAACAGATTTTTGGGGGGACCCTGTGCCGGCTGGCCCAGGGCAGGTCCTCGCTGTGGTCCACATTCCCCTCACCTCTGTGCGCGGGGTATACAAAGCCCAGGCATGGAGAGCTCTGGTAACAAGAACGAGGCTCACGGAAGGGACACTGCACCTCTAGAAGACACGGCCGACCTGCACCCCAGTCCTGGTCCCCTTGCTGTCCTTCTCATTTCCCTGCATCTGCATTGGATCCCTGGAGGACACATCTCACTCTGCGCATGACCTGGGCTGCAGCCTTGCTGAGCTCTGTCTTTGGAGGCCGAGTCTCACTGTGTTGCCCAGTTGGTCCTGCCTCAGCCTGCACCTGGCCTGCCTTCAGTTTCCCATAGCATCGTGTGCCATGTATCCAATCTGCTCCTCCTGGATGGGGCCTTGAGCTGGTCACTTGTTGAGCACAATTTCTGGCTTTTAGCTTAAAATGGGCCTCAGGTAGGCATGGCAGGAAGTCAGGAAGGCAGGAGCTATGGGAAGCGACAAGAGCCAGTGGCCTGGCTAAATGATTGCAGTGACCAGCGACAGCTGCAGAGCTAAGGGTGTCCCACTGGGGCTCGGTGCAGAGCTGTTCCACAAGGATGCCCCCAGGGCAGACAGTGAGGACAGTGCCCAGCTGGTCTCCCCACCATCCCCAAAGCTGCACAGATTCCAGGACATTCTTTTTTTTTTAGGTACCGGGGATCGAACTTGGGTCCTTGCACTTGTGCAGCAGGTGGTGAAACCACTGAGATAAATCCCCGGCCCAAGGACATTCTTATTAGTATCACATTCTATTAATACTTTGCACATTTCACATTACAGAATTCACCTCCAGGCTCCTGGCACTCTCCTGCCCTGTGGGCTGGGTAACGGGAAGGATGTCCAGCTTGAGGTGGGCAGAGCAAGGATGGGTTTGAGGCCAGAGACCCCACACCTGGTGTCTGTGGCCAGGCTGCAGACTAGGGTATGAAGAGGCTTACACAAGTGGGGTCATGCAAGGAGGAGGATAGTGAAAGAAGGGAAGCCCGGGGCCTGGGCCCACTTGTCCCTGGCCAAGGTGGAGGAGGTGGGACAGGGTGGCCAGGGGGACCAATGCACACCAGGGACGTCACCTCAGCTAGGGACACAGACGTGAGATGTGTCCCTCCTCACAGAGGGAGATGGGGTGCTGGACAGAGGTGCTGAGGTCTGGTGGGACAAGGAGTTGGAGGTGGGACAGAGGCGTGTCAGGAATGAAGGACAGCAGGAGGGACACCTCCGGCCTCACGGACGGGAACTAGCCAAGGGTGTGTGGACAATGGGTGCCATCTCCCAGGTCCAGAGGTGTCGGCCATGAGCAGGGCTGCCGGTGACCTGCCAGGTGCTGCTCCACTCTTCAGGGTCCCAAGGGCTCAGCAGCACTACATCACTTAGCTAGGGTGCTTCCCACACTGCACACGCATGCACTTGTGCTCACACACACCTGCCTACACACACATGCAGGCATATGCACTCACACACCTACATACACACAGTGCACTCGCACACATGCTTACACACATGGGCTCACACACACTTGCATACAGACAATGCACTCACATGCATGCACACACATCCACTGATACACATCTGCATATACACCTGCACTCACACAGATGCACACGCATGCACACATGCATGTGTACACAGTACATGAATACACATATGCATACACACATGCACGCTCACACATACACTCCCCACTCTCCCGTCCTACTAGTCAGAGCTGCACCAAACCACCAATGTGGCTCCTGACAAAGGGACAGGCTCTCGGGGGGCTCCACTGTCCCTGCCCATGACTTAGGGTGCATCAGGAATCCTATGACCTTCAGGAAGAAAGGGGCACCTGCTGGGTGATACTGAAACAGTGTGTCTGATTTATGTCACTTGATATTATGGTCTCAAGGTGCATCCATTTTCCTATAAATACCTCAAATTTATCTTTTTTTTTTTTTTTGGTACTGGAGATCGAACTCGGGACCTTGTGCTTTCAAGGCAGGCGCCAGAACCACTGAGCTAAATCCCCAGCCCTCAAATTTATCTTTATTGTGTGCAAATATCACATTTTCTTTATCCATTCATCTGTTGGGAAAGAAATGACTTTGTTTTCCCAACAAGTGGTGACGGTCCTGAGAAGCCTGTGTACAAGAAGCCGAAAGAGCCGGATGTGGCAGCACACACCTATAATCCCAGGAGTCTGGGAGGCTGAGGCAGGAGGAGCACGTGTTCAACTCTGTGAGACCCTGTCTCAGAATAAAAAATAAAAGGGGCTGGGAGTTTGGAATGTGGTTCACTGTAAAGGCCTTGGGTTCAATTCCCAGTACTGGGAAGAGGAAAAAGGAAAGAGAGGTGGAGCAGGAGGAGAGGAGTGGAAGGAGAGAGAGGGGGACTCAGGAAAGGGCAGGAGCCTAAGCCAGCGGGGAGCTGCGCCAGGGGAGAAGGGTCTGCTCCCCGTAATTGCAGCCCACCCCCCCCTCAGGCACCCGCGCTGAGTCCCCTCCCCGCACCTTGGTTCCTCATGCCCCGTGGTCCACCTCGCCCCACCGGCCTCTCAGGTTCCCGCAGAAAAAGCGCTAGAGAGACCTGGCTGTTTTGCCATTGTCATGAGAACGCCGTCACTATGGGAACACCGCCTCTGGGCCAGCGCTGCCAAGGCGGGGCCCAAACGCGCCAGTGACACAGTAAGCGGAGGCTCTGATTGGCCGGCGGCGGACGGCGTGGGGGCAGGGCTAAGGACGCTGAGGGAGGAGCAGAGAGGATGCCGGGGCTGAGCCCGAGGCTCCCAAGCTTGTCCCCGCGCCACAGCCTCGCCCCAGGTCCTGCTTCCACTCAGACACGAGCCGACAGAGAGAGGCAGGGCAACAAGTGAAAGCGGGCACAGGGGCGTCCGCCCCGGGCCAGGCCCGCATATGCGGGCCGGCGCCTTCCCGCCGAGACCCGAAGGTGTCCTCAAGCGCTGAGCTCGGAGCCTGGGAGCCAGGACCCCAGGAGTGGGTGCTGTCTGCAGGCAAGGACCTGTGAAGGTACCTAGAACCGGCCGCACGGGCGCACACCGACCCTCGATCCTCGCAGCACTCTGGGAGGCTGAGGCAGGATTATAAACTCAAGCCGTCTGCGTCGATTAGCAATTTACTGCGACCCTGTCTCGAAATTTAAAAAATAATAAAGGCTGGGGATGGAGCTCATTGTAAAGATCCTGGGTTCAACCCCCAGTCTAAAAGTAAGGAAGGGCTTAAAAGTTTGCCGGGTAGTAAAGAAAAGTTCAAAATAATGCCCCCACCCCCCAGGAAGCAGAGTACACAATGCAGAAATCTCTTGGAAGAGATGCCTGAGCTTAAAGATTTACTAGTATTCGCAGAAAATCTGCTTGTTAACCAAAAAGAATTTAAAGAATAGACTGGAAAGGTGGTTATCTAGGCACAAATTGTATAAGGAATTTTTAATAAAATAATTTCATAGATCAAAACCTTAGAGGTGAAGACCCCCAACACTGAAGCTAAACACCACAGAGAGGTAAAAGCTAGGCTCCTCCCAGGTCAGAAAAAGCAGACCTGTGGAGCTTGGACCACACCAGCACCTGCCCCCGGGGTAGCCCTGCGGGACCAGCACCCAGCATGTCTGGAAGCCCTGCTGTGCCCAGCACTGTGGCTGACACAAACGTGGCCCAGGACAGGGAGCCAAAGGACCTGGGTGCCAGACAGCTTCCTTAATGAGGGCTGCAGAAGGAGGTGCCTGGATCCACCACTGCATGGGCCAGGAGGGCAGAGTCCTGTGGTGCCTCGCAGGCAGAGGCCAGAAAACTCACGCAAAACCTGCTCAGAGCCTTCAGGGCTCAACCAACCTGGCCGAGGTTACGTGACACAAGCAGACTGAAGGTGTGCATCACGCCTCCAGGTGCTGTCCCTCATGGCATCTGCACGGGCTCCACGTGCCACCCTTCCCCTCTGCAAACTCCTCCTCAATACTGACCTTCTCCTGCATCTCTCCTGGGCTTCTGTGACCACATGATCACAAACTTCAGGACTCCAAACACCAGAACAGTTTCACTCACTGTTCTGAGGCTGAAGTCTGAAATCAAGGAACCCAAGGTGTCATCAGGCTGGAGTCCATGCCTCACCTCTCCAGACTCAGCAACATCGGATGTGGATTCAGCTGAGCGTGACTGCACCATCTTGAACTGTCACCATCATGGCAGTGCCAGAATGACCCTCCACAGCTTTCCTGGATACCACGGCTAGATAAACAAGGCTGGCCTGTGGCTCAGTGTCAGCTCGCTTGCCTGGATAATCCATGCACAGACCCTGGGGTGGATCCCTGAACTGGAAAAGATGATACAACCACTAGTGACGTGTGGAGCCCACACCTGTGCCTGTGCCTGTGCCTGTGCCTGGGACAAGCCAGATCCATTCCCGGGTTCTGACTAAAGTACTTTTGTCCCACCCAGTACACACACCCTCCTCTGAACCAAACTGTGGGACCTACCTGGTCCTGCTGCCATTCAGAACCTATAAACTGCACCCTGTGCCATCCCTGGTTTGTGTGCCTTTCCTGGGACACGAGGACCAGGTTGTCCCAGAACAGGCCGGCCCCCTGCACTTCGTCACCCCTTCTGCACCCTGGTCCTCTTCTGTGACTCTTCTCCCACTGGCTCTTGAGAAGGAGACAAGGGATGACTCTTAGGGCCACCCATTCAGCACATGGGCAGAGATAATGTTTCCAGACAAGGTCACATTCACAGACTTCAGGACAGGACAAGGACAGACCTGGAGGTGGGGGACCTTCCTCCTCCTCCCAGTTCTGACACTAGCCAGGCCAGGAGCCCTGCTGGGGGTCCGCATGTCTCTACCTGGGCTGTGTCTTCTCACACCTGGTGGAGCCACGTGGGGCTTGCTGGCCTCCTGCCCCTCCCTGTATCCTCATGGGGAGCCCATCCAGGCTCAGCCCTTGCCTCCCACCAGTGTCCCATCATGAACCCCAATTCTGAGCAACACAGGACATGGCCACCTCTGGGCCCAGGCAGTGGGATGGACACTACTTGTGGTCACTGCACCACCTATGTGGTTCTGGCACCATCACTTGAGAGGTCTCTTGATGGGTCCTATCCCCATGGGATCCAGGAGCACTCTTCAGGGCATGTTTGGGTTTGGGCAGAGATGTCTAATTCTCAGCTACAGGTGGGGTGGCCTTGACCCATGACCCTGTGTATCTCCCAGGTGACAGCATCTTCCCTACCACAGAGTCAGCAGATACAATCAGAGGGGCCAGGGTCCACCTCGGGCTGCCAGCATCTGTGTCTAGACCGAGCACTACTTGCCAGGACTGTGAAGGGCCTGATGCTGGGCGCTGGGTGTGTCTGCTGTGGGTATCACACTTCAGTGCAAAGCAGGGGTTTTTGGTTGGTTTACTGTGTTGTGGTGCTGGAGATTAAACCCAGGGCCTCTTCATGCTAGCAAGTGCCCTGCCAATGAACTATAGCTTCCAGGGAAAGATTTTTTGGAGGAGTTTGTTTTGTTGTAATACCCAGGGCCTTCACACCAAGCTGTTTGTACAGCCCGTTTTTAAATTTTTAATTTTGAGACAAGGTCTCACTAAGTTGCTAAATTGTCGAAGGGAGCTGGGCTAAACTTATTGATCCTCCTGACTCAGCCTCCCAGAGTGCTGGGATTATAGGCCTATATCATGAGGCCTGGCTCCCAGCCCTTTTTATTTTGTATTTTGAGGTAGAGTATTGCTAAATTGCCCAGGCAGGACTTGAAATTGTGGTCTTTCAGCCTTAGCCTCCCAAAGGGCTAGGATTACAAGTGTGTACTACCACGCCCAGCCCAAAGGTTTGTGTGTGTGTATGTGTGGTACTGGGAATTGAAGCCAGGGCCTCCTGCATTCTGGGCAAGTGTTCTACCACTGAGCTATATTCCCAGCCCCCAAAAGTTTTTTTTTAAAGTAATCATTGTTAGCATAGTGGCACACGCCTGTAATCCCAGACTTGAAAGGCTGAGGCAGGAGGATCACCACGAGTTTGAGGCCGACCTAAACTACAAAGAGAGAACTTGTCTCAAAAAAAAAAAAAAAACAAATGAAAATAAATTAAGATAAAACATAAATAATCGTTGTTAAGGTCACAAGCTTATTCCCAGAAGCACCGTTAGCCCAGAGTGTGCAGAAGCAGACACCAAGCCCTACGTCAGTTGAGGACCATCACCCTAACTCTTAGGCCCATTTTCCAGGTGAGAAGAGGGGGCTCCCAGACATTTCTGCAGCCGAGACTTACTGGCCAAAACCCCGGTCACAGTGGCCCCAGGGTGGGCAGCAGGGGATGGCTCATAGGGACCACAGCCTGCTGTGTTGTAAAGGACAGAGGTCACTCTGGGCTCATAGCTCTGGCCCAAGACGAAGGGGCCACACCCAGCAGTGGCCTTCTTGCTGGCCCAGGGCAGTGCTGGGTATCTCATCACGGGCTGGGGAATGCCAGGATCCAAAGGCCCATGGACCCACGAGGCCTGGGAACAGCTGAGCTGTGCCTGAAAGCGGACTCCCCAGCATCTCCTCTACCTACCTGGTCCCGCTTCCCACACCACTGTCCTGAAAGGGGGGTTCCAGGGGAACAAACCACAGCGACCCATCTTCCCACACAGAGGAACCTGGGCAGCTCAGGAGAAATCCTACAGCAGCCCCTGACTCAGGACAGAACTGAAGGAGGTTTTTGACTACAATGGTGCAAAGCAGAGTGCAGTCAGTGGAAGCTGCACTGGGGGCTGGGCACGGTGGAGCTAGCCTGCCATCCCAGTACTGAGGTAGGATGGTTGCTGGGAGTTCAAAGCCACCCTGGAGTACCTCACGAGACCCTGCCTCAGAAGCAAGGTGCTGTATCTCGAATTTTGACTTGCTTTCCCGGGCCTCTGTCCTGCTCTGGGTGTCAGTGGTAAGCGCAGCTCCTAGTTGGCCCTGCGGGCTGGAACAGACAGTGGATGCTCCTGTGGGAGTGTCCTCTGACTGGGCATCCAGTCGATGGCAGGACGGACCCAACGCTGTACCAGAAGCAGCCCACTGCCAGCCAGTGTCAGTGTCCTGGGACCACTTAAGGGGGCCAGGAAGGCGCTGACGTTGGGCAGGTCTGATGTATAAATGCTCCTCTCCCTTCCCTCCTCTCCTCTCCTGTTCTGTTCTCTCTTCTGTGCTGGGGGTGGAACCAGGGCCTCATCCATGACAAGCATGGGCTCTGCCCTGAGCGACACTCAGCCCCTAAGTAAGTCTCTCTCTCTCTCTCTCTCTATATATATATATATTTTTTTTTTTTAAATTGAATACTGATAGAATAATTTTTTTTTTGGTACTGGGGATCGAACTCGGGTCCTTGTGCTTCCGGGGCAGACAGCAGAACCACTGAGCTAAATCCCCGGCCCACCCCACCCCTAAGTAAGTTCAACTTGAAATCATTTTAAATCATGATGGCCTCACCAGGACATAATACCACTAAACCAAGGAGCAGCGCATAGGAGTATAGAAAATGGTTAGACGAAGAGGGTTTAGATATTGAAAGAATAAGGAAAAGAGTAGACTGCTAAAATTAATCAGATGAAGAAATGATAGAGGCCGGGCATGGTGGCGCACACCTGTAATCTCAACATCAGAAAGCTGAGGCAGGAGGATCTCCACAAGTTCCAGGCCAGCCTGGGCTACAAAGTGAGTTCATAGCCAACCTGAACTACATAGCAAAACCCTGTCTCAAAAACCCAAGTAGAGGGCTGGGGATTTAGCTCAGTGGTTCTGCTGCCTGCCTCGCAAGCGCAAGGACCCAAGTTCAAGGCCCGGTACCAAAAAAAAAAACATATTTCACATTTGGGGCTGGGGATTTAGCTCAGTGGTGCCGCCACCTGCGTTGCAAGCGCCAGGTCCCGAGTTTGATCTCCAGTACCAAAAACAAAACAAAACAAAAAAGAAATTTTAAAAAAAGGGAAGAGAAAAGAAAAAGAAATTTCAGAAAAGGAAAATGCAGGTGGCCTGAGAGACCCCGGGTATTATGAAGACACAGGATAAAGAGGGAAATACCTCAGACTCAGAGAAAGAGAGAAAGACAGATGGAAAGACTCCCCGGGACAGATTCAGCAGCCAGAGGCACAGAGGCACAAGGCCCCGTGGCCCTCTTCCCTGGACAAGGTGGTGGTGAGCTGGCTCCAGTCTGCCTGCTCTCCCTCAAGCTGGTTTGCTGGCGAAAGCAGGCTTGTGAGAGCCCAGGCTGGGCTAAGACACCCTCAGCACGGTCACCAGGTGCTGCAGTTACCCAGATCCTGATCATCTGCACCCCTCCCTGTCCTTTGTGTCCACATCTGTCCACTTCCGGTCCAGCTGGAATAGGATCATCCCCAAGGAGTGATGTCAGAGCCTGGTCTCAAAGCCACAATGTCCAGTGGTGGGGGTCATGGGGCCTCTCTGTCCATCTGTGGATGAGCAGATCCCAGGCGAGGTTTCGAGGGTGGACACTATCCTCTGTCCTCGTCGGCCATCTCAACTCAGGCCCCAAGTGACAAGGCCAGTGGCCCTGGGTGGAGCCAAAGAGCCTTTCACCCAGGGGCTTTCTCAGACAGCAGTCCACACCACAGGGAAGGCAGGCACACGCCCACAGGAGCTGAGACCTTGGGCTGGTCACTGCCCACCTAACACACTAGTGCTGCAGAGCAGAAGAAACTGGGCTCCTGGGCTTCCTGCACCTCGCCTGGCTAAGGGATGAAGGGACCACTCCAACCCACTGGACAGGGACAGCCAGGGTGCACATAACCCACCCCACCTTCCACCCCAGGCCGAATCTGGCTCTTCCACGCACACTGCACCTGCCCACGCCCCAGTCTGCAACCTGCACACCTGGACTCACTCGGCAGCAAAGACTGCCTCCGTGCCTGGCATCTCTGTGTATCAAATGGACATCAACTGCAGTCAGACCTGAGCTGCAGGGGGCCCTGGCCCTGGCCTCACACACTGCAGCTGTGACTCTGAGCCAGGGGGCAACTGAGCAGAGCACAGTGGGGTAGCACCGGTCCAGGGTGAAACATGAAAGCTGTAAAGGACTCAGTGTGCCTGGTCAGCATGCCCATGTGCAGCCTGGCCCTGGCATATGCAGGGGTCTGCACCCCTCTCCCAAGACACTGGGGTCACCTCTGCCACCCACAGGACATTGCTCCTGGCCACGCACACTCACTATCTGCAGCCTTTGGTTTTCTATTAGAAATAGGAAGCTCACAAGTTCCAGCACAGTTAGGGGACTCAGTGACTTCTCAAGACCCCTTCTCAAAATGAAACATAAAAATGGGCTGGGAACATGGCTCAGTGCCAAGGACCTAGGTTTAATCTCAGCACTGCAAACAGACAAAACCAAAACAAAAACAAAACAGTCAGCATCCACAGCTGAATCCCTACACATGGCAGCCACAGAGACCCCAGAACCGGCCCCATCCCTGTTCCCCCATCCTGGTGCTCTGTCCCTGTGCTCCATCCCTGTGCCCCTGTCCCTGTGTCCCCATCCCCATGCCCCCCCCATGCCCGTGCCCCCCCATCCAGCCCTCCCCCACCATCCTATGTACTGTGTCCTCTCCATGCCAGGTCCCCAGTGACCCTCCCACTTGGTCTCTTGTCCAAGCCTCCACCCTCCCACACTCTGGCCACACCTGGGCTCTGGGGTCCCCTGTATGGGGTCCCCTTCCTGAGCCAGACCCCTCCCAGCCAGGTACTTCTAGGAGCCCCGGGCTCTTACCTCCACACACACACAGGGCTTCCCTGACCTTAGGGGTGCAGGTGGCTATGGCCCATGAGCGCATCAGGCTCCAGGGACACTTAGGATGAGCTCTGTCCAGGGCCCTGGAGTCCTGCTGCTCCTACGGCAAAAACACCAGAGGGAGGGTCCCCAAATCTGACACCAGTACTTAGGAGACCCCAGCAATCACACATGGAGGGGCCGCAGGCCATTGAGGAGGAGGTGTCGAGGAGGCAGGCACCGCCCAAGCACCTGGCTGCCGTCCCTTCTTCCTCAGAAATGATCTCTAATGTCCATAAAGCCACGATGGTGACTCTGCTGCCAAAGTCACAGTAAAGTCAGTGACAGGCAATTAATGTTCAAATCCAGTTCCGAAAACTGGCTGAGCTCTGTGCATTGTCTTGTGCTTCTGCTTGTTTTGCTCACAGTGCCCAAGGCAGGAGAGGCAGGAACTTGGCACTGAACCACACCCCACCCTTCTCTTACCTAATGCCACCCTTCATCCCTAGAGTTCTTTCCTGGGGAGATCTCTCCTTCAGGACCTGGGACCCGCCTCCTGCACTAGCACCATGTGGCTCACAACAGCCTTCAGGGCAGCCCCAACACCACAGCCACCGGCAGCGATCCAGAGGGGGCTGAGACCTGAGCCCCACGCTGGCCAAGCTGCCGCCATGCAGGCCCAGCTGCTGGTCCTGGAAAGGTGAGAAACAGTAGCCTTGGAAGAAAAGCTGCTCTACATCTCCTCCTGGTGGCCCCTCAGCCTGGAAGGTCCCAGCACTGGTCATTAGAAGTTAATATATTTTACTTAGAGGCAAGGAATAGCTCTCAAGAATTTGTGGAACCATTGTTTGTTTGTTTGTTTGTTTGTTTGTCTGAGATAAGGTCTCACTATGTAGCCCAGACTGGCCTCAAACTCTTGGTGATTCTCCCACCTCAGCCTCCCAAGTCCTGGGATTACAGATGTGCCTCACCAGGCCTAATTAAGAATTTGTATTCTAGGGCCGGGGATTTAGCTCAGTGGTTCTGCCGACTGCCTCAAAACCACAAGGTTTGGAGTTCAATCCCCGGTACCAAAAAAAAAAAAGAATTTGTATTCTGGCTGGGCAAAGTGGCATACTTGTCATCCCAGCTACTCAGGAGGCTGATGCAGGAAGATTGCTTGAACAGAGGAGTTCAAGGCTAGGCTGGACTGGGTATGGTGGTAAGACCTTGTCAAAAAGAAGAAAACCCGGTATCCGTCTCAAATCTTCGCATCCCTGCAGTCTCCGGGCTCAGGTTCATCGCAGCCTTTCCTTCTGGGGCTCTGAGCCTCGAATCTCAGCTTCCTCATCTGTCCATCCCTCAGGAAGTAATTAAAGTACAGAAGACTGTGGTCAAAATGGTTTCCAAAAGAAGACTGTCAAAATCTGAGGATAAAGAGGCATCCACCAAAGAGGACTCCAAACTAGAGAAAACAATCCAAAAATTCATTTGGAACCAGAAGAGACCTAGAATAGCAAAAGCAACTCTAGGCAACAGACATGGCAGGGGATATCACAATCCCCAACTTGAAACTATACTACAAAGCTACTGTGATAAAAACAGCATGGTACTGGCAAAGAAACAGCCCTGAGGATCAGTGGAACAGATTAGAAGATGCAGAAACAACTCCAGACATACTCAGCCACCTCATCTTTGACAAAGGAGCCAACCACCCTCATTGGAGGAAAGATAGCCTATTTAGTAAATGTTGTTGGAAAAACTGGATTTCAACCTGTCAGAGATTAAAACTAGACCCACACCTATCACCATGGACTAAACTAAGATCGAAGTGGATTAAAGATCTAAATATTAAAACAGAAACACTAAACTTGTCGGCAGGTAAGTTAGGTAGAACTCTCAATGACATTGGCATAGGAAAAGGCTTTATGAACAAATCTTCAGTAGCACGGGAGCTAGCACAAAGAATCAACAATTGGGATCTCACTTTATTAAAAAGCTTCTTTCTGCACTGCAAGAGAAACCACCAACAGAGCTGAGACAACCTACAATGTGGGAAAAAATTTTTAGCAGCTGTACCTCAGACAAAAGACTAGAATATATAAAGAACTGAAAAAAATCAGACCCCCCAAATTCAAAGACCCTGTTCAAAAATGGGCATCTGAAATGAACAGACATTTCTCAGACAAAAAAGTAAAAGCAGCAAATAAACATGAAAAAATGTTCAACATCACAGGTCATTCAAGAGATGCAGATGAAAACAACACTGAGATTCCACCTCACCCCAGAAAGAATGGCGGCTATCAAGAAATCAACCAAAAACAAATGCTGGTGGGTGTGTGAGGAAAAAGGAACCCTTCTCCATTGTTGGTGGGAGTGCAGACTGGTGCGACCACTGTGGAAATCAGTATGGAGATACCTCAGAACTAAGATTAGAGGTCCCATTTGACCCAGCTATTCCCCTGCTGGGGATCTTCCCCAAAGAATTAAAAGAATCATACCACAGTGATATATGTGCGCCCATGTTCATAGAGGCACAGTCTGTAATAGCTAAAACTTGGAAACAGCCCAAGTACCCATCAACTGGAAACTGGGTAAAGAAAATGCGGTTTTTTAATAAAATAGAGTACTACTCAGCCATAAAAAAACAAGAAACTAGAGACATTTATAGCTAAATGGATGCATATTGAGGCCATACTCTTTTTTTCTTTTGTACTGGGGATCAAACTCGGGTCCTTGCGTTTGTGCCGCAGCCAGCGAAACCACTGAGCTAAATCCCTGGCCTGAGGCCATACTCTTAAGTGAAATAAATAGGACACACATGTGTAAATGCTGAATAGTTTCTCTAGTGTGAGAAACTGAAAGTATAAATAATGATTAAAATTAATATTTGATAATTTGAAATAGGAAGAAAAGGTCCAAAAGGGTAGGGGAAGTGGGAGAGGAAGGGAAAGGAGAGAAGGGAAAAGAAAAATTATGAGAAAAGGAAAAAATGGAAGCAAAGTCTTTGTAAGTAGGGAAGAGAGCACAGGGAATGGGGACAAAATAAGAGCCAAGATCCATCAGGTACAGGTACAAGGACCCAGTGATAAATGTAAACGTACTGTATACCTACAATGTACCAATAAAAGAATTTAAGCAAAAAAAGAAAAAAGAAAAAAAAAAAAAGAAGAAGAAGAAAACCCAGTGGGGATGTGGCTCCATGGCACGGTGCCTGCCTAGCAAGTGCAAGGTCCTGACTTCGATCCCCAGTCCCGCAAAAAAAAAAAAAAAAACAACTCAAGGCCAGGCTCAGTAGAGGCTCTGTCTCATAAAAAAATTTTTTTTGTTGAGCCAGGCATGTTGGTGCATTCCTGTAATCCCAGCTCTCAGGAGGGTGAGGCAGGATGATCACCACAAGTTTGAGGCAGCCTGGGCTACATAGAAAGACCCTGCCTCAAAAATAAATAAGGGGCCAGGGATTTAGCTCAGTGGTTCTGGCACCTGAGAGCAAATGCAAGGTCCTGAGTTCAATCCCCGATCCCTGGTACTGAAAATAAATAAATAAATAAATAAATAAAAGAAGCAAGCAAACACCAAATTTAGTATTTCAAACTCCAAAACATTTTAATTTTACCTAATTTTTTTAAAAGTTAAAATTGCTAGGGCCAGGGATTTAGTTCAGTGGTTTCACTGCCTGCTGCGCAAGCGCAAGGACCAGAGTTCGATCCCTGGTACAAAAAAAGAAAGTTAAAATTGCTACCCAATTATTCTAACACGACTGGATTTTCTCTTTGTTCACTAAATTTCAACTTCTTTAGCAGGTCTTCTTCATTTGGCATACACCTCACTTTGAAGACTTGTTATTCCCCTTTGTAGCCGGGTGGAGTGGAGCATAACTGTCCCTCTGTTTATTGTATGTACAACAACAAACAGTTGGCTTCAACCCACTGCTGCTGTGGAGACCCAGGCCATGGCCCAGCTCCAGCCCACCTGAGTCCAAGCCATTCCTGTAGCAGAGAGGGAGGAGGTGCAGCTGCAGGCCTCGCTGAGCTGTCAGACTGTTCTGCCCGCCTGCCCACAGCACCTGCTCTCAACGCTTGTTTAGTTCCCCAGCTCCACTGGGCGGCTTCACTATCCGACAATCTCTGATGGAGGAGGATAAGGCTTTGCTGGAGAGGGGTTTCTGGGAATGAGATAAGCATGCTTTTGCATAAATATCTCTAATCTAAAATTGAGGTGCAGGGCAAAGCAAGAGTTCAATGACAAAGTCCACCCAGAGGCCCTGGTTCAAGGCCCAGGCTCCCTCCTCACAAAATATCTTGCTATTTGTCAGTCTCTGTGCCTGTGAGGTCATGCCCCTTTAGACCCTGAGCCCCAGCACTGCTGCCCGTAATGCCCTCCCAGCCCAGGCCCTGTCTTAGGAGCCGCAGGACCTCGAGGCTCCTGGGGTCCCCACCAGAGGCCAGAACAGGCCCTGCTCAAGGGATCCCTCAGTGTGGCCTCCTTTTCCTCCCTCCGAAAGCCCCTGTACCCTGGCCCCCACAACCGGCTTTGCGGACAGAGCCCTCGCCTTCTCGAACCTGTACCCTCCCTGAGCCTGAGCCTGACTCACTCCTCCTGTCCCTGTCCTGAATGCAGGGATGGCGCTCAGGGACAGGTGAGGGGACAATGGGCTGGCAGTGCTGACAACGGCAATTGCAAGACGTGTGTGTGCTGAGGACACAGAATGTTCGTCTGACAACCAGTGAGGATGCTCAGGGAGGCACTTTCAAGGACATGAACCTCTGAGGTTTGCCAGGCATGGTGCTGCGTGCCTGTCATGCAGCACTCTGGGAGTCTGAGGCAGGAGAGTCTCAAGTTGGGTCCTGGCCTGGATAACCTAGGCTGTTCCTGCAACACCTGCACTGCAGCCTGAACCTCGTACTCCTGGATTTGGGCAGAGAACAAAAGGACACAGAAAGAGGGAGAGGGCATCATCCCCAAGAAGCAGTGTGAACTGGCAGAGACTGAGCGTGACCCGCTGGAGTCCCGTCAGCCAGGTCTGGCCCCTGCAGTCTGTTGGATGCACAGGAAGGTCAGACTCAGCCCCGGGAGGAAGATGTGCTGTGGTGCTTCCAGGAGGGAGGTGTGTTCTGTCCTGGTGCTGTGGTCTGGCCCCCAAATGTGCTCAGGGCCAATGAATTAAGGCTTGATCCCCAAGAATGCTATCAGGAGAGGGTGGGAACTTGAAGAGATGAGGCCCAGGGGGCCCTTCGGTCCTGGAGCTGTGTCATTCCAGGGGGTGTGGGGTGTGGGCTGCTTTCTCTCTTTCACTTCCTGGCCATGAAGTGAGCATTTGCTCCACCACCTCCTCCTGCCAAGATCTGCTGCCCCCAGCTTTGGGCTGGAGACCTCCAACACTGACCTACAAGAGCTCTGATCTCTGCGAGCTGGTGCATCTCAGGTATTTGTTCCACCTGAGGACAAACAGAGGTCCAGATGCAGTTCTAGGGAATGCAAGAGAGCAGAGCCTGGCAGGAGCAGGGCGGAGATTCCCATGGTCACAAGCGGCCATTCTGTGTGGGCATTTGCAAGGACAGCGCCAGAGGCAAGACGGAGTGGCATCAGCTGCCCCAGGTGGCTCCCTCATCCCTGACACTGTGTGAACTCTGTGGTCTCACCACAGAGCACCCAGGGGCGAGCAGACGCCCACCCCATTCCACACAAGAAACTGATGGTCTGGAGGGTGAGTGAGGGGCCAGGAGCACAGAGTTGGGTTGTGGAGGGATCGAAGCCTGGGCCTCCAGACTCTGATGTGACAGAGTTGCAGCAGGGACATGGACCCAGGGGACCTGCTAGGGCGCAGACTGCACGGTGCAGCAGTTCATCCTTGAGGAAGGCCTGCAGAGCATGTGTCCTTCTTCCTTGAAGTGGGGCAGTGATTCCCTGCAGCAGAGGAACCAGAGGCTCAGCAGGAAGGCCAACAGCTAGCTGTGCCTGTGAACTGCAGGCTCTCAGGAGAAAGTAAAGCCAGAGGCTGCTCAAAATCAAGAACCCTGATAGGAGGAGACCCAGACCGCTGAAGCAGACTAGGCGGCTCCTGGGGAGCAGGGACCAGGAGAAATCCAAGGGGGAGCCCCAAGGCTCTGTCTACCAAAAGGCACCTGGAATCCCAAGTGGCACCCTACCCCCTGCTGCCCAGCTTCCTGAGCCTCGGCCCCCTTTCTCACCCTTCAGGGCCCTGCTTAGGCTACAGGTGCCACGTCAGCCCCTTGTAACATACAGCACTTGGTAATCTCAGCACTCTGGGAGGCTGAGGCAGGACTGAAAGTTTGAGCCTAGCCTGGGCAGTTCAATGAAACCCTGTCTCAAAATTTTTTATTTATTTATTATTTATTTATTCATTCTTGGTACGGGGGATCGAACTCAGGTCCTTGCGCTTGCACAGCAGGTGGCCAAACCACTGAGCTAAATCCCAGGCCCCCGTCTCAAAATTTTAAAGAGCCGGGGATGTGACTTGGTCAAGGGGCCCTGGGTTCAGTCCCCAGTCCTAGAAAAAAACGCAAACAAAAAGGTCCTCTGCAATAACCAGCTCTTGATAGGGGAGTGCCCTGGGCTGGGAGAGGTTGTGTGTGGGGCTGCCGGTGCTCAGCACAGGGCATGGGGGGAGGCGGCTCACATAGCCTGGGGGCCCAGAGTCTGCACTGTGTGACCAGCAGGAGGAATCACAAGGACGCTCAGGGCTGAAGCAGAAGAATCGTCCAGGGACTGGGGATCCAGGGCCTGGGGAGCCTGGGAGCTGCCAAGGGTTGGAGCTGTGGCGCTCTGGTGCAGGGGACAGCACAGGCCGCGCACAGGATCTGCCGCTGGGACCTTGAGAGGAGGCTGAGAGGAACGCTTAACTCACACGCGCCTGGGAGGATGGGGTTTGGGGTACTGAGGACTGAACTCAGGTTCTTCAAAGGGAGCTATATCCCTAACGCTTTTTTTAGACAGGATTTCCCTAAATCGCTAAATTGTGCACTCTGCGCTTACACTTGTGATCCTCCTGCCTCAGCCTCCCAGTGTTGGAGTACGAGTGTGGACACCAGCCCTGGCTGGAGTTTGTAGCCCTAACTATCCACTTATAAGCATGTCCATCCACACATGTGCTACTCAGTGTTGTGCCACTGTGCTCAACAGTTACGTCCTACATGCATCTAGGCCCTTGCTCAAGTCCTGTGTCTGTCTGGGTTTCTGGGAGGCCAGGGGCCAGGATGGGTGCCTGGCGGGGAAGAGGATGCTCGGAGTTCAGCACAGCAGCCAGATGGGAATGGAGCACAGGGGTCCAGAGACAGGAGGAGGAGGCGGCGGAGGCTGAGGAGGCGGCAGCGGCGGTGGCGGCGGCCTGGAGGAGGAGGAGGAGGAGAAAGAAGAGAAGTGGGCCTGGGATACGGCTTAGCGGCACAGAGCCTGTTTGGCAAGCTCAAGGCCCTGAGTTGGATGCCCGGTACCAAAATAAAAGGGGGGGGGGGCGCCGGGGATTTAGCTCAGTGGTTTCGCCGCCTGCTGCGCAAGCGCAAGGACCAGAGTTCGATCCCCGTACCAAAAGGAAAAAAAAATAGAGGAGGAAAAAAAAGTGGAGGAGGAAGGGGAGGAATGAGAGTTTCGCAGTCCGCCTCCTCCGCCTTCTCGAGGATCCTGGTCTCCCCAGGCCACGTCCCCGCCGCAGGTCCCGAGCCTGCCACCGCTATGCGCTACGCTCTCCATGCGCCCCGCGCCCCTGCCGCCAGGGGGCGCCAACTGCCGGCGAGCAACTGCGCAAGCGTGGAATGGCGGCCACCCGACTAGCAAGTCCAGTGACCTAAGCAGCCAATCCGCGCGAGTTAAACTGATTATTTCAACTGGAGGAAAGTTCCGCCCACACTATCTCTCCTGAGGCTTCACCGCAGGACCCCCAACCGACATTCCTTGATATTGATTGGATGCTGTTCGGCACGTCCAGCTCCGATTGGCTGGCTCCTGGCCCGGCGCGAAGGCCCGGACCGACTTATGGCGTCCTCGCTGGAGCCCGCGTTTGCGCGGGGAGGGTCTCGGCCACCGGCGCGGTTTTGCGACCTCCGCATCCTTTCCGTACCAGGCCACGGGGTTCGGCGTCCCCCTCTGCGCGACACCCTTGCCCTCCCGCGGTGCTCTCCTTAGGGCCACCTCTGGGACCCCGAGGAGAGGAGGGTACGGTCAGGTGTGCTGTACAGAGGACGAGCAGTTATCAAGGCTGAGGCAGGAGGGTCTCATTTTAGGGCCGGGCGGAGCTAGCCTTGAGACCAGGCGTTGGTGGCCCATGTGGGATGACACACGTCTGTCATCCCAGCACTTCGAGAGGCTGAGACAGGAGATTCACAAGTTCAAGTCCAGCCGGGGCAATTTAGCGAGTTAACAAGATCCTCATTTTTA
Organism: Heterocephalus glaber; assembly: GCF_053883595.1. Taxonomy (NCBI): domain Eukaryota; kingdom Metazoa; phylum Chordata; class Mammalia; order Rodentia; family Bathyergidae; genus Heterocephalus; species Heterocephalus glaber. The sequence continues at coordinate 1,098,034 of NW_028258212.1, read as the reverse complement.
TATATATAAAAAAAAGGACTGGGGGTGTAATCTAGCGTTAAGGCCCTGTGTTCAATCCCCCGTTAAAATTAAACAATACAAGAAAAACAGGAAAGAAAGAGGCTTGTGCAGGTAGGGACGCTGGGCGCAGTTACCACCTTTGCTTGGGGAAAGCCTCCAGGAAAGGACTCCAGGTATACCTGTCTGGAGGCTCCACACTTGCCCCTCACCCACGACTTCTGCCCTCGCCAGCCCTGACTCGGGTTACTGTCACAGTTGACAGTGGGAAAGCTCACTTGTCCCCATCCTGGGCTAGGGGGAAGCTGAGGCAGGCCAGTCCCTGCATGTGGTCACCTGCAGTGGTGCCACACCTGGGTACCGTTGTCCCCGTGCCCAGGCCCAGGCGGGAAGTGGCACACTGCCAGCTCCTAGTTAACCAGCTTATCTTTAGATATTAAACCCGGAACTCAGAAAAGGCTGTGAGATGCACAGGGTTCTCTGAATACTTCATGTGTTAAGAAGTGTCTGCTGGGGTTGAGGTGGCTGGTAGAGCTAGAGCTCCTGCTTAGTGTGCTTGAGACCCTGGTTTCAATCCAGGCTTCACTGGCAAACAGCAAGGCAGTGTCTGCTGAAATGCCCTACGTCCCAGGAGCAGCATTCAGGCTGAGTAGCCTGCTTGGCCTGGGTTCACCACCCAGCTCCTGCATGCACATTCCTGTTCAGAGCCCAGAAGCCACAGAAGCACTGGGCTCTGAATTCTTATCACTAAAACAGGGAAGGCGGGGTGACAAGCACTGCCATCCACAGGGACGGTACACCCATGGGGAGCCAAGGTAGGAACCCAGTGCAGGTCACAGGGGAGCCCTTCTGGAGCCATGGTGCTGGGAACATCAAGGACTGCTCTGGGGCCAGGTGGCAGAGTGACCTGGACACAGAGTGGCACTCCCAGGGCGCCCTCCTGTCACCAGCCTGCCTCACCCCAGAAATGCTCTTTCCCCTGCTCCTGCTGCTCCTAGAATCCTTGAAGGCTTTAATGTTCTGGAGGAAAAGTAATAAAATAGGAATTTCTTAAGATTGACTAAAGAAGCTGGGTGCAGTGGTGCACACTTGTAATCCCAGCATTTGGAAAGCTAAGGCAGGAGGATCAAACTTCAAATTCTGCCTGAACAATTGAGAGAGAACTTGTCTAAAAATAAAAAGGGATGGGGATGTAGCTCAGTGTAAAGGCACTGGGTTCCATGACCCCCACCACAGGAAAAGCCAAGACTGACCAGAGGTAAAAGGAAGTGGCTGCTGCCTTGCCTGGCACGGCGTATCTCTCCTGCCTCCCCAGATGCAGCAGCTGTCACAGGCATCACGACACAAAGTGCACGCTCATCCATATTCATACATGCACACCAAGAGGCTGGAGACACAAGCTGCTGCTGCTGCTGCTGCTGCTGCTGCAGAGCAAGACTCTCAGGGTCCCCTTTAATCGATGCAGACCCAGCAGCCCAGGGAGAGGCCTCTCCAGCATCCACAGCATGGTTTCCTGGTGCAATTCTGCCCCCAGACTACTTCCTGAATCTAGAGCACAGGAACAGCCCTGCAATGTCAGAGTCTGAGGGCTGAGATTGGCCTTTGGGACACTGTGGCACCGAGAGGCCACTGTCAAAAGCACAGCCAGGCCAGGGAGGGTGGCCCACACCTGTAATACCAGGACTCTGGGAGGCTGAGGCAGGAGGGCTCCAAGTTCAAACCCAGCGTGCGCAGCTCAGTGGAATCCTGTCTCAAAGTAAAACTGAAAAGGGGCTGAGGATGCAGCTCAGTGGTAGAGAACCTGCCTGGTATGCAGGAGGCCTTGGCTTAGATCCCTACCTTGTAGGAAAGAAGAGCCCACAGAGGCATTGGCTGTAGGCAGTGACGGTCTAGATCCTCACTGCCTTCATGTGACAAGGGCTCGTTTCTGAGCCTCGCTCTCCCTCTCTCCCTCTCTCTCTCTCTCTCTCTCTCTCTCTCTCTCTCTCTCTCTCAGCCTCCTCCTCCAGGCCAAGGTGGAACTATTCATGAGATAAGACTACAGAAGCACCCAGAAGCCCCTGGCCCAGCAGGCCTACCATCCGTGTGTAATCTCCTCTTGACCTTGCATGGCCGGCACAGAAGACAGAGGGGTGGAGAGTGTCCCTCCTGCCCATCTTTCTGGGCCGTCCTCTTCCCACGGGCCTGCTGAGAGCAGCAGCAGCTCCTAAGCAGCCCCGCAGGTGGTGGCACTCACAGAGAGTTCACCTTTTTGCACAAGTGATGATGCCCTATTAAAACTGCCCTATACACTTTTCCATTTAAAAATATGCCTAGGAGAGCCAGGCATGGCAGTGCAGGCCTATAATCCCAGCTCTCTGGGAGGCTGAGGCAGAAATATCGCATGGTTGAGCCCAGCCCAAGCAAATTAATGAGACCCTGTCTTAAAAACTAAAATAGGCCTGGGGATGTAGATCATTGTGAAGACCCTGGATTCAACCCCCAGCACTGAGGAGGAAAGAGTCTGGGAACTATTTCCAAGTTAGCCACAGAGGTCCCAGAGCTGTGTGAAGGGAGGGGCCCCACTTCCCCACCACCCTCTTGGATGGAGGTCAAAGACATGGCCCATCCCTGCCTGAGCTCTGTATGGCAATTCCCATGTGGGTCCCAACACTTCGGTTCTGCAGGGGACTCTTGGAGGCTGGGGCTGGGGACCCCTCCCTGCCTGCCACCTGCAAAGCTAGCTGCCCATGACTCCTCCTTCTGCCGAAGACGACCTGCCTACCTCCCCAGCCAGAGACCCCAACTCTTTGCCAGCTAGTGTTCCTCAGCGTGAAGGACAGCAGGACAGGGCCTGGAGTCCTGGCCAACATCTAGTCCAGCAGTGGCCTCCTGGTCACAGGGCATCAGGCCTGGGCAGAGGGTGTCCTCCCAGTCCAAGTGACCGCAGTCTCAGGTCAGCCCCCATGCCATCTGCCCTGTGCCCAAGGTGGCCCGCAGAAGCCCAGGACCTGTGCTGACCTCAGAGCAGCCCAGGGAGCTACCGATGCCTCCCTCGCCTCGGCCTCAGCCCTGGCCAGGTGTGGCAGGTGGGGGAGGGTGGGAGGGCCAGAGGAGTCCGACCAGTTTCCTCAGCAGCTCTGGGTGGGGCCACAGGCTTTAAAGGTCTGTGCACAGCCCAGACCTGCTCCCGCTGTGCCCAGGTGAGCGCCCAGGTGTGCAGGTACTTGGGGGACTCCAGGGATGCCAGAGGAGGGGGTGGCCCCAGGTTCCTCTGAGGGTGGGTAGCAGGTGCCAGAAGACTCTAGGTAGTGGGAGGCCTGCTAGGCTTCTGAGGATAGAGGCTGCAGTAGCCTCGTGGGACCTGGAGGGTTCCTGCAGCAACAACTGTGCAGGGGTGGGATGGGCCAGAGCAGCTGGTCTGGAGAGCAGCCATCACCTTCGAGGGGCTGGGGGCTGGGGGTGGGGTGCACGGACTGGCCTGCCCTGGCCACATTCAGAAACCAGGTGTCCACTATCCCCTACCTGGCAAAAAAAAAGAAAAACAAAAACAAAAAAAACGTGTTTAAAAAAAAAACATGGGCCGGGGATTTAGCTCAGTGGTTTTGCCGCCTGCTGAGCAAGTGCAAGGACCTGAGTTCGGAGTTCGATCCCCGGTACCAAAAAAGAAAACCAAAAAAACAAACCATGTGTTTTTGAATTTACGTAAAAAATTTTTTTTTGGTTTTTTGAGACAGGATCTCAAGGTTGGCCTTATACTAACTATTCCACCCAGGCTGGCCTTGAACTCCTGGTGATCCTCCCTCAGCCTCCAGAGTGCTGGGATTATAGGTGTGCACCACCATACCATATATTTACATAATGTAAGAGGTTTGAAGTAGTAGACTATATTTTAAATTCAACAAATACTAGTTCACTTAACTCTACTGTGAAGCTTTCAAGGTTACTACTATTACAGTCACTGGAGCCCAGAGAGTGTAAGGGACCTGGTAGGTGGCTGAAATCCATGGTCTCATCCAATGATGGCGATGGTGGCTTCAGGGTGGACCGTGCATTAACACCGGCCTGGCTGATGCTGAGGCTCACAAAGCCAGGACCCAGTCCCCCAGGGAGGAGAGGGGCTGTGGGTAGAATCACACCCCAGAGAGAGGCTCCATGTGACTGTGGGGCCCAAGGGCCTGGAGCAAGCCTGGGCGGCACCCAGCCCAGCATCCCCGCCCCAGGCCTTTGTGAATAACCCCTGGGCTACCTCGGCTCAGACTGCGACCTTGACCTTGGCCATCCCTGCCCCTCCCCAAATTCCATTTGTTTCCTCCTGTGACACCGAGATAATGATCGTGTCTCAGGAGCAGGAATACTACAGAGCTTACCAGCACCATCCAAGCCCATTCCTCTCCACAGCCAATCTGCAGAGCCCAGGTAGGTGCAAGCATCTGGCCCCAAGCCTGGGGGCTTGAGCCCCCCCTCCCTGCCTACTCAGCCCAGTCCTCTCCCGTCTTGTCCACAGACCTGCCCGAAGGTGGTGCCATGGCAGCAGTGACCCAGGCCTTCCTCCTGGGACTAGCAGGTGAGTCCGGAGCCTCTCCCTCTCCGGGAGCTGGCATGCAGGGAATGCCAGCACGGGCAGGATGTGGGCACTGCAGAAACGTCTTCATGGGTCCTGAGTCACTGAGCCTGTTTCCTAGGAGGTAGAGAGGTAGGCACCACAGGAAGCTACAGGCACACCAATAAGTTGTCCATTCTGCACAAAGCAAGAACCACAGGAAGCCTGGGGCTGGGGCCGGGGGCCCAGGTGGGGAAGGCACTAGGAAGGGCAGACGTGGCCCAGGGTGGCCTCCATGCCCTGCAGATGGCACCCATGCCACCACTAACCGCTGTCCTCTGCTTTCTGCCAAGGCCTGCCCTCCACAGAAGCCATCGACCTGTTTGGTGAGGAGCACCCTTCTTCCCAAGCCCCCACCCTGTCCCAGGGTCTGGTCTTGACTTTCTCTTTCTCTTTCCTCAGAGAAGGAGAGTCCCTTCTACTACGGTAAGAGCTGCCACCCCACCCACTCCACCATGGCCCACTCTGGACCTCTCTGCCAGACAGGCCAACCGGGGCCAGTGTGGACATGGGAAACAGGAATGAAGGCTGCTCCCTGGGGTGGGGACGGGGATGGGGTGGGGGCGGAGCCACCATCCCCCTGCTCTTCTTCCCACCTTCCTTTCTTGCAGGCTGGGGCAGCTCCCAGCTCTGGACTCCTTTCAGCACTGCTTTCCTCCTTGCTCTGTGCACTTCCCCTCACTAGCCACCTGTCCCTGTTGGAGCCCACATGGCATCTCATGACTTGACATGCAAGTGGGTAGCTGGGCATCCCCCCCCACACCCTGCAGGGGGCCCACCCCGGCCTTGGTGGGGAGGCACTCTGCCAGGTGCTGCACCCCTGCCCACCCTAACATTACGGATGGGCAGCAGACTTGTGCACCCCACAGGTTGTGTGCATGCCTTGGGCTTGCTGTTTTCAGTGCTGGGGATGGAGCCAGGTCTCACACAGGGGTACCCTGAACCCTGGCCTGGCCCACAGCTGTCTTGGGCTGAGTGAGTGAAGCTCACTCTGCTCCCTCTCCTGCCCAGACTGGGAGAGCCTGCAGCTGGGTGGCATGATCTTCGGGGGGCTCCTGTGCATCGCCGGAATCGCCTGGGTCTTGAGTGAGTGGGGGCTGGTGGGGTGGTGGGGGCATGGCTGGGTGGCTCTGATCATCTTCCCTCCTCGTAGGTGGCAAATGCAAGTGTAAGCGGAACAAGGGACACAGGTGAGGGGGACCTGTGGGAGGGGTGGCTGCCCAGGTTTGGCATGCACAACCCCTACCCTGATGGAGACAGCTCTGCACCCTGGGGAAGGGACACAGGAGCCCTGTGCTGGCTGGTGTTCACTGGCTCTGTCCTTCCTACAGCCCCCTACCCAAGAAGGGCACTTCAGTCCTCATGCCAGGTGAGCTAGGCTCCCGAGGGTGGGCGAGGTCTGTGTCCCAGGTCACACGTGTCCCTGAGATCCTGCTCCATTCTCTGCAGGTGTCAGTGCCTGCTGAGGACCAGCCTGGTGGGACTCATTGCCCACAGCCTCACTCCCGGCTCCCTCCCAGGATGGCCTGGTCCCTTCTGGAGCTCATGTATCTATTAAACAGTCTCTCCACCTCATGGTCTCTGTGGGTCGCTGGGGAGAGACGAGGTACATTCAGTGGTCCCTGTAGCCCCATTTCACCTCCTACCAGAGCCTCATCCCCTGCATGGCCCATGCAAGACCCCCAGTTTCCAGCCCTTGCCCTGAAGGCCCAAGGAGCCCATGGCCCAGAATGACTCCTGGTAGCCACCCTCCTGAGAGCACTGAGACCCCTCAACCATCACCTGCTCCCTGGCCGTGACCCCAGATGGCAGTTTCTTTGAGGGGGCCCCCAGCTGTCAGTGCAGCACAGGGAACCCCCACCCCTAGTTTCCTTGAGACCCCAGGAAAAACCACAGCCAAGAGCCCTGCAGGTGGCAGCTTTAGACCCGAAGCCATCTGTCCATCCTTCCCAAGACCTCACTGGCTGTCCTCTTCCTACCACAGCCTGCAGTGGCTACTGACCACAGGTGCCAAAACTGGATGCCACAGGAGACAGTGGGGTACTGGGCACCCCATCTGGCCTGCCACCCTCAAGGGTTTCCAAGGGAGAGAAGGGGGCGCAAATCTCCTGGGCCATGCTCGGGCTCCTGGGAACAGAATGGCATCCATAGCAGATGCAGTGGACAGGGTCTCAAGGCAGTGCTCAGCCCCTAGAACCCCAGGCAAAGTAACAGTGGCTCTACCCACACAGCCTCTGTTGACCCAAGGTACGGCATCTGCACCCTGCTGGAGTCTATGGCCATACCACCTTTGACCATGCCCATCTCATCTACCCTGCTGCACAACCGGACATGGGCCCTCCTGCACCTCAGCCCTGCTGTGCTTCCAGTCCCCATGTCACCAAGAGCCCAAATGCTGACATCCAGTCCCAGGCAGACAGTGCTTGGGCAGGACACCAAGCAGGTTGGGGGACACACCCAGGCAATGAGATATCCCTCCGGGCTTCCCTTGGCAAGGTTAGGGGACAAGGTGGGCTGGGTGTAAACCCAGGGTGCAGGGTGCAAGGGGTTAATTTCCACCAACTGAGCATTCCACCTGAGGGACCCACCCCAAACACTTCCCAGTGCTGGCTCGGTGTCCTGGCAACCTACGACATGGGGCAGTGTCTGTGCTAGGGGGCTGAGGCACCCAGAGGTTCTCTTGGGCCAGCACAGGGCACTGGCAGCCTCTGGCACTTCTGGGACCTGGGCTCCATTCCTGATATAGTCCCAGGGCAGGGAGGGGGCTCTGCGTGCTTGGTGACGTAGCCTTCCTTGGTTAATTTTTACTATTCTCAGTACTGGGTATTGAACCCAGGGCCTTGCACTGAGATACATCCCCGTCCCTATTTATTTTTGGTATCTGGGATTGAACTTGGGACCTTGCACTTTCAAGGCAGGCAGTGGCACCACTGAGCTAAATCCCCAGCCCTTTTTTATTTTTTGAGACAATAATTCACTGAGTTGCTGGGCTCCAATTTGCCATCCTCCTGCCTCAGCCTCCTACTGTGCTGGGATCACACATGTGCCGCCACACCCAGGTATTTTCGTTTTTGTTGTTCTGTCAATAAATTTATGGTCGTTATCTGAAAAACTTTCACAGAAAATTACTTGGCTTAAACTCAGAATCCTGTTCCCTTGCTCTGAGGAAGCTTCTTTGGAGCTCCCTCCTTTTTAACCTCATCTATTTGGGACAGGGTCTCACTAAGTTGCTGACTACTTACTATCCCCCTGCTTCAGCCTCCTCTGTAGCTGGGGTTACAGGCTTGTGCCACTATGGTGGCTTTCTTTTGCTTCACTGATCATTCATGCTTACTACAGTGCAGAGGCCTCTCACAAGGCAAGCCAGCTTCTAAGCGCACTCTAGCATCACCTTAGGGCAGCAAGCAGGACCTTCTGGTCAGTTTCCCCACCTGCCCTGGAGGACTCAGGTGTCAAAACCCACAGCTGACACTTGGAAAAACTGCTTTCTTCTGACTTGAATCCATACTGTTGTCATTATTGTATTGGATAACAGGTCTTACATATAAACCCCAGGCTCTAAGATATATGGAGCTTCAGTGGGGGAGCATTTGCCTCCCCTGCAAGAGAAATACATCCAATTCTGTACTTCTATTAAATACATCTACTATTTCTGTTCCTGTTCCATTTTTTCAATTTAAAAACACTTTGCATTGGGCTAAGGCTTTAGCTCAGTGGTTCTGCCACCTGCCTAGCAAGCACAAGGTTCCAAGTTCAATCCCCAGTACCAAAAAAAAAACAAAAACAAAACACTTTGCATTGATTTTGAGATGTATGCATTTATTCTGAGGTCCCCAGCCCCACCACGCCTCTACTCCCTGCATGGGAGTAGCAGTCACACCCAGGATGCTGACAGCCACACAGCCATCCACATTATGGAGACACTGCCAGTCTCATGATACTTGTGTGCTGTTCAGTTCTGTGCAGTGTTACACATATGTATGTGGAGATGTGTGGCTACCACCACAGTCCATTGCAAGGGTCCCTCGTGCCACAGTGATTGTGAGGCCGAGTCTGAAAATTTAAAAGGGGGTGGGAGGCTGGGGATGTAGCTCAGTGCCAAAGCCCTGGGATCAATCCCCAGTACATTAAAAAAATTCTTCGGTTTGGGCAGATACCACAAGGAAAGGTGGACACGGTACCTCTGCTGGGGCTGCAGGTCATCCATAGAAAGTGGTACAGCAACAGGCAGAACCTCTGCAGCTTTCTGCTAATTAGACGGAATAAGTGAAGTGTGACTCCAAAATTCAAAAATCCTATCAGGCCATGTGGTGGTGACACCTGTAATTCCAGCTACTCTGGAGGCTGAGGCAAGAGGATCAAAAGTTTAAGGCCAGCCTGGGCAACTTAAGGAGACAGTGACTCAAAAACAATAATGGGCTGAAGTGTAGCTCAGAGGTAGTATACTTGGCATGCCCCTCCAGAATCCCCAGGTTCAATTCCAGCACTGACAAACATTATGCCCTCGATGTAGGATCTTTCTTGGATGCTGAGATGGAGCTCAGGGTCAGGCCCAGCTGTGTGTCCTTTTTCCTTTAAGTGCACCAGTGATGGCCAGGAGCACAGGCTGACAATGCATCTGTGGTCTCTGATGCAGCCACCCAGCTCCCTGCAGTAGCAGCATGAGTAGCCAGGCCACGCACCACCAGGCAGGAAGGCCAGATGAGGTCCACGGACCCTAGCCTGAGATGACTGGGCCCATGACACCTTGCCAAGGCCACAGAACCCTGTTTGCCCTCCCTTTAGCACACAGGGCATCCAAGGAGCCAGGCACCAATGGAGGGTCATTGTATGACATCTATGACATCACTGTAACAAAGCAGGGCCATTGGCTTCATCCCAGGAACACACAAGTGTTCTGCTGCCAGTTGTGAGAAAGTGAAATGCTTAAAAATCTGCAACTTGATGCTGACTGGAAAGGATGCATTCATAGCCGTCAGAGGTGCTGGTCCTATACCAGTTAAGGACTGCAGCCGTGAAGACTTGGTCCCTCTTCTGGGATCCACAAGGAGATAGGATGCTTGCCTTCCGTCGTGGCAGAAGTTAATACACACAGCACTTATTGTCTTGGGTGAGGGGCACCATCTTTGGCCTCTCCATTTGAGGGACCCAGCATGGGGTACTGCCCAGCATACCTTCCCATGATCCTAGGGACAGTGAATCAAAGTCTGCAAACCTGTGACCCAGGAGACCCACCTCCATCACCCTACCTACCTTCAGAGGCCATGGGGGCACTGTGGCTGCCCTGGTACCCAGCAGCCTGAGACTTGCCTGTGTAGTGTAACACTCTTGGTCTGACAGGAAGTAAAATGAGACCCTGGGGACCAGGGTGGCTCAGAGTAGTGTGTACCTCATGGAGGCCCTGGGTTCCCTGCCCAGCATCAAAACAGACAAGACCAACATCCAATCTCTGCTCCAAGATCTTACCTGCTCACCTTAGTAGTGCCAAGTTACCCTAGACAGAATGCTGTCAGCCTGCCAGGCCCAGCTGTTTAGGACTCCTGTGTCCCAAAGGCTGCCACCACCTGCCACCTGGACTCCTCAAACCCCCACTTTTCTTTCCTTACCAACTCAGCATCCTCACTCCTTCAGAGCATCCCTAGCTGCTCTGGCCAGAAGGCCCATCCTTCCCAGTGTACCTATCACCTGTGTCCCCTCCCTGCAAGTGGAGCCCAGTGGGTTAGCAGGAAGAGGCCAGGAACCAACCCACTTTGCACCCTTAGCCTACTCAAAGACTGGATCAGGCTCCAAGCTGGGGGTGGGTTGATTTTTGGTGCTGCACTGCTCCCCACTTCTCAAACTAGTTTTCTGCAACATGGGTTGGCCAACTTTTAAGAAGCCAGGTAGTATTTCTGGTTTTACAGGCCAGTTAACGTTTTCACTTTTTCCAGTGCTAGGGACTGATCCCACGACACTGAACTACATCCCCCTCCCCTTTTGGGCAGCCAGGGTCTATGTAGTTCAAACTGGCCTTGAACTATGTAGCCTGGGCTGGCCTGAGAGCCTTTTTAATTTTAAATTTTGAAGCTGGGCATGGTGGACCATGCCTGTAATCCCAGCATTTGGGAGGCTGATACAGGATTGCTTGGAGTTAAAGGTCAGCCTGGGCTACAAAGTGAGTTCAAGACCAGCCTAAACTACACAGCAAGACTGTCTCAAAAAAGCCAAATAAATAAATGTAAATTTTGAGACAAGATGGCTCAAAGTTTCTGGGGCTGCTAGGATTACTAGCATGTGCCACCACACTGGGCTTGTTCTATTTATTAGGAAAACTCAGATAAACTTCTACTCAGCACTGAGGACACTGAGACAGCAGGACTCACATTTGAGATGTCTCTTGTACCACATAGTCAGCTATGGGTTCTTAGGAGGCAGCATTGTGCAAAATCATCCTTGGCCTACAGGTAACATGAAAGTGAGGGGCAGGCTGGATAGGGTTGGTCCAGCCCTTAAGCTTGGCTAACTTCTACAGACCATGAGACCTTGGTGTGGGTATCAAGGGTCCCCAACATCTAGACAGGTGAGGTGACACACCCTAAAGGCAGAGTGTGTGCTTGGGCTGACCCACTGTCCAGTGAAGCCTGCAGCCAGGTCTGACAGCCCAATCCCAGTAGCTTTCTCCAGCCCCCAGGTCTTTCACTCCTCCTGCTGCCCACCAGCACCTCCATATGCCTATCTCACGCCATCAGGGCACATGTGCTGGGGTGAGGCTGGCAGGCTAGGCACAGCTGTGAAGCTCAATGTTCCATCAGACTACTCAGGAAACACTTGGGTTCAGCGAGCAAGCTTCCCTGTAAAAGCAGGAGCAAGGCGCGAGACAAACACCTTAACTGGTGAAACCAGGGTACCTCAGCCACACTGTTTGGCAATCAAACACAGGTGGGAAGATGGAAACAGAGGACCTCTGGGACCACACACCTGGCAAACCCTGCACGAGAGGCTGAGGCAGGAGATCACCAAGAGCTGAAGCCAGCCTGGACTACATAGTGATGAAACTGTCTCCACACAACATTAAAAAAGAAAAAAACCTGGGAGAAGCACTACCCACAAAGTATTTCTGCATAGAATGTTTTTGTAAAGTTGTATTGCCAGATGAGAAGCATGGTAATGAGCCACATGTCACTGCCTGGGGCTGGACACTTGCTCTGCCGGTGGGCAGCCGTTTTGGTTGGTTTGGTACCGGGGACTGAATTCGGGTCCTTGCGCTTGAGAAGCAGGTGCTGAAACCACTGAGCTAAATAAATCCCCGGCCCTGGGCAGCAGTTTTGACAGCAGTCTAAAAACAGGTCTCCCGTTCCAGTGTGCACATCCCCTAATAACCTGTCCCTACCAACTCAAGAAGGCACGTTCCATAGGAAGCACAAGAACACTGCCGCCACATCTCAAAGCAGACTGGAAACGTAATACAAGGCAGTTGGCCAATGGCCGTGAAACACTCCAATTTGATGGGAGTGGGGCTGGGGATTTAGCTCAGTGGTTTTGCCGTGTGCTGCACAAGCACAATGACCAGAGTTCGATCCCTGGTACTAAAAAAACCCCAACAAATTCAGACACCAGATGTGCCAAGGCAAGTAGGCCACTAACACCAACCTGCCCTGTGTCACGCTGGGGCTGTGTTCCTTCACCCTCTACAGGGTGTTTCAGTCACCATTTCCACCATTCATGTGTTGAACATTTTATTACTTTTATTTTAGCCTCAATGCTAATAAAAGGGAGATCATAGATTTGATGTAGTTTTCAAATCCACACCAAAACATTAGGATTAAAATGAATTCTTGCCAACCACCCATTTTGCTATTTGCTGAGCAGATAATCTGTGCCAGTCATTGTGAAAAAGTCTTTATTTTAAGAAAAAAATTTAGTTAACAAAAATTTTTTAACAAGTTTCACTTAGCAAAATACACCCAAAAGGAAATCACATTACAAAGAAAGCTTTAAGTCAAGGCCTCACCAATTCCTACAGTATTAGTATTGTGTCTCAATTCTCAAAACTAACTTTTTAAAAAGCTTAAACTTAACCTAAAAGATTTAAATGAAAATATAAACTAGAATGAACAAACATGAGAAATGTTCCTCTTTGAATTAGGGATCTAGCACCTTTGAGTTGTCCAAAAAGTACATCTCCCCAAGGTGTTCACGGGTCGGCGCCAAGGATCCAAAGTTTCCTTAACATACTTAACTACTTAACTCAGGAAACACCACTCCAAGTATACTACCCAAATGTTAATCGAGAAAAGCGGAAGGAAGAAAATAGTTTTAGTTTACTCAATATCACATGCTAGAAGGAAAGTTTGCATGAGAAAACACTGAAGAGGTAATTTTTTAATCCAGATTTCACAAACTCATGGTGCAAAATGGGTCCCACAGCTTCCTCTAGTCATAAACTGCTCCTCACTGCGTGTCGGCTGCCTGTGACAATTTGATCGAGGACTTCAACCTCCCTAAGCAACTAGTCATACCCCCCCATGCTGTTCTGACCGCTGTAGCTGGCCCCATAGCAGCCACTCACTGACTGGCTCTCTAGGCCACTGTAGGTGGCCTGGGCGGCTGACACCCCCATGCCCTGCATCACCTGGCTGCTGTAAGCCCCATTGCTGGCCCCCGTGGTGGAATTGAGAAAGAGTTCTATGTAGCGGTGCTGCATGTTGGCCCTGTCCTTAGACATGGCTGCCACAGCTTCCTCGTGGGTGGCGAACTCCACATCGGCCTCCCCCGTCACTCTGCCGTCAGGCCCGATCTCGATGTGCACTCTCACGGGGTTGAGTGGTGAGAAGAAGTTGTAGATGTCGTTCTCGGTGGCTTTGTAGGGCAGCCCCCTCATGTGGACACAGTGGCCAGTGGTGCTCTGCACTGTGAACTCGCCGTCTCCGTATCTGTGGTCGTACATGCCGGAGAGACAGTAGCTGAGGTCTCTCCCAAACAGGTCGGTGGTGAAGCCGTAGCCATCGCTGAGGCCGCTATACTCCTCATAGCCCCCGTAACCTGCACTGTAGGCCCCGGAGCGCATCCTCTCCAGGCCTGCCTGCTTCACAATGCCAATGTACCTCCGTGCTGTGCCGGGACGGTCATAGGGCCCAGGCCGTTGCACGGACATGAACTTCAGGGGTGGGTCTGAGTACGACCTCACCTCCTCCTGGCTGCTCTTGAACACCTCGATGTACCTGTGCCCGATCCTCTCCTTGTGCTTCCCGAGTGCCTTCTCAGCCAGCTCCTGCGAGGCGAACTGCACGAAGGCCTCACCTGTGATCTTGCCCTCGGGGTCCACAGGCAGTGTGATCCCATTTGGCACGATCTCCAACCCTGAGAAAAACTGCACGATCTCTTCCTTTGTGCATCCAAATGGGAGTCCCCGGAGCCGCACAAAGCCATCGTTGGCGGTGTCAGCGCTGTTGGGACCGCTGTGCTTCAACACCCAATCCATCTCGGTTCTGTGAGACTTGAACACCTCAATGTACCGGTGCCCCATGCTTTCCCTGTCTTTTTTCAGGGCCATTTTGACATCATCTTCAGACTCGAGTTCAACAAAAGCCTCACCACTCTGCCTGCCTTCTCTAGTGTAAATGAAATGGACACCTGCCACCCCATCACGAATCGTGCAGTCGGAGAGAAAGTTCTGCACGTCCTCAATCGAGCAGGACCAGGGCAGCCCACGGAGCTTGACCACATAGCCTTCACCTCCCTCAGGGCCCAGCATCGTGAGCACTCGGCCAGGCGGTTGCTAGACAAGCTTGGGCGCAGCTGTGTGGCTGTAAGAAAGCAAAAACTACTTTACATGATTTTACTTTTAATAGGCATGACAAGAATAAGAAAGCAGCAACAGAACTGAAGCACCAAGAACAGCCAGGCCAGGCCCCTGGAGTCCTACAACATTCGCCAGGCCAAGGCAGAAAGATCCCTAGACATGGTTTAGAAGCCAGCCTAGGAAACAGAGCACACCGTCTCAAAAAAAAAAAAAAAGAAAAAGAAAAAAAAAATTAAGAAAGAAAACATACATTTCAGAGCTATGAATCAATGCCAGGTCATTCAATAAGAAGCAAAGAGTAAAGAATGAAGAGCAGAACAGTGATCTGCAAGTTTTGGTATAAAAGTTAAGTATGTTTTCTTGGTCAATTACTACAAGCTTTCAAAGGGAAGAAAAGAGAATGAATTTGGATGCAACATTTAGAAAGATTAAAAAATTTTCACAGCTCAGTGTGTTGACATACATCTATAGTCCCACATACTCCAGAAACTGAGGCAGGAGGATCACTTGAGCCAAGCTAGGACTTTAGGGCCAGCCTGTGCAATACAGTAAGACCATGTCTCTTAAAAAAAAAAAAAATCAAAACTAGATAATCAGCATTACATCAAGGAAACCTATAGATAGCAAACAATCATTGAACAGATAACCTATAGAAAACTTTTGCAAATTATGTATTTGACAAGGGATTAACATTCAGGAATCTTTGGTGTTGCTGTAATCCTAGCATTAGAGCTGGCTAAGTAGGAGGATCACAAGTACCAGCCTAGTTAGGGAAATTTGACCCTGTTTCAAAAACATTGAGACAAAGTCCCTGGGTTCAATTCCCACTACCAAAAAGAAAAACAAAAAACAAAATAACAACAAAGCCATTGGGCAAATAAACAATGCTCCCATTAGCAACAGTTTTTGGGGGTTTTTTGGTACCAGGGATCGAACTCGGGTCCTTGCACTTTCGGGGCAGGCAGTGGAACCACTGAACTAAATCCCCGGCCCAGCAACAGTCTTGAATAAGTCTTTCTCTGGGCGGTGGGGTCAGGTCCAGGCAAATGCCAGTTCAACAAGGCAGCCTGAGCCACCCAGTGAGCAGACCACCCACCTTCGGAACATTAGTTGTACACACAGCAAGTAAGGGCTGAACTGCTGGACTTTAGGTCTACGTCCACAGGGAAGACACTACAAGGCCTGCATTTTGCTGCCAATGTGGAAAGGGTACCGGGACAAAAAATAAGCCGTACCTTCACATCCAGTGGGGCCGAGATGCCTCTGCTGACACGGTCAAGTGCACACAGCACCTGAAGCTAAACTCATGTGACAGAGAGGGCAAGCAGGCAGGATGACACTGGACTGTGTGTAATCCCAAACACTCCAGGAGGCTGAGGTGGGAGAAACTGAAAGTTTGAGCCCAGGCTCAAACATTTAGCTCAAAAAATACAAATTGAATGGACTGGATGCAGCTTAGGGTGAAGGGCCTGGATTCAACCCCCAGTATCACCAAAAGACAAGTCAATGATAATTGCGACATAAAACCCTAAAGCAGTAAGGTAAGCTCTGAAGAAGTAGTGAGAATGAGATGCCTATCAACACACCTCCATGATGCAGACTCCACTCACTTTATCTACTCCCGACCAAAGATGACAGGAACACCCCCCATGCATGCCTATTTAGAACAGTGAAGAACTCAGATTCCTTCATACCCCCTAGTAATAGTGCAATGCCACAAGCAAAGTAACTCAAAAATGCTGCCAATATCAAGCACCAGGAACTCATTCACCACCTAAACTGAGGATGTGGCACAGACCCTCACTGGGTACTACACCTCCCAGGCCTCATCCAAAACCCCACAAGCAGCTACCACAGCCCCCCTTCTCTCCTGCCCACCACAGAAATTTGTGTTTTATTGTGCTTCTGGGGGTGATGAGCCTAGGACCACAGATAAAGGTAGGGGCTCCTGGGACTCCTCCAGGCCCAGCACTGTCTGTCCTGGGTTTATGAACATTCCTCGCTCACACAGAATCTCGTGGTGCCACGAAATTGTTCCCAGCCTTAGGCCCAGCATCCTCCTGGAGTATGAGCTATCATCCACTATCTCCTCCCTGAATCTTCCTCCAATGACCCCTACCATTCCCCGGGGGGCCCTAGGCACTGCTGTCAATTACTTCTGGAAGTCTAAGGCTGACATTTCAAAAACCCACTCTGGAATTGCACTTTCCTCATCCAGTCCCTTCTCTCTTGTTCTCATCACCCAGCTTAGACCCCAACTACAATGTTGAGCCCCCTTACGTAAAAAACAGCACTTGGTGGGGCAGGGATTTAGCTCAGTGGTGCTGCCATCTGCTTCGTAAACACAAGATCCTGAGTTCCATCCCCGGTATCAGAAAAGAAAAAAGAAACAGCATTTGGTAACCTCAGCACTCTGGGCAGCAAGTTCAATCCCAGCCCGGGCAACGCGGCAGGATCCTGTTTCAAAAAATAAAGAGCTGGGCCGGGGATTTAGCTCAGTGGTTTTGCCGCCTGCCGTGCAAGCGCAAGGACTGCATTCGATCCCCGGTAACAACAAAAAAAACCAAAAACCAAAAAATAAAGAGCTGGGCTATAACCCAGTGGGAAAGGTTTGGGTTTAAATCCCAGTACTGCCAACAAAACAAAAACAACTCAACAAAATCCATGACCACTCCGGAAGATGCACATTTGGCTGTCCCATGGCCACACTAGCAAGCCAGCTCCACACACCAGGAAGTGTGTCTTGAAGGCCAGGGTTTCCAAGGCTCAGTGCTGCTGACACTCTGGACTAGACAGCTCTTTGTTGTTGCTACTGACCTGTACAAAGTCAATGTGTACCTGCAACCCCTGTCTCTACCCACTAGAGGCCAGTAACACCCCTCACTCAAGCAGCAATAATGAACACTGGGCAAACATCCCCAGAAAGGTAAGGCTGCCCCGAGCTGGGAATTTGTAGGTAACGGAATATCAATCTCTGAGGAGAGCCCCCACACCCCTTAGGCATCAAGACAACCCTGCAGTCTTTTTTTTTTTTTGATAAAGGGGATTGAACTCAGGACCTTCTGCTTGTGAGGGAGGTGTGGTGCCCCTGAACTAAATCTAAATCCCCTGCCCAATTTTATTTCTGAGACAGGTTCTATGGAGTTCAGGCTGGCCTTGGAAGTGATTCTCCTGCCTCAGCCTCAAGTGCTGGGATTACAGGTGTGGATGGGCCACCATGCCAAGCCAACCCTGCCGTCTTATTCCACACCTACTTCCAAGAGAGGTTGGGACACCTGAAGGGAAGTCCCAACGTTCAAGCATTGAACAGCATTGAACATTGGTCAACAACAGGGAGCTGCCTCTGTTTCCTTGTAGATGATCATGCACAGCTCTGCTCTGGGCCCCAACCCAGAGAAATTCCTCTTCTATCTTCACTATCCACTGAGCACTGTGCCTCCCCTGTGAAAACTCCACCCAGAGTCCCTAACTGAGCCTCCCACGGTCCTCCCTCCACTGCCACCTCTACCTATGATGGAAGGGCATTGCTCTACCTACTGAAGGAAAGGACAAACCTTTACTGTTCTCAAAGTAGAATGTAACCACTCGTTCCGGGGAAACCCTCTCTCCAGGTGGCCCCACCTATTCCAGAGTCTCCATTATCTCTGGGCTTGGGACACACAAGTTTGGGGCTTCCTAAGGCTGACTGGTGAATATAACTATTGTAGTGTCCTGACACAAATGAACTCCCTATGCTCTTGACTTGTACAGCATTCCAACTGCAGGATGAGTAACCTTACCTGCATCTACCCAGAAATCCCAGGAAAAACTCAAGTCATCTCCAACATCCCCCTAACACTGAAATCCAAACTCAGGTGATCCTCTTCTTCACAGAACTCACCCTAAACCCTATTCATTATTCGATTTCAACAATGGTGCTCTTTAAGGGTGGGGATCATATCCCCAAATTCCTATTGTAAATTGAGAATACCACAGATTAAAAAAGACTTAAATCAAGTATGGAGGAACATATCTGTAATCCCAGCTACTTGGAAAGCTGAGACTGAAGGCTCAAGCCTGGATCACACAGTGAATACCACCCTCAAAAGAAAAACAAAAAACAAAAAATTGAGGGCTTGCGAGGGAAGGGGATAAAGCTTACTTAAAAATAAATGAGTAGGGAGCCGGGGATTTAGCTCAGTGGTTCTGACGCCTGCCTTCCAAGCACAAGGTTACTGAGTTCGATCTCTGGTACAAAACACAAGCAAACAAATAAAATGAGTAGGGATGTAACTCTGCGGTAGAGTAGTGGCCTAGCATATGTGAGGCCCTGGGCTCCATTCCTAATGAAAAAGAAAAAATTGTCCACACAGCATATTGAACCTCACTGCTTTCCCACCCTATCTTAAATGTCCTGAAATCACTTATATAAGCCCACAAATAAGCAAAATCGCACATATTCCTTTATGCTATTTCTTTTTTCAGGGGGGTACCGGGGATAGAACTCGGGACACCTTGTGCTTTCGAGGCAGGTGGTGGAACCACTGAGCTAAATTCTCGGCCCTATCCTATTTTAATTCCAATAAAAATCACCTACTCCTTGCTACCCTCCTGTCCACAGCTCAAGGGTCACTTCCGTGTCCTCAGCATTTCCTCAGACCTGACACCCCAGGATCCCCTGCCTTTGCTCCGCACGTGGCTGCCCCCCCCCCCCCGCTGATGCACGCGCTAATTCTCCCTCCAGTCTCTGCCAGCCTAATTCCGCTAATTTAATCCCCAGATCTCTGCTCTAACCCATCCCCTTTCTACAAGAGCGTCCCACTTCCACACTCCAAATTCCGGGTCCTGTGCCCTCCTAGTATAGTCGCTGTGTCAAGTGTCTTCGGGGCCGCCCAGGCGGCGCCTGGGAACAGACTCTGCCCCACGCCGGCTCGGCCAGAGGTGACCGAGTGGCAGCGCCGGCCCGGGCCGCGAGTGATTTAGACGCCGCCCCGAGGGCCCGGGCACAGCGCGTGGGCTCCAGGAGGCGCTTCCTCCGGGAGGGAGCCGTTTCCGGTCCAGGCAGGGAGCGCGCTGTCCTGAAACTCGGACTGGGCTACTTTTGCGCCATCTCTACTTCCCGCCCCGTGCTCGCTAACTACTCTCAGCTGCGCAGAGTTCCGAGTCCCGCTCGAAACTAGGCTGGGGCGACTCACCTGGGCGTGCGCGGGCGGCAGCGGGGCACACGGTGGGCACTCGGGTCGGTCGTCCTGCGGAGGAGAACAGAGACGAGCGTCGGCGGGGCCCGGCAGGCGCACTCGCGCGCCGCGAACTTCCCGCGATTGTTACATAAGGCGGGGGCCGGACACCGGCCATCTTGCCCCGCACCGCACTTCCGCCAGCCCGCCAGCCCGCCCGCCGCAGCCCAGCCCGGCCCAGCCCGGCCCGGCCCGGCCCGGCCGCCTCCCCCTCCCCGCCAGCCAACTCACCGAGGTCGCAACTGGCGCACGGCCTCCGCGCGGCCGCAACCACTCCCGGGGCGGGGGACAGGCGGCGGGCGCGAGTGCTTTTGGCGGGAAGCGCGCGGCGGCGAGAAGAGCGAAGCGCGGCCTGCGCGCCACGGAGCCAAACTGCGAGACGAGCGCGAGCGCCGCGCAGGAAGGGGCGGGCGGGCGGGGCGGCTTCCGGGGGGGAGGGGCGGGCGGGCCGGAGTCCGCGCTCGGGTCACGGGGCGGGGCGGCACCGCCCGCCGGGGCGCAGCCAATGGGAGCGAGGCCTACAGGTGTGGTCGAGCACTGACGGCGGTAGGGATGGGGGATGTGGGATGTGGGAAGGGTGGCCCCAGCGGCCTCGCGCGGCAAGACTACGGGCCAAAGGTACGCAAGCGCGCTGAGTTCGTCGAGTGGGACCGAAAAGCCGACCCGTCCACGGAACAGCCAGCCCCAAGCACACGATCTAAGTGACACGTACGGATCACAAGACTTAAAAGATTCCCGCAGGATTCAAATGCACGGAACACGTCTGGCTCTCGCTTCGAACAGACCGGTAAGGATCTAAGCCATTACGCGCTATTAACATTTGCCTGAAAACGACAGCAAACGTGGTTCTGTGTAAATACGGGAGCTCCTTTTTAGACACAGCCTGAAGTATCTGGACGAAACGGTGTGAAGGCTGGGACGTGTTTATAAATTATCCACAATGTTAGTAGGTGGAGATACTGTAGAACAAAAACTCCATGCCTGGGTGACAGGCATAGGGGAGTTTAATATTCTGCTTCTGTGTTTGAAAATAGTCTATAATAAAAATGCTACCAACTCCACTTCATTGCTCATTCTTACTATCAGAGTAAGCTTTTCAGGACTCAGTATTCAGCTATCTCTGGAGGGGAGAGTAAGAAACCACACTCAAGTGAAACTGTTCTGAAGGAAAACTAGCCGCAAAACTGATGTATTCAGAAAGAGCACCCTCTATGAAAATGGTCTACACTGCCTAAAAATTAACTTTGCTTAAAATTCTCTTCCAATATGCACTACTTGGAATTCTAGCCGTCTGGCACGGTGCCTGACTGGCATTCCATAATCTAAGGCCAAGGAGAAGTCACTTGTTTCCAGGTGGAATGTGGATGACTGGAGTTCAAGTTAAGAGTTCAGGTGGTATATGGAGAATGAATGGTGGGAACTGATGCAGGGAGCTGGGAAGGAATAAAACATGTCTAGGAAAGATCATGGTGAGACCGGAGAATGTGAAAGAATCTGAGTGATGCTCAAAGAAATTTACCAAGCCAAGTGTGGTGGCACAGGGATTAGCTCAGTTTGGGGTTCTGAGGAAGTGACATTTAGACAGAAGCACAGCAGGGTGGGAACTCAGTTATAGAATTCCATGCAGAAAAAGAAAACTAGGGCTGGGGATTTAGCTCAGTGGTTCCACTGCTTGCCTCGCAAGCACAAGGACCTGAGGTTCGATCCCCGGTACCAAAAAAAAAAGAAAAAAGAACTCTTCTTCCCATACAGCTAAGGTTTAAAAATACAAGTTAGCAGCCTATGTTGCTTTTTCTCAAATTCTTGTATTTTTTAAATACAGCCCTTTGCCATATGTTTTAGTTGAACAGTATTAATAGTTTTATTTTGCAGTCAGACATTTTAATCTATGTATTCAGCTCTCATGAAATTCATGAAACAGACCTGGAGCTACCACTTCTGCTGCTTGTGTCTGTGGGTCTAGGGAGGCAAAATTCTGGGGTGGTACAGTTCGAGAACAGAGCCCAGACCCATTTGTTGGTGATGTCTTCTGATTCTGTGGGAAATGAGAGTTAATGGCCTAAAAAACCTCCTCCAAAGCAGCAATTCTTATCAAGTTCAATTCAGTGGGTCTTAAACATTTCATGCTATACTGGACTCACTTGACAATATGATGCAAGCGTGGACCAACCTCAACTAAGATATGCACCAAAATACACAACTGTATTTTTCAGGGGTTCACAGTATCAGCCCTGAAAACCTTGACCCAATTTACACCTGTATCAAGTCCAAAACACAGACCTATCCTAGGAGTTAAGGACCAAGAAGCTCCAAATGGATTATGATGCTATTAACATTTTGAATTCTGCTCTATTCCTTTTTTTTTTTTTTTTTAGACCAAATCTTGCTCTGTAGCCCAGGCTGGCCTTGAACTCACAGCAATCCTCCTGCCTAAGCCTCCAGAATGCTAGGATTACAGGTGTGTGCCACCCAACCTGGCTATTACTACATTTTATCCACTGAAGAGGGTATGTCATGATCTAGATTCGACAGGAGAGCAGTTTTCTGTCATCCTTTAGTTATGGGCCCCTTTTCTTAGCTTGCTTACTGTAGCTAAGTCTGGGATAATAAAAATGCCCTTATAAAAAAAATTTTAAACAACAACTTATTAGGGCCAGGGATTTAGCTCAGTGGCCTGCCTTGAAAGCACAAGGTCCTGAGTTCCATCCCAAGTTACAAAAAAAAAAAAAAGTGTGTAACAACTACTGCTGAGCATGGTGATGCACACCAGTAATCCCAGCACTATGGAAGGAGATCACCATGAGTTTGTGGCCAGACTGGGTATATAGTGAGGTTAAAACCAGCATGAACTACATAACAAGATCCCCTTTCAAAAAAACCAAAAACAAGGCTGGGGATTTAGCTCAGTGGTGCTGAGCCTGCCTCGAAAACAGAAGGTTCTGAGTTCAATCTCCAGTACCACACACACACACAAAAAAGCACAAGGACCTGAGTTTGATCCCTGGTACCAAAAAAGAAAAAAATTATTATTAAAAGGCAAAGATGACAGTATAATGTAATGTTAGGCAAATCATATCTGTAGTGATTGTTTTACAGTTAACGTAAGAAGCCAGGTGTGGTGATGCACCTGTAACACGAGTACTCAGAGGTGGAAACAGGAAGATTAGAGTTTAAGACCAGTCAAGGCTACTGAGGCTGACCAACAACAAAGACAAAAAAATTAAGGAAAAAAAATTTGTTTCCAGTACTGAGGATTGAAGGCAGGACTTTCTCATTAAGCTATATCCTCAGCCCTCTTTTTCTATCTATCTATCTAATCTATCTATCTTATCTATCTAATCTATCTATCTATCTAATCTATTTATTTATTGGTACCAGGGATTGAACTCGGGACCTTGCACTTGTGAGGCAGGCGCTGGTACTGAGCTAAATCCCTGGCCCTTTCAATTTATTTTTTACATCTTGAGACACAGTCTTGTTAAACTGCCCAGGCTGGCCTTGAATTTGTAGTCCTCTTGCTTTTGCCTCCCAGAATGCTGGGATTACAGCTGTGCCTGAAAGGTACAACCTTTTACCCTACATAGAACAAGCAATAGTTGGTTGCTGTATTGGTTACTGACTGCATTTTGTGAATGACTCAAGAAATCAACACCTTGCTAGGCTTGGTGACACACAACTATATTCCTACTTCTTGGAAGGCTGAGGCGGGAAGATCTCAACAGCATATCTAAGAAGTTCGTGTCCGAAGGTCCTGCTAAAGGAAACAGTGGATAGGAAGAGGATCCCAGATCACTACCTAGGCACCAACTTTTCTGAGGCCCTCCCTAGGTTTTGGCCGCTGGCCCCCAGGGAGTCCCTGACCACACCCCTCCAACAAGGGGATCCTTGAGCCTGCAGGGTGGGTTGGCATAGTCAGAACCAGTGTTAACAGGCCACTGGGCCACAGCATATTGCCGAGGGAGAGAACGATTGAGGAGGCCCAGAACCTAGAGATGCCGATGCTCATGAGACTACAGTGCCCACAAAGCCGAGTAAATCACACTCCAGGGAGGGCAAAAAGTGCTAGATCTAACCACCCATTTTTAACGGGGGGAAAACACACACAAGCACTCAAACTCCATTACAAGCATTCATAAACTGTTACAGAATAAAAACTTTCTGGTTATAGCAGAAAAAAAAAGGAGTCACTGAGTTTTGAATTTGTAAGAAATGAACAGAAAGAACAATGGCCTGGCAAATCACATGAAAGTACACAAAACAAAAAAGGGCAGAAACAACAGTGGGTAAGATGCAAGGAACACTGATGTCACCCAGAGATCCTCTTCAACATGTGTATAAGTAGACTTCAAGAAGCAGCAACTGATTACTGCTCCTTCCCTCAACCCCAGTACTGGGGACTGAACCGACAGCCTTTGCTCTGAGCTAAATTCCCAGCCCTTTTTAAATAGTTTTTTATTTTTATACAGGGTCACTTGTAATCCTGCCTCAGCCTTCCGGGAGTTCTGGGACTACAGGCATCCACCACCATGCCCAGCTGGTATTTGATTTTTGTCATGTCAAAGAGATCTTTTCATAGAATTCTCTTAGCCTATAAAGCTATTTTGACGTGTATTTCTATATTTCTATCTATAATCAAATTGAAATTGAGTTTCCATTTCCAAACAGTTTTAGTTTCAGAGGACAATTTCACTCACTCAAGAATTCAGATAGGAATATCCTAAATAAAACAGTCCAAATTCAGCAATACAGAAAAGCAATAACAATATAATAACCAAGATGGACTTCAGGAGTGCAAGGTTAATCTCTATAATTCAGGATCCTGCTATATCATGGGAGACAAAGTATGAGGTAAATTTTTGGGTGTCTTTTGTGTGTGCACATATTGGGAATTTAACCCACAGCATTCCCACTGACCTACATCACCAGCCTTTTTTTGTTTTTTGGTGCCAGGGATCGAACTCAGGACCTTGCGCTTGCAGGGCAGGCGGCAGAACCACTGAGCTAAATCCCCAGCCCTTTTACAATTTTTAAATTTTGAAATAGCTCTTAAGAGTTAGCTTTTGGGGGCTGGGATTTAGCTCAGTGGCACCGTGCCTGCCTTCCAAGTGCAAGGTCCTGAGTTCAATCCCCAGTACCATAAAAAAAAAAAAAAGTTAGCTTTTGGAATGAAGTATTTTTGTAGACACTCTCATTGGAATGAGGACACCTTGTAAGGTGATTATCATTTTACAGTAAACACAAAAAGCAGAGACTGAAACATCACCACAGGAATGAATGGAATCAGAAAACCTAGACTATGGGGAAGGAGCTTGTAGGCAAACACCCTGCTATGTTTGACAAATATGTCACACAGAAGAGAATCCTTTTAAGTTGGGGACTGCCGGGTCTACTCACACTAGAAATGGGGGTGGTACAAATTGAGATGTGCTATAATGTAAAATTCATATTAGATTTTGAAAACTTCATATGGAAAAGGTTAACTTATTATACTACACACAAAATATCCTAGAGGTATTAGGTTAAATTACTATTAAAGCAAACCACATTTTTTAACTATCTGGAAGTGTAAAATTACATGCCATGACTTACATTATATTTCTATTGGCTAGCACTTGTTCTGGATTAGAACATAATTTAAGAGATTACCTACGATACCTCCTCTCTACCAAGGTGGAACACCTTGTTTGGATCCTGATTCAAACCAGCCATACAAAAAACATTTAAGCAGTCTTGCAAGCGCAAGGACCCGAGTTCGATCCCCAGAACCAAAAAAAAAAACCAAAAAAACATTTAAGCAGTCTGGTCCTGTGCAGCTCTGTGGCAGAGTGCTTCCTTAACATGCACAAGGCCCTGTGATCCATCCCTAGCACTGGGGAAAAAAGTAAAGATATTACCAAGGAGCTTTCAACTATGTATTTTTTAAAAATGTGAACTATGAGTGTTGCAGTGACGTACACCTATAATCCTTAAGAGGCTGAGACAGGAGGCCAGCCTGGGCAGTTTAGTGAGGCCACCTCAAAAACAAAGGGGGGGCCAGGGATTTAGCAGTGGCGCTGAACCTGCCCCCCAATTGCAAGGGCCTGAGTTCAATCCTGGGTACAAAAAGGGGTGGGGGGGCTCGGTGGTAGAGCTTGCCTAGCATGCATGAAGCCTTGAGTTCAATCCTCAGCATTCCCCCAAAAGATGTGCAGAAAAACCTTATGGGGGCCCAGGGAATTAGTTTAGTGGTGCTACACCTGCCTCACAAACGCAAGGTCCTGAATTGGATCCCCAGTACCAAACAAAAAAAAAACTTACAGGGAATTAGGGAAGCTGCTCATTGTCAAGAACACTTTCTCTTGACATGTTTCAGACCCTGGGGTTCCAGCACAGCAACCCCTATCCCCCAAAAAAGATCTTATAAAATGGTCTGGGATTGGCTGTAAAATAAGCTGGGCTGGTCTTAGTTGAGCTCACTTCTCCCTCTGCTCACCCAGGCCTTTGTAAGACACTGGCTCAGCACAGGGTGGGGACAGGGCTCCTGTCAGATCCAGGTCCCAGTTGAACCCTGGGCAAGTGATTTCTCCCAGGCTCCATTTTCTCATCTGTGCCATGGGTTAATAAGCTCTTTTAGTCTGGTGCTGAGCACACAGGAAAGGGAGACAACTCTTGTGTGCCTGGACTTAGGAAGAGTAATGGTGGTTAAATGCTCTGGGGCCTGGTTGGTCTTTTGGCTCTCAAAGGACTTTCTTTGGCCTGATACTTCCTCCTAAATCACATTTGCACTTGAGAATTTTAGTGAAAGAACCTTCATAATGCACCCTTAAATGAAAACCTAAGTCACTTGCCAGCTTTAAAAAGTAGTAATGAGCCAGGGATTTGTCTCAGTGGTTCCACTGCCTGCTTCAAAAGCACAAGGTCCCGAGTTCTATCTCCAGTGCCAAAAAAAAAGTAATAATGGGGCCCGGGGATTTACCTCAGTGGTTACACCGCGCTTGCAGATGCCAGGACCCAAGTTCGATCCCTGGTACAAAAAAAAAAAGTAATAAAGAAAAGAACATTACAAAAAAAGGTAGGGGGGACCAGGGATTTAGCTCAGTGGCACAGCAGCTGTCTCACAACCAAAAGGTCCAGTTCGATCCCCAGTAGGGGGTGGGAGGGAAGTGAGGTACAGGGCTAGCAATGCAGCTGGGTAGAGAAGCATTTGCATAGCACACAGGGGGCCCTGGGTTGGATCCCCAGGACAGATGAAAAATAGTTAAGTTAGAAAAAAAGACCTTAAAGTGTAAAAACAAATCTTACAAAATTTTATACAAGAACATAAACCTTCCAGTGCAAAAGATGGAATTGCTTTTAAAGTAATCTCTTTTTTTTTTCTTTTGGTACCGGGGATCGAACTTGGGACCTTGCGCTTTCGAGGAAAGCGCTGGAACCACTGAGCTAAATCCCTAGTTGTCCGAAGAAATCTCTTTTAAGGGCCAGGGATTTAGCTTAGTGGTTCCAGCCCCTGCCTGGCAAGCGCAAGGTCCCGCGTTCAGTCCCCCGTACCAAAAAAAGAAGAGGAAGGAAGGAAAGAAATCTCTTCAAGAATTAGCCTTTTGGTACCAGAGACTGAACTCAGAACCTTGCAGGTGCGCCTCTACTGAGCTAAATCTCGGGCCCTAGAATTAGCACTTTTAAAGCACTCCTTTTCAGGGAAGAGGGGTGGAAGGGGAGGGAAATGGGAAAGAAGATATCCAATACAGGTACAAATTCCCAATGATAAATGTTAGCATTGTGTATATCTAAAATGTACCAATAAATGTTTTGCTTCAAAAAAAAAAAAAAACAAACTCCTTTTTGCGGACAGACCCTAATATAAGTATGTACTTTTGTCTTAACCGAGTAACCGGAAAATCTCATTCTTATTAAAAAGTAAGACAGGTAGATTTCAAGAACACGATTAAAGTAGAAGAATTAGTACTGTGGCGATGGCTTTGTGAATAGTCGCTGGCGGCAGCCGGTCACAGGAGTGGCGAGGACAAGCGAACTGGCGCTCCACACCTGTAGTAGTATGCACAGCGAAAGGAAAGGTCGGAGGCGGAGCTCCGCGCAGATTGCCAACCCAGCGGGCGCGGGCACGCGCGGCGCCACGAGGAGACAGAAAAGGCCGCGGGTACCGAGCTTCGTGGGCGGGGCGCTCGACCTTGTGCAATCCAGGCTCCCGGCCACGTGGGCGCAGCCGTCGTTTCCCTGGGGCCCTGCGCCGGCCACACGCGGCCCTCGATTCCTGCCGCCACCCGAACGGCAAAAAAAATCCGCCACGCCGGCCCCAACCCGTGAAACTAGCCCCGAGGGTGCGTCGCCCGCACAGATCCCGCTTTGCTGATCGATCTCAAACGCCAGCTCGCGGTCGCAACACGAGGCTGAGACCCTATTCCACCTGGGGTGCGGAGCGCGACCTCAGATCACGCTTCCCCGAGCCCAAACCCAAGGCCTTGGTACCAACAAGAGGACCCACTCCCAGTACAAGCGCGGTGCGGGCCCCGACGTCAGATCCGCCTGAGCCCAAACGCCAACCCAGAGGTCCCACCATGAGAAACCTATTGGTGCGGAACCCACCTCCCTGGCTGTAAGCTCCAGCCCCACAGTCTTACTCCGGGTGCTCCCCAGCGGCCTCACCTGCGGCTCCGAGTCTCCGAGCTTCCGTCTCACACCGGCGACTCGGTCGTCCCTCGGAGTACCTAGAGGGTGGAACGCGGGAGACTTGGCAGTTGCGGCACAGGCCGTTGGGGCTTGTTTACTGTCACCATGGAAACCCCAGCAGCGCGCGGGCGGAGCATCCGCGAGGCGGAGTCAACCAGCGCGCGGCGGCCCGGCTCCCGCCCGTCGAGCGCACGAGGCGCTTCCGGAAAAAGCCGTCCGGCTCTCAGCTTGCCCGGCCCCGACTCGGCCCCGCGCTCCGGGCACCAGGAACGGCAGCCCCGACAGCCCCGGCCCCCTACCCACCGCCAGTGCCGGCGCGACCGCGACTGGCTTCCTCCGACCCCACCTTCCTCACGAAGACGCTGCGAAGTGCTGCTTCCACGACGGAGCCGGAAGGACGCAAGGACGGCGGTGGGACGGGGCTTCGGCGGCGGAAGTCCGTGGGCCGAACCGCGAGGGCCCCATTGTGACGCACCCAGAACGGGCCCGGGGATTGGTCAGCCGGGGCCCAAAGAAAGGAGGGGGCGGGGGCGGGGGCGGGGGGGGAGGGAGCGTGCCGCAGGCGCAGACGCGGCCCTGTGGGGGAAGGGAAGCCTGGAGGACGCCGGGCGAGCCGCGCGGAACCCGGAACCGAGTGTGGAAGACACCATGTACGAGCAAGGAAGGGGAGCCCAAGATCTCAGAGAGCGAGGACTGGTCGGCTTCGGGAGTGGGACATCCTGAGCCCCGGTGCTGGGGAGACACCGTCATGTGCCTTCGCGGGCACGCGGTCCTCGGGCGGCGAGCCTGACCCCAGCCTGGCCTTCGGGGGCAGTGCCGGCGGTCGTTGTCCCCTCTGGCCCGCTCCCACCCTGGACAGGGCTGACGGCTTCCGGACCGCGCCGAGGATTCAAGCAGACGGCCAGATTAGTGTCGGGGGCCGAGGGTCGTCACCTCAGAGGGCTGGGGCAGAGCAGTGGTGGAGCCGCAAAAGCTGCTGAGCAATATTGTACTCTTCCTAAGTATAGTCACACGCATCA
Organism: Heterocephalus glaber; assembly: GCF_053883595.1. Lineage (NCBI taxonomy): Eukaryota > Metazoa > Chordata > Mammalia > Rodentia > Bathyergidae > Heterocephalus > Heterocephalus glaber. The sequence goes on along the minus strand of NW_028258212.1, from coordinate 1,068,775 downwards.
CTGTTAAGAACAAAAGCAAATCTGAGAACAACTGTGGCTGGTCTTTCTCTTTTTTTTTTTTTTTTTTTTTTTTTTGTGGTAGCGGGGATCGGTCCCAGGTCCTTTTGCTTTCGAGGCAGGCGGCAGAACCACTGAGCTAAATCCCCGGCCCAGGTCTCATTTTCTGATGAACATAGGCGGGTTTTACAAACTACAGACCTCATATGAGGCCTCTCTCTGAGGCAGTGAAAGGAGAGGAGAGATCACAGTTCAACCCTAAAACAGTACAGAAAATGAATAAACACCTCTTCCCCAACTTGAATGCCCACTGGTTTTTCTTCAGTGACAGCTGCTCCAGCCTTCAATCTCCAGCGCCCACCACCCCACCCCACCCCACCCCCGCGCCAAGTTAGGATGGTCAGGCATGGTGGGTGCCACTTTACTGTAATACCCATTACTCAGGAAACAGAGGCAGAAAAATTGAAAGTTCAAGCCCAGCCTGGGCAATTTAGGGAGACCCTGACTCAAAAAGGGCTGGGGACCAGGTGAGTGACCTATGCCTGTAATCCAGCCACTTACCACTCTAGGAGGCTGAGGCAGGAGGATCACAAGTTTGAGCTCATCTTGATCAACTTAATGAAACCCTGTCTCAAAAAAGGGGGGGGGGGCGGTGCAGATAGAATAAGCCCGTTTCCTTGGACTGACCACAGTCACTGTGCTAACCCAGACACTATCACAAGCCCTCTTTAACATTTTCCTGATGCTTCGTGATTCCCAAGGTGTGTGATCTCCCTCACTAGCAACTAAGAATCCTAGATAATAGCCCTCAGAATCGGGAATACATCAATTCACTGAAAAAAATTAGTGTTTGAAGCAGGGCATGGTGGCACATGCCTGTAAACCCCAGCTCTGGGGAGGCTGAGGCAGAAGAATCACCTCGAGTTCCAGGCCAGCCTGAACTGCACAGCGAGACCCTGTTTCAAAAATAAATAAATAAATTTGTGTTTGACCCTAAGTGTGTCTCTGGTAGTTTGATGAATAATCGCCAGTATAAGTAAACTTCTATATTTATATATTAAATAACATAACATACACACAAAGATAAAACCCCAGAGCCTATATGATAATGAGAAAAATATGAAAAGATCAGATCTTCACATATAAATGTGAATGCAGTATGGGATTTTGGATTGGGTTCTGAGACAGCAGAAAGAAATTAGTAGAGGGCCAGGGATTTAGCTCAGTGGTGCCACTGCCTGCCTCACAAATGCAGTGTCCCATGTTCAATCTGAAAAAAGTGGGGCTGGGAATGTGGGAATGTAGCTCAGAGGGAAGACCCTGGGACAACCTCAGCACTGCAAAAACAAAAAATGTTAACTGGTGAGAGGTATACAAAAACTTGACTACCTTTGTAAATTTTCTTACCTAAAATTATTCCACAGTAAGCCTGGCATGGTAGTGCACACCTGTATCCCCAGGACTCTGGAAGGCTAAAGCAAGAAGATGGAAAGTTTGAGCCCATCTTGGACCATTTAGGGAGTTACAAAGACCTTATCTCAAAGTCAATAAGTCTCAAAGATGTTCTTCACGCAGGGACCCTGGGTTCAGTTTCTAGTACTGGAAAAAAATTTCAAAATAAAATTTTCATTAAATTCTGTCTGGAGGCATAGCTCAGTTGTAAAGCACACTTTCAGCATGTGCAAGTATGTCTCACTACTATCCCACTCAAGCAAACACAGGGCTACTTCCAGGTACAGAGAAAATTGTGCCAAAGGTGCCATTTTTTAGCAGTGCTGCACATCAAGCTCAGCTACTCTGGAAGCTGAGGTTGGAGGATCACTTGAGCCCACAAGTTCAAGACCAATATGGGCAGCACTCCAAGAAACCCATTTCCAGAAATAAAAAATTAAGGGACCCAGTGATACAGCAATGCTACTTCTGGATATACTATATATCCAGAAGAATTCAAAGGAAGGACTCAAATATTTGTAGTTATGTTCACAGTAGTACTAATAGTCAAAAGATGGGTGCAACCCAAATGACCACTGACAGATGAGTGGATAAACAAGATGTGGATATACACACAAGGGAACATTAATTATTCTACTTTAAAGAAAGGAAATTCAGACACCTGTAACAGTATGCATGAACTTCAGGTATGCTGCTGAATGAGCCAAGTCACAGATTCCACCTCTGTGAGGTACCCAGGGCACTGGAATCCACAGGCACTGGAGCTCAGTAGGTGAAGAGAGTTGTTTAATGTGTGCCAAGTTTCAATTTTGTAAGATAAAGAGAGTTCTGGAGAATGGTTATGCAATCATGTGAATGTCATTTACACTATGAAACTGTACGCTTCACAATGGTTAAAATGATAAGATAAATTTTATGTATATTTTACTACAATTAAAAAGTAAGGGGCCAGGGATTTAGATCAGGAAAGCGCAAGGTCCTGAGTTTGATCCCCGGTACCAAACAAACAAAATTTAGAGGCAGGAACTGTGACTCTGAGGTGTAGTGTTTGCCCAGCATAGGTGAGACCTTGGGCTCCATCCATAGCACCAAATGATAATAGTAATAATTGGAAAAAATTAAGCAGACGTTCTCAGTGACCCTGGGCAGGTTTCAAGTCCTCAATGGACCCTGTATCCCACAGTATACCTTCACATTTAGAAAAAGGATGGCAGGGCATGATGGCACACACCTGTAATCCCACCACTTGGGAGGCTGAGGCAGGAGGATTGCCATGAGTTTGAGGTCAGCCAAGGCTACACAAGGAGCTCGAGGCCAGCCTATACTACATAGGGAGAGAGCCGGGTGTGGTGGCACATGCTCGTAATCCTAGTACTTGGGAGGCTGAGGCAGGAGGATCATTGTGAGTTCTAGTCCAGCCTGGGCTACATAGTGAGTTCAGGGCCAGCCTGAACTACAAAGGGAGACCCAGTCTCAAAAAAAAAAAAAAAAATGGGGGTGATGGTTCACACGTAATCACAGCATTCAAGAGGCTGAGGCAGAAGGTTCACCTCAACTTTGAGGCCAACCTGGGCTACACATAGTGAGACCCTATCTCAAAAATACAAATGAAAAAGGTGGGGCCCACGATTTAGCTCAGTGGCACCATGACTGTCTGGCAAGCACAAGGTCCAAGTTCGATCCCTGGTACCCCAAAGGAAAAAAAAAAAAGTTACGTGAAAGAAAAAAGGAGGGATCGCCGGGCACGGTGGCACATACATGTAATCCCTGTACTCTGGGAGGCTGAGGCAGGAGGATCACAAAGGAGTTCAAGCCCAGCCTGCCAACTTCGTAATTTAGCCAGGCCCTGTCTCATAAACAAATAAAATAAGAGGCTGAGGATGTAGCCCAGTGCCAAACAAAGCCCTGGGTTCAATCCTTAGTAGCCAAAAAAGAAAAAGGAAAGGGCTCAGAACAACCATCTTCAATCTGCCAGCCTTCTGGCTGCCTGACTTCTAAAGGCCTGGAATCACTTTATCTGAGAAATCTTGCTAATGATTGTAATTACCTCATGATGAGCTTGTTTGTGTTAGGGAGTTTCACCTGTATGTATGTACCGATAAAGTGTGGCCTTCTGATATGTCACCCTCCCACTTTCCGGGCCACTAAATCTCCATTAGTCACCCATGAAACCTGCCCTAATCTGAGTGAACTCCTACTGAGATCACCCCATCTTAAGAATTGAAAGCAGAGTGGGAACAGGGGGAGCACAGGGCTGGGAGGCTGAGGCAGGCAACGTACAAACCCAAACCCGACCTGGGGTAATTTAGTAATTTAGCAAGACTCTGTGTCAACATAAAACAACAGAATCCAGGCACGGTGGTGCACACCTATAATCCTGCCATTCCAGAGGCTGAGGCGGGAGGACTGCTGCCTGTTTGAGGCCAGCCTGGGTTACAAAGTGAGGCCCTGTCTCAAAAATCCAAAAATAGGGCCAGGGATTTAACTCAGTGGTTTCACTGTCTGCCTCGAAAGTGCAAGGTCCCGAGTTCGATCCCCGGTACCAAAAAAAAAAAATCAAGGATCTGCCACTTTCTATCTAGATGACATTATACAAGTCTGTCATGTGTGAAGATGATATAAAACTGCCCATCTCTTGGGGTTACAATAATTAGCTATCAGTGCCACACATGCCTGTAATACCAGTACTAGGGAGACTGAGGCAGAAGGGTGGAAAGTTCAAGGCCAGCCTGGGCAACTTAGTGATAACCTGTCTAAAACTGAAATGGAAGCAATGAGAGGAACTCAGAAGTAATGCTGCCTACCTAGCATGGGTTCAATTGTGTCATTGCAAAAAAGGGAAAAGAGATTGATGATAATATAAATACCTTGTCCCACACAGTCCTGGGCAGATGACTGCTGCTGCAGGTAGGAGAGCTGGGTTTCTGCACAGAAACAGAACCTGGCTTTCCTGGGGACAGGGCTGAGCTGCTTTTGGGTTCTTGCTGTTGTAGCAGGTCCGAGGGACACGGATCCTGTGTGCAAACATGACTGCTCACCTGCAGCTGGGATCCTGGAGGCTGTCACACCACCCTTCGGATGCACCACCCTGGGGCCCAAGGACCTATGTCATGGGGTCGGTCCCCATGCTGGGAGTGGGGAGGCCATGCTCTGGGAGCTTCTCTGTTCCAGACAGCCAGCCTGAGCATCATAGTCTGGTTTCCAAAGTCTCAAGCAGTAGCCGGTCTTCTGCCAAGTGCAAGACAGAACCAGTCCAGCCACACCTGAAGGGTTCTTACATTTTAATTATTTAGTGCAGGGGATGGGCCTGGGGCCTCAGGCATGCTAGGCCTGTGCTCGCCACTGAGCCACACTTCATTTGCGTTTTTCCTCCCTGATCCTCGTTTCTGCACACCGCTGCTTTCGCAGTGCTCTCTGAGGCCGTATGGTCAGAGATGAGTCAGTCACACACATGAGGAGGAGGAGGGGGAGGAGGCGACAACTCAGAGTCAGTTGTTCCCACGTCTCTGGGAAGTGGGAGCGTGTGTCTGGGAACAGTGAGGGCTAGGGCTGCTGCAGATCTGTGGGTGCCCTGAGTTCTGATCAGGGTGCAGGAAGGAGCCCTGCAGTTGTCAGCACTGCAGATGCAGGCACCATTGGGTGCTTAGAGATCTTTAGAGAGATTTTGAAATATTTCGAAATATTTCATAATTCAGAAATTCTATTACTGTGGGTGTAGCGGTGCAAGCCTGTAATCCCAGCATTCAGGAAACTGAGGCAGGATTGTGCTGGAGGCTAGGGCGACCACTGCGGTCTGAGCCAGTGTGCACAAGCCCTGGTTATCTCCCATCCCTGCCCCCAGCATCCCAGGGTTCAGCAGCAGGGCCTGTGGCCCAGGGGACCCATGAGAAGAGAGAGGAGGCAAGCACAGGGAGCAGTGTGGGCAGGATGGGGAGCACCCTGCGAGGCTGAGGCAAAAGGACTGCAAGTTTGGACCCAGCCTGGATAATCTAGCAACTTGTCAAGACCCTGTCTCATTTCTCAAAATCTAAAACTAGAGGTTCCATTTGACTCAGCTATACTTCTTTTTGGTATTTTCCCAAAAGAATTAAAAGCATCATACCACAGCAATATATGTTTATAGCAGCACAATTTGTAATAGCTGAAGCTTATTTTTTGGTTTTTTTTGGTACTGGGGATGGAACTCCAGGACCCTGCACTTTTGAGGCAGGTGGCAACACCACTGAGCTGAATCCCGGGCACTGTAATAGCTAAATCTTGGAAATAGCCCAAATCCAAATCAACTGACAAGTAGATAAAGAAGATGTGTTTTTTTTATATAATGGAGTACTACTCTGCCATAAAGAAGGATGAGCTTCAGACATTTATAGCTAAATGGATGGACCTGGAGACCATACTTTTTTTTGTTGTTGTTACCAGGGATTGAACTTGGGACCTTGTGCTTGCAAGGCAGGCGGTGGAACCACTGAGCTAAATCTCCAGCCCTTGAGACCATACTCTTAAGGAAAATAAATCAGACACACATGTTTAAATACCACATTGTTTCTCTGGTTTGAGAAACTGAAAGTGGAAATAAGGACTGAGATGTATAAAGGATGTTGGGAAATGGGAAGAAAGTGTTCAAATGGGAAGGAGAACAAGGGAGGAGGGAGTGAGAAAGGAGGAAAAGGACAAGAAAAAAAGTGAAAATAGAAGGAAAGAATGGAAACAAAGCTTTTGTACATGGGGAGGGGAGGGGGCTTAAGGGGGGGGAGTGGGATAAAACTTTTAAAATAATGTTTGATGGGGCCAGGGATTTAGCTCAGTGGTTTCACCGTGTGCTGCACAAACACAAGGACTCGAGTTCGATCCCTGGTACCAAAAAAAAAAAAAAGAAGAAGAATGATGTTTGAATGTTAAAAAAAAAAATGATCCTGTCTCAAAATTTTAAAATAAAAAGGGCTGGAGATATAGCTTGGTATGAAGGCCCTGGATTCAGTCGCATGACCACAAAAATAAAATAAAATGGAGGGAGGCATTAAAGGGGCTAAGATGTAGCTGAATGGTAGAGGACCCCTGAGTTTCTCTCTGGTACCAGAAAACATAATAAGTCTTAGCAGACAGCTCTCAGAAGAAGGCTTGGAACCAGCCTGGCTCTCTTCCCCCAGGGCAGTGAGGCCCAGGAACTCCTGGCCAACTCTGGCCTCCTTGCTCACTGTGCCGGAGTGGTCAGCCAGGACAGAGGGCTCACCAAAGGCCTTGGGCAGGCTCCGCCCCCCACCTGCCCTGGTGCTTTGGAGTGGAAATGGCAGGGAGAGGAGCTGTTCTCATCTTACCTGCAGGAGGTCTGGTGAGGTCACATGCAGGTCCAAAGAGAACCAGAAAGAGTTCTGAAGTCAAGGTGCACAACTGCCCCCATACCCACAGGGCATGTGTTCAAAGCCAAGAGTTTCAGACTCTACTGAGCCCTAGGTGACAGTGCCTCTATATATACGTACCTACATACAAGATGTGATCAACATAAACTGTGCATATGTACATTTTAAAAAAATGCATGACAGTAAAAGACACATTGTCATAAGCTCCCCTCAAAATGCCCCCCCAAAACACACTCATCCCATTGTCCTTGGCACTTTCTGCAGCAGCTCTGGAGACCTCTTTCCTGAGTGTCTTCAGTTGTGCTCTCCTGGTTGCCTCAGCATCCTGAATTGATTCAAAACATTTACATTTCATGGTCATTTTGACTTTGGGGAAGAGCCAGAAGTCTCATGGTACCAGACCCAGCGAATAAGGCGGCTGAGGACACAATATGTTTTCACAAGCTTGCCTTTCCATGAAATGGAACTGGGAAGCAGCAGTCACTGCTGATCACATCTCATAAAGACATTCAGGAAGGAGGACTCTCAGAACTGCTTCAGAAAGTGACAAGAACAAGAGGATAAGAGTTTTTGGAATGAAAGGGATGATTTTGAGGGGGGATTAATGGCAATGTATCTTTTACTGTAATAAATTTTTTATTTAAACATTCACTGTTGTTGTTGTTTTGAGACAGGGTCTCACTATGTAGTGCAGGATACCCTTGAACTTGCTATGTAGCTCAGGTTGGCCTTGAATTTGTGGTGATCCTCCTGCCTCAGCCCCCCTACTGCTGGGATTAGGAGAGTCATTGTGTATTTCGATGAAATCTAGTATCTATGATAAAGTTTAATTTATGAATTAGGCACAGTAAGAGATTAACAATAATAGGGCCGGGGATTTAGCTCAGTGGTTTCATTGCCTGCTGCGCAAGCGCAAGGACCCGAGTACAATTCCGGTACCAAAAAAAAAAAAAAAAAAAAAGAGTAAAGAGAGTAACAATAATAAAAATAACAGCAACAGGAGTCTGCCTGTGGGCTCCCTCCACAATGCTGCACACCATACTTTCTAAGCAGGCCCAGGTTCACACGTTGGAAATCCTGGAAAGGAGCCAAGTCCTGGGTGGGAAGGGGCAGGGTAGCCCCAGGGAGGTCAAGCTCCATACAGCAGGATACACTTTAAAAGCAGCAGTTATTTGCATCTGGGATTTTCCACTTAATATTTTCAGAGCACTGTTGACTAGTGCTACCTGGCACCTCAGGAAGCAGAACCAAGGAGGAGGGCAGCGCCTGTCTCTACACTCCCTGCAGAGAGGTTGCTCTCCAGCAGGCAGGTCATTTGGGGCACAAGAACAAGGAGCAGTGGGTACCTTTACTGTGGTTTCTTCAGGAAGGAAAAGGTCCAGGGGACTCGGGGCACAGTGGCTGCCTGATACTGGACCCTGCAAGATTAGGGTGGATGTGTGATGTCTGGAGTGCCAGAGCCCCAGTAAGGAATGCAGCTGGTGTTGTGGATTTAATCGGCTGTGGGTGTCTGAGGAGAGGAGCTAACTGGTCTCTGGCGAGGGCCTGAAGACTGGGTCAAGGCAGTGCACAGCCATACCGAAACCTCCTTATGGAAAGCAGTAGCCTTTAAAGAAATTTACCTAGGGCCAAGGATTTAGCTCAGTGGTTCCGCTGCCTGCCTCAAAAGTGCAAGGTCTTGAGTTCGATCCCCAGTACCAAAAAAAAAAAAAAAAGAAATTTACCTAAATGTAGAACAAATTTTGTTACTCTCATCCCAGTGCTTCAAAACTCCTCTCTGACTGTATTATTATTATTTTTTTTGGTACAGGGATGGAACTCTGGACCTTGTGCTTGCAAGGCAGGCGGCCACACCACTGAGCTAAATCCCTGGCCCTCTCTGACTGTATATTATCTTCAAACTCTTTCTTTCTGGTATATAGGATCTTACTATATACCCCAGTCCGGTCTTGTACTCACTATGTAGCACAGGCTGGCCTTGAACATGAGGGGATCCTCCTGGCTCATGAGGCTTCCCAAGTGCTAGGATTAGAGGTGTATGCCATCAAGCTCTAGTTGAAATTTTGAAATTTTCATCATTCAGAAATTCTAGTCTGCTGTGGGAATGACTGACTGAGCCACGGCAGCCCTGCCAAGACCTGCCTGCTGGGTCTTGCATGCTGATGTGTCCCCGTGCCCCCTGTAGTCCCTGCGCCTCCTCACCAGCTGCCCAGGCCAGCCCCTCGTCACCTCTTGTTTGCTGGCACTTTGTGAGAGAGGTACTGGAACAACCCAGGCTGTATGCCATTGTTGGTGAAAAAAAAAAAAAAAGATCTTCTAGAGGAGAATGCTTCTCCTAGGAGGAAGGCCTCTTCTCCTAGGAGGGATGCTGATCAATTTGATTGGGCCCTAATGACACTGGATAATTTTGTCTGAAGAGCTGGCTGTATTACAAGGGGCTTTCTGGGCTGGGGATTTAGCTCAGTTGGTTCCGGCGCCTGCCTCACAAGCGCAAGGTCCCAAGTTCGATCCCCGGTACCAAAAAAACCAAAAAAACCCCAAAAAACAAGGGGCTTTTACAAAGTCTTTGCTAGTATGCATCACTCAGGTAGCCCAGGTGGTGAGCAAGCCTTGCTTCTGCTGTGCAGCTGTGGTTCCCTCTTACCTGAAATAAGTCTTAAAGAGAGAACAGATTTTGTTCATAAGATACAGTATAAACTCCAGGAGTTGGATATGATTGTTTGAATGTGTGATGTGTGTGAAAGGTGTAGATATTTTTTATTTGTGTAAAAGAACATTTCTTTTTTTTTTTGTGGTACCGGGGATCAAACTCGGGTCCTTGTGCTTGCGCAGCAGGTGGTGAAGCCACTGAGCTAAATCCCTGGCCCAAGAACATTCTTTTTTTAAAATTAAGTATATTGGTATACTTTAAGTATACAATAATTACATTCATCATTGGGATCTTGTACCTGTACATGATGCATCTTGGTTCTTCTTTTTGCCCCATTCCCCTGCTCTCCCTTCACCTCCTCCACCCTTCCCTATTTACAAAGACTTTGTTTCCATTTTTTCCTTTTCTCATGTTTTTTTCCTTTCCCTTCTTTCCTTTCCCCTTCCCCTCCCACTTCCCCTACTCCTTTAGACCTTTTCTTCCTATTTCAATTATCAATTATACATTTTGATCCTTATTTACACTTTTAGTTTTTCACACCAGAGAAACTATTCGATATTTACATGTGTGTCCTATTTATTTCACATAAGAGTATCGCCCAGGGCTGGGGATTTAGCTCAGTGGTTTCACCACCTGATATGCAAGCGCAAGGACACAAGCAAGGACCTGAGTTTGATCCCCGGTACCAAAAAAAACAAACAAACAAAAAAAGAGGATGGCCTCAATGTGCATCCATTTAGCTATAAATGTCTCTAGTTTCTTGTTCTTTATGGCTGAGTAGTACTCCATTTTATAAAAAAACCCACATCTTCTAAAAGAACATTTCTTTACATAAATTCTATAATTCAATTTTTTTAAAAAAGAAATTCTATTTGTTGCTGGGTGTGGCAGTGCAAGCCAGTTATCCCAGCACTCAGGAAACTGAGGCAGGAGGAGTGTATGCTGGAGGCTAGCCTGAGGTACAAAAAAAAGCCAGGCTCAGAGGTGCACACCTTTAATCCCGAATTTGGGAGGTTGAGGGAGGAGGATTGAAAGATCAGTCCTGCCTGGGCAACTTTGTGAGACTCTGTCTCAAAATAAAATAAGTAAAGGAAAAAATAAGTAAGGGCTGCCCGTGTAGCCCAGCGAAAAGGCCCTGAGTTCAACTCCCTTGTACTGCAAACAAAATAAAACAAAAACATGTTTACAGTGCCCGGGGCCTGAGGCATGCTAGGCAACCACACACCACTGAGCTCCATCTAGCTCAGCCCCAGCTCTAGCCCTAGCCCCCATAATTTTGTTTGTTTGGTTTTTTGAGACAGGGTCTCACTATGCAGTTGTTTGGCCTTGAACTCACTATGTAGACATGCTGGCCTTGAACTTGAATTGATCCTCCTGCCTCAGGCTCTCAAGTGCTGGTATTGTAGAATAGGTAAGTTAATTAGATATCTTGTAGGCAGTTAGACAGGGCTGGCCCTTGAAAAGCCAACATGGAGGACGAAGAGCCTACCTGGAGGACAATCAAGGAGCCAATATGGAGGACAATCAACACCTCCTCTGAAGGCCAACATTATATAAAAGAAGAAACTACTACACCCTCGTGCTTCCCCTGGGGATGAATAGCAGGAATTGATATTCTAAATACGTATCAATCACCTGGGTGGGGGCCAAGATTTTAACCCAGGCTTTCCAGGAAAGATCCCTGACCCACCCTTACTGAAAATCCTTGTATGCTTGCTAGTGACTTGCTTCCCCATTTGACCCCCATTTAATCAATATTACCTGGGCCACTATACTTGTCCTAATCGTATTGGCTAGTCATGGCCACCTCATGTCCACCTTGTAATTTTCCATTGGGTCTTATAGTTTTGTCCCACCTTGAACCCGCCTCTCGTCTTGGCTTTGCTCCATAAAAATGCCCTGGGAAATAGGGTCCCAGGCAAACCACTTTCTGGTCCCCCTTCTGTCTCTCTTAGTTAGAAGCTATCTTTCTCAAAAAATTTTCCTACTCTTAACCTCCATTGTTCCTAGAATTCATTCTTCAATTTTAGAGAACACAAACTTGAGTTTCACGTATCTAGTAGGTTTTGGACTTACATCTATTCCCCCATATCACTGGGATAATAGGCATGCGCCACCATAGCCAGCTAGCCCTCATAATTTTTTATAGAAAAGACAGGCAGAAAAAAAGAAACTGCCAGGTGCCCTGCCTCCCAGCACACCTTGGTCCACATGCAGGCATCTAACCGTACCCACTTTGTAGTGGGGGAGCCAGGGGCAGGCTGAAGGCTGGTGGTCCCAGATGGACACAGACCCTGAACTTTGGGACTTTGCTTACCACAGGCAAGCCAGGGTCTCATCTCCTGGGGAAGCGGACAGAGCAAAGGTGGCCACTCGGGTTAGAGGCATGGCTTGGTGGTGGCAAATATAAGGCGGGTTCCCATCCCCAGCACTGCTTAACAACAATAAAGGCAGTTACTCTACCAACACCACTCATGACTTCTAACCAGCTGTGGTGTGCTTGATAGAGAAACCACTTCAGGCAAGCCACTGGGGAACTCAGGGTACCCCACCCCCCACCAATATAAAATGCTGTGAGAGAGAACTGCAAACCACCTGGGGCCCACAGGCACCTCACCTCTCATGTGAGCACAGGGCTACCTCTTGTGTACACACTTAGCTACTGGGATCAATGGAATTAACTGGGGTGGGGTTGGCTCCAGGATAACTTGCATCCCTAGCATATGCTGGACCCTGGTTTCCACCCCTGCACCACTAGTAAATGATAAAATAAACCAGAGAAGGCTGTGGCTGCTGAACGTGCCTACTCCCCTCCTAGATTATCTTACCCTTGTGATAGTTAGGTTTAAATCAACATGATTGGCTGTTGAGCTGCCCAGAGGGTTAGTAAAGCAAACTCATAGGTAGTGTGGGTGGGTCATGAGGACATAACCTGGAGGTCCATGTCTTGTCCTTCACTCTTCCTCTCTAGCTCTGTTGCCCTGCTCTATTTCCTAGCCACTCTGAACTAAGCATTTTGCTCCACCACACCTTTCTGCCATGATGTTCCTGCTTGGAGCCAGCCAGTCATGGACTGAATCCCTTAAAACTGTGAGCCAAATTATACTTCTCCTTTAAATTTTGAGTGGCAGCTGCTGTGTCCCAGACAGGAAAGCTAATACACTCCTCATCTCTGCCTATCTGAGGACCTCCCCTGAAAGAGAAAGGCACCATTTGGCGCTATCTGGACAGTCCCAGTTGGCTTTCTTGCCTCCATTCTCCCATCTCAAAGGGGTACGAGAAACCGAGAAAGGATTTGAAGCCAGCCTGTGTGGCCTGTTTCTCCCTAGGATACAGAGGGCAGCGGGTGAGAGGAGACAACGGCTGCAGCCCAGCGCCCAGACCCAAATTCCAGAAGCAGATCCCTGAAACAGCCTGCACTTCCCATACCTCACTGAACAATAATGAGATGCTAATGGGCCGTGATGAGGTTTGAATCCGGTCAAGTAGAATTGGGCAAAGTTCACTGAACATGAAGGATGTGTTAGCTGTTGTGACTGCTGTTTAGCAGACTGTGGTTTTGAGCTGAGTCTCTGAGCCTTGGGAACCCTGTTTACACAGTGGTACTGTCCTTGGAGAGGCCCAGGTGGCTATCAAGCTTCAAGGGTGAAGGGAATTTTTAAAGGCTTCCAACTAGAAGACCTCAGTGGACACTTGTAGGGAACAGGGAAAGGGGACGATACTAGAACCTCTGCAGTAAGTCCTAGTCTCCTTTGAGCCACGGCAGCACAAGGGGAATTACAGGAAAGGTAGAAAAACGAGACTTTGAGAAGAAGCTGAGCTTTGGGTGAGATCAGTGCTGCTCTGGGTGGCAAAGACGAAAGCCCCCAGCTTACCTCAGTACATCGGGAGAAACAAATGTAATAAATGACTTGCAGAGAGTTCAGCACATCCTGCCTAAACAAGATGTAACAATCCAAGAACAATGAGGAACGGAGTAGATGTTTGTTCCTCCCGGGATGTTTTCAGCTCCCAGGATGTTTCTTGTCCTGGAGAATCACAGCATCACCGGATCATTGAGGTCTCAGTTGTGACCAGAGGCCAAAGTGGAGTTATGTCTCAGAATGCCACAGCTGGGCTATTGGCAGGAGAACTAGGCTAACCAAATGATTTTTCCCTAAAATTACGTAACATTGCTCTCAACAGACACTGGACACTCCAAACCTCATACCACTCATCATGGATAAGAAGTTTCTAATTTTTATTTTTAGGTGTTGAGGATCAAAGCCAAGACCTTGCACATGGCAGGCAAGCACTTTGCCACTGAGCTAATTCCCAAATCAAGCAGCTTATCTTAAAATTTAAAATATTTATTGAATGGCACTGTGTGATAATTCAGTATACATAATAAAAAACAGGCAATGCAAATTGTAAGATGTAGCATTTTACTATGTCCTTCATTTGTAAAAAATTCAATAATTTTTAAACTACAAGCTTTTGGGGATGGGGGTTGAGACCAGATACTGCTATGTAGCTCAACAAGGCCTAGAACTAGTGATCCTCTTGCCTCAATCCCCTGGGTGCTAGAATTACAGGTGTGCACTAGCACATGCAGCTCTTAAATTACAGATCTTAATTACCTGGGAAACTGTACTAGTAATCTTATTGGTTGATCATGGTTTTGTTCTTCCTCATGCTTACCTTGTGATTTTCCATTGGGTCTTATTGTCTCCTCTGACTTTCTACCCGCCTCACCTCATGGTTTTGCCCTATAAAACACCTCCAAAAAGTGGGGTGGGCAGGCAACCCACTTTCCTGTTCCCTTTTTGTCTCTCTTAGGCAGAAGCTATCTTTCTCTCTCTCTTTTTTTTGTTTTTTTTTGGTACCAGGGATTGAACTCCGGTCCTTGCACTTGCGCAGCAGGCAGCAAAACCACTGAGCTAAATCTCTGGCCCTATCTTTCAATAAATTTTTCCTAACAATGCTGAGATTGTACCTCACTCCAGAAAAAATGGCTGCTATTAAGAAATCAACCAATAACAAATGCTGGTGGGGCTTTGGGGAAAGAGGAACCCTGCTCCTCCACTGTTGGTGGGAGTGTAGACTGGTGCAAGCACTGTGGAAATCAGTGTGGAGAGTCCTCAAAAAACTAGGATCAGTGGGCTGGGGATTTAGCTCAGTGGTTCAGCTGCCTGCCTCGAAAGCACAAGGACCAGAGTTCAATCCCTGGTATCCCCCCCCCCCAAAAACCTAGGATTAGAGGGCCGGGGATTTAGCTCAGTGGTGCCACCACCTCCCTCACAAGTGCAAGGTCCTGAGTTTGAGTCTCAGTACTCCCCCAAAAAACAAAACAAAAAACTAAGATTAGAAGTCCCATCTATTGACTCAGCTATTCCCCTGCTGGGTATCTTCCCAAAAGAATTAAAAGCATCATAGCACAGCGAAATAGGTGTACCCATGTTTATAGTGGCACAGTTTGTAATAGCTAAATCTTGGAAACAGCCCAAATGCCCATCAACTGATGACTGGATAGTGATGATTTTTTTAAATAAAATGGAGTGCTATTCAACCATAAAGAATAATAGACAATGGGCTGGGGATGTAGCTCAGTGGTTTCGCCGCCTGCTGCGCAAGCACAAGGACCTGAGTGCGATCCCCAGTACCAAAAAAAAAAAAAAAAAGAATAATAGACATTTATAGTTAAATGGATGCACATTGAGGCCATACTCTTAAGTGAAATAAATAGGACACGTGTAAATAGTGAATTGTTTCTCTGGTGTGAGAAATTGAAAGTGTAAATGAGGACCAAAATGTATAATAGATAATATGAAACAGGAAGAAAAGGTTCAAAGGGAAAGGGGAAGTAGGAAGGGAGGGTGAGGAAAGGGAAAGAACGGAAAGAAAAAAATATGAGAAAAGAAGGAAAAAGTGGAAACAAAGCTTTTGTAAATAGGAAGGGATAGAAGGGTGGAAGGGAGGGAAGAGGAATGCGAAAAAACAAGAACCAAGATTAAAAAAAAACAACAGAACCAAGATATATCATGTACAGGTACAAATTCCCAATGAAGAATGTGATCATTGATAGCCCCCTACCCAAGTTGGGCCCCTGCCCAAGCAGACCCGCTACCCACATCCACAGAAGCATAGAAATAACAGGGAGGCAGCAGCTGCCCTGCTGCTCCTACCACCACCCTGTTTATCAGCCAGCCCCAGGCCCATCACCCATGGGACTCTAAAATTTTCCACCCTCTGGACCAGTGGCCTCTCACCTACCTAAACTCCCCCATATCAACTGCACACCCTCCTCTCAGTGCCAATGGTATTTTCGCCCTTGGCCTTCCTGCACTCAGATGCCAATAAACTCATCCATCACGTTGCTTGAACTTTGCCTGACTTGGTGGTCTCAACAGTGCCTCAGTCTGATCTTACAATCATAATGTATATCTAAAATGTACCAATAAACTTAATGAATTAAAAAAATAGCCAGGGATTTAGCTCAGTGGTTCCGGCGCCTGCCTCCCAAGCGCAAGTTCAGTGTTCTATCCCCAGTACCAAAAAAAATAATAATTTTTTCCTACTTTTAACCTCCATTGTTCCTAGAATTCATTCTGTGATTTTAGAGAACACAAACTTGTATTTTGGTTATCTAGCAGGTTGGGAGTTATAGTATTTCCCTTATTTGGAGTACTTGCTGCCCTGTATCACCAGGACTGGCAGGAGGCCTCTGACCAAGACAAGGCTGTGGTGTCAGAGGCAGAGACTGCTGCATTGCTGAGAACACACATGAGGACTGGGGCCTGCAGAGCTTGCAGGTAGAATAGTTTATGGAGCAAGATTCACAGTTCTTGGGTCCTGAAGCATCAGTTTTCTTTTCTTTTCAGATTTTTCTCATGTTTGACCCAAATTGGTATCTTTCTCTCCAGAAACAGACCTTCTCCAGCACAGGTGCCACGGAGTCTCTGTGGGTTTTCTTCCTGAGAATCCCTGGGGCTAGGCTGGGAGGTGGCGGCTTTGTGGCAGAACTTTGCTTAGGCAAAAACCTGTGTTCAAGACCCAGCACACACGGCCAACAGCCCAAAACCCATCTGATCTGGGTGTGATGGTTAAGTGTCCGGATCCTCATTGCTCTGGAGGCTGAAGCAGAAAACTCAGCAAGACCCTGTCTCAAAACAGAATGCAAACAGTTTGCCAGGTGGCTCACTGATAGAGTGCTTGCCTAGCAGGTCTGATAACCAGCTCCACATGGGAAAAAACAAAAGCTGGTGTTGGTGGAACCTGGTTTTGTTGGTACTTAGGATTGAAGCAGGGCCTTGGAATTGAGATATGCCTTTCTCACCTCATTTTTTTTTGAGAGCGTCTCCTTATGCAGTTCAGGCTGGCCTTGAATTCAGTGATCCTCCTGCCTCACCCTCTCAAGTGCTGAGATTACAGGCATATACCAGCCACCACACCGGCCTCTCACTCTTTGTTTTGAGACAAGGTCTTGCTAGGTCACTAGATTGCCCATTGGCTGGGTTTGAATTGTGATCATCCTGGCTCAGCCTCTGAGTGCTGGTATTGTAGGTATGCATCACACCTGGCTTTGTTCTGTAATTATACAATAAATTACTTAACAGTCTCCTCAGAAGCATTCACCTCCGGAATTCTTGTTCCCACACCTTCTCATTTCATCCCTGAAGGTAGCTTTTCTCTTGACAAAGCTGCTTCATCAGTGTCCCCACAGCACACTCAGGAGCTGCTGCTAATATCAGAAGATGGGTAAGTTAACTAGATATCTAGTAGCAGTTAGACAGGGCCAGCCTGTGAGGAGCCAACATGGAAGACAATTGAGCCAACAGAGACAACATAGAGGACAACTGAGCCAACATGGAGGACAGTGGAGGAGTCAATATGGAGGAAAATCAAGACACAGTCACTGAAGGCCAGCATTGTAAAAGAAGAGAAACTACCACATCTGCACAGGATGACTAGCAGTGATTGATAATCTAAATAGGATCCCTGAAGGGCTGGAGGTTTGGCTCAGTGGTTCCTCTGGGCACAAGGTCCCGACTCTGATCCCTGGTACAAAAAAAAAAAAATTCCATGATCCACCCCTTACCACTGAAAATCCTCACTCCTTGTACGCTTGCTATGTGACTTGCTTCCCCATTGGGTCCCCATTTAATCTATATTACCTAAGCAACTATACTTGTAATCTTATTGGTTGATCATAGTTTTGTTCACCTTGTGATTTCTCATTGGATCAATATTACCTAAGCAACTGTACTTGTAATCTTACCTGTTGACTATAGTTTTGTCCCACCTTGAACCCACCTTATCTCATGGCTTTGTCCCATAAAACACCTTTGAGAAGCAGGGTAAGTGGGTAACCCACTTTCAGGTCCCCCTTCAGTCTTTCTTTTTCTTTTTGGTACCGGGGATTGAACTTGGGTTCTTGCGCTTGGGCAGCAGGCAGCAAAACCACTAAACTAAATCCTCGGCCCATCCTGCAGTCTTTCTTAACAAAAGCTATCTTTCAATAAATTTTCCCTACTCTTAATCTCCACTGTTCCTAGAATACATTCTTCTATTTTAGAGAACTCATGCTTCGGATATCTAGCAGGTTTGGGAGTTACATCTATTATTGCCCCTGTATCACTATCAGAGCACAATTCTCTGGTTTTAAATTTTGTTTTGTTTTGTTTGAGACAGGGCCTCAGTGTGTGGTCCAAACTGGTCTTGATCCTTCGGCCCTCCTCCTGCCTCTGCCTCTGGAATGCTGGGATGATAAGCGTGCACCACCACGCCTCTCCTGATTTTAAAACAACCTTCAGTGAGATAGTTCTCCAGACTACAAGCAGATGCCAGAGTGAGGCTGTGTGGTGGCTGCATAATTTTCCTTCACACAGATAAAGATCAAGGCCCTCAGGTGTGGCAGTTTGACCCTGTGGGTCACTGCTGTGAGTTTAAAGCCACTGAGCAGGAGTTAAAAAGGTGTCAATCAGCATCCTGAGAGAAAATAGTGAGATTTGATAGAACATTTGAACAAAAAGCAGAAACTGCAATTATGTGCCTTTCTACTGTCCTATCGATTGAGTCCAAACCTACAGAAGTAGAAGGTGGAGCCACGCGTGCTGGCATTCCCTTGTAATCCCAGCACCCGGGAGGGAGGCTGAGGCAGGAGAGCCACCGTGAGTTCAAGGCCAGCCTGAGCGAGACCCAGTCAACAAAAAGGTGCAGTAACGAGAGGGTTGAAGACTCTAAATTCGGAGTTCTCACAGGAAAGCCTGGCGCTAACGCTGGCTCTCCAGCTCGGCGGCTTGGCGGGGTTCCGAGACCTAGGCCGTCCTACTGGGACCCCCGTGGACCGAGCTCCTCCTTTTCCCTCCACGGGAGGGTCGGGGCTCTGCGGGATCAACGCGCGCCATAGGGAACACGACACTCAGCGAGGCCCCAGAGCCCCGGAGGCTGAGTAGGGAGACGCGCATCCGAGCCAGGCCTCGGCCTGGGGGGGGCTCCGTGACTCCCTCCCGCCCGTTCCCCTCCTCCGCGAGCGCGGCCCACGTCTCTCGCGCCACCCTTGCCCGCGGCGTGCTCAGCTCTCGCTTCCGGGATCCGTGAGGCGCCCAGCCTACTCCACGCCTCCCCTCCCCCACACCGGGCCCCACAGCGCCTGCGTCCCTCGTTCCACGGCCCCGCCCACTCCCTGTTGACCAATCCCAGGCCCCCATCTGGGCACGTCACTTTGGTTCCCTCGCAGCCCAGCCCCTGAATATGTGCTGTGGAAACTCTGTCCCTAGTCTTGGTCCAGGGGAAGATGGGATTCGGAGGAGGCTACCCGTGGTCACGCGGGCAATGGCGGTGGGTAAGGGGGGGCTACCGTGTTGGTCTTCCAGGTGCCCGGGACCGGAATTGCCAGGAGTGAGGGCGGATGTCCCGCCCCGCACACTGTGCAGTGGTTCCCTTGGTGACGGTAAACCAGCCTTGAGTGCCAGCGCTTCAAATCACCCAGAGACTCCGAGGGCCACCAGAGACCTCTGGGTGAGGCAGGCTCGCGGAGACTCAAAGACTCGGAGTCCCAGGTGAGAGGTGACCGGGGCGCCGAGTGGGAGGTCCGAGTGGGAGGTCCGCACCTGGCGTGGAATGGACCTTGATCACCCGGGGTGGCATCGTGGGGTCAGGGTTTAGGGTCCAGGACGCAGGATCCGAGATCCAGGGCCGCACCCCAGGGACTGACTGGAGTCTAGAGGTTGGGCTCACGGCCAGAGCATTGTTTGGCCTTAGTAAAGAAAGAGGCCGAGGCCGGGGATGTAGCTCTATGGCGCTGCGTCTCCCTGGCAAGCGCAAGGTCTTGAGTTTGAAAAATACCGAAAATAAATAAACTTTAAAATAAAAATTAACATATTAAAAAAAACGAAAGAGGCCGTCTCACCTTGGGGAGATAGAGACAATTGGAACCTGACGAGAGCATTTCTGAAGATGAGCGTCTCAGGTCGGGATGTTGTAGGAGGACCTGGAGGACGGCAGGCTGCACCCCTCTGCAAGGCCTCCTTCACCGAGTGAGTTGTGATGAAAACGGAGGCTCTTTGTCGGCCTGGCATGGTCGTGCACCCTTGTAACGCCAGCACTCTGGGAGGCTGAGGCAAGAAGATCCCAAGTTTGAACTCAGAGTGGGCAGTTTAACGAAAGTCTCAAAATAGAAAATAGAAAAAGGACTGGAATGTACCTCAGTGCAAGACCCTGGGTTCAATTTCTAGGAACAAACAAAAAAGGCTCTCTTCAGTTTTGTTTTTTGAGACAGTTCATTCACATAATTAAAGTCAGAAACTTGTACCAGCTTTTATTGCTCAGAACTTTGCATCTTTTGCTTATCTCTTGCTTCCTGCAGAAATATTTTAAAACCTTTAAACTTTCATCTCTAAAAGCTTTATTTCTAAATGGAAACAAAGCTTTTGTACCTAGGGAGGGGAGGGGGTTGTAGGGGAGGGGGAAATGGGGAAAAAAGAGGCGGGATGTATCATGTACAGGTGCAAATTTCCTATGATGAATATTACCATTATGTATACCTAAAATGTATCAATAAATGTCTCGCTATTTAAAAAAGAGCTTTATTTCTTCCACATCTCATGTGTCAGATCTTTTTCCTGTAACCTTCCTCCATCAGCTTCATT
Source organism: Heterocephalus glaber (assembly GCF_053883595.1). NCBI lineage: Eukaryota > Metazoa > Chordata > Mammalia > Rodentia > Bathyergidae > Heterocephalus > Heterocephalus glaber. The sequence continues at coordinate 1,048,190 of NW_028258212.1, read as the reverse complement.
GAATTTGTGTATGGTATTCTGGTCTGAAGTACGTCCGTGTTTATTTTCTTTGCCTCCCCGTCTGCTCTGCGGCATGTGCTTAGTGCTTTCAGCCATTTACTTTTCTTTCCTTTTTTTTTTTTTCCCTCCCTTTTTTCTACTCATACCTTTAAATACAATTTGGGCTGGGGATTTAGCTCTGGTGATGCCGCTTGCCTTGCACGTGCAAGGACCTCAGGTTCGATCCCCAGTACCAAAAAAAAAAAAAAAGAAATACAATTTGGACTGATTCGTCTTGAAAAATCATCTCAGAAGAACCGAAATTTAGCAGTTTGAGGGTAAAGCCAGGGCTTTTCTCAGGCTGTATGTATTATCTTTATGATCCATTTTTTGTCTTTATTTTTTATTTTTTATTTTATTTTTGTGGACAGGGAATGAAAACCAGGGCCTTCACACTGAGCTACTGTATATTTTCAGCCCTTTTGCTTTTTTTTTTTTTTTTGGTACCAGGGATGGAATTCAGAACCTTGAGCTTGGCAGGCAGGCGCAGTGCCACTGAGCTAAATCCTTGGGCCATCATTTTGTTTTTTTGAGACAGGGTATTGCTAAGTTACCCTGGCTGGTCTTGAACTTGTGATCCTCCTGCTTCAGCCTCTCAGCATGCTCCAATCACAGGTATGGGCCGCCACCCCTGGCTATTACTGATATTTTTTATGTCTAGGTTATGCAGTGCTTTGTGGTGGAGTGCATAGGAGACAGTGAAATGCTGTGTAAATTCTGCCTTCACCAGGTCAGTTGAGTGGAAACACGTGTGTTGGATTTTCTATGAGTTTGTGTGACTTGGCAGGTAAAAGGAAGGGATTATTGCTAATAGTATTTTTTTTTCCTTTTTCTTTTTGCTCATAGTATTTTAACCTACCTATTGGTGTGTGAACCTATGAAGACAAGGGCTTATTGTAAATTTTCTTTCTTTTTTTGTATTAAATTCTTTTATTGGTACATTGTAGGTATACAACACAATTACATTTCTCACTGGGAATTGTACCTTTATATAATGCATCTTAGTTCTTATTTTTTCCCCATTCCTAGCCCTCCCTTCATGCCCTCCACCCTTCCCTATTTACAAAGACTTTATTTCCATTTTTTCCATTTCTCATCATTTTTTCCTTTCGCTTCTTTCCTTTCCCCTGCCCCTCCCACTACCCCTACCCCTTTGGACCTTTTCTTCCTATTTTACATTATTGATTATCCATTCTAATCATTGGTACATTTTAGGTATACAATATAATGACATTCATCATTGGAAATTTGCATCTTTACATAGTCTCTCTTGGTTCTTATTTTTCACCCTTGCCCAGCCCTCCAACCCCTCCATTCCTCCCTATTTACAAAGATTTTGTTCCTATTTTTCCATTTTCTCATATTAATCCCATTCCCTTCTATCCTTTCCCCTAGCCCTCCCACTTCCTTCCCCTTTGCCCCTTTTCTTCCTATTTCACATTACCTATTATACATTTAGTCCTTATTTTATTGTAAATTTTCTTACTGTTAAATTTGGGCTTGTGTTATTTCATAATTCTATGAGTTAAACTAGGTTTTTTAGCAGTTGTGATATAAGAAGTACAAAAAAGGTTTTTTGTTCATGGCATTATACTGGTAATTAGATAAATACACAGATGGTTATTAATTTCCTAACTACAGAATGGCTTCATCACAATGGCCCATACCTATGATTTGAGCATGCTGAAAGGCTGAAGCAGGAGGATCACAAGTTCAAGTTCAAAAGAAAACAACTCAAGAAAAGAAAAATGGAAGGAAGAATCTTCAGTGGAAAATGGATGAGTGCTTTTTGTTGAGAGAACTAAGGCACTCTGCTTAATTTTGTTTTTTTTGTTTTGTTTTGTTTTTGTTTTTGGTACTGGGATCTAACTCGGGTCCTTGCCCCAGGCGGGGAAACCACTGAGCCAAATCCCTAGCCCCACCCTGCTTAATTTTGTGAAATCACTTTGTCTCACCAGACTATAGCCAGACAATTGAGGAAATGGGGAAAAAGCTGCTGAAAAAGATTTAAGAGTGAAGCTGCTAATTTCAAACTTTTTTCTTTGGCAATAGATGAAAGTGCTGACATGGCAGATACGGTTCAACTCGCTGTTTTTAATTAGCAGTATTATAGATTATGGATATAGTATCACTGAAGAAACAGCTAGGGGCTAGGGATTTAGCTCAGTGGTTCCAGCGCTTGCAAGGCAAGCGCAAGGACCTGAGTTCGATCCCCATTGCCAAAAAAAGAAAACAAAACTAAAATACAACTAGGGCTGGGGATTTAGCTCAGTAGTTTTGCCACCTGCTGGGCAAACGCAAGGACCCAAGTTCAAGGACTGGAGTTCAATCGCAGTACCAAAAAAAAAAAAAAAAAGATGTTATGGGAGGTAGGTGTGGTGGTGCATGCCTATAATCCCAGTACCGGAGGCTGAGGCAGGAAAATCACCATGAGTTGAAACAGTGAGTCAGCCGGGGAGTTAGCTCAGTGCTGCCTCACCTGCCTTGCAAGCCCAAGGTCCTGAGTTTGATCCCCAGTACCAGAACAACAACAAAAAGATGTTATGCAAATCATCATCAAAGCTGTGAATTTCATGAGGTCCTAGGGATCGAATCATCACCAATTCCGTGAGTTCTTTAAGAGTAAGGATGTTGATTATGGGGACATCATTTACTTTGCTGAAGTGAGGTGGCCAAGTTGGAGTAAAATGCTGGAAAGATTTTGTGAATTGTGAAATGATACTGTCATTTATGGAAACCAAGGAATTTGAAGATGAAAAGTTCATCACCAGTTTTGTATTTTTTTTTGGTACCAGGGATTGAACTCAGGACCTCGGATATGCAAGGCAGGTGCAGTGCCACTGAGCCAAATCCCCAGCCATTTTTTTTTTTATTTGACTACTCATTTAAATGGGATAAATGTGTCATCAAGGTGAAAGTCAATTTATCTGTGCTGTATTTCAATACATTGTACAATACAGTGTACACAATGGAGGGGGGAATGGGGAAAAAGGGCGGGATGTACCATGTACAGGTGCAAATTCCCAATGATGAGTGTTATCATTATGTATGCCTAAAATGTACCAATAAATGTTTTGCTGTAAAAAATTTTAAATTGGCTATAATTGAAAAAATTAAACTTTATATGTCTAAAACAATAAGGTTTTCTTGGGCTGGGGATTTAGCTCAGTGGTTCCGCCACTTGCTTTGCAAGTGCAAGGACTCGAGTTCAATCCCTGGTACCAAAACCAAAAAAAACCAATAAGCTTTTCTTAACATATTAAGATACTCTTATCCGCCGCCTGCTTCATAAGTGGAAGGACCCGAGTTCGATCCCTGGTACCAAAAAAAAAAGATACTCTTAATTCAATTTATGAAACTTAATTTCAAAACAAGTTCTATAGTTTAAAAAAAGAGTGTACAAAATGAAATTGAATTATAGCAAATTAAAGTTATGACAAATAACTGTTTTCATAAACTGGCTAACCCCAGTCCTGAGAACAATGAAAATTATTCAGCCTTCCCTTCTGTTTTTTTGTTTTGTTTTGTACCAGGGATCAAACTCAGGACCTTGTGCTTTCGAGGCAGGTATGATGCCACTGAGCTAAATCCCCAGCCCTCCTTCTGTTTCGATACAGGAGTTTGAGATAGGTTTTAAGATTTTGAAAACAATTACAAGGTTTGGCATGTTTGCACTGGCATTTTCATTTGGCATACATTCATTGCCTGTAAATTTTCCAAAGGAATGTACAGAGTTATAGTCAGGAGATCGGGCATGTTCAGGGTGGTATGGGTGTGGACTAGGGTTACAGTCAGACAGACGTTCGACTCAAAGGCAAATTGGATTGTTTCACTTCACAGTCTAGCCTTAGTCATGTCATCCATTCCAGCATTGTGTACATTTGTGAACAACTTTTTTATTTCTTTTTGAGTAATTAAAACCAATCAAGCAAGTGTTCACTCTACAGTGAACTTGACTGTAGAGCAGACCTACACTCTACTCTTACATTTCAGGTTGCTGGGTTCTCTGCCCCTATCCTGGAGTATCGGGCAGAAGCAAACCTGGAACCACTGCCATGCTGTGCCAGCCTTTGGGCTGAGGGTCCTTAGCTGGTCTCCTTTTCTCTTTAACTCTCAGTCTGTGGATTGGTTGGCTTGTATTTGTGGTCCTGGGGAATCACACCCAGGGGCTATGCATGTTAAATACAGGCCCAACCATGGAGCTACACCCTGGCCACAATCCCTGATATGTTTTTTTATAAAGTCCAGAGTGTTTAGCTGCATTGGTGGGGAAACATGAAATAGTGTCTACTCTATCTTTTCCTGAATTGGCAGTCTTCATTTCCTTTTTTTATTTCTTTTGGTTTTTTGAAACATAGTCTTGCTTTGTAGCCCAGGCTGACCTCAAACTCATGGCGGTCCTCCTGTCTAAGCTTCCCGAGTGCTGGGATTACAGGTGTATTCCACTATGTCTGACTCTCTAGGGCTCTTTATCCCACTGTTGTGGGAGGTTTTCCTGCATGCTCTGCCTAGTAGGCCTAGACTTACAGCCTCTTGCAGTTGGTCTGGCAGGCACCGTGTGCCCACAGGGCACAGCACTGATCTTTTTTTTTTTTTTTTGAGACAAGGTCTCACTATATAAGGTGTTGCCTCAACTTCTTGAATTCTGGGATTACAGGCATGTGCGGCTTTACCTGGCCCACACCTGTCCTTTTGGATTATTCTTTTCCCAGATGTGGCTCATTTTCCTTCATTCACGTGCTAATTGGTAAATATCTCTGCTGGGAGCTTGGGGCATGTGCTTGCATGCACCAGGCCTTGGGTTCCTTTCCCGTCATCAAAATGAATAAATACTCTGCTGTATGTTCAAGGGGACACTGCAGGTGTCTGGTCTCCATCTAGCTCACCTCTGTGACCTCTACCTACCTCAGTCTCCCCAAACTCTCCAGTATGCCGTAATTCAAGGAGTGGTCTAGGTGCCACCTCAGTGTTTTCCCCGTACACCATCTAAACACTTCCCAAGGGAAGCTACACATGGTAGTGTATGCCTGAAATCCCAGGGTCTGGGAGGCTGAGGCAAGAGGATTGTAAATTCCAGCCTCTCCTGGGCAACTACTTAGCAATTTAGGGAGACCCTCTCTCAAAATTTTAAAAAGGGACAGCTGGGGCCTGGGATTTAGATCAGTGCTTTTGCCTCCTGTTGCGCAAGTGCAAGGACCCGAGTTTGATCCCCGGTACCAAAAAAAAAACCAACAAAACCGGACAGCTGGGGATTTAGCTCAGCGGCACCGCGCCTGTCTTGCAAGTGCAAGGTCCTGAATTTGATCCCCGGTACCACTACCCCCCAAAAAAAGGGGATGTGAACTGCCAGTAAAGAAATAAACTAGTTACTTGCAAAGAAATATCTCCCAAGGGAGTGAGCTTGGGCACTTGTAGGACTTATTTCATTTGTTTCCTGTCTTCTCAGGGCCTCATGCTTGCCAGGCAGGTGCTGTACCACTGAGCTACATACCCATCACTGTTAACTGTCCTGAGGGGGCTTACTCTGCTGTCTCTGGTCATATTCTTTTTTATTTATTTATTTTTTGAAACGGTCTCATTATGTAGTTTTGGCCTTTAACTCATATATAGGCTGGGCTTGAACTTAAAATGATCCTCCTGCCTCAGACTCCGAAGTGCTGGGATGACAGGGGTGTGCCACCACGTCTGCCTGGGGTCCATGTTCTTTGAAACCATTTTTTTCCTATATTTTGTCAATTTTTTGGATTGTTTCAAGTGGTAAAGTTAATCTAGTTCCTGAACCCCATCCGCGTTGTCTGTTTTTCCCAGAAGTGGTTATAATTGCAGATATCAGGTATTCATCTCCCACTGAAGTTTTATCAGAAGTCTGTATGAAATGGCCCTGCAAAAGGAGAGCCTGTGGGACACAGGAATAGGGACATTCTGAAGTCACACAGAGCTGAAAAGGACAGGATGTTGACGCACAGAGGCATCCGGGTAGTACTGGTTTGAGCAGCTCCAGGTGTGAGGGTGGTGTTGTGGAAACACTGCACTTCTGTCAACATCCTGTAGGTGACCAAGGAGTGGTGCACAGCTGTTAACGTGCATGTGGATCTGTGAGCTCGAGGAGCACCTATTTAAAAAAATTCTTTTTCACTATTTTGTATTCCTCAAAATGTTGCAGCATACATCAGCAGCTGTATATGTACACTGAAGTTATTTCCGTCACAGGAATATTTTTTATCTTGTTGCATTGAACCCACTCGAAACCTATTTCTGGCTTTTGAACAATTTAAAGATAAGATTGTTAGTTCCATAATTTTAAAATTTTGACTTTTTTCAAGTTTTTAGTGTTTATAATCCCTTAAGATGTTATTTTTGTAGCATTTAGGATTGAAGCCAGGGCATTGGAGATGGTAGACAAGTACTCTACCACCGAGTTATATTCCTGGGTCAAATTTAAGATTTTAAGAGTTTAAAACATTAAATCCGAAATAAAACAGTACTCGCTGGGCATGGTGGCACACCCCTCTAATCCCAGCACTCAGGAGGATCACCAGGATTCTAGGCCAGCCTGGGCTACATAGTTCAAGGACAGCATGAATTACAGAGCAAGACCCTGTCTCAAGACAAAACAATACTCATACTGTAGGGTTTTGGTCTTTGTGATAACACGGAATTTTAAGTCTTTGATTTTGAAGCTCTCTTTAATTTTATTTATTTATTTATTTTCGGTATCAGGGATCAAACTCGGGACCTTGCACTTGCAAGGCAGGCACTGGAACCACTGAGTTAAATCCCCGACCCCGCTGTCTTTAATTTTAGATGTGTCTTGTTTGCTAAGTGAAACTTAAATTGTGTGTGTGTGTGTGGGTGTGTGTGTGTTTCTGGGGATAGAACGTAGGGCCTTGTGTGTGCTAGGCAAACACTACACTGACCTACACCCCATCCCTGATGAAATTTTTAAAACGAGATTTATTTTTCACAGGAAGAACTCACACTTGTGGCTAAGATTTATTATAACAGAGTCAGCAGAAGGCAAGAAGATGCATGTGATGCAGGAGTCCAGGCATAAGCTTCTCAGAGTCCACAGGGGAGCCGCACAGGCCTGCTCAGTCCCGGCAGCAAGCTCTGTGAAGTGCTGGCCAGAGGCTGGGGCTAGGAGTCTGAGGTCTGTACCCCTTTTCTGTGGTGCTGGGATTGGAGTGCAGGACCTCATGCATGTGAGCCAGTGGCCCAATGGTGTGCTGTGTCCCCAGGCTCTCCACAGGGCTGGTTGTATAGGTCATGCAGGTGGTGCAGGCCAGGCCAAGCATGGGGGCTGCTGACACAGTCACTGAGCTCCGGATGCCCAGACAGGAAGTGGCCGTTGAGCATGAACCACCGTGTTTGCAGTGTGGACCACAGAAGGGAAGGAGGTGTTTGCTCCACAGAGTGTTGCCCCGCAGTGTAGGAATGGGAGCCAGCCTTCTCCTTCAAGGGAAGTTGTACCACAGTTCCTGGTTACCAAAGCCCAGTCAAGGGCCACCCTTATAAGCAGACCTTCCTAAGAGCTGTTTGGGGCTTGGTATTAACCCATTTAGGCATAAAGTGTAAATGACATCAGCAGTTCAACTAGTGACACAGGCTGCCAAAATGGATGAAGAAAACGTGTGGCCTGACTCTTAACGCTGTCTCTAAGAAAGTCATATGTGACTATAAAGTAGTTTAAAGGTGAGGGAATGGGAAAAGAAATGATGTAAACAGCAGGTGAAAGAAACTTGATGTAAGTATTAATATTAGACAAATTGGACTTTAAAGCAATGGACATGATGCGGAATAAAGAGGGGCAGTATGTAATGAAAAAGGGTAAAAGGACTGAGTAGCCAAAACTATTTTGGGAAAGAATATTTAGAAGAAACCCACTGGCAAGCTTTAAGGCTTTTTATGAAGTTACAGTTGAGGTAGCACAGTATCGTGAAGGGATCTATAGTCCCGATGTTGATGTACACAAGTAGGGCCAGCTGACCAGGCATGGTGGCGCTTGTCTGTAATCCCTGCACTTAGGAGGCTAAGGCAGGAGGATTGCCGCAAGTTTGAGGTCAGCCTGGGCCATACAGTGAGTTCAAGGCCAGTCTGAACCACATAGCAAGACCCAGTCTCAAAAAACCAAAACAAACAAAAAAGTAGGGCCAGCTGATTCCTGACTGAGTGGGCAGCACTTCAGTAGAAAAGTGTAGAAAAACTGTATGTGCAAACCAAATGAAGCTCATCTGAAACCTCCCGAGTTAGCTCAGCATGCAGTGGGCTCACATCCACACATAGGCTCCACTGGCTAAACCTCTGGGACTGCATTGAAGGACCTCCAATTGAAACGAAGCCTGAGTACCTCCCTCGCGGTGTGTGCATGTTAGTGTCGGACAACCACCACGGTATGAAGGCAGGCACAGAGAGGGTCGGTAGCTGCGGGGCACAGGGCTTCCAGATACACCAGATGGTAAGGTCAGGAGAGACCGTGCTGTGAGCTGCCATCAGGCTAGAGTGGGAAGCAGATATTTTGGAAGACTTCCCCAGGGGAGTCTCAGCTCCTGGAGTGTTTGCTTCCCCTGCTGATTCTGTCCTGGGTCATGCAGCGCCCATCTGGAAAATGGCCCTGTGGATTCCTGGGTGTCCCTACCCAGTGTCCACTGTCACGCAGCCCTTGTATGGCTGGATGGGAATGAACCATCTGGACTAGCTGCTCAGATCCTGCCCTGGCCTTACTGCCCCCTGGGAGGTCAAACCACTGAGCTGTCCAGTTACCTCACTTAACGTGTTCTAGTTTGTATCTCTGGATTTGTCCTTATGTCATGCTTTGCTGGACGAGGTGGTGCACACCTGTATTCAGGTGCACACCTGTATTTTCAGCTATCTGTGAGGCTGAGGCAGGAGGATCAAGCCCAGCCTGGGCAATTGAGTGACTTAATGAAAAACAAAGGAACAAAACATGCTTTTATATTAATGTTGTACCTTGATCTGTAATGCCACATAAGTAGACTTAGCTTTTATTATTGGTATACAGGAAAGTGATTTTGATTTTGCACATTTTTTTGTATGTAGATGATTTGCTTAAATATTTCAAGTACTCACCAAAAGTTCATCCCCCAGCCCCAGTTTTCTTGGTTTTTAATTATTTTTTATAAACATAATGTCTTTTGTTGCTGGGTATTGAACCCAAGGCCTTGAGCACATTAAGCATGTGGTTTACCACTAAACTACACCTCTAGCCCCGCTTTTGGTTTTTTGAATTATTGTACTGATAAACATTTTGGACCCAGACATGGTGGCTCACCCATCATCCCAGCACTAGGGAAGCTGAGGCAGGAGGAGCAGCCTGTTAGAGATCAGCCTGGGCTACATTACATAGTGAATTCAAAGGCCTGCCTGGACTACGCAGTGGGACCTTGTCTCAAAACAACCCCCCCCCAAAAAAAAAACCCCTTAAATAATAAGGTGATACTAGGCATCCTTGGTCACAAAACTTTTTCTGGTGGGCAGCATCATCTCAGTTTGGTGTCCTAGCTCTGAAGTCCTCATGGCTGAGCCGTGGTCTCTGTAGGAAAGGTTTATCTCTGTGGTCTCAGGCAGGTGGCTCAGCTTTTCCTGGATTCCAGGTGCTGGCAAGCTCACAGCAGACTTCTGGCAATGTTGAATGTTCCTGGAAATCCCCCATGCTGGGGGCCACAATCTTCAAAGGAGCAAGATTACATAAATTCAAGGCCAGTTGACCTTGTTTTGCCAACTTTTGGACAGACACTCCCTAAATGGTTAAACAAGCCCGTCAGCAGAACTAAGGATGTGATCCAAAGTTTTAAGGTAACAAAGGATACAAAATGGTTAAACTTTAGTCTCCCTTTAGTTACCTGTTGGGCATCGGTAGGCCCAAATGAAGTCTTGGCTTATAGCAAAAATGGCTTTTAACATCATACCACTGGGATATGTGCACACTCATGTTTATAGCGGCACAGTTTGTTGTAGCTGAATCTTGGAAACAGCCCAAATGCCCATTAATGGAGGAATGGATACAGAACATGTGGGGTTTTTTTTATACAGTGGACTACTACTCTGCCATAAAGAAGGAAGAGCTTCAGACATTTATAGCTAAATGAATGAGGCTTGAGACCATAATCTTAAGTGAAATAAATCAGAGACACATGTTTAAATACTGTATTGTTTTTCTGGTGTGAGAAACTGAAAGTGGAAATAAGGACTAAAATGTAAAATAGATATTGGGAAATGGGAAGAAAATGTTCAAATGAGAAGGGGAACAAGGGAGGGGGAGGGGAAAGGCAAGAAGAGACAAAGAAAATAGAAACAAGCTTTTGTGTATAAGGAGGGGAAGAAGGGCTGACGGGGGTAGGGAATAGGAAAAGAAGAAGCAAGATATATCATGTACAGGTGCAGAGCATGGTGCCGCATGCTCCCAGCACTTGGGAAGCTGAGGCAGGAGGATCGATGTGAATTCAAGGCCAGTCTGCACTACAAAGTGAGACCCTGTCTCAAAACAAAAAACAAAAGATTTATCATGTACAGATACAAATTTCCTATGATGCATGTTATCACTATGTATATCTAAAATGTACCAATAAATGTTTTGCTTGTGTTAAAAAAAAATGACAAGTTTCCAGAAGAAAACACAAATCTTGCTTTTAGTGATTTGCATGCTAAGGCCCAGGAATTTGTCCGTCCCCCATCTCTGTTGTGGGCCCTGTGTTATGACTGTGTCAGAAAAGTTTTGTTCGGTAACTACTGACAGTAGGGGAGAGCTAAGCTTCATTCGGATTTGTGCAGGGGACACTGGACTTTTCTATTGTGGTACTGGGGATTGAATCCAGGGCCTTTGCACTGAGGTTCATAGGGAGGTGTCAGTGCTTAGCGACCCCGTATGGCAAGAGACCACGGCAACCAGGCCACAAGGCACACGTTTCATCTCTTTGTGAAGGGACAGTGACCAGTCACTGACAGACTGCGTGAGAGCAGTGTGAATGGGGACCAGTCCTGCCGCACAGCTGTTGTGGGTGCTGCAATTTTTGACAAGAGGGCTCGCGGCCAAGCCTGGGCTCTCTGCACCGTCATGGTCACCTGGAATGTGAGTAGTGTGCTTGCCTGGAATTGCTGTCACAACTGTGCAGAGCAGGGGCTGCCTGTCACGTGACAGGGATTTAAATGGTGCAATTTTAAAATAACGTGAGCCGGGTGTGAAGGCGCATGTCTGTAACCTCAGCCCTCGGGGAGGCTGAGGCAGGAGGAGAGCGGGGAGTTCAAGGCCAGCCTAGGCTACATGGTGAGTTCAAGGCCAGCCTGAACTACATAGTGAGACCATGACTCAAAAAACAACAGAAAAGTGAATAAAGATCTGAAAGTAGTATGTCTGCACAAGCCCTGAGATCTGGTCTTTTAATCTTTTAAAACACTGGGACTCGCAGAATTCCAAACTCTGGTAGTAAGTCACACACGGAGCCCCTTTACCAGCACACACACCTGACTCCGGCATCAGGCTCCGGCAGTGCTGTCTGCGCCGCCGAACTTTAGAGAACGCTCGGCTCACTCCCGCTATTCGACCGGACACCTCCTCAACGTCTTCCTTTCCAACAAGAGACCCGTCCTCCTGGGAGGGCGGGGCGAGCGCAGCTGGGCGTGGCTGGATCGCGCGAGAGCGCGGAGCCCCTCCCCGCCCGGGAGGGTGCCGACCCGGAAGCGCTCAGGCTCCTCCCGGAAACGCGGCCAGTGGTTACACCGCGACATTGGGAAGCCCCTCGCGGGCGAGGAGGCTGTACGCGGCTGTGTTCACCTTCCGGTGCTCGGGGCCAGTGCTCTGCGAGGCGCTGCATCCTGCCGAATCCCGCCTCTCGCATGCTCTTTCGCGAAAACAGCGTTGTTTCCTTGCGTCGTCCTGGTCTTTCGCCCGCGCGTGCAGGCGCCGCGCTTGCCTGGTGCGCCCTCTGTCGGTCGGCAGGCCACTTCGTCGCTCCTGCCCACGCAGAGCCTGATGGGAAACAGTGCGCGCGGTGGGGTTCGCGCTTGCGCAAGCAGGCGGAGCTGGGTCTGCGGGCGTGCCCCAGTGCCGCGGAGATCAGGACCCGGGGTTCTGAGAGCCGCGGGCTGCGGGACCTAGCAGGACAGGGCCGCCGCGTGGACACCACCGGTCCTTCACAGAGGCTTTTAGTTTTTTGAGCCAGCTGGCCACGTAGTCAGCTGGGCGTGAGCTTGCTGTGTAGCCCAGACTGGTGGCGAACTCGGGATCTTCCTGCTTCAGCCTCCCCAGGGCTGGGATTGAGGTAGGATAGAAGAAATAAAGATAGGAGACAACGAAAATCGTAATTTTAAAGTGTACTTAAAAAAAAAACCCCAACTGTGACTTAGCGATTCAGACCCCGTCAGAAATTCCTAAGGTCCTGAAAGACTCAATAAACCTGGCTATTCCTTTGGCTGTAAATGGGCCCTTTTCACAGTGTAGATAGTTATGGTTCGCATGGAAAACCGGCCTTTGTCTTAGGGATGGCTCCTGGCTGTCCCCTAAGAATGGGGATTGCCCTTCCCCTGAGAAAGGGCCCACCTTCATCTGTGAAGGGAGTCACCTCTACCCACAGATGGACAAGAGCACATCTCCACTCTAAGCCCGGTACATACCCCCAGCTGGGGCCACCCGGCGCCTCCACATTCTATTTCTGAGTGTGGACTTTAAAATTCTGACCAATAAACCGTTTTATGTCTCCCACTGATGGCGTCTTGAAACTCCTTTTCTGTGATGGAGGTCAGCACACCTGTACCCTGCCGGGGAATGAACCAGGCTCCCCTTTTTCGCCTTGGGGACCCTTCTGATGATGGGATTACAGGCCTGTGCCCCCCTGCCGCATTGCCCTTGACTCCTCTCTGGTTCTTGGCAGTTCCTGTCTGGAACTGTGTGTGTGTGTGTGTGTGTGTGTCCAGCCAACCCCTTCCTCTGAGCCTGAGAGGCCACCCAGGTGTGAAGTCGGGAAGCCGTTGCGTGAGGAACTTCCTGGATTGCCTCTTTCTGTCCAGCATGGTGGACAAAAGCGTCAGATGCCGAAGGGTGAGTGTTCACGCCTGGAGTCAGAATTTTTGAGACAGTTAACATCAAAAGCACTTTCTAGGGAATAGCTGGGAAAGCATCGCCAAGTTAGCTGAGGGTTAGTGCCTTTCTTGTCATGCCTGACCCAACTGAGTCCTTCACAAACAGGACAAAAGCAAACAGGCTGCTTTCAGCAAACAACAGGCTATTTCTCAGTAAAGGGGAGACAATTTCCCAGGCACCAAAAAGTCCAGTGATTGTCTACACACCTGTGCTGACTGTCCTTGGACTCAATCATAAACATTTCACCCCAGATTGCTTAGCCTCTTCAATACCTATATAAGCCAAATTCCTTTCCCTGTTAGTTGCTAATATCTCTGAATGTTAGCCCACCCACCCATGGATGAAATCTCTCCCGGCTAGCCGCTGCTATTTCTCTCTCCCAACATCAGCCCATCCACACACAGATGTGATACACTCAGCATTTCCCAGCTACCTGCTAAAATCTCTCCCTGATTTTAGTCCCCAGTTTTAGTCTGTTCACTGGAATAAACTTACTTTGCTCACAAAAAAAGCCTGTTTTAAACTAGTGGTTTCACATGTGCTGTTTATAACATTTCTCCTACTAATATCTGACCACAGGATATAGAGCTTTCTAAGCAGAGAATCCAGGAGGACAAGGTGGGCCATGCCTCTTGTGATTTTTGTTTGTTTGTTTTTGTTTTGACAGCATATGGTAGTGTAGCCCAGGCTGGCCTTGAACTCACTATATAGCCTGGAGGCAATCCTGCTTCAGCCTCCCCAGTGCTGGGATAACAAGATATGCCCTACCAGGCCTGGCTTGTGATTCATTCTTCCGCAGGTGCACTTTGCTAATTCTCTACCTGTTTCCTAGAGCAGCAGAAAATGAATGAGTCTCAGGTGAGTTGTTTATTTCTTTTTTTTTCTATTAACTTTATTGATACATTTTAGATATACGATGTAGTTACATTCATCATTGGGATCTTGTACCTTTACATGATGTATCTTGGTTCTTATTTTTTCCCCCATTCCCCTGCCCTCCCTTCACCCCTTCCACCCTTCTCTGTTTACAATGACTTTGTTTCCATTTTTTCCTTCCTCTCCCCCTCCCGAGTTGTTTATTTCTAGTTCCTTACTTGTTTACAGTGTCTCAGTTTAGAATGGGAATGTGGAAGTAAAAGGGAGTTAATGTGTGGGAAAAATACACAAGCATTCACTGATATTAGGACACAGTGGTGGGCAGAAGTAGGGAGGCCTCATGAGCTTCCAGCACATTGATCTGGTCTTTCCATTGGTTGTGGCAAACAGATGTTCTGTTACATGATATGCATTGGCTGTTAAAAGAATCACCAGGCCACAGTGGTGGCACATGCTTGTGATCCCAGCAGATAAAGAGGCTGAGGCAGGAGGATCGTGAGTTCCAGGTCAGCAAGGCCGAGGAAGTAGCTCAGTGGCAGAGCACTTGCCTAGAATGTTTAAGGCCCTGAGTTAAATCCCAAGTACTGAAAGGAAAAAAGAAGAAATCATCAGAAATTTTTCCTGAGACATTAAGTGCTCTTGGCACTGAAGTCCAAGCGTTGTTCTTTTTCTGGTCTTCCTATGGTAACAGAGCAGTAATCTCTCCATGAGAGCTGAAATCAGTGCCGCCTGCTGCCCAGAATCACGTTCCAGGGGAAGCAGAGGCCTTTGTACACAGGAGAATCAGTCAGTCCAGGGTATTCAAGACAGATGCCTGGGTCCTTTGGAGGTTGGGTTCCATCCTGGCACAGACCATGGGGCATTTGCAAGAAAGAATGAATATGTGAGCTTCAAAAAAACTCCTTAAATGTTATGTGTAGATTGGTTAAGATTATATTTTCTGAAAAAAAAAAAAAGATTATATTTTTTGTTCCCTTTCACATTTTGAACCCCAGGGACACCAATGACCTTCTTATGGTAAAAGTCACTGCCTGCCTTCACTGAGGATTCTGTCTAGTTGATACCCATGTTTCGTCTCTCCTGGAGTCTTGCTGTGTAGCCCAGGCCAGCCTTGAACTTTAAATCCTCCTGCTGAGGCTTTCCAAGTTCTGGGATTGCAGGTGTGCACCACAACACCTGGCTGGAGTGTCTCCTGGATTGGTTTCTGTCTTTCTTCTCTTGGAGTGCTCTTCTCTGGTTGTCCGCACCCTCCTGTCCTGCCACCTGCTCTCATCTCTGGAGTCACACCATTTGCTGGCTCTCTAGTCCCTGAGACCTCTGGTGCCCTTGGACCCCACTGGGGTCTCTCCACTGATGTTTATGTGCCGCTCATCCAAAGGCCCTCAGAGTTCGTAGACCCAAAGGGATAGTGGCTACTTACAGCTCCTGTTTTTCCTCTGTTTGCAGCCAGCCTGTCGCCTGACCTGCCCAGCTTCTGTCCTCACCCTACCCTGACCCTGTCCTAGCCTGCTTAGCCTTTACTGGCTACTGGACATCTAGCCAGTGTCTAAGACTTGTGACTCCCAAGGTTTAATGTTTTCTTTTTTTTTCAGGCAGGGGACACATCCTAAGCATGCAACTTGAGGAGCTTGGCCTTGATATGCAGCGGGTGGCTGGCAGCCCGATCCTTGTGGGGGCCATTGCTCCCCCAAGTCTGCCTGTGTACTCTCCAAGAAGCTGCTTGCCTGCTCTCATCTCAGGGTGACTGTTCTGACTTCTGTCTTCTTAGCTTCATTTATTTGTTTTATTTATATTTTTGTGATACTGGGGATTGAACTCAGGCCTTCCATAGAGCTACACCCCCAACTCTTTTTTCATTTTTCACTTTGTGACAGGGTCTCCCTAAATCATTAAGTTGCCTTGGGCTTGAATTTGTGATCCTCCTACTTCAGCCTCCTAGATTGCTGAGATTACAGGCATGTGCCACCATGCACTGCCTCTCCACTTGACCATCACTAAAGCTTGCCTCCTGGCCTCCCTCTGCCAGCCTCCTCTCTTCCTTTCTTATCTGCCAGACCCCCTTTGGGTCTTCTTCAACCTGTTCTTCTCTCACATCCCACATCTTTCAGTTTATCCTGCTGGATACCCAGAATGCACCTGGAGCCTGGCCTCTTTTGTCCTCCCTTTGACGTTGGTGGCTTGGATTAGAGCAGGCCCTGTGTTGCTCAGCCCTGGGCCCTGCAGAGCATACAGAGTGGCCTATAGTTGTCATGCAAGTCATTTCCCATCACATGTCAGCGTCTGTAGAGTTCTCACATGGGCTCCGTGGAAGTTACTTCTCCAGCCTTTCCACAGTCTTCTTTTCAGTGTAGGGATGGAACCCAAGGCCTTTCATGAGCTGGGCACATCTCTGCTCTTCAGTTACACTCACAAAGGGATAAGTGTGTTTGGAGTGAGGGGGAAGATTTTGAGGAGTAGTCTATGGAAATGTGTCCTTTAATGTAATAAAGTTTTTTTCTGTTTTGTTTTTTGAGACAGGGTCTTGATCTATAGTTCAGGCTGGGCTTGAATTCACTGTGTAGCCCAGGCTGGCCTTGAACTCGAGGTGATCCTCCTGCCTTGGCCTCCTGAGTGCTGGGATTACAGATGCAAGCCACCATGCCTGGCTGTATTGTAATAAACTTTAAAAAATTTAAATATTCACTGTACAGTATTCAGTGATCACATGGTGTATTTCTCATTTTCTTGATCTGCAAGTGTTTGTGTTTAAATGTGTTTCTTAACTGATTATCCTCAACTGGGACTAGCCTTTCATTCATCTTTATACTTTAAAAATTGATTTGATTTTAGGTTAGGCCTGCTGTCTTAGTTACTTTTCTCTCATTGCTGAGACAAAATACCCCACATCCAAAGTTAAAGGCGGGAAAGGCTTATTTGGCTTACAGTTCATAGAAGTTTTAGTCCATAATTGGCTGGCTCCAAGGCAGGGTGGCAGAGGGACAACAGTTCATAGTGGCAAAAGTCAGCAAAAGCAACAAGAGACCTTAACAGCATTAAGATAATGTTGGAATATGAAAGGAATAATGCTGTACAGTCCAATAATAAACAAAATCGAGCATTAAACTGTGATATGATGTGATGGTTCCAGTGGGCACAATTTTAGTTTTATTTATTTTTAGCTGTGTGATAACCAAGTCTGACCCAGGGCCTTTGCACTGAACTAGATCTTGCATATTGTGACAGGGTCTTGCCAAGTTTTTCAGCTGGGTTGAAACTTGTGATCTTTCTGCTTAGCCTCTCAGAGTGCTGGAATTGGAGGTGTGGGGGACCATACACTATAATAAGGCATGTAGATATGTGTTTTTCATAAAATTATCAATAGTTATAAAGTATGATAAATGATTCTTATTTATAGACTTCTGAATATTTGATGACTGGATGGAGAAGAGCCAGGAAAACCAAAGTGGGTGTGGTGGCTCACTTCTGTAATTCCAGCACTCAGGAGGCTGAGGCAGTAGGATTGCCATGAGTTCAAAACTTCAAGGCCAGCCTGAACTGCACAGTGAGACCCTGTGTCAAAAAAAGAAAAGAAAAGAAAAAAAGAAAACCAAGACTGGTGTTGGTAGAATGTTGGTTTGTCAACAACAACACATTGACTGAGGAGAGAAATAGTCCATTAGGAATTATATATTATCTGGACACACATCCTCTTCTTTTTTAGACAGGGTCTTGCTATGCAGTTCAGGGTGGCCTTGAACTCATTATGTAGTTTAGGCTGGCCTCAAACTCGTGTCAATCCTTCTGCCTCAGCCTCCTGAGTGCTGGGATTACAGGCATGCAGTACCATGCCGGGCTACACAACCTCTTCTGTCAAGAACAATATTTGATAAATGTGACTCACGCAGCATGCATTTGAATTCTGTTTCAGAAGTAATTTCTAGTCATGGAACAGCCCCTGTGAGGAAGCCTGTGGAGTTTAGTGCCCATGGGTAGTTTCTCTTGTGGACAAAGCATGGAAATTCTTATGGCAGAGGGAAGCCTTTTGAGCCTGAGAGACCCAGTAAAACCTTCAGTCAAAATGAAAACCTGTTTTTCTTTTTTTGGTACCAGGGATTGAAGTCGGGACCTTGCACTTGCGAGGCAGGTGGTGGAATCACTGAGCTAAATCCCCGGCCCCTGAAGACCTGTTTTTGCACCAGGATATGGGAACTTGGAGGCAGTGTTTGGAGTACAGTGAGCATGGGAAAGCAGTCTTATTCACCCCAAGGAGAGTTCATGGGAGAAGCCCACACGCCTTGTCCATCAGAGAGCTGACACTGAGGGGAATTGCTGTGAGTTTAATGACTGGGAAGTCTGCTGGAGAGAAGCCGACTCTAGATAAATGTTGTTCGGCCTGGAGAAAATAGGGGCCGAGAGTGGAGGGCGGCAAAGAGACAGAAGCAGGACACAGGGGGTCCTGAAGACCAGCAGGACGTTTATTCTCGGGTCCTACATCTCTTCTATAGTACTTACAGCGGTTATTTAAGGCGAATGCATAAACAGCAGGTGTTGTTTAATGTTTTCTTCTCTATGAATGCACTCTAATCTCTACAGAAACGGCTGAGACACTTCTCAGGATGTTCCCATCCTTGAACCATTCCTTCAAGGGAACCAAGGCAAGACAAACAGGATTGCAGCTATGGGAAGTATGACAGGGGGCGTGATCTCTTCTTGGAGCCGAGTCAGCAGCACAAGCAAACTATCTGGGGAATGACCTCTCATCCCCTTCGGCCACAGCCTGCCGGGCCTGCAAGATGAGTAAGCTTGAATGCGTGACTTTACCAGGAGGCTCTTCCCTTAACTCCATGTCATTTCCCCCTTTTTTATTTTGCAGTTTATTTTGCAAGCTGGTGATCATAGCCATGGCCCATTGTTTAGACTTTCTGTGCCGTTCACTTTTTTTACATATAAAATATAAAATGAGGACAATTATAAGTACTAGAACAAAAGGGATCAAACTTGTACTAGCGCTATGAAAAAGACTCTGTATTAACACCTTAGGGTCCATACCTTCCAAACGATGATTAATATACTCAGCTAATTCTTTTAACCCACAGGAGACATCGTAGGGAGAGGAAAGCATGAAAGATCTCTTGTTCTAAAGCTTGTACTTCTAAGGTAATATTATTATGCATATTTTGTAAATGATATTTAACACTTGTCCAATTATACACCGTCACATTAAACCAATGAGAGGTAACACAAAATTGAGAGGTAGTCTAATCACATTTTAACATTACTTGTTGTTGTAGAAGTAACATTTGGTCTCCTAACCATTGTACAGAGTTCTCAAGGGTAGTTATTTGTGTTTGTAAGTCCTTATTAATTTTCAACTGTTGAGTCCAAAGTTCGTGTGAATTTTTACGCCACTGTTCGACGTAATGCTTTGTTTGTATAGATTCCTCCAAGGCTATTCCAGCTACAGTAGCAGTGGTGGCCACAGCAATAAGGCCAAGAATTGTGAGGATAAGTACAGCGAGAGAGCGCTTCGAGCGTTTCAGCATGTTCTTCCGCAAAATCATCATTAAGCCTTCTGCAGGGGAAGACTGCCACGGTCTTTGGAGGTCAACAGGAAGCCAGGCATGCGATCGGGCCTTAAGAGTCAGTAGACTATGATTTTGGGGATCCAAGAGAGTATGACTTAAACAGGTAAAAAGAGAACAATTAGTACAACTTACTGTCCTTGCATCCCAGTCGAATGAAATGTTTCCTAAGGCAAAGACAATAGGGAAGAGGAAGGCAGCCTCAAAGAGGTCTCTGATCAACCAATTTAAAGTCGTAAGAGGAGGAGGACTTACACTAGCCCCAGAAGAGTTACCATGCCAAATCTGGCTCACACCAGTAAGTGCAGCCCCTCTCCATAAATGATGTTGAATGGGTCCAACAGTATCATTGTTATAAACAAGTTGAGGTTTAGGTGTAGAAAATCCGGCATCCCACCAATGCATAAGCTTATCAGCAGAATAGTTTTTTGTAAACATGTAATGATCAACGGAAAATTTTTGAGGAAGGAAAGGGTTACATCCTAAACCCTCCTCAGAACAATCACTGAGAAAACTTCTTCGAACTCCCCAATCCAGGATTTTATAAGGATTTTTGTCAGGGCCTTTACCATATAATTTAGGCCAGGCGGACCGGCACTGCTGCCATGGCCACATGGTAATTTCGAAGTTTTTTGTATCATTAAGATAAGGCTTACAAACGATTTCTGAACAATTTCGTAATGTCTGATAGGAAACGGTCTCACAGATAGGCAAGTCAGGAAAGGGGTGAACAACTTCGACTGGAGGAGAGCTTTCTACGGAAGAGACTACCAGTTGAGAAAGACGAGTACGTTCAGAAGGTCCCGGATGTCGAAAAGAGAGCCAAGATTGAGTCTGGATTCTGAGACACGGGGAATCTTCCCCTAGACATAGTGGTAAATTTTCAAATCCCAATCGGAAAGTATAAAGAGAGACCTCCTCTCTAGGAAGTTGAGGCTCACCCGAAGCCCAAGGCGAAGGGAACAAGGTATCATTTATAGTAACAGGAGGGAGTCGTTGAGTCCATTCAACAGGCGCCATCAAGGGAGGATGGGGAACGGAAGCCCGACAGTGATGAGAGGCCGAAAAAGCCAAGAACTAGTTTTCAGCGGTCAGAGGCTGCTTGGAAGTGCGGAGCACAAGAGTGGGCTTAGCAGTGAAGGCCTTCACCTGTCCCCACGTAAGGGGGCCATAGTACCATGACGGCGGCGGCGGCGGCGGCGGCGATGTTGCGAACGTCGCCCTCCTCCCAGCTGCAGAGCGGCCATAGCTTGTGTGGGGACCTCAGAAGGCGGAGGAGCAGGTTGCGGAGGCAGTGCCGTTCGGACAGGACCAGAAGGTCGCCCGTGCTCACGGCGAGGTGCCGTCCTGACTTCTTGCACCAACAGCACGGAGGGGGACCCAGGTCGTGTCACCATTTTCTGTAATTATACAAGCGTAACCTTGTCCCTTTACCATCAAAATGCCGGGACACCATTTTCCCGTTAGTGTGTCTTTATACCGTATGGGTTGCGGCCCAGCTGGCGGGGCTGGAAGAGAAAAGTGGTTTTCTGCTGCTGTTTGACTTCCATATGTATTTTTATAATTTATTGTGAAGAGAGCTAATTTTAAGGCAGGACGTGGTTGTTGGATGTGAAATTCATTTTGTATTAAGGAGGCATATATTTCCCCCTTTTTTATTTTATGTATTTGTAATTTGAGAGTGAAATGTGCTCTTTCAACAATAGCTTGTCCCTGTGGATTCTATGGAATACCAGTAATTAATTTTATTCCGCAGTTTTGAAGGAATGATTTAAATCTTGGGCTACTGTAAGCAGGACTATTGTCAGTTTTTATTTTGTTCGGAATTCCCATTACTGCAAAACATTCTATTAAGTGAGTAATAACATCAGTAACCTTTTCACCAGTTAATGCAGAGGCCCATAGAAAATGTGAAAAGGTATCAATACAGACATGTACAAAAGCAAAACGTCCAAACTCGGGGACATGTGTTACACCCATTTGTCACAGTTGATTAGGTAATAAACCTCTAGGATTGGCGCCTGTATGATTTTGTTTCAAATGTAAAGGTCTACAAATAGAACAAGTTCGAACTATATTTTGAGCCTGTTTTAGAGGTATCCGATACTGTGCATGCAAGCCTTGAGCATTAGTATGCCATTTTTTATGATCTTGTAAAGCTGTGATTCCTACCAGCAATTTGTCAGCCATATGGTTTCCTTTAACCAATGGTCCAGGCAAGTTAGAATGGGCTTGTATGTGAGTAATATAAAGAGGATGATTGCGTTGTTGTAAATTGATTTGAAGTTCCTGAAATAATGAAAGTAAAGGTTTTTTAACATTAGATATAAGAGCTGTCTCTATAACCTGAGTAACGTACATGGAGTAAGCTGAATTGGAGACAATATTAATAGGTCCTGGAAAGTCTCGAACAACCTGTACAATGGCCATGAGTTCATTTTGCTGAGCAGAACGGTATGGGGTTTGTATTATTTTATATTTTTGAGATGTCCAATAAGAGGTCTTTTGAGTTTTTGATGTGTCTACAAAGACAGTTAGGGCCCCTTTTAGAGGCTCAGTCTTAACAATTTGGGAAATAACTCAATTTGTCCTCTTAAGAAAGTCCCAAAATTTTCCAGGAGGTGTTTGGAATTTAATTTGACCAAAAAAATAAGTTAATGCAATTTGAATGTCTAAATCGTTATGAAAGGCATTATTAAGCTGTTGTAAAGTAATAGGAAAATATAGCACAGCAGGGTCGCGACCAGCAAGGTGCTGAATTCTGTGTCGTACCTTTCGTAAGATGAGGCCTAACAAAGTTATATAAGGAGTTAATGTTTTTGACATTTGATGTTTAAGATGGATCCATTCTAAGGGCCCTTGGTCTTGAAAGAAAATTGCAGTAGGCACCATTTGTGTATTTAGTATTAATACTTGCAAAGGTTGGGTCAAATCAATATAGGTAACAAAAAAGGATTTTATCTTTTGTTGGACTAAATCTAATTCCTGCTTAGCTTCTTGAGTTAAACATCTGGGACTTTGGAGATCAGAATCTCCCTGCAATGTGTGAAAAAGATGTGTCAGTTCATAAGTAGCAATTCCTAACACAGGTCTGACCCAATTCATGTCTCCTAGTAATTTTTGAAAGTCTTTTAAGGTTTTTAATGAATCCTGTCTAATTTGTGTTATTTGTGGTTTAATTTTTTGTTGTTCAAGAAGATAACCAGGTAAGAGTAAGGAAAAGTTTCTTGAATTTTATCTGGGGCTATACAGAGTCCATTTTTAGTCAGCAATGGAGTGATTGTTTGTTTTATTAATTTTAAAGTTTCTATTAATGGATGGGCTAGTAAAATATCATCCATGTAGTGACTAATATAAGCATCTGGAAAAGCAAGACGAAGTGGTTGAATAGCTTGAGCAACAACGGCCTGGGCATATAGTAGGGGAGTTCATCATCCCTTGGGGGAGAACTTTCCATTGGAAGCGTTCATTTGGAGAAATATTATTAATAGAAGGTAAGGAAAAGGCAAATTTTTCTCAATCATTTTTGGCTAAGGGGATTGTAAAAAAGCAATCTTTTAAGTCTATAATTAATATATGCCAATCTTTTGGAATCATCGTAGGAGAGGGCAAACCAGGCTGCGAAGGCCCCATAGGAATCATGATTTCATTAATTTTTCTTAAATCAGTAGGCAGTCGCCATTTTCCAGATTTTTTTTTATTACAAATATAGGAGAATTATAGGGAGAAGTAGATGGTTCAGTATGTCCTAAAGCCAGTTGTTCTTGAATCAAAGTTTTAGCAGCTTGCAATTTTTTTTGTGTTAGGGGCCACTGCTCAACCTACACATATGTATGAGGCGTCCACTGCAAAGGGAAAGTTGGTATTTCGGCAGTGGCCCCTACGAAAAATTTTCAAACTGAGGAATTATTATATGAGTTTGCCATTGCTGAAGAAGATCTTGGCCCCAAATGGTCAAGGGTAGAGGTAAAATATAAGGTTTTATTGTGGCAAATTGTCCTTCAGGGCCCTTACAGCGAAGTATTTCAGTACTTTGAGCTATTTTTTTAATGGGGCCGGTAGTTCCTACTCCAAAAAGATCACAGTCAACAGTGTAATATGGCCAATCCGAGGGCCATTCCTTTTGAGCAATAATAGTTATGTCTGAGCCAGAATTTAGGAGCCCTCTAAAGGGGCGATCATTTAAAACAAAAGTAACTTGAGGTCTCTCATTTTGTTTTAAGTGGGAGGTCCATCCTGCAAAAATTTGTTGATTAGTACTCCCGAAACCACCAATTCTATCTACATTTTTAGCATTTAATTGAAAATAAGGAAGTAAAAGCTGAGCTATGAAATCACCTTCCCTAATCTGATATGGGACAGGGGAACTGATAAGGACAAGAATTTCTCCTTTATAACGTTGATCAATAACACAGGGACTAACAATTAAGCCTTTAGCATTAAGACTGGACCGTCCTAAAATTAACCCAGAAGTTCCCGAGGGTAAAGGCCCGAAAATGCCCGTATTTACTCTACTTGGGGCTCCAGAGGCGGGAAGAAGTATGTCTACATTTGAGGGGAGGTCCAGGCCTGCGCTCCCCCTGGTGGCATGGTGTAAATTAAAAACGGAGCGGGGTTCTGGGAAGACGCCCGAGGTTGTGACTGTGGGGCTCGGACTGCCCCCAAACAGGAGTTTCCCCGACTGATTTATAGGCTGGCCGTTAATATCAGTCTTAGATTTACATTCCCTAGCCCAATGAGTTCCTCTTTTACATTTTGGACAGACGCCAGGGGGTTTTCGATTTCGTGGCTCGTCCGCCATCAAAGGCAGGGAAGGACAAAGGCGCGTAACGTGTCCAATCTGTCCGCAATTAAAACACTTTGTTGTGTCTTCTCACGAGCAAGTTCAGCCCACCACATAGAAAATTGTAAATATTCTGCAGGACACAACAAGGAACGGGCGAGTATAGCCCAGTCTGGAGGGGCCCGATTATCAAAATGACGAGCTAGACCAGAAAGAGCCTCGATCCCAAAAGGGGATTGGGGACCCTACAAAGATACGGCTTTTTTCATTTGCCCAATGTCATCAATAGGAAGACCTTCATATCTATTTTGAGCCCCAGGGGCTCTAATAATAGGAAAAGGAAAAAGAGGATCCTCATCCTCGGTATCTGAAAGCTCTTTTAAATTCAATCCAGACAAAAGAGAAACCAAATTCGGCCGGTTCGAAGGTAGGCGTTTTACTTTCGCTTTCCCCGAGGGTCATAGCTTACCTTGAGGAGTGTCTCTTCGCTATGGGAGGTAAAAGAATCCTCCACCACAGGGGCGGACGGGAGTGGGGAAGCAGTTTTGGTTTGTAAAACCTCAGCCTGTACTTGTTCAATCTTAGTTTTTTGTTCCTCAGGTAACTCATATTCCTAAATGGATTGTCGAGCCGTGTCTTCCCAAGTTTTAAGAGGAACCTTCTCATCCTGATAGGGAGTAAGGATGGCCTTTACAATGGCCCACAAAGCCCAGACATCTACAGGGATATTTTCACCTTGGCGATAGGCTCGCTCCACACTAACTCTATGCCGTACCTCCACATCAAAAGTACCTTCATCAGGAAACCAAGGATTATATTTCAGTACAACACTCAAACAATGATCTATACGTTCTTGAGACATTTTTATTCCTTGCTGTTTTAAAAGGCAGTGAATTAAAGTAGAAAAGGGAGTAGACTTACCTTGTCCCACGACCCTGTGATATGTACTAACCTCAATAGGCGAAGACACGGCCAACGTCCCCAGATTTTCAGGTATCGGGGTTCTCCACTCGCAGGGACCATTCTCCAGGTCCCTGTTCGGGCGCCAATTGTTGTTCGGCGTGGAGAAAATAGGGGCCGAGAGTGGAGGGCGGCAAAGAGACAGAAGCAGGACACAGGGGGTCCTGAAGACCAGCAGGACGTTTATTCTCGGGTCCTACATCTCTTCTATAGTACTTA
The DNA here is from genome assembly GCF_053883595.1 of Heterocephalus glaber. NCBI lineage: Eukaryota > Metazoa > Chordata > Mammalia > Rodentia > Bathyergidae > Heterocephalus > Heterocephalus glaber. The sequence goes on along the minus strand of NW_028258212.1, from coordinate 1,022,659 downwards.
CAGCGGTTATTTAAGGCGAATGCATAAACAGCAGGTGTTGTTTAATGTTTTCTTCTCTATGAATGCACTCTAATCTCTACAGAAACGGGCCGAGACACTTCTCAGGATGTTCCCATCCTTGAACCATTCCTTCAAGGGAACCAAGGCAAGACAAACAGGATTGCAGCTATGGGAAGTATGACAGGGGGCGTGATCTCTTCTTGGAGCAGAGTCAGCAGCACAAGCAAACTATCTGGGGAATGACCTCTCATCTCCTTCGGCCACAGCCTGCCGGGCCTGCAAGATGAGTAAGCTTGAATGCGTGACTTTACCAAGAGGCTCTTCCCTTAACTCCGTGTCAGATAAACACCATGGAATTATCACTGAGCAGAAATGCTGTGAGTGCAGTGAGAGTAAGGTTTCAGCAGGCAGACATTTCCCTCTTGTAATGAGAAAACTCCCAGAGGAGAAACAGCCTTTGAATGAAATGGAGATGAGAAAGTATTTTCCAGGAGGCTAAATTACACTGTGCATCAAGAAATACGTATAGGAAAGAGACCATAAGGTCAGTAAGCATGTGAGTGAATTTTGCAGTAAGCCAAGCTTACTATGTATCAGAAAAGAGATACTGGAGGAGAACTCCAGGAATGTAGTGAATGTGGGAAAGCCTTCAGCCACAGACCTCCCTCATCCTGCATCAGAGGATGTGCAGAGGGGAGAAGCCCTGTGAATGCAGTGAGTGTGGGAAGACCTCTGGCTGTAGATCAGGCCTCCCAGTACACCAGTGGACACGTATCAGGGAGAAGCCCTGTGAGTATGATGCATGTGGGAATATGTTCTGTGAGAGGTCAAATCTCTGTGAGCGTCAGAGGACTCAGGGGAGAAACCCTTCGAGTGTAAAGTATCCGAAGGCCTTTGATGATAGGTCGACTCTCATTGCACTAGTGAGTGCACACTAGGGAGAAACCTTATGTGTGTAAGGAGCGCAGGAAAACCTCCCAGAAGCAGAGCAGATAACGCACACAAGGAAGAAGCCCTACAGGTGTAACCAGTGTGAGAAATCCTTCTCTGTGAAATCAAGACTCAGAGAACACCAGAGAACTCAGGGGAGAAGCCCTTTGACTGTTCTGAGTGTGAGAAAACTTCCTACCACAAGCCCTCCCGCACAAAGCGTCAGAGAACCCACACTCGTGAGAGGCCTTAGGAGTATAAGGGATGTGGGAAGTCCTCACCCACACTCCGGGGAAACTCTTGGTTTCCCATGAAACCTTCAGTAGACATCAATGAGGCCTCATAGACGAAACCCCCACTGGTTTCCTGGAGACTGAGAAACATTTCCCTTCAAATTGGATGACCTAGGGTGGGCATGGGCCACCTAATAAATATGAGAAACCTTTGCCCAGATGTGACATTTTCTTGAACAGCAAATAACTGATATGTTTTTTTAGAAAATTGATATAGAAAACTTATTAATATCTTTAAGATTTTATGTTAATAACAAAAATTTAAATTATCTTTTTTTTTTTTTTTTGGAACCACTGAGCTAAATCTCCAGCCCTAAAGTATCTTTTATGTTTTTGTGGTGTTTTGGTTTTTTTGGTACCGGGGATTGAACTCGGGACCTTGCGCTTGCAAGGCAGGCGCTGGAACCACTGAGCTAAATCCCTGGCCTGGGTATTTCTTAATCTATTCAAGTTGACACCACAGTTAACTATCCCAGCAGTATATGCACACTTTTTTCTACGCAATTTTATCTATAGTTCTGTGTAAGGTTCTCCGTCACCATTGAGAATAGATCCATCACCATAATGATTCTGAATGTTGCTCTTTTATAACCACACCTACCTCCATCTCTTTTAAACCTTCCTAACTTCTGGCAACTACACATCTCTTCAGCATTTCTAAAATCTTGTCACTTAAAAAATGTTACGTAAGTTGGGTGTGGTGGTGCATGCCTGTGATCCCAGCACTTGGGAGGCTGAGGCAGGAGGATCACTTCAAGTTCGAGGCCAGCCTATACTACACAGTATGTCCCTGTCTCAAAAAAAAAAAAAAATTACATGAGCCAGGCACGGTGGTGGCACATGACCTTGTGATCCCAATACAGCCCTCCACTCTGGGAGGCTGAGGAGGCAGGATTGCAAGTTCAAGCCTACCCTGGGCAACTTAGCAAGACCTTGTCTCCCAAAAGGCCTTGGGATGTAGCTTATTATAAAGTCCCTAGGCTCAATCCCCAGTACGCACCCCCAAATTATATTACTTTTCTGTTGCTATGACCAAATACCTGACATATACAGTTTAAAAGAGAAAAAGGTTTATTTTGGTTCATGGTTTCAAGAGGTTTTTGCCTGAGTCACCTGGCTCTATAAGGCAGAGACATCATGGCAGAAGAGTGTGTGGCAGAGAACACAGCTTACTTCATGGTGGCTGGGGAGCAGGGAGCAGAAGAGGAGCCAGAAAGAAAGGGATCAGGGACCAGATACAGTAGTCCTGAAGGCCTGTTGGGAGCAACGCTACATAATTCTAGGGATAAATCATTTGGTTAGCCTAGTTCTCTTGCCTACAGCCCAGCTACAGAATAACTCCAGTTTGGCCTCGGGTCACAACTGAGACTTCAGTGATCCAGTGATGCTGTGATTCTCCCGGACAAGAAACATCCTGGGAGAACAAACATCTGCTCAGTTCCTCATTGTTCTTGGACTGATTAACATCTTGTTTGCCGGAGATGTACTGAACTCTCTGCAAGCTTTCTGTTACACCTTGTTTATCCCAATGTGAACTATTGAACGCTCTGCAAGTCATCTGTTACATTTGTTTCTCCCGATGTACTGAATAAAAGGTGTGGTAAGCTGGGGGCTTTTGTCTTTGCTGCCCAGAGCAGCACTGATCAGACCCAAAGCTCAGCTTCTTCTCGGTCTCATTTTTCTACCTTTCCTGTAATTCGCCGTGTGCTGCCGTGGCTCGCAGGAGACCAGGACTCACTGCAGAGGTTCTGGTAACGTCCCCTTCCCCTGTCCCCTACAAAGGCCACATCTCATGACTCACAGACACCAGCACAAGTGTATCATACTAATCTAGGCATCTATCAACCAAGTGAGTTGGTAAGATTAACTGTCACATTATATGAATGAAGTCCTATGAGACGTAGGACATAATTATTTGGAGTTTCATTTAACCACATTTTTGAGTGAGTGAAAGGATAAAAAGTAAAATCAGAAAAGGCAATGGACACATGGGGCAGAGTTCAGAGGAAAACAGGGACAAGCTTATGGGAGTCCTTACCTGGTGAAATTGCACAGAATGCTCCACCTGCTTCCAGCATCAACTGTGACAACACACAGGAAGTGTTGTCTAGAGACTGCAAAGTGCCCTACAAGCAAGCACTGACATTGAGGATTCACAGGAGGAGGTCAGCATGGGCCTTGTTATTTTCAGAAACATTTGAGGCACATCAAGCATTCATAGGGAGTTGTGGGAATACACTTCCAAATTCCCAGGGACCAGCCTGAGGGCAGCCTTGTAAACAGGCCTTTTGAAGGATGCTAGCCTCAAGCTTGCTCTGCTAACCTGTTTTGCACACCTACTGCTCAAACTGGTGGGGGATTTATTCCTGTGTTGGATTTCTTTTTTTTATTTTGGTACCAGGGATGGAACTCAGGACCTTGCACTTGCAAGGCAGGCGCAGTGGCACTGAGCTAAATCTTGGCCTTCCTTGGATTCCTGTCAATGCTTTCCTTACATTTGACATGATCATATGGTTTTCTTCATTAACCTGTTGGAATGGTGGGTTGTACAATGGCTTTCCTGGCCATGATGTATAACTCTTTTATACATTATTGAATTTGGTTGGTGAAAATTTGTTTCATTTTTTTGGTGTGTAAGTTAATTAGAGTTATTTGTAGGGGTCAGCCCATGAGTTTTCTCCTGACTGGAGGATGAATAACAAAAAGACACAGAATTAATTTAGAATAAGGCGACCAGAGGGCTCTCTGCCTCTAGTGCCCAGGAGCTTGGCTCAACTAGCTTTTTTTTTTTTTGTACTGGGGATTGAACTCAGGACCTTGCGCTTGTGAGGCAGGTGCGGTGCCACTGAACTGAATCCCTGGCCCTCATCGAGCTTTTATTCACTTAGACATGGGAGCAAGCAATCAGGGTAATAGAAGATTCATCTACTTCCTGTTATCCATAACATATATCCAGGTAAACAACCAAATCTCTGCTATATAGACTCTTCTCTAGGACTTGTAACATGCTAGGATGTCTACGTGTTGGCAAAGGAAGCACAGCCTGTTGCTTTTTTCCTGTATATTCCCAGAGAAGGTCAATTAAGCTTTGATTCTCATTATCTGGTCTCCTACATTTCCCCCTTTCTATTTTGGTATTAGCAGCAGTTGGGCCTATTTCATATGTTATTTGGTTCCTCTGTTTCTTAAATCTTGCATCTTTCAAACGACTAGTGATGTTGAACATTTTTTCATATAATTATTTGCTGTTTCTACTTCATCTGTGAAGTGTCTATTCATTTCAGATGCCCATTTTTGGACTGGGTCTTTAAATTTTGGGGGTCTGATTTTTTGAGTTCCTTATATATACTAGATAGTAGTCCTTTGTCTGAGGAACAGCTGGCAAAAAATTTTTCCCACACTGTGGGTTGTTTCTTCACTCTTTTGGTGGTTTCTCTTGCTGTGCAAAAGTTTTTTAATAAAACGAGATTGCAGGGCTGGGGATGTATTTCAGTGGTGCCACCACCTGCCTTATAAGTGCAAGGTCCTGAGTTCCATCCCCGGTACAAAAAAAAAGATGAGATCCCTGTTGTTGATTCTTTGTAATAGTTCCTGTGCAACTGAGGTTTTGTTCATGAGTTTTAGTGTGTGGTGAAAGATATGAGTCTAGTTTCAATCTTCAGCATATGGAAAGCCAGTTTTTCCAGCACCATTTATTCATTTATTTTTTTGGTACCGGGGATCAAACTCAGGTCCTTGTGCTTGCACAGCAGGCAGTGAGACCATTGAACTAAATCCCCAGCCCTCCAGCACCATTTATTAAAGAGGCTGTCTTCCAGTGAAGGTGTTTGTCTCCTTTGTCAAAGATAAGGTGGCTGAGTATGTCTGGAGTTTTTCTGTATCTCCTAACCTGTTTCATTGATCCTCAGGTCTGTTTTTTGCCAGTACCATGCTGTTTGTTTGTTTTTTTCTGGTACTGGGAATCAAACTCAGGACCTTGCATTTGCCAGGCAGGTGCAGTGCAACTGAGCTAAATCCCTGGCCTTATCTTGCTGTTTTTATCACAGTAGCTTTGTGGTATAATTTCAAGTCAGGGATTGTGATGCTACCTGCCTTGCCTTTGTTGCCTAGAATTATATTTGCTATTCTAGGTCTCTTCTGGTTCCAAATGAATTTTAGGATTTTTTTTTCTAATTCTGTGAGATATGCTGTGAGATATGTTGGAATTTTGATCAGAATTGCATTAAATCTGTATAACAATTTTGGAAGTATGGCCATTTTCACTATATTAGTTCTTCCTACCCAAGAACAAGAGGGATTGAACTCAGGGATTGAACTTGTGCTTGTGAAGCAGGTGTGGTGCCACTGAGCTAAATCCCTGGCTCTTTCCCTTTTCTGATATCCTCTTCAATCTCCTTTTTCAGCATGCTGTAGTTTTCAATGTAGAGGTCTTTTACTTCCTTTGGTAGATTGATTCCTAGGTATTTCATTTTTTTGGATGCTATCATGAAAGCTGTTGTTTCCTTAATTTCTCTCGTAGTGAGTTTGTTATTCATGTACAGGAAGGCTATTAATTTTTGAGTGTTGACTTTATATCTAGCTATGCTACTTAATTTTTTTATGCTACTTAATTTGATTATTAAATCTGGAGATCTTTGGGTGGAGTTTTTGGGTTCTTCTATGTAGAGTATCATGTCATCTGCCCATAATGATAACTTAACTTCTTCCTTTCCTATCCTTATTCCTTTTATTTCTTTTTCTTGTCTAAGTGCTCTGCCTTGTGTTTCCAGAACTATATTGAATAAGAGTGGTGACAGTGGATGTCCTTGTATTGTTCCTGATTTTAGAGTGAAAGCTTTCAGTTTCTGTCCATTTAGTATGATGTTGGCTGTTGATTTGTCATGAATGGCTTTTATCAGATTGAGATAAAGACCATCTATTCCAATTTTCTGTAGGTTTTTTTTAAAATCATGAATGGATGTTGGACCTTGTCAAATGCTTTTTCTGCATCTATTGAAATGATCGTGTGGTTTTTGTCCTTAGATCTGTTAATATAATGTATTACATTTATTGATTTGAATATTTTTAACCATCCCTGCATCCCTGGCATGAATCCTACTTGGTCATGATGTATAATCTTTATGATTTTCTGCATTCTGTTTCCCAGTATCTTATTGAGGATTTTTGCATCTGTGTTCATTAGGGAGATTGGCCTGTAGTTCTCTTTTTTGGTTGGATCCTTCTCTGGTTTTGGTGTCAGGATAATGCTTGCTTCTAGGAATGAATACGGGAGTATCACCTCCCTTTCAATTTCTTTCTTTTCTTTTTTGTACCAAAGATTGAACTCAGGACCTTGCACTTATGAGGCAGGCAGCGGAATAACTGAGCCAAATCCTTTCAATTTCATTAAAGACTTTGAGAAGTAGCAGCATTAGATCTTCTCTAAATTTCTTGTAGAATTCAGCAGTGAATTCATCAGGGTCTGGGCTTTTCTTTGCTGGTAGGTTTTTAATTACATCTTCAGTTTCATTGGCTGATATTGGTATATTTAGAATTTTTATATCTTCCTGATTCAGTATTGGTAATTCATATGTATCTAGGAATCTGTCCATTTCTTCTGTGTCTTTCATCTTATTTGAATACAGGTTCTTGAAGTAGGTATTGATGATCTTCTGGATTTCTGTAAGACCTGTTTTGATTTCACCCTTTTCATTCCTAATTTCATGGATTTGACTCTTTGCTTTTTTTTTTGATAAGGTTGGCTAAAGGTTTGCCAATTTTATTTAATCTTTCAAAGAACCAGCTCTTCAATTCATTGATTCGTCTTTTTTTTTGGTTTCCATTGCATTACTTTCTGCACTAATTTTTATAATTTCCTCCCTTGTATGAGCTTTTGGCTTGACTTGCTCTTTTTTCTAGAAGCTTGAGGTTCAACATTTTTTTTTTTTTTTTGGAACCGGGGATTGAATGCGGATCCTTGTGCTTGCAAGACAGGTGGCAAAACCACTGAGCTAAATCCCTGGCCCAACATTAGATGGTTTATTTGAGCCCACTCTGTTTTGCTGATATGGGTATTCACTGCTATAAATTTCTCTCCTAGGATTGCTTTCATTGTATCCCATAAGTGCTGGTATGTTGTATTGGCATCATCTTTTAATTATAGAAACTGTCTAATTTCTTCTTTAACTTCATCTGAGACCCATTGGTTGTTCAAGACATATTCTGATTTTATACCTAAATATAGTTCATGACTTTGATGGTACTATACATAGTATTTTAACTTTTAAATGTTTGATGCCAATATACTGAGCTTATATTCTTTGACTTTACTAACTCATTTTTTACTTTAAAAATTATCAATACTTTTTTTTTTTTTTTTTAGACAGGCTCTTGTTATGTAGTTCAGGCTGACCTTGAACTATGTAGTCCTGGCTGGCCTCAGACTCATGGGGATCCTCCTGCCTTAGCCTCCCAAGTGCTGGGCTTATAGGTATGCACCACCGTGCCTGGCCAAAATTATCATATACTTCTTATATTTTCTGTATAGACAAAAATATCACAACAAATAGATTGTTTTCTTTCAAATTTTGCATTCCTTTTCTACCTATTGCCTTAGTGCACTGGCTGGGACATTGGGTACAGTGTTGACAAGCAACGAGTATGCGTCTTTGCCTTATCCCCTATTTTAGGAGGAAAGTGCTCTTATTTCATTATTTAGCATGGTGTCACATGTAAGTTCTTCCATAAATACTCTGTGTTAGATTGACAAAGTTTCCTTTAATTCCTAGTCAACTGAGAGTTTTATCATGCATGGGTGGTATTTTCTCAAATTTCTCTTACATCTTTTTTTTTGTACCGGGAATCAAAACTCAGGGCCTCACGTTTGCCAGGGAGGCACTGTGCTGCTGAGCTACATCCCTGGCCAATACTGTAGCTTATATATAATAATATGAAATATAATATAGTTCATATAGTAATATGAAACGCTAAAATACTTTTTCTTTTGGCAGTACTGAACTACACACCCAACCCTTTTTAAAGTTTTGAGACCGTCTCAGTAAGTTGCTCAGGCTGGGGTTGAACTTGCCATCCTCCTGCTTTAGTCTCAGAGTTCTGGGATTACAGGCATGTGTTACCGCACTCAATGAACACTGCTTTTTGAATGCTAATGCTACTGTGCATTTCTAGAATAAACCTTATTTCATCATGATGTAATGCTATTATAGATTGCCATTTTCAAAACAAGTTTCCACATCTGTGTTCATGAAATTCTGATCTGATGTTTTTGGTACCGGGGATCAAACTCAGGACCTTGCACTTGAGGGGCAGGCGGCAGAACCACTGAGCTAAATCCCCGGCCCTGATTTTTTTCTTTTGATGTACTTTCTGGCTTTGGGAATTGTGTTACGTTGGTCTCATCAACTGGGAAGTGATTATTCTGGTTAGATTTTGTGTAGAATCATATTTCCCTTACATGTTTGATAGAATTTGTGCCATCTAGGCCTGGACGTTTCTTTGTGAAATTTCATCAGCTACAAATTCAACTTATTGGGGCCGAGTTCTCTCTTCTCTTGTATATGTGCATTTGCCATAAAGTTGGTAACATTCCTTTATTACCCTTTTAACATCTGTAGGGTTTGTAGTGATGTTTCTTCTTTCATTTCTGATATGGAGACTTTTAATCAATATTTTCAGACAAGATCAGGTGCATTCACCTGGAATGAATGGTAAGGTATGGCCGTAGACTTATCAATCTTTTTAAAGAGCCAGGTTTTGATTCCATTGAATTTTCTTTATTGTTTGTACATTTGCAATATGATTTTTAGTTCCTGTCTTTTATCATCCCCATCTCTGCCTGCTTTGTGCTAAATGTGCTTTTGTTTGTTTGTTTTTTTGGTATCAGGGATTGAACTTGGGACCTTGTGCTTGCAAGGTAGGTGGTGGAACCGCTGTGCTAAATCTCCAGCTGAAATCTGTCTTATCTAAAATAAGCATATGCAGGCAGCATAAACTATGTCTGCTTCTGTTCTGATAGCTGCCCTTCCATCTTTAATTTTTTTTTGGTACTGGGGATTGAACTCAGGTCCTTGCACTTGTGCAGCAGGTGGTGAAACCACTGAGCTAAATCCCCAGCCCATTAATTTTTTTTTTTTTTAGGAGTCCTGCCAATGCCCAGGCTCCAGTGGTCCTCCTGCCTACTCCTCCAGAGTAGCTGGGACTACAGATGTGCACCACCCCAGCTTCTATCTTCCATCTCTCATTTTCTGAGATTTCACTTGCTAGTGATCTTTCTCTTGATCTTTCTTGCTATGGTTTTATGAACTTAAGAATATTTTTGTAGCATTTCAATGCTGTCTTGAGAAATCAGACATGTTTAACAAAAATACACTGGCTACCACTTTCTCTGCTTTAGTTTTCTAAGCCTCAACAAAGTTTCTGCAGCCTCTGGTAATCAGCCTCCACATGCTCCCTACACTGGGGAGAAACAGTTCTGCCTGGAACTTAGCTCTCAGAATCACCCTTCAGTGCCAGCTGTACTCTGGTACATACTTTGGGCATGTTGCTTTGGACCTTACTTTGCTTTCAGCCTGGAGGTACCCCAATAAGCTGGCTGCATTCAGGAAAAATAACGATGTTCCTGAGGGGCTACCTGGGGCAGGTGTGTGTCTGTTCAAGACTTCTGTTAAAACAGTGTATGGGGTCCACTAGAGGAGTAACTCTTCTCCAGCTCCTTATTGTGTGGCCACAAACTGTACATTTTGGCATTAAACACAGGAAATTTTCACATCCATTGTATCTCCAACGTTTATCCCTCCCAACATAAAATGGATGTAATATATAATCAGAGTTTAAGGGAGGCTACTTGGGACTCAAAGGAGATATAAAAAACACAAGGCACATCATCTGAAGAGAAACAAGAGTTCCAATTTTGCACAGAATATGAACAAAGGAAAACATGCCCAGCCTGGATAAATATAAAGTTCTTGCAGTTAAAAATGCTGAGTGGATATGTAGTTCTAGTAACACTGGCTGAACTGAAATGTAGACATTTTACTCTACCCACATGAAGGACCAGAACACCCTACCCGATGTGCAGCATAGCCAAGTGCTTGGTGTTTTGAATGAATGAATGACTTTTCAGTGAGGGCACATATCTGGTACTGGGGATCAATCTGACTGACCCTTTATCTTTCTCCTTTGAGGAACAGAAAGGCAAGAGATACATTAGAAACACAGAAGTCCTCACAGCACTAGAGACCTGGCCCGGCCGCGTTACGGGTCTGGGTCCTTCCTGTGCACACGCTGGTGGATGTGCAGGTTGGAGCTCTGGCTGAAGCCCCTGCCACACTTGCTGCACTCATAGGGCTTCTCCCCGGTGTGCACACGCTGGTGGATGAGGAGCTTGGAGCTCTGGCTGAAGCCCTTGCCGCACTTGCCACAGTGGTAGGGCTTCTCCCCTGTGTGCACCCGGAAGTGGATGCGGAGGTCCGAGCTCTGGCTGAAGCCCTTGCCGCACTCGTAGCACTGGTAGGGCTTTTCGCCAGTATGGATGCACCGGTGGATGTGCAGGTTGGAGCTCTGGCTGAAGCCCTTTCCACACTCCCCGCATTTGTAGGGCCTCTCCCCGGTGTGCACTCGCTGGTGGATGTGCAGGTTGGAGCGCTGGCTGAAGCTCATGCCGCACTCCTCACACTCATAGGGCTTCTCCCCGGTGTGCACACGCTGGTGGATGTGCAGCTTGGAGCTCTGGCTGAAGCCCTTGCCACACTTGTCACACTTGTATGGCTTCTCCCCTGTGTGGACCGAGTGGTGAATGAGCAGGCTGGAGCTCCTGGTGAAGCCCTTGCCGCATTTGTCACACTTGTAGGGCTTCTCATCAGTGTGGATGGCTTGGTGGACAAGCAGGCTGGAGCTCCTGGTGAAACCCTTGCCACACTGTGTACACATGTAGGGCTTCTCTGTGTGGCTCCTCTGGTGTAGCAGGAACTCTGACTTCTGACTGAAGTCTTTTTTGCACTGGTCACATCTGTGCAGCTTTTCTGCAGTGTGGGTGTTTGTGCCGGGACAAGCATCTGGGCTGGTGTGCAGCATCTTCCCATGTTCAGCACAGTGACAAGGCTTCTGGTCTGTGTGAGCTCTCTGGTGGCTGTAGCTGACCAACTGTGACCTCCACCTTGAAATGTCTTTTCGGTTACAGACAAAGGGATCTGAAGATTCTTTCACCAGGCCACTCTGGCAAGTGGCTTCACCACCAACCAGTGGTGACACTGGCTCTGTTCTATCAGATGCAAGTTTAACTTGCAGGTTTTCAGAACCCAGGGCCATGGGAGGGCTCTCTCTCCTCACAACCCACCTCTTGGTGCTCTCTTCAGGTGGAAAAAGACCTCTGGTCTCCTGAGGGTCTTGGGGCTCATTCTTACACAGTTTCCTAGGGGAGTCTTGTGTGGCCATCTGGGACTGTTAAAGACAGGTAGTTTTCACTTTCAATGTTTGTAAAGTCACTGAAGAATCACCACACCATTCTTGTTTCTGGAAAATGACAAGATGCTTCTTTCCACTTCTGGCAGGGATCTAGCTCTTTCCCTGAGGAGTCACAATACAGACCCTACTCCCAGGTGCTAACTGGCCACTTCCTCTGAAATCAGGTGCAGGAAGCTTATGTATGTGACAGGTCCCAGAGTCCTTTGTTCCAAACACTCTCCACAGAATTCTCTTTCAAGTCTCCTAGGAAACAAACAAAGCTCAGTGATAAGAACAAAGGGTGGATTTTAATATTTCATAACAGAAAATTTGACTTGTCCTTACAGTCATGTCATCTGTGTTAATGTTACAAAGAGAGGAAGACCCGGGTTTGAAGACCTGGGTTCAAAGACACATGATCCCACTCTGCTTTTAACCACAGCCAGTGAAATATTCCTTTCCTAACCCTGACAAGGCTATGAATCCTATAACTTTTCATTCTAGTTCATTCTACTTTGATTAAACTTCCACTTAATTGGTATTCTACTTTATTAGGTATTGGGGATACAAGGAAAAAACCCCAGTGGCAGAGCACTCTACCTAGCATGTACAAAGCCCCGGGCTTGCTCCCTAACAACACCATGCCACCCTGCTGCCCCACACCACATACCACACACATGCGTGTGCATAATAGTGGTGTGAAGAATGCCCTGGAGGGGAAGCAGAGCCAGAGCAAAGGGCTTTATGTCTAGCACTGGGACCTATGGTTAACCCTTGCAGGGACTGAAACTATTAAAGGATTATAGACACCACTGGAAAGTTAAGATTTTAGGTAGAGTTGGCTACGATAGCAATTTGGAAGAAAAACAGTGAGAGTGATGGCTGTGGAGAGAAAAGAGTAGATTCTAAATCATGTAGTGAGAAACTAAGCCTAGAAGCCAAGGGAAAAGAGGCTCTGAGTGCACTCCCTGCTGGAGTGAGGGACTGGGTGCCATATAATCCGACAGGAAATGAATGAGGAAAAGGTTGGGGTTGGGAGGCAGACAAGTCTGACATTAATCTGAGGTGCTGGCTGGGGATTTAGCTCAGTGGTGCCACGCCTGCCTTGCAAGTGCAAGGTCCTGAGTTTGATCCCTGGTACTAGGGAAAAAAAAAAATCTGAGGTGCTGGCAAGGTGTGCTTAGCCCTGTCCAGCTGGAGCCCCGAGAGAACTGCCTTGCATGTTGGTTAAAATGATTCATGTGAATTATCCTACTATACTAAAACTGATAGAGAAGTGCTATATAATAAGATAGGGCTTGCCTCCATTTTTTTTCCCACAGAATGTTTTGCTTTGGAAATATAAGTTTGTGTTGCTGCCCAATGTATCAAAATGGTTTGTGACTGTTTGAATTGTGTGACTTTTCAGGACTGTTCTGTTAAACTCTGCTCTCTCACAAGAAGGTCCTGTTAAAATCTGCCCCTCTCAGGAATGCTCTGTAACTCTTCCCCTCTGCTTCATTGAGCATGCTTGCCTATCCTGTAGATCCTTACATAAGGAGGCTCTCATTTCTGGTAGGGAGCTCTGACTCCTCTGAGCCCGCCGGGGCCTCACTGGTGTAATAGTTTTTTTCCACCTCTTCAACTGACCATCGGATTCTTGAGTCTTCAAATGACAAGAGGCTGTGTTCCAGAGCTGCCACACTGAGCTGTAAAGCTCAGCTGTGGCTCAGAGCTGTGGCATTAGACTGCAACGCTGAATTGTAACTCTCAGCTGTGCCTCTGAGCTGTGGCACTTAGCTGTGACACTGAGCTATAACAGTTGGCTATAGCACTGAGCTGCTCTGCTCTGCCACAACAAAATGACAAAAAAGAAATCCCCAACAGTCTTGGGGAAAGAAAGGTTGCCACCAGCAGCAGAAATGTTGAGGACTCCTACATGGCAAAGCCAGATGGATTAAGAATGTCGAAAAAGCCAGAGAAAATATGCACAGTTTAAACCACACACAAGAAAGAGTGTTAGAGATTCTCTCAAGAAGGCTCATAAATTCAAATTGCAAATTCAGGATCAACAATGTGCACGCCTCCAGGCAGCCTCTGACCTGCACACTGTGACAAGGCAGAGGGCCTGGCCCTGGGACTGAGTACAGAGAGGCGACCTTCAGCAGTGTCTTCACTGGCCACCCACGGGATTCTGAGCCACTCCCCTGGGCCCCAGTTACAGAGGTATCCCCTAAAGTAACACACACACACCGAAGGCATCAGGGACCGACTGAGGATACCCAATCCCACATTGACCTAGGAATGCAGACTTTTGGAGAAACTCCAAGGTGACAATTTAAAAATATGTAAATGGAGGGTCAGGGATTTAGCTCAGTGGTTCACAAGCACAAGGTTCTGAGTTCAATCCCCCCCCAAAAAAATATGTAAGTGGAAAAAAAAAAGGAGGGGGACTAATGAGGCATAATTTCAAGAAATAAAGAAGAAATATAATTTTAAGGGTACATAATTAAAATCCTAGAGAAAGTGGAGAGAATAATGCATTTAAATAAAATCTAATAAAATATCAACACACTGCTACCAAAATAATCATAATTCTTCTAAACTAATAAAGTGATTGAAATGATCTAAACTGCTATTATGTGGATCCCAAGTGATAGTGCTATAGAATGCTGAGGGCTCATCTGTTCCTAAGGCAGCAAGGCCGACAGGACTGTCAGGCCTCCTTGTCCAGGACTGCAACCCAGACCAGGAGGAGAGTAAAACGGAAACAGTGACTCAGCCCAGGGATTCCCCAGAACACGGCCTTAAAAGATAGACATGGAAAGATGGAAGACAAAGGCCCATTTCCTAGGAGAATGTTAGAACAGTAAAGGTCAAGCATGAGAGAATGATCAAGGAAATAATAAAAAACCAAGTGTTTCCCAGAACTCAAGACTTAGGGCCCACTGAGTGCTAAACCCGATGTGTGAAAAGATCCATAAGTAAGCATACCCTTGTAAGGTGTGTACACTACAAGAAAAACAAAAAACCCAACTACTCCTCTCCCATAAAACCCTACAAGCATTCCCACAGGAAGCCAGATTATGTACAATTAAATGTGAATTACAGAGACACTGAACTCTTAGGTGGCAGTACTGGAGACCTAATGATAAACAATGTTATCTGCAAATTTTAGAGGCAAAGTGATTGTGAAATTAGAATTCTATATCTAGTCAATCAACTATTTCAATGGGAGGAAAAAAAATACATGCTTTTTCAGACAATAAAGGATTCAATTGCTGAAACAATCACTCAGAAATGAACTGTAGCAATTTTTTAAATTAGAAAGATGCATGATTTAAGAAATATAAGTAAGCAAATATTTCAATAAAATACCTAGTTAGGTTCAATCAATTATTTATACATAAAAAAATAACCAAAACTCCACAATATTAGTATGGAAAGAAAATCCCGCCGAATAAGATATACTTTAAAAAGTGTCAGCTGTTGTACCAGACACCTTCATCTGGTATTAGCAAGCTATAGTGGCACAAGCTTCTGGGCCCTCTCTAATTCGGCTGTGTTACATTGGAAGTAGTCTGATCAGCTAAGTTCACATCCAGCCAAGTTCACATCCAGCCAAGGTCAACTCCACTTTAGCTAAATTCTTCCCCTCTGAATTAACTGTTTGTTCTCTTCAGCAAAGATGTGTTTGTGCCCTCATTCTACAGTGCTGCCTGCTTGATACTTGTTATCACCAGGTGTCCCAAGGCCTGCTCAGTTTCCCCCCTTCCCACACTTGTGATGAATAAAACACTGGATGTCCTTTGTCTTTGCTGCCCAGAGCAGCTTAGATCAGCCCAAAACTCAGTTTCTTTCAAGTCTCTGTCTCTGTGTTTAATTCCTGCTCTCCCATCTTGTGGACGTTGTACTGGCTTGGAGGAGGCCAGGACCACTGCAGGGGTCTCTGGCAACTCCCATTACCCTTTCCCCATAAGCTTTGGGATAGGGGATTCTAATCACAGTATACTACTTTCTGGCAACCCACTGTTATATCATGAAAGTAACATTGGCATTAATTACTGAAGGCATGGACACAGGTTCTTGGGAGGATGGTCACATTAGAACAGGTAATATTAAAACGCTGTATTTTCATCTATGATATGAAGAAGTCAACAGAAAATATCAAGTCCTGCTAAAATTAGAAATGGTAGTACATCACAATACCATATATTCAGATTTAACTGATACTGTGGGAGCATTTTCCACCTTTTATAGTACATGAAAACAACTGATGACAGGATGCTGGTGAGCAGAAGGATGGCCACGCTGCCAGCACCTGGCAGAGTTGCTCAGGTGTGCATGTGGAGTCTCAGTGGAGGTGACCGTCTCCAGGCCGGCAGGGCTGTGGTGTCTGAGTGAGGTTGTGCACTGTGACAGCTTGCAGGACCACAGGAGTTAGGGGTGTGATTTTCACAGTGTACCTTTCCACACTTTTGAAAACCAGGTGTTATAGTTTAGATCTAAAGTGGCCTCCAAAGTCTGATCTTTAAAAGCTCATTAGATAGAGGACGTCACACAGCTGGCTTGCTTCTGGGAGGCGAGGTCAGGTTAGAGGAGACAGTCACTGTAGGCATCAGTGTGGGCATGGCCTTGAAGGGTGTATCTCCCTCCTCAGCGCTTCCTTGATTCTCTCTGCTTCCTGTCCTCCATGCACCTGTGCCATTATGTTCTGCCTGAGAACCAACTAACATTGAGCCAAAATAAACCTCTCCTCCCTTAAGCTTTGGGCATTGGGTATTGTGTCTCCAACACAAACAGTAACAAAGATACCATGTGAATGCACTTTGTGTGTGTGTGTGTGTGTGTGTGTGTGTGAGAGAGAGAGAGAGAGAGAGAGAGAGAGAGAGAGAGAGAGAGAGAGAGAGAAAGAGAGAAACAGCTGTATAAGCACTTCGTTTAGAATGAAAAATAGGATCACAACTGAGCACCTTTAGAAGCCTTGCTGTGGCCCCAGGGGCAGCAGAGCAGGGAGTGTTGTTTTGTTAGAAGCCTTTCCATGCAATATGTTTACCTGGGTGCATGCGTCCTGTGTTTACAAATTTTAAAATAAGGGGAAGAAAAAACAAAAACAGAAAAAACAACAACAAAAAGAAAAACCAAAACAAACAATGAAAAAGGAAAAAGAAAAACTGGGGCTGAGGATTTAGCTCAGTGGTTTCATCGCTTACTGCACAAGCACAAGGACCTGAGTTTGATCCCTGGTACCAAAAAAAAAAAAAAAAAAGAAAAAGAAAAACTGCAGTTTGGAACAGTTAAATTGTAAGGTAGGCTATTAAATGGTGAAGATACTGCTTCAACACCCTTACTGTGAATACCTGGGATGGCTAGTGGTGCAGAAACTATAGGTGTATGAATCAACAGGGGAGAAATTTTACTGATGACAAGGTTTTAATAATAAAACTTTGTGATGCCTGTCTTCAAAGATTAAAATAATATGCAGAATAACTATGCAGCATTAGAAAAGCACTGACATTTAGAAAAGGTCCTTTTATAGGGAGTTATAACATAACACTGTGTAAAACAGAAAAATGAAAAATATAGTATCATCTCATAAAATTTTATTTTTATTTTTTTGGTACCAGGGACGGAACTCGGGTCCTTGTGCTCGCGAGGCAGGCAGTGAAACCACTGAGCTAAATCCCCGGCACTCATAAAATTTTAATACATATACTTTGTGACCCTTAACTGAGATATGTCAACTTGATTAAGAAATGCCCAGGGAGTTAGTAAAGCACACTTCTAGTTGTGTCTGGGTGGCTGTGGAGGCACAGCCTTGGGGTCTATGTCCAGCCTCACTCCTCTTTGGCCTGTTCCCCTGCTCTGCTTCTTGGCCACCGTGAACTAAGTAAGCATCTTTGCTCCACTATGCCCTTCCACCATGATGTTCCTGCCTTGAGTCAGCCAACCACAGACTGATTTTCTTGAAACCATGGGGCAAATTACACCTCTTCCCCTTTAAGTTGTAGGTACTGGGTTTTGTGTCTCAGGAATGGGAAAGCTGACTGATACATACTTAAACATGGAGCACATAGGAAAAATGGGATACACAAACAGAGATTTCATTTCACAGTATGCTTGTGTTGTTTGATTGTTTTTAGAGTTTTATGTCCTACTAGCATAAAGCAAAAGTGCTGGACAACTATGTCCAATGATTTTTTTTTTTTTTTTGAGACAGGGTCTTGCTTTGTAGTCCAGGGTGACCTCAATCTTCAATCTTCCTGCCTCAGCCTCCCGAGTGCTGCAATTACAGGTGTGTGCCACTATACCTGGCCAAATGTAAGGGACTGCAACACTGATTATGCCCAAAGCAGATGGTAAGCAGTGCATGCTGCGAAGAGTTAACCTCTCAATTGGCTCGTTTTGAGAAGCAAGTCTGGCTGAAGCCTTCGTGCTGAGGTCAGAGTGACTTACCCAAATTCCATTCCCACAATTAAAACCTTCTTGACTAGAAGGACAATGATTTAATTATAACCATATAGTTTCTAATTTGAGTGCTTTGTTTTTTTCCTTTACAAGCCTTGGCTGCATTAGTTTCCATAGAAACTGCACATCCTTGCATTTAGTCCCATTCTTGCACATAGCTTGCCTTTAACCCAATGGATTACCAATAAATATCAATGTCGCGGACTGACCAGTGCCTTTGCTGAATAAGCACCATTGGCTGTCTTGGCTCCCTAGTTTCTCTGTCTCTTTAGTTCTTTTTTTTTTCTCAGCCTTGAGCCATTGCACCGAGCAGGAGAACCTACTGCAGAGGTCTCTGATAGCCTGTTATGTCCAATTTTATACCAGTGAAGAAGACACAGGGCAGATTTTGGAGCTGGCTGCCTACACCTTCCTCTTATGTGTCCTCTGCAAACCCATAGCAACACTGGGTCAGTGCGAGCATGCCATTGCCTACTGCATTTAACATAAACTCTCCTAACTGCCCTTGATAACATGAGCAGCCCAGCCCTGCCCACACTTCCCCCACTCTATCCTCAAGGAGGTGTTCTGGCCACACTGCCCATTCCAGGTCTCTACACTTCTTGCATGATTCTCTGCCTGAATAGCTATCTGTTTAAACCATTAATCCTTTAGCTCTCAGCCTAAATGTCACGTCAGAGGCTTCCCCAGACCTCTCCAAGACACAATCTTCACCTTAGCCCACCACATACCTTCCTTGTCTCACAGTACTGCTGTGTCCTTCACAAGACCTGCCAGATTTATAGGAATATGTTGTGCTCGTATAATGTTCCTCCAACAAGACCCTAAGAAATATTTTTTGTTTGCTCAACTCTGCTGCAGTCAGTTATTAAATATTGACTATGTATACATAGCACTGAAAATAGTTTCCATATCTCTGGGTTCCGATTCATGGATTCAAGCAATTGCACCCTGAAAATATTTCGGAAAAAAACTGCGACTGTATTGAATGTTCATAGACTTTTTTTGTTCATTAGTCTCTAAAGAATACAACAGAATAAGCATCTATATAGACTGCACTGCATTAGGTGTTGTAAGCACCCTCGAGATGATTACAAGGTGTGCATATGTTATATGAAGATACTATGTCATTTGATATGAGAGGCTTGACTAGCTTGGATTTTGGTATCTGCAGGGGTCCTGGAGCCAATTACTTACAGACAGTAAACACCAATGGTATCAGGTATGCTTCTTTTCCTCCAGGAGCCTGGCTGGAAACAAGGAAAACCAGGCTTGCATGTTGAATGGTTACAAGAAAACATGTAAGCAAGTCTGAGACTGTGAGATAAAGTTCCAAGAAGGGGTGAAGTAGAAGGGGGAGGTCAGAGGTTTCACACAGGCAATGGACTTCAAATAAAGTCTTAAAGGGCAAAATTAGTCAGGAAGCAGAGCGTGGAAAATCAAAGGTTATAGCCAAGGAAGCAAGAGGACCAAAGGAGAACAGATGAGGCTGGAAAGGAAGGTCAACTCCTTGGGTTAGACTCAGGGGACTGCTACTTCTGGGTCACACCAGGCAAGAAGAGCAGCCTGAAAGCCAGGCCAGGAGTTTAGAGTCTCCACATGAGACTGGACTCCAGCTTTATCTAGGGTGGTGTGATCCGTAACATTAAAGAGATAAGTCTTACTAGATCTACCTTGAGATCTGGAGATTAAAACATTAAGTACACCCTTTTTGGATGGAGCCTATGCGGGGCACAGCAGAAGGATCGAGAACAGGGACCCAACACAGACGAAGTGGTACTAGTGGGGAGGCTGTCCTTTATAAGAACCTGTACAGACTTTAGGAAACACCAAGGGCAGGGCCGCATTAACCACCTTGATTTGATGAGCACTAGTGGATACATGTACAGAAATATCCTACTGCACCCCACAAAAGTGCACTGAGTGTTAACACAAAATTTTAAAAAATGATCAAGTAGAGGGCTGGGGATTTGGCTCAGTGGCGACCCTGCCTGCCTCGAAAGTGCAAGGTCCTGAGTTCAATCCCTGGTACCAAAAAAAAAAAAAAAAAAAGATCAAGGAGATGGAAATGTTGACTACCCTGATCTGATCACACACTGTATACATGTACTGAATTACCTACCACACGGTATGCCATACATTTATATAATTAAAATAATTTTTACTTTCTGGTCCTCTTCAGCAGGCTTTGGCTGCGGGTGGCATGATTTCCTCTCAAGGTTTGTGGGCTAGAGCTCCTGTGCAGCCTGCCGCAGCTGGCACACACTTTATTCAAGAGAAGATGGTGGGTCGGAACATCCCTCTTCATCTGATACTGCATCTACTTTGACTGCAAGAGGCAAAGTGATCCCAACTTCAAGAACAGGCTTCATGAACGAAGAAAGAAACAGAAGCTTGCCAAGGAGAAAGCTGGGCTTTCCAAGTTACCTGACCTTAAAGATGCTGAAGCTGTTCAAAAATTCTTCCTTAGGGCCGGGGATTTAGCTCAGTGGTTCCGCTGCCTGCCTTGCAAGCGCAAGGACCCAAGTTTGATCCCCAGTACCAAAAAAAAAAAAAAAGATTGGTACAAAAATTCTTCCTTGAAGAAACATAGCTCGGTGAAGAGTTACTAGCTCAAGGTGAATATGAGAAGGCTGTGGACCATCTGACAAATGCAGCTGCTGTGTGTGGACAGCCACAGCAGTTGCTGCAGGTGTTACAGCAAACTCTTCCACCAGCAATGTTCCAGATGCTTCTCACTAAGCTCCCAACAATTAGTCAGAGAATTGTAAGTGCTCAGAGCTTGGCTGAAGATGATGTGGAATGAAAAACAAATCTGAAAATAATAAAATCTCAAAAAGATTTAAAAAAATTCTTAGCTTGGAAGTTGAACAGCTGTGGGGGAATAAGGGCAAATATGCTTGTTTATGGACTGTCCTACACTGAAATCTACCAAAGTTAATGTTTACTTTGTGTAGATCCATTTGTCTTTTTATTTTTCCCAGTGAAAAGTGTATTTTAATAGCCTTTTATTTTATAAAAACACTGTGAGTTACCAAAATGCGGATTTTGTTTATTCCTTAGACCTGCAGTTAAAATGTATATACAACATTTAAAAACCAAGGGCTTAGTTTTAAAAGATAAGCAAAAGGGCTGGGATTGTAGCTGAGTATAGAGTGCTTGTCAAATGTGCACGAGGCCTTAGGTTTGGCCCTAGCACCATGAAAAAGGAAAACAGTGAAAAAGTGTAGGAGAGTGGAGAATGTACATTTTTAAAGCTAGCACATTTTCTTATAAGTTAGATATGATTGTATTTTTGAATAGGGTGTTAAAATGAGACCCTTTCTCTCCATTTACTCTTAAAGATATGTGGTGTGCTGCTGTGCTGTACTAATGGCTCCACCTCTTCCCTCTTTATCAGTCTTGAACTATTTTATTTAAATCAACATACTTAATGTTTATGGATATTTATTTCCTTGTATTTTAACTACAAATAGTACTGGGAATTAGATAACATGTACCTAATCTCCCCATATGAGCTTCACTAGTTCATGTCTGGTCAGTTTCCTCATTTATAAAACCAGGGAATCACTGATTTTTTTTTTTTTTTTGTACCAGGTATCAAACTCAGGACCCTGCACTTTCGAGGCAGGCGACAGAACCACTGAGCTAAACCCCCGGCTCTCTCACTGATGATTTTTGATGTGTCCCTTTCAGCTTCTTGTTCTTTTGGTTCTGTTCAGCATCTTCAAATTCACCTTCGCCTGAGGAATGTATTTGGGCAACCAGGACTTGCATTTTTTTAATAGTCTGAATTTTGCATGCTTGGATGACTTAGTATTTCTGAACTGATCTTTTGATTTTCACCGGAATTAGTTCTGTGACTATGTAAACTTGAAAATTAACCTTTAAGGCAGCTGGATCATCTGCCTGTAGAAATGTCTGCCCCCTTTTGGCTTTCATCTGCTGTATGTTTCAGATTGATTAATATATCTCATACACTGACAGTGGGATATAATACTATTACTTTTACTCTCACAGTGAGTATTATCCGCCATTTCATAATTGAGTCAGTTTCAGAATTGAGAATAAAGATCTTTGGTACTTAAAGGCAGAAAAAAAAGAAAAAAAAATTTTAAACAGTTTGAGCCGGGTGTGGTGACACATGCCTATAATCCTAGCACTCAGGAGGCTGAGGCAGGAGGATCGCCAGGAGTTGAGGCCAGCCTGGACTATACAGTAAGCTCAGTATGGCCTGAACTACATAGCAAGACCTTGTCTCAAAAAAACAAAAACAAAAAAAGAGTACTCTTTAAACAGTGTTAATAAATTTAAACTTAAAAAAAAGAAAAGAAAAAGAACTGGTGGCTGAGGATGCAGCTCAGTGGTAGAACATATCCATGTGGCCAAGTTCAATCCCCACCACAAAAACAAAAACAACAACTGGTGTGAGATTTGCAGAGACTGATTATGAGGAAAAAGAAACTTAATAATAACTCATTTATATCTAAACTAGGGGACTGGAAGAACTTCAGTACTAATGAAAGTGAGGATGTGGTAAGTTAAACAAGGAAAAGAATGTTGAAGTTTTCCAATGCACTGAACGGGAAGTGGCCCTGGATATTTAGGGAGACAGGGGCCCCACCAAGCACACACAGTGGAGAAGAGTTTATGTGAAGTCAGGAAGGTAGAGACCCGGCTGTCAGAATGGAAAGGCCTTCCAGAGGTGTGTACAGGGGGCATACACAGGTGTTGTATGTAAGAGGGCTTTCTGTATACAAAGGCACACATGGTACACTTTCTCCATGGGTCACACCAACCCTATGGCCCGAAAAGGCCTCTCTGGGTACAGAGGAGAAACCCACACATTACACTGGCTTGTGGCAAAACAGCATACTGGACAAAGTCTTCCTCATTAGTACTTAATTTTTCTCAGAGGAAAGTTTAATTCAATGTCTCCTTGGGGATGGTGATTGACATGAAAGGCTGTGCCTACTGACTTTGTGACCGGACATACAGTGATCCAAAAGGGAACATGGGCTGGGTGTGGCTCAGGGGAAGCGCTGACCTGTGTGTGCAAGGCCTGGCTTCCATCCCCAGCATGGCAAAAACAACAAAACACAACACACAGCCCTCTAGGATTTCCAAATTTACAAGAAAAATGAACTTGCCGAGAAAGGGAATAAGAGAGAGGCCAGAGGAAACAGGACAAACACTTGGAGCCCCAGCTACTTGGGAAGGCGGGAAGACCACTTGAGCCAGGAGTTGGGGTAAAGGAGTGAGATGTGATCTCCAAAAACAGAAAACAAAACAACACAACACATGCCCAGCTTTCTCCTGGAAGGCAGTGGCTTCTGAGTGAACAACTCCAGCCCAGGCAGAGCGAGCCCTGATTATGCACGGTGTGGAGGGAACGCTGTCCACCCATCCCACCCGGGGTAGCAGCTCCCTGCAGTGCCTGCCTCCCCAGCCAGGATGCAAGGACAGCCAGAGCCCTGGTCACCAAGGCAGGAGGGCCAGGGCCCTGTTGGGAGTCAGGCAGGAGGACCCAACAGCCACGGACAGTGGTGTGCTTCTCTTTAGTTGTCTTTGCTTTCACTACAGAATGGCAACTTCACGTGGTTCAGCCAGGCAGGCAGGTGCTTGTCCAACTTCCCATCTGGTAAATTCTTCTTTTTAAAAAATTATTATCATGTTACTGGGGATTGAACTTGGATCCTTCACACTGAGCTCTACATACCTTTTCTAAGATGCACAATCGTTTCTTTGACAAATCTTCTTGTATTTAATGAGAAACTAATATTTTCACTATTTTAAATAACTAATAGTGTCTTTGGCCATGATTGTCAGGTGAAATGAGTGATTAATTCCTTAGGACAGATACCTAAAATTCAAGACAACACCTGAAAATGCTATTTGATTCAAAGTGTTTTCCAGAAAAAGTGCATCACTGATGACGCTACCTGTCCCTAGGTGAGAGCGCCTTACCCCACATTCTGACCACGTTTGGGAGGGCAGGAAGGCACAGGAAAGCAGAGCCAGCACAGGTGGGATGAGACGGGCTCAGGACACGATGGGAGATGTGAACGCAAAGATAAAAGTGAGTGCTGAGGACCACAATCTCCTGAAGAGGTAGCTGGGGACTGGTGGGACCACAGGTTGCACAGTCAGCAGAGAACACGTTAACCACAGCCACACACGGGGCTTCTTCCCCCCAGGGGCCTGCCTGGCTATCACTGCTGCAGTGCTGGGGGCTCCTGGAGCATGCTGTGCATTGCCTCATGGTCTCTGCTCTGAGAGCTCATCCCAGAGCCACATGGCAACTGGCTGACCGCAGAAAGCACAATGGGTCCCAAGCTGGGCTCGGGAGGGACAGACCAGATCTAGGCTGAGAAACCATTCACTCTCTAGTTCTTAGCACACCAGTGACAAGAAAGAATCGTCGGCCAGGGATTTAGCTCAGTGGTTTTGCTGCCTGCTGCGCAAGCGCAAGGACCCAAGTTCGATGCTCGGTACCAAAAAAAAAAAAAAAAAAAGAATGGGGCAACCAGGGTTCCACTCTGTTCTTACTGCCAAGCTCCTGCAGCCCTGCAGTCATAGCACCCTCTGGCTTCTTCTGGGTAGGGCCCAGGCACCCTCGCTCTGCCTCCACGGGGTCCACAGATGCATCACCGAGTGTTGCTGATTCCTAGAACATGAAGCACATCCATCCTCAGCCAGGGCAGGGGAGGCTGGTGGGGCTAGCACCAGGTCCCACTGCGGGCTGGGGTCAGGGAGCGGGCTGTGCAGCAAGATCCTCCCTTCACAATGATGTGGCCACTTCCATTTAAACCTGCAACCTGTGCATGTGAGCTCTCGCCTGGCTGCCTTCCACTGCCGCTGTACCCTTGTGGTCCCATTCCCACCACACTGCCACTTCCCAGTCTCCAGGTGCCAAGGAGCCCTTCCATTCCTGCCAGTGCAGCAACCACAAGCAGGGGGTGCCTTCACTACTGACCCTCTGCCATGTCTCCATACCCAGGTCTCTTCGCCATCCCCCAAGGTTGGATCCACACCCGCCTGTGCCTCTCCAGCTGCCAGCTGCCCCTGTACTGCCTCCTAAGCACATCTCTACGAGCTCCTGCACCTCAGTGTCTTACACAGCTGCCGGCCAGATGACCTTGGAGAATACCTACCAGGCCAGGCCAGGCCTGAGACCCTTCCAGGGCTTTTGAGGGGGCAGAGTACAACCCAGACTCATCCTGTCCCATGAGGACCTACAGATGTGGTCTTGGGTCCTTCTGAGCCTCAGCCACTGCTCTCCTCTGATACTTGTAGGTCCCAACCCACAACAGACTCCTTCTTAGCTCAGTGCCTGGGGGGCAGTGCCTACCCTGCCCAGAAAGCTTGCTCCCTGTTTTCTCATGCCATTCCTTCTCACAGGGTCTCAGCTTCATCTCTGCCTTAGAGACAGGGGTTCCTGATCATGTAGCCCACGTGAGCACCCAGCAGCTCTCACCTCTGGAGTTTCGTTTCTCCCTGCTACCCTGGCCATCTTGCCTGTGTGCTTGCTTTCTTGTTTACTGTGTGTCTCCCCCAAAGTTGTGATCACCAAGACAGAGAGGAGAGTGACTTGGTCACTGTAACCTCAAGTTTGAGGCTGGCAGGGGACAGGAGCCAGACACTGTACTTCTTCAGGTCCTTCAGATTGCACAGCTCTTGCCACGGGTCTGATGGGGCATGCAGGGGCAAGCTAGGCTTTGGTTTTCTTTTTTCCTGGTACCGGAGATCCAACTCAGGACTTGTGCTTGGCATGGGGCAACTTAGCTGTATCCCTGGCCCTGGGTTTGTTTTTTTTTTGGTACCAGGGATAGAACTCAGGTCCTTGCACTTTCGAGGCCAGTGGCAGAACCACTGAGCTAAATCCCTGGTGCCAGGCTTTGTTTTTTAACAAACATTTACTCTCAAAATCTGCAAGTTCACAGGCCACACCCACTTGTGGGCCAGGCTTTGAAAAGCAGAGTGGCAAAAAAAAAAGAAGGAAAGAAAGAAAGAAAGAAAAGCAGAGTGGCAAAGTGCAAATAACAGGCCAAATTACATGCTATGTCCAATTCTGGCCTCAGAAGGCTGCTGTCCTACAACACTGGATCCGCTGGATGGCTTCCCCCGAAAGGATGGGGAAGCAGCATTCCCTCCTCAGGATCAGGACAGTGCCTGCCCTGGGTGAGATGGGACTCACCTAGAGGGTCGCCAACGGAGAAGGCGACAGTGAGGGAGAGCAGCAGCTTTCTCTCTCCCAAGTTTTGAAGGTCAGTATTTCGGTTTGTATCTAGATGTTCCCTGAGGGCCTCATATGCTCAAAAAAAAAAAAAAAAAAGCCACGGGCTAGGGATTTAGCTTAGTGGTTCCACTGCCTGCCTTGAAAGCACAAGGTCCTAAGTTCGATCCCTGGTACCAAAAAAAAAAAAAAGGTGACTAGATTATGGGGGTCCATAGCTGACTGTTAGGAGGTAGGGCCTGGTTGGAAGAGGCAGGTCATGGGGGTGTGGCCTGGAAGAGTTTATCTTCATCCCTGGCTCCTTCCTTTTCTCTCTGCTTTTTGGCTGCCCTGAGGGGAGTAGCTTTCCTTCACCAGGCCCCTCTGCCATGCCATCCTGCCTCTGGAGTGACGTGAGCCAAAACAAACCTCTCCTCTTTTAAGTTGGGGGTGTTGGGTTTTGAGTCTTAGTGACAAAAAAGTGACTGAGACAGTGAGGGTCTCCACTGTCTGAATGCTGGGTGGAAGCAGGACAGAGAAGCAGAATTGTAAGGTGCTGCTTTGGCGCCCCAACCACATGCTCTCCAGGAGCATGTCAGGCTAGTGGATCCTGGAGTGGAGAGGTACAGCGCTTGCCTGGCCTGCATGAGGCCAGCATTCCAAAAAGGAAAAAGAAGGTGGATCAGCTGCTCCTCTCAACCAGACCTCAGAGAAGAAAGGTTTCTTTCTGCTCCAGTTGATCTCACCTTGTGCATTCTACACTGAATCCTTCCTCTCTTCAGAGGTTTAGATCCATTCGTTACCTTTTCTCCCCTTTACTTTTTACTCATTTTCTACCAGTTGTCTGGATTGTTTAAGCCTTCTTCACCTGAACAATATAGCACCTCAGATTCTGACTCTCCCCTCTAAATTTCCCTCCAATGTCCTCTCTCCTCCAGTGCTGCTGCACTGTGTTAGAATGGCCCTCAGGGGATCAAGACAGCGAAGGGGGATGAACAAAAAAATTAAGATGTGTTATGTACATATGTCACTTCCACACAAGGAATGTAAACATTATAGACTGCAAACATGTATTAATAAAAACCCTAGACCGTAATCATTCCTCACCAAGTTTCCATAGTATAGGGTTTGTTGTCTTCCAACCCAGAGTCAGGATTATTAAGTTTTAAAGATTTTGCAAATAAAGTGGTGGGGGACTTCCACGCCAGGAAGGATGGTTATGTGGGTGGACTGGCAACTTTGTAGTGTGTGAAACATTTCAAGAGGAGAAATGGCATAAGGCACAAAAGCAGAGAAGTGAGAAGAATCGCTGTGGTCAGGGAAAGAAGAAAGAGAAATATCAGTGCTCCCATTACAGCAAGACAATGCTGAGATTGAAAGTATCTGATAATGAAGTCTCCCTTATCAGTGAGCTGATGAGTCACCCCAGGACTGAACGCCTGGTTACTATAGGGAAGGAGACTCAAGGTCCTGAAGGCCAGCCAAGGAGGGAGGAAACAGGACAGCAGTTTCTCATCCCCACCTGACAAATGTCAAACTCTAGAGCTGTAGACAGGTCACCATGTAGCTTTTCACTTCCATTACAGACCCCCCCTCCCCAATCTGGTAATTTACTGAGGGGAAGGAAATTGTAGTGCACAAGTGAAAAAGCACTGTGGTCATGCTGGATTACCCAGCGCCACCATGTAAGCATGCTCTAGTCCAGCGAAGCCTCTGTACACTGTCCCCTCCCTGCCAGCTCTTCAGTCAGGACAGCCAATGCCCCTTTCTGATGCATGAGGACGAGTCAGGTGCTTCCTACTTTGAGATCTGTAGCACTGTCTGCACACCTCTACCACAACTATTAAGTCTGTCTCCAAGTTGCCTGTAAGATCCTGAAGGTTAGGGGAGCCTCAGTCCATCTTTAAATCCCCACAGCTAGCACAAATGATTTGCAATATAAATGATAAGTATTTATAAATTCACAATCTAAATGAATAATGAAACAACTAGAAGAGGACCTAAAGATCATCAAATCCAACATTCTCATTTTGCAGAGAAAACCAACTTCTTCCCCTCTAGCCTGAGTTCAGCATGGTAGTGTGCACTTGTAGTCTCACTACCTGGACAGCTGAGGCAGGAAGATCATTTGGGCCCAGGAGTTTGAGCTCCGCCTGGCTGAGTAACATAGCAGACTCTATTCATTAAGGAAGAAATATTCCAGCCTGATTTTTTTTTTTTTTTTTTTTTTTGGTACCAGGGATTGAACTTGGGACCTTGCACTTTTGAGGCAGGCGCTGGAACCACTGAGCTAAATCCCCAGCCCACCAGCCTGATATTTTATTCAAACATCTTCAGGTATGACAACCTGCTTAGTTATGGAGAATGCAGCCCAGACCTATAAAACATGGGGTTCATGGGCTGGAGATTTAGCTCAGTGGTGCTGTGCCAGCCTCGCAAGCACAAGGTCCTGAGTTTGATTCCTGGTACCACAAAACAAAAACAAAAAAACATGGGGTTCACTTCTGGCTCTGCTGCTCTCTGCAATAAATGATGAGGCCCTTCCCCTCCCCCCAAATCACAGCTCTTCATCGGACAGTAGCAGCAGGGCAGGGAGGGGACTGGTCAACCCCTTCCACCAGACACTCTATGATGTTAAGTGCTAATCTGGAGGTGACTTTCTTTTTTTTTTTCTCCCAGTACCAGGGATCAAACTCAGGACCTTGTGCTTGCCATGCAGGTGCCACAACACTGAGCTACATCCCTCCCTGGCCCTGGAGGTGACTTTCTCCTAAAATGGTTTTATGGAAACAAATGACAAAGTGTTTTTTTAACAAAGTGGTATTTGGTAATTCAAAATCGATTGCATCAGTTAAGTGTGCAGATGCGTTCTGGTTAGTAACTCATCTTACCCACTTTAGGTACAGTGGCATCACGTACACATAGAAGTATTAGACAGTAAATCTTTGGATCGATGGGATAACAAAACCAGGAAAATCTCCTGTCTGGACGGGGGAAGCTAGGAAATGCAAAATTCTTAAAAACCACCACAGATGATTCTGATGCACAGATTGGTTGAAGAGGATTTCTAGGACTGATTGTGTAATAACTGTGCTGCCATTTAGCAAACTTTCTCATGTTTTTCACTCTTTTCATGGTAAATAAATGATCACAACATGCATGTACACATGTAGTCAATCTGCTCATCAAGAGGATGAGTTTCTTGAAGAAAAGCACCACAGTTGATCATTCTACTTGTTTTCCTGAGACACTCAGAATGACTTTTGACATGCTAGAGTTTGGATCTGGAGTGTCTTCAAAAGGCCCACAGGCTAACTGCACGATTACCATCCTGTGGCACCACTTGGAGGTGGTAGAAGGATGTTAGGACACTGAGGGTGTGACCTTGAAGGGAACACTAGGATCCCAAGCCCGTATTCCCTCACCATTGTGGTCACCATGAGGCGAACAGAGCGCCTCCCCAAAATGCTCCTGCTACCACAGGCCAAAGGAAGGAGGCCAAGAGCCATAGGCTGAAACTTCTGAAAGTGTGAGTTTAAATCGATCCTTCCTCCTTCTAAGCTGATTACCTCAGGGGCTTTGTCAGCGACAGGGAAAGCTAAGACATTGCCTGAGTGAAATGTCTGACAAGAAAATGCCATGAGCCTGGGGATTCAGCTCAGTGGTTCTGCCACCTGCCTCCCAAGTGCAAGGTCTTGAGTTCAATCCCCAGTACCCAAAAAAAAAAAAAAAAGAAAAGAAAATAAAAAGAAAATGCCAGCTCTGAGAAGCCCAAGCGAAGGTGCTCTACGGAGTCTTTGGGCAACAGAACACAGCCAGACACTCTGAGAAGTGGACCAAAGTTATGGAGGCGGAGTGGATACCTGTATGAAGCCCGGAGACATCATCTGCCAGCTCTGTGCCCTTAGTATTTTAATGCCTCAGTATCCCTATGCCCATGTACAGCAAATTCCAGGTCTCACATTGAAATTTGACAACAAGGAGGAAAACGCATGGTACAGGAACAGGGTCAGACACTGAAACAGGCACCTAGTGACGATGCCTACCTTCCTCCGGAGAAAGCAAGTTTATGTCTAGTGTCAGAAGGCATTTCAGGAGAAAGCCCAGCTCACCTGGAACTTGGTCATGTCCTCTGCTCAGGGAAGGACAGATTCCTGGAAAGGCAGTCGGGGGGGAAAGCCATGCATGAAAACCAAGCTCATCTTCCAAGGGCGTGAACAGTAAGCTCAACAAGACTCGGGGAGTCACTCAGCTCCAGCCCTGGCTCCTTTTCCTCCCTCAGCCCTTTCGTGGGCTTTGGATCAAACACGCCAAATCTCCCCCGCAAATCCTCAGGTGAACGAACCCAGGGGCCGCCAGCATCGCTGAGATATGCCAATTCCTCGGACTCCCAGGTTCTGCCCTGGAGCTCGGGGTGGGGTATCTTTGCTCAGGCCCCCTCCTCGACCTTCTTTCCAAGCCTGTCTCGTTCTGGGGCGCAGGGCTCCGGGGACCCAACATTCCTCTCCTCAGCCCCTGACGCCCGGTGAAAACGTTCTCAGCCCAAGGCCGGGCACAGGCGCAGCAAAGGCCGGCAGGGCGCTGCGGCCTTGCTCGCGTGGGTTTTGCCTGTGACCGCGGCCCTGCGCGGCGGCTGGTAACGAGGCGCGGACACACTTGCGGCTGGCTGCCCTCCACCTTTCAGTCCCCGCCCTCCCCGGCCCCGGACGCCCGCCCGCAGCGACTGCAACCCGGCAGCCTCCCTCCCGCCTGGCGCCCACACCTGGCCAAGCGGACTCCGGATACCCACTTTGCCCTCCCCGAGGGCTCCGAACTACAAGTCCCAACGAGCCGCGAGCGGGCTCGCCCACTTCCGGCGCCCTCCTCCGGAGACCACTTCCGGCGCCCTCCTCCGGAGACCACTTCCGGCGCCCTCCTCCGGAGACCACTTCCGGCGCCCTCCTCCGGAGACCACTTCCGGCGCCTTCGGGGCTTCCGGTTAGCGTGGGGGTTTTTAGACAAGTCGCTTTGAGCGTTATCCTAGCGATCCTTGTGAGGCGATTGTTAGGTGTTAAAATGGCGCGGAGAAGGTCGGGGATTTAGCTCAGTGGTGCTGCCGCCTGCTTCGCAAGCGCAAGTTCCCGAGTTCGATCTCCGGTACCAAAAAAAAAAAAAAAAAGTAAAATACCGCGGAGAAAGAGGTCAGTCCGCCATAACTTCGTCTTTACATTTACATACATGGATAAATTAATATTAATATCAAATACCTGACATCTTGTCACCTCCAGAGTTCATTCTTAACCAGAGCTGTTCAAAGCCTTAACCTTGTGGGAGCCTGAGGAGGCCAAGGCAGGAGGAACGCAAGTTCGAGCCCAGTTTCTCGTCTTAGCGAACCCTGGCTCAAAAAATAAAGGACTGGGTATGTAGCTCAGTTCGAAGGCCCTGAGCTCAATCCCCAGTACCGCTAAGAAAAAAAAAAATTCCCTCAAATCCCCGCCCTCGTGGTTGTTAAATTTTAGTGGAGAGAAAAAGCAATCTGTAAATATAAGTAAATTGCATAGTGTGTCACAGGCAATATGTGAAAATGTTATGGGAAGGTGTTGTGGATAAAGTGTTAGGGACAGGAGGATGAGCATGGCTGTGTGTGGGTTGGCCATGCACTTTTTGCAGTTGATTGATTGAGTGAGACAGGGTCATCATGTAGTTCAGGCTGGCCTTGAGCTCACGGCAGTCCTCTTCCCTCAGCCTCCTGAGTGCTGGGATTACAGGCGTGTGCCACCACACCTGGCTCTTTGCAATTTATTTAGGGGAAATTAGCAAAGACAAGAGGCAGAGGACAGTCACTTGAGGCTCTGTAGTTAGGACTCTGAATGGACGCAGGCCTGTTGATACATACAGGTAGACTTTTTAAACAAAAATGTGGTCCTGCCATATGTGTGGGCCTGCAGTTTCCTTTCTATAATTTAGTACCATGATATGTCAGATTTATTGAGGAAATAGGAAGTTTGCTCTGGAGACACTTCTAGTTGTTGATGCTTTCATCTAGTGGCACCTACGTTCTCCAGCTGTACCTCTCTTCTCTTCTACTCTCACTGTGTGACACAGGCTACCCATTTGTCTCTCCTCACTTCCCTTCAGATTTACTTTGGAAGGCAGGGCTGGGGCATGCACCTTTCCTCTGCATCTTCTGTCTTCTTAGGTGCATTAGTTTCCAGTTGCTCCTGTAATAGATAACTACAATGATGTACACTAAACCCAAATGTCTCTTACAGTTCTGAGATAAAAGTCAGGATGGGCTAAAAGTCAGGATGTCCACAGGGCTGTGTGGTTCTGGAGGCTCTAGACGAGACCATTTCTATCCATTCCCTTATTCCTTGGGTTGTGGCCCCTTTCTCTGGAGTACATGACTTCAGTCTCAGCTTCCCCACCACACTGTTTTCTCAGGAAATGACACCTTCTTCATCTCTGGAATAATGACTATTGTGAAGATCGGGCCCAGCTGGATATTAGGAGATAATCTATCTCAAAATTCCTAATGACATTTTTAGAATTTTGTGTCATAAAAGTTCACAACTTTCAGGGACTACAGGATGGACGCATTTGGAGGACCTAATTTTCAGCCCATCATGCATGCATGGACAGACGTATTTCCCCTCTGAGCTCTGGGGAACATGAGATACCTCGCTTGGACCTCACTCCTCAATCTTTAATGGCAAACAACTGCAATATATGTATGTGCCAATTCGCCACAAAACAAGTATTAATCACATATCACAAGCATGTTCTAATAAAAGGGAAAATACATTTTAAAAATGGAAAACAGCAGAGCTCTTCCCTTATCCTCTGAGTCTGTCACTCTTGTCTGACCTTCACCCTTCATGTCCTCACATCTCTCCCTCCTCATCCAGTTTAGAGGCCATTGCTATAATAAGATCAGTCTCTTTGGATTAACTATTAACTCTCTTGCCGCTCTCTCTCACTTGATCTTATTCTAAAATTACAAATCCTAAGTGAATCTAACTCCCTGTCTCTTCCTTGCCTGGGCCCATGTGGAAGATGTGGGTTGAGAAGAATACATGACCCTTGAAGACTGGTCTCACTTTGAATTTATGACCACAAAGTTCACGTGGGCTTCTGCAATGGTTAAGCTTAAATGTGTCAACCTGATTGGCTTGGGAGCCACCCGAGGGATTTGTAAAGCACACTTCTGGGTGTGTCTGGGTAGATAATGCAGGCCTGACTTTGGGGTCTATATCTGGTCTCTGATTTTTCATCTCTGGCACTGTCCCCTGCTCTACTCCCCAGCTGCCATGAACTATATAACTTTATTTCACAAGGCCATTCCCCATGATGCTCCTGCCTTGGAGCCAGCTGAATCCTTTGAAACCATGAGGAGGAAAGTTACACCTGTCCTTGTTTAAGCTGTGGGCATTGGGTATTTTGTTTAGCAGTGGGAAAGCTGACCAATACAACCTCTCATGTTGCCCAGGTATTATTCTCCGTTTTCTTAGTCTGGCCATTCTAAGCAACTAATTCACGGTGCTCCTCCAAGCCTCCAGTAACTCCTCTCCACTTGCTGATAACTGATGACTTTACTTTCTGTGTCCCTGTGAAAATCAAACATTGAATTACCAACATACTAATGAATACACAGCAATATTTTCTTTTTTTATTGTTTTTTGTTTTTTGTTTTTTGTTTTGGTACTGGGGATCGAACTCGGGTCCTTGTGCTTGCGAGGCAGGCAGCGGAACCACTGAGCTAAATCCCCGGCCCCCTATTTTCTATAGACTATCCATCCCCCATTCCCCCTCTATTTTTCTGCTTCCTTTTATAACAAACCCTCTCAAAATGTTTTGTTAGGAATAAATTCTAATACCTTTCATATTCTGTTAAACCACTGTGATTAAGTGTTTTTCCTTACCAATCCATTGGAAAAGTTGTCGTTACACTTCAGTGGTGTAAGTTCAGAATAAAATATTTTAAGCTGAGTATAGTGGCACATGCCTGTAATCCCAGTAATCAGGAGTCTGAGGCAAGAGGATCACTGTGAGTTCAAGGCCAGCCTGGGCTACATAGTGAGTTCAAGGCGACCTTGAACTACAAAGTGAGGTCTTACCTCAAAAAAATAAACATTATTTAGGCTGGTGGCATAGCTCAGGTACAGCACAGGTGAGCTCCCTCCTGGGCACTGCAGGGAGGGGCAGGTAACCTGGAGCATCACTGGATACCTCTGAAGCATGGGGCAGTGGAGTGGGTGCAATATCAGCCACTCGCTTGGGTCTGCTGAAGCTGAAGTGTGGGATGGGAAGGAGCCAAGTCAGTTTCCACTGTGGCCTAGGTGCAGTGGGGCAGGCAGTGTCCGGAAGCATTGTCTGTTGACCTTCTTGTCCCAGGTTTTTGTCCTGGAGACCAGATTTTCTTGGAGCTTTTGACTTTTTGGTTTGTGCTTGTGGGTGGTTCTGTACGGTGGTTTTTGCCAAGTCTGCCATACATGGGAAGCACGAAAGAAAACATGGAAACTGGGCAGGGCTGTGGCTCAGTGGTAGTGTGTTTGCCTAGCATTCTTGAGGATCTGGGTTTGGTCTGAAAAATAAAATCTTGGAGCTCTCTGTTGTTCTTCAGGCCCAAGGCCCCAGTCAACGTGGGCAGTCTGCCTATTTTCCTAACTTGAAGTGTCCTCCAGGGACTGTGTCCTGTGTGACGTCCAGGATGTTTTAACTGTAGGAGAGAGGACTTGGAGAAATGGGGCTGGAACCAGAAATGCTTGTTTTAGTTCTTTGCTTACTCACATTCTTTCTTACATGAATTTTCAGGTTTTGCTGGAGGAAGAATGTAATTCCAGGCCACTGGTGTTGGCTTGGCAATGTCACCTGCTGGGCCTAATAGCATGTGGTTGATGTCATGGCAACAGATGGGTTAAGAATGCATGTGGGGTTGGACTCGCTCTGTTGCCTCTAGAAGAGCATGCTCTGGAGTCCTCTTGTCCAGGAAGAAGGAGGGACATGGGCAGCAGGTCTGAACCCAACCTGTGACCTGATGCCAAGCCCACCTATGCCCATCTGGATTAACCAGACTCAGCTGGCCTGCAGATTCATGAGCATGAAACAAATGATTGATGTTGTAAGCCAACAAGTTTTGGGAAGTATATTTTTACATTTTGTTATTATAAAAATAGCTAAGTAGCATCTGGTCACGCTGCGCTTTACAGACTTACCCCCACATGCCATGAACTCACACACCATCCTGCCCTCCAGGCAGCCTCACACTCACACAGACACACTGCTAGGGAACAAGTGTGGTGTTCCCTCCCCCATCTCAATCCCCAATGTGATGGCATTCGACAGGGGGCCTTTGGGAGGTCATCAGGTCATGAAGACAGAACCTTCATGCAGTGGTTTGACTGTGTCCCCAAAAAGAGCATCTGTTGAGATTTACTCCCCAAAGCAACAGTGCTAAGAGGGGGTCTTTGAGAGGCTCTGCCCTCATGAATAGGTTAATGCTGATTACACAAGTGTTGCTCTTTTGCAGTTATTCTCTCCTCTCTCTTTCCTTTCTCTCCCTCCTCCCTGTCACCCGCTTTCCTTTGCCATGGTATGACAAAGCCAGAAGGCCCTCACCAGATCCCTGCACCTTGATGTTGCCTTCCTAACCTCCAAAGCTGAGAAATAAGTTCCTTCTCTTTAAAAGCCACCAGTCTGTGGTATTCTGTTATAGCACCATGAAACAGTCTAAGGGACTTCATGAGGGGGCCTAGGACCCTCATCTCTCAGGCCATGCAGAACACAGTGAAAGACAGCCAAGCCATCTGTGCACCGGGAAGCAGGTCCTCCCCAAACCATCTGCCAGTGCCCTGACCCTAACCCCTAGCCTCCAACGCTTGAGATGGATTTTGGTTCTCAGCCAGCCAAGGTCTGGTAATGTGCTGTAGTAGCCAAAGACACTGTTCTCATAGTCATGCCTCATACTCACCCTCTTGCTCATGTAACACACTTGCTTGCTGTGTGCCCAGGGCTCCTGCTCTCCTGCTGCTCACACCCACAGAACTTGGTCCTTACACACCCTGTGGTGGCACCCGCTCCTGGCTTAGTCACACTCAGTCCAATCATACTTCTGTTTTGGCATATTCCCTGTGTGCTCTTTGCACCTCAGAATTCTGGGGCACCTGGGGATGCAAGCTGGAGTGTGGCACACCCAAGTTCTCTAAGGAAGCCTTTCTGGGGAGGCTGGAGTGGAGGGGAAGCACATGGAAGGAGAAACAAGCATGAGCTTTCCACTACTGTGACAAGTACCTGAGAAAAAGAACTTAAATGGAGGAAGAATTCATTCTGGCTCATGGTTTCAGAGGTTTCCGCCCATTGTCACTTGGCCTGGTGGCTTTTAGGCTTATGGTGAGACAGATCATCACCATGGAAGCTTGTGGTGGAGGAAAGCTTCTCACCTCATGGAAGCAGAGAGTGAGCTGGAGAGGGAGGGCTGAGAACAAGATATCGTCCCCAAGGCTCCTAATGGCCACTCCAGCCATGAGCTCATCAGTGGGCTAATGCGCTAGTGAAGTCAGAGCTCTCATGAGCCAATCATCTCCCAAAGCCCCACTTTGAACACCATCACTCTGGGACCAAGCCTCCCCCACACCCACCTTCTGGGGTCATTTGCGATCCAAACCGTCACAGTCATGATGAGAAGGAAAGCAGCTGGCTCAAAACCGGAGGACAGAGGCAGTGGGGAGGGCGGACAGAGCCCAGTGCAAGGAGGCTGACCCTTCTACACTGGACCCAGAAGCAAGCTCTTCTCTCTGCAATGCTGCATGTGACCCTGAAGCTCCTTCAGGTGCCCTGGTTGGGTAGAGTTTGGGGAGACAGCACTGTACTGGACCGGGGGTGAGCCCTCTCCGGTGCTGCTAGGAAGCACACGATGTGGTAGGAGCTTTGGAGAAGCCTTTTTAAAAAACCAAAATAGTGGGACCAAGGCTCATGGGTGAGGGCAAGCCCTCTATGGTGGAAATCTTTTCAGCCCCATCCTCACCTATCTCCTTCCATTCTGAGCAGATCCCAGTCTGGTCTCAGGGGAGGGCAGGGGCAGTGTGGTCCCAGCTATGCTCCGGGTGGTTCCCCAAGGCTAGTGCTCTGAGGAGTGCTCAGGAGCTACCCCCTTAGGCCCTGTGTCTTCTGCCCTCAGAGGTCTTGGGGAGCGAAGGACCCATCAGGGAGCACTTGGGTCTTCAGAACTCAGCTGAGGAGTCCCTGGGCAGACAGGGAAGGGAAGTTAGAAGGATGCCCATTTCCAGAGGTCCTCTTCATGCCCTGCATGGGCTCACATCCAGCATTCACCCTGGCCTGTTGATGCACTTTGGAGCAGGGCTCATCCCTTGCTGCCTTAAAATGCAGGCACAGAGGATGAGGCAGACAGCGACTTGCACATTCCTGGCAAATGGCAGAGCTGGGATTCAAACTGAGCACCTTGGGGAGTGGACTGGGAATACTGCACTACAGCACACTCATCTATCACCTGGTCTTCTCTGGTTAACACAGATGGAACAGGCTGTGTTAAGAGAGGAGGAAGAAACAACTGAGGGATGCCTGGAATCCTTTCCTGGTTCAGTCCATGCTTACTTAGCTCCTTGTTTCCAGGCAAATACATCACAGCAAGAGGGCCAGGCAGAGGCAAGCTGCTCACTCCGAGGTGGCCAGGAAGTAGAGAAAGAGGAAAAAGCCAGAGCAGGAGAGGAAGGGGACCAGATACAGTCCCCAAAGTCACGCCCCATGATCTATGATCCACTCCCTTCTCCTTGACCCCACTTCCTGTTTCCTTCACCTCCTAGTAAGGCCAAGAAATTAATCAGTGGATTAATACACTGATGACTTATGGCCCTCAGGATCCAACTATTTCCCCAAAGCCTGTCAGCAGCCAATAGGAGGCATATCATAGCCAAACCATACAAGGCTTTCTCTTTTTCTTTTGAGACAGGGTCTCACTTTATAGGCCAGGCTGGCCTCGAACTTTTGACAATCCTGCCTCAGCCTCCCAAGTGCTGGGATTATTGATGTGCACCACTAGTCCCGGCCATAACAAGGTTTTTTTGGAGAGGGACATCATTTTGTTAACTGTAGTAAAGATAATTTATCTTGATACTGGCAAGGAAGACTATTGTAATACATCACCGCCAACCTCTGAGCAGGCAGAGGGCTGAAAGTTAAACGGATAACCAATGGCCAGGAGTTTAATCATTCACTCCTGTGTAATGAAGTTTCCATGAAATTTCCCAAAAGACTGGGTTCAGAGAGCTTGCATTTAGCTAAATGTGTGGGCCTGAACGTGAACACCAGGAAGGTGAACAAGGATACATCCATGTGTGAGGAGGATTGTGCAGCCCAACTCCACAGAGACAGTAGTGCCTACATCTAGGATCTTTCCAGATCTCACCCTGGGTATCTCCTTATTTGGCTGCTTATTTGTATCCTTTGAAATATTCTTCATAATAATTTGTTAAACATAAGTGTTTCTTTGAGTCCTGCGACCCCAAAAAAGAGTTCTTTCAGCCACTCTAGCCAGTTAGTCTAACTTAAGGAGAGGGTAGGAGATGGGATCGCCAGCTCACAACTGGTCAGTTAGAAGCTAAGGTTGAAGAAACTGGGGCTTGCAATTGGCATCTGAAATTGGGCAGTGGGAAGTATTGGGGGATTAATTTGGTAGTTTGGATTGGGGTTCTAAGGGACATGACTAGACTCACTGCAGTGGCAGCCCAGGCAGGAGGGGAAATGAAGATAGTGGGATAAGATGAAGAATAGTGTTTCCCTCAGCTTCTGGTGTAAAAAAGTGAAACACACATGTTTTCCTCCCATTTCTGAAAAGGATAAAACAAAATAGGAAAAGAATAAATTAGGGACAAACCTGTGGAGACATGATTGGACAGATCCCTAGGCCCTAGGGCATGGGCCTTAGCTATCTTCATAATGAAGCAGAAATGAATAAATGAAGAAAGCACTTACTGTAAGAAATAAAGTGTCCTTGTTAGGCTTTTCATAGTATGTATTAGCATCTAAATATGTATAAAGGGGAAAAAACTCACCAATCACCACATCTCCATCCTTGTGGACTCTTTTGGAAAAGCATCTGGGAAGAAGAAAATCACTCACAAAAATAGGAACCAGCAGGAGCAGAATGGTAATAATCAAAGGCCACATCTTGGAAGTGGCTGCAAAGTCCTGAGTCAGAGTGGAGGTGGAAGTTAACAGCACCTGGCAAATAAGTACATAGATGATGTGTGCATATGTGTATGTGTGCTTTATTCTTGTGGACTGGACAGTTGAATGCTCCTGACTACTTAAACTAGGTCCCCTTCATGCCCCTGATGGAATCTTCAGCCCTCTTGCCCTGGAGCTCAGCAGCTGAGGTCTTCTATCCAGGTGAAAACACAAGTTTGAGGATCATCTTCTCCACCTCCAGGGAGCATGATTTCATCCAATTCCACTGGTACCAAGGTCCCAGGTACCATCTCCTCATGGGTAGATTTGTTCCCCAGCCTATGTCTGTGAGCCATACGCATGGATGGCATTTGGGATGATTAGCAAATGGATTGCACCACAGCATTCAATGTTAGGTTTGCTGAAATGATCTCAAAGGGCCCAGGCTCATCCAAGAGCACTTTAGCATTATGCACTCCTAATTTCAAAATAGGGAGGTCCAGCATCACACACCAAGGGTTCAGGATGGTCACAGAACATTTCATGCATGGCCTATCAATGTCTGCACGCCAATCACATGTGCCAAACCTTTCACGGCTATGTGTGGTCCCCATTTCCTGGACAGCCAGCAAGCACACTGAGTTCAGAAAATTCAAAGGAGTAACTAAGGACCGATAGGCTCAAGTTGCATTTCTTTTTTTTTCAAATTATTTTATTGGTACATTTTAGGTATACAATACATTTACATTTATCATTGGATGCTTGTACCTGTAGATGATGTATCTTGGTTCTTATTTTTTTCCCCATTACCTGTGCACCCTTCATCCCCTCCACCCTTCCTTATTTACATAGATTTCGTTTCCATTTTTTTCTTTTCTCATAATTTTTCCTTTCCCCTTCCCCTCCCACCACCCCTACACCTTTGTACCTTTTAATATTTCAAATTATCAATTATTTGTTTTAATCATTTTAGTCCTTATTTACACTTTCAGTTTCTCACACTAGAGAAACTATTCGGTATTTACACATGTGTGTCCTATTTATTTCACTTAAGAGTATGGCCTCAATATGCATCCATTTAACTTTAAATGCCTCTAGTTTCTCATTCTTTATGGCTGAGTAATACTCCATTTTATAAAAAATCCCACAACTTCTTTATCCAGTTTCCAATTCATGGGCACTTGGGCTGTTTCCAAGCTTTAGCTATTACAAACTGTGCCGCTATAAACATGGGTACACATATATCACTGTGGTATGATTCTTTTAATTCTTTGGGGAAGATTCCCAGCAGGGGAATAGCTGGGTCAAATGGGACCTCTAGCCCTAGTTCTTTGAGGTATCTCCATACAGATTTCCACAGTGGTTGCATCAGTCTGCACTCCCACCAACAATGGAGAAGGGTTCCTTTCTCTCCACACCCCCACCAGCATTTGTTATTGGTTGATTTCCTGATAGAAGCCATTCTTTGTGGGGTGAGGTGGAATCTCAGTGTTGTTTTCATCTGCATCTCTTGAATGACCAGTGATGTTGAACATTTTTTCATATATTTATTTGCTGCTTTTACTTTTTTGTCTGAGAAATGTCTGTTCATTTCGGATGCCCATTTTTGAACTGGGTCTTTGAATTTGAGGGATCTGATTTTTTTCAATTCTTTGTATATTCTAGATAGTAGACCTTTATCTGAGATACAGCTGCTAAAAATTTTTTCCCACATTGTAGGTTGTCTCTTAGTTTTGTTGGTGGTTTCTCTTGCAGTGCAGAAGCTTTTTAATAAAATGAGATCCCGGGCTGGGGATTTAGCTCAGTGGTTTCAGCACCTGCTGCCCAAGAGCAAGGACCATAGTTTGATCTCCGGTACCAAGAAAAAAAAGAGAGCCCAGTTGTTGATTCTTTGCGCTAGTTCCTGTGCTACTG
This sequence comes from Heterocephalus glaber, assembly GCF_053883595.1. Classification (NCBI taxonomy): domain Eukaryota; kingdom Metazoa; phylum Chordata; class Mammalia; order Rodentia; family Bathyergidae; genus Heterocephalus; species Heterocephalus glaber. The sequence continues at coordinate 981,259 of NW_028258212.1, read as the reverse complement.
AGGTTTTGTTCATAAAGTCTTTTCCTACAGTTGATCTTAGTCAAAAGGCTGAGAAGCGATTATAAAGTCTTTTCCTATGCCAATGTCTTCAAGAGTTCTACCTAACTTATCTTCCAGCAAGTTTAGTGTTTCTGTCTTAATATTTAGATCTCTAATCCATTTTGATCTTAGTTTAGTGCATGGTGATAGGTATGGGTCTAGTTTTAATCTCTGGCAGGTTGAAATCCAGTTTTGCCAAGACCATTTATTAAATAGGCTATCTTTCCTCCAATGCGGATGGTTGGCTCCTTTGTCAAAGGTGAGGTGGCTGAGTATGTTTCAAGTTGTTTCTGCATCTTCTAATCTATTCCACTGATCCTTGGGTCTGTTTCTTTGCCAGTACCATGCTGTTTTATCACAGTAGCTTTGTAGTATAGTTTCGAATTGGGGATTGTGATACCTCCTGCCACTTCTCTGTTACCTAGAATTGCTTTTGCTATTCTAGGTCTCTTCTGGTTCCAAATGAATTTTTGGATTGTTTTCTCTTGTTCTGTGAAGTACATTGTTGGAATTTCAATTGGCATTGCATGAAATCTATATAGTCATTTTGGAAGTATGGCCATTTTCACTATATTGTTTCTTCCTACCCAGGAACAAGGGATGTCTTTCCATTTTCTTATATCCTCCTCGATTTCCTTTTTCAGAGTGCTGTAGTTTTCAGTGTAGAGTCTTTTGCTTCCTTTGTGAGGTTGATTCCTAGATATTTCATTTTTTTGGATGCTATTGTAAAAGGAATTGTTTCCCTAATTTCTCTCTCAGCGAGTCTGCTATTTGTGTACAAGAAGGCTATTGTTTTTGAAGTGTTGACCTTGTATCCAGCTACTCTACTGAATCTGTCAATTAGGTCTAGAAGTCTTTTGTCAGAGTTTTTTGGGTCTTCTATGTAAAGTATCATATCATCAGCAAATAATGACAGCTTCACTTCTTCCTTTCCTATCTTTATTCCTTTTATTTCTTCTCTTTTCTAATTGCTGTGGCTAATGTTTCCAGAACTATATAGAACAGGAGTGGTGATAGTGGGCATCCTTGTCTTGTTCCTGATTTTAGCTTGAAAGTTTTCAGTTTCTGACCATTTAGTATGATGTTGGCTGTTGGTTTTTCATAGATAGCCTTAATCAGGTTGAGATAGAGACCTTCTATTCCAATTTTCTGTAGGATTTTTATAATGAATGGGTGTTGGATTTTGTCAAGTGCTTTTTCTGCGTCTATTGAGATGATCATGTGGTTTTTGTCCTTGACTCTGATAATATAGTGTATTACATTTATTGATTTATGAATGTTGAACCATCCTTGCATCCCTGGGATAAATCCGACTTGGTCAGGCTGTATGATATTCTTGATGATCCTCTGTATTCTGTTTGCCAGTATCTTGTTGAGGATTTTTGTATCTATGTTCATTAGGGAGATTGGCCTGTAGGTCTCTTTTTAGGTTGGGTCTTTCTCTGGTTTTGGAATCAAAGTAACACTTGCTTCCAGGAATGAATTTGGAAGCCCTGCTTCCCTTTCAATTGCCTTGATGAGCTTAAAGAGTAATGGCCATAGTTCTTCTTTAAATGTCTTGTAGAATTCAGCCATAAAGCCATCAGGACCCGGGCTTTTCTTTGTTGGTAAATTTTTTAATTACATTTTCAATTTCACTCATTGTAATTGGGGTGTTTAGAATTTCTATATCTTCTTCATTTAACTTTGGCAATTCATATGTATCTAGGAATCTGTCCATTTCTTCTGTGTTTTCCATTTTATTAGAGTACAGGTTTTCAAAGTAGGTATTGATGATCCTCTGGATTTCTGCTGGGTCTGTTGTGACTTCACCTTTCTTGTTCTTAATTGCATGGATTTGAGCCTTTTAGTTCCTTCTTTTGATAAGGTTGGCTAAAGGTTTATTGATTCTATTATTTTGAAAAACCAACTCTTTGATTCATTATTTTTTTGTATTGTTCTCTTAGTCTCCATTGCATTGATTTCTGCTCTGATTTTTATAATTTCCTTTCTTGTACGAGCTTTGGGTTTGTTATGCTCTTCTTTTTCTAGGAGCTTGAGGTTCTGCATTAGGTTATTTATCTGAGTTCTCTCTGTTTTCCTAATATGGGCATGGACTGCTATGAATTTCCTGCATAGAACTGCTTTCATTGTGTCCCATAGATTCCTGTATGTTGTACTGGCATTGTCATTTACTTGTAGAAACTGTCTGATTTCTTCTTTAATTTCCTCTGTGAGCCACTGGTTGTTCAGGAGGGTGTTATTCAATTTCCATGTGTTTGTGGGAGTTTTGCAGTTTCTTATGTTATTGACTTCCAATTTTATTGCACTACGGTCTGATAATATACAAGGGGTAACTTCAATTCTTTTAAATTTACTTAGACATGTCCTATGAGCTAGCATGTGGTCTATTTTGGAGAATGACCCATGTGCAGCTGAAAAGAATGTGTATTCTGATTTTGTGGGGTGTACTACTCTGTAAACATCTATTTAGTCCATTTGTTCAATAGCTTAGTTTAGTTCTAGAATTTCATTGTTAATTTTTTGTCTAGATGATCTGTCTATTTGTGATAGTGGGGTATTGAAGTCCCCCACTACAATTGTATTAGTGTTTATTTGGTTTTTCATGTCCATTAATATTTGTTTTGTATAGTTGGGGGCATTCATATTTGGTGCATATATATTTAGGATTTTCATCTCTTCCTCTTGGATTGTTCCCTTCACAAGTATGTAGTGACCATCTTTGTCTCTCTTAATTAGTTTTGGTTTGAAATCTACTTTGTCTGCAAATAAGATTGCACCCCTCCTTTTTTCTGGGTTCCTGTCGCATGGAGAACTGTTTTCCATCCTTTTACTTTCAGTGTATGAATTTCTTTTTGAGTTAGGTGTGTTTCTTTCTTGTATAGAGCATATTACTGGATTTTGCTTCTCAACACATTCTGTCAGTCTATTTCTTTTGATTGGTGAATTGAGGCCATTAACATTGAGAGTTATAAGTGATAGATATTGACTCATCCTTGTCATGATGTTTTGCTGTTGTTGGTTCTTTTATTTCTTATTTTTTCCCCCTTTCCCCTTAGTTTCTTACCTTACCTGGTGGCTTCCCTCTGTTGGGCCTCATGGAGTTGTGACTTTCATTGTCTTTTTCTAGAATATTGCTTAGGATTGTTTGGAGTACTTGTTTTGGTGTTCATGAAATTTCTCAGCTGTTCTTTGAAATGGAAGTATCTAATTTCCTCATCGATTTTTTTTTTTGGTACCAGGGATCAAACTCAGCACCTTGTGCTTGTGAGGCAGGGTGCGGAACCACTGAGCTAAATCCCTGGCTCCCCATCGATTTTTAAAGATAATTTTGCAGGATACAACAGTCTTGGTTGGAAGTTATTTTCTTTTAGGGCTTAAAATACTTCACTCCAGGCTCTCCTTGATTTGAGGGGTTGTGCTGAGAAGTCTGCTGTGATTCTGATGGGCTTCCCTTTGTAGGTGATTTGTTTCTTTTCTCTAACTGCCTGTAAGATTTTGTTCTTCTGTTGGGTTTCTGGGATCTTGACTATTATATGTCTAGGTGTAGATTTTTTTTATCATGGCTAGTTGGAGTTCTATATGCCTCACTTATCTGTATGTCCAGTTCTCCACCTCTGTCTGGGAAGTTTTCTACTATTACTTCTCTGAACAGTTTTTTATTATGTCAATTGTACTTTCTCTTGTGTTTTCGTGGACTCCTATTAGTCTTATGTTATTCTTCTTTGCATCATCTAGCAGCTGCTGGATTGATTTCTCATGGTCCCTTACTATTTTGAAGAGATCTCTGTTTTCATGGTCCTTAACCACAATCCTGTCTTCTATATCTGATATTCTATCTTCAGATTCCCTTAATCTGCTCTGCATGCTTTCAATGGAGTTTTTAATCTCCTGAATATCTGTTTGAATCTGTTTCATGGATTCCATTTCTTTCTTATGTTGGGTGATCATGGTTTCCATTTCTTTCTTATGTTCCACATTCATGGCTTCCAGCATGTTTCTGAGCTCATCTTTTTTATTTTTTTATTTTTTATCTGTTTCTGTTCTAGAGCCTCTAATCATGTCTTTCACTCTGCTCACCATGTCTGTAGTTATCTGGGAGATTATTTCTGTTTTGAATTTTTCTAGAGCCTCATTTGTCTGTTTTGTTACTTCCTGTGCTATCAGTTCAGGGTGTCCAGGTGGTTGATTATCAGACTTTTCCACCTCGTTTCCCCCAGAATTTGCCTTTTGTAGGGTGAAAGTCTGAGTTTGTGCCTTACTTAAATGTCTTCTCATTTTTGTTTTTAGTACTGTCCTTGGTTTAGTTCTTGGGTTGATACTTTGAAGTTGTTTATTCTAAGTATCTTTTTTGATGTATTTAGAACACTTATGGAATCGTTGCTTCTCAGAGGTGTCTTCCAGATATAGCTGGTCTTTAGGTTTTGAGTCTCTAATGGCTCTGAGGCTGTCTCATTTTCACTATACCAGGAAAGACAACTGATTAGATCAATCACAACACCTTAGCCCAAGTGATACAATCAGCAACACAACAGCATCAAGCACCTCTTAGAAAATGACAATTTGTGGCAGTTATTAATCTATCACCTTTAACTGTGTGAATTAAATCAAAATCAAGGACTAACCCAACATATGTTTATGGTGAATAAACTCTTCAGTATAGCAACTTTACCCTTCAGGATGGGGAGTTAGAAGACATTGGGGAGGGAGGAATAGGTAAGTAGAAGGATAGGGGAAGGTTATCAGTGAGGCCAGAGCGCACAGGCAAGAGAAGAAAAGAGAAGAAAAGATAGATAAAGAAGAAATACAAATTAGGGGCAGAACAGGAACACAAGGGGAGATGAAGAACAATGTGGGACAGCAAGGGAGTGAGGCAGAGAGAGAGAAAAAAAAAAGAAAAAAAAAAGAGAAAAATAAAAAGTTTAAAAGAGTAGCAAAGAAGAACAAAATATAAAAATAAGAGCAAAAAAAACAGTGGTAATTTTGAAAATAACAAATAAAAGATAAAAATGAAGGGCATCCTTCAGGGTATGTCTCTGCTGTCACAATAGACAACGTGGGCAGCAGTGTGCAGTTATAAGTCAATGAATCTCAGTAAGCCAGTCACAGACTCATGAGATTCCAGCAGATTTCTGGCTGCAAGTCCCAAGTTGAGCTCCCTGACCTCCTTTAGGGTTGAACTCTGCCAGGTTCTACTGTAGGTTCCAGCTGCCTTTCCCCTGAAGATAGTCCAGGTTCTGATGGGAGGTGATGATCCCTCCTACTTACCAAGCATGGTGGTCTGGTGTGCCTTTATTGCAGAGATTCTCTTCACCTTTCCAGTGGACTTCAGTTTTCATCAGGGAGCCTGAGAGAGGCCCTCTCTCTCTTGTTCATTTCTGAAGCTCAGGATAATGGCCTTTATGACCCCCGGTGCCTCTGTAGTGTGGATCCAAGTAGCTATACAGCCAAGAGGCTGGGGGGCGGGGGTGGGGTGGGGCACCTGTTGCTGCAGGCACCCGCTAGGCTAAGCTGGAGGCTGGTGAGCGTGCCGGGGTGGGGGCTCCTCACCAGTTTGGTCTCCAGTTCGGTCTCCTGGTCGCAATTGGACGGAGCGAGCCGGACTGAGCAGGGAGCACTCAGCCCGCACCTGCTGTACCTGTGTACATGGGTAAGCTCTCAGATTGCATTTTTAAGGTGTACAATTTGACCTCCTTCTCTCCTGTTCAGTTCTTTAAACCATGCTGATCCCATGGTTTCACACATAGTAATGATCCCTGTCTACACCTATAACCATGGTTAGTCCATTATGTTTGCTTTCATGGTGGAATGTGAGAAATGTCTCTTTTAACATTCTTTTCAAATTAAATATAAAAATTGAAATACACTTCCATATTTCCCACCACCCAAAAATATTAAGCACAGAGTCACCCGGACAGACTTTTCTGTCTGGGGAATTCGAGGGAATTCAGGGGAATTTCAGGAATTTCAGGGCAGTGAAATTATTCTGCATGTCACTATAATACCAGATGCATATAATTTTACATTTATCAAAACCCAAATAATGTACAACACATATGAACTCTAATGAAATCTATGGATTTTACTTAACATGGGATGAAACAATATTGTCTTATGATTTTTGACATGTAACTAATAGATGAAGTGATAAAAATTGGAGGGAAGAAAGGATCTTTCTATATTTTCTTACTTTTTAAAATCTATAAGTACTAAATACCAATAAAGTATATTAATTTTTTTTTTGGTACTGGGGATTGAACTCAGGACCTTGTGGTTGCTAGGCAGGTGGTGAAACCACTGAGCTAAATTGCGAGCCCAAAAGTATATTAATTTTAAGGAAATATAATCCCCATATTTTCATGTTCTTTAAAAAATTTTTATTTCTACGTATTGTAGCATATTACGATTACCTTCATCATGGTGAATTACCTTCATCATGGTGAATTACCTTCATCATGGTACCTGCACACAACACATCTTAATTCTTTTCACTTCCACTTTCTCTTCACTCCAAAAAGGTGAGAACCTTTTTTGGATTCCTTCCCATTTACAAAAGGTCTATCTTCCTATTTCCTATTATCTCTCTTTCATTTTGCTCTTAAGTTTATTTATGCTTTGGATTTCTCACATAAGAGAAATCATGAAGTATTTAAGTTTGTGTGTTGATTCATTCCACTTAACATTATGATCCCAAAGTGCATCCATTTTCCTAAAATGGCTCAAAATCATAGTAATAGTCCATTGAGTACAAATACCACATTTTCTTTATCAATTCATCTATTGAGAGACATATATGCTATTTCCAAGATTTAATTATTATGAGTTGTGCTGCTACAAACGTGTATACATATATCATTGTAATATTATGTCTTTAACACTTTTTTCTTTTGGTACCGGGGATCGAACTGGGGTCCTTGCGCTTGCGCAGCAGGCGGCAAAACCACTGAGCTAAATCCCCAGCCCCTTTAACACTTTGGAAAAAATGCCTAGAAGAGCAACATCTAGGGAAAATGTAATTTCTAATTTTGGATATTTGAAATCTCTACACTGAGTTCTATAGTAGTTGTACTAGATTACAGTCTCACCAAAAATGTACAAAAGTTCTTTTCTCCTCACAGTCTCTCCAGCATTTTTCGGTATTTGATTTCTTGATGATGGCCATTCTTTCTGGAGTAAGATGGAATCTCAGTGTTGTTTTAATGTGCATTTCTCTAATGTTCAGAGATGTTGAACATTTTGTCATGTATTTATTGGCTACTTGTACTTTTCTGAGGTGTCTATTCATTTCAATTGCCTAGTTTTTGTTAAAGTTTTTAGTTTGAAGTGTAATATTTATGCTTCTCTACATATTCTAGCTATTAGTCCTCTAAAGAGCTGGCAGAACTTTCACCCATTGCTAGTTATCCACAACTAGTTAACCATAGATAGTTACTGGTTAGTAGTTAACCACTGCTAATTATCCACAATTAGTTACCAATTATTAGTTACTCACAACTTCTTAGCAACTGCTAGTTACCCACAGCTAGTTAATTATCACTAGCTATGTTACTAATTACCAGTTACTGACTAGTTCTTAATTACTAGTTAACCATCACTAATTACCAATTACTAATTACTCACAAGTTGGCAGTTATAGCTGCCCACAACCAGTTACCAATAACTAGTTACCCACGAGTACCTAATCATTAGTCACTCACAACTATTTACCCATTGCTATTACCTGAATGAGTTAACAATCACTGCTTACCTGTTACTAGTTATCCACAACTACTTACCAAGTTAACCATCACTAGTCACCTGCAACTTGTTAATAGTTTATCAATAATTAATCTCTGATTTTTTTCTTTCTTTTTTTGAGACAGGGTCTTGCTATAGTTCAGGCTGCCTTAGAACTTACTATGTAGTCCAGGCTGGCCTTGAACTTGGGGCAATCCTCCGGCCACAGCATCCTGGGTGCTGTGATTACAGACCTGTCCACCACACTGAGGTAATCTCTGGATTTTAACATAGAAATCCTACAAGTACACTATTTCTGGTGTGTATAACATGCATGTTTTATAAATTAGATGTATTACAGGGCTGGGGATTTAGCTCAGTGGTTCCGCCGGCTGCCTCGAAAGCTCAAGGACCCGAGTTCGATCCCCTGGTACCATAAAGAAAAAAAAAAAAGTGAAATTAGATGTATTACAATTTCATTTATTTAATTAGATGTATTTCATTTATTTTTTTCCAGTACTGGGAATCAAACTCAGGACCTTGTGCTTGCCAGGTAGGCACAGTGCTACTGAGCTAAATCCCCAGCCCCTATTTATACCATTTTAATGTTTTCCTTAAGGTACTGTTATATGATGACATCTGGTCTGCTAAATCAGTGCCTTTCTTTGCTTTCTTGTAATCAAAGACAAGGTCAGGTTTTCTGTTTCCAGGTTTTTCTTTAATCAATATACATGTATAATTTTTTATTTTTAAAATTTTTTTATTTTTTTGAGACAGGGTCTCACTTTGTAGTGAGGCTGGCCTTGAGCTCACTATGTAGCCCAGGCTGCTCTTTTTTTTGGTACTGGGGATTGAAATTGGATCCTTGCGCTTTTGAGGCAGGCGGCAGAACCACTGAGCTAAATCCCCAGCAAGGCTGGTTTTGAACTCACAGTGATCCTCCTGCCTCAGCCTCCCAAGTGCTGGGATTATAGGTGTGTACTATCACACCCAGATACATGCATGATTTTTACAAACTGTTAACATACAAATGGTTCTTTTATCAGTTGATTTAACAAATTTTACACCAGAATGGTTTTCAAAGTTTATGATTTCACTGCATTTCTGCTTTGTCTTTGCTTATACTGGTAAAAATTTTCAATTTAGCCATACTGTGCCACAAAATTACATTTCTTTGTTTCTTTTTTTTTTTTCTTTCTGGTATTGGGGATTGAACTCAGGACCTTGTGGTTGTGAAGCAGGTGGAGCACCACTGAGCTACATCCTTGGCCCAAAATTACCTTTCTCTTTGTAAAAGTTCTTGTGCTATGGTCATACTGTATGTATATAATGTGTGCTGTTCAAATAATAAGCTGTTCATTAATTTCAAAACACCATCATAAGAATGCCCATGCATCATAGGGTTTGCACTCTTTCTGGCATAAACCTCTAAATCATAGGTGTAACCATTAGGCAAACATAATTTATATAATTTTATTCCATATTTTCCTTTGATGTATTGGCAAAAATGCAGATATGTATTGCCATAAAATCACACTATCACTACATCCCTCTCCCCAGGTTTTACTGCATTCTTGGATGTACAAATAATTTCTTACATGATTTTTCTAAATTTATTGAAGGAGTCCTCAGTTCTCAATGTGGTATTGTCAGAGAAATGTAAACTGCTCAAAATAGCCAAAAAATGATTGTGTTTCATGGCATTCTGTATATATCCTTTGGCATACATATTGTTTTCAATACAATCTAATATCTGGTAATGGTACTACGTGTAATTAATAATACACCTATACAGGGGCCAGGGATTGAGCTCAGTGGTCCCACTGCCTGTCTCGCAAGCGCAAGGTCCCGAGTTCAATCCCTGATACCAACCCCCCCCCAAAAAAACCACCTATACAAATTTTCATCTTGCTAATTTTAACAGATTCTCAACCTTGCTGAGGTTTTCTTCTTTTTCCATTAAGGCTACATTGTATGGCATATCTGTTTCTTCAACTATAATTTCAAATATATTATCAGATATGAATAATTTATACAACACAAATGAATCACTGCAATTAATATTTCTAATGAGCAGTTCCTCATTTTGCGGTTCCATGTGCTCATGTTCTATTATGTTTCTATTATCAGCTGCCATTCTTCCTTTTGATTTTTTACATTCATATCCAAATCCATGCCATGTTCATTGAATGTCTTGGCCACAGATTACATTCACTTACTGCATCTTCATCTGAAGAGTAATAGATAGTTCATGACCCTTTTCTCTTCTGAGATAAAATTACAGATTCATCTGATGAATCATCTATTTTATGTGCTTAACAATCTAATTGGGAAAGTTTTACAAAGTTGAAATACTCTTAAAATTGAAAACTGAATGTTATTATATATTATATTATAATATATATTACTTACAAACAAAAATCCCAAATGAAAATGAGAACCACCAAGGAACAACAAAGGAATAAAAAAGAAAAATTTATCACTGAGCTTAATAATAATCTAGCCATGAAATAACAATGACTGTTTTTGTTTTAGTGTCTTATATTAACAAAAGAGCACATACAGGTTAGCTATACAACATCCAACAATCAAATTCAAGTCAGAGTCACCTGGCAGAGAGACATACAAATTATGGCCCCATCATGAACGTGTTAAGTCCTCAACCTGTGGAACCTGATGCTGTCTGCAGTCGAAAGAGTCAGAACTGCATTGGAGTGGAGGACACCCAGCTGGTGTCTGCAGCAAAACTGATTGCTGCTCACTATTGGGGAAAATCCCTACACAGCTTTAGATGTCTTAGAAGTCTTCTGGGCTGAGTTTCGAGTGGGAGTATAGGAGAAACTGAGTCTGGTTTTGTTTTTTTCTAACAATATCCTCAGAGTGTGAGAGATTAATCATAACTCTAAAAACAACAGGGCAAGGCGCAAGGAATTATACAAATGGGAGAGGGTGAGGGAGTGGAAAAAAATTACCAAGCTTTTATAAGATTTTCATAAAGTGGTTTAGTGGGATTCTTTGCTAAAACTGGGTTCGGCAGGCCAATGTCAAGGTACGAGTGAAAACAAGACTCCATAGAGTCTGACTGGAGTTCAGCCAAGGAGGGAATTCTTGTGGATTGCCCTCTCCTTAGATTAGTGACCAGCACATAATGGGGCACTGGCTAGTCATTGCTAAATTGGTAAGTGAAAGCTCCATCCTGGGAAAGTTTCTTTCAAACAAAAAGTCCTAGGAGAATCAAAGAAACACATCTTTTTTGGGTGTGTGCGACAAGCAGGCTGTGTTCCTCTCTGAGTTACTCTGTTACAAAGAACAGCCGCTTTCAGACTGCCTAAACAACAGTTTACTCCATTTTGAATATGTGCCAAAGTAGAATAACTTTATCACTTGTTTATACAAGTAAACACTGCTGTCTGTCCTGCACAAACATAAGGCAAAAACTAATAAAAAACTTATTCCAATGAAAATTAACTTCTTGAATCAAATCAGGAGCACATGGATGCATGGGTGTGATGGTCAAGCTTCAATAACCAACTTGCCTGGCTTGGGAGCTGCCCAGGGGTTAGCAAAGCACGCTTCTGGGTGAGTCTTGGTAGGTCATGAAAGTATGACCTTGGGGTCCATATCTAGTCTCTGACCCCTTCCTTTCTGGCATTGTTCATCTGCTGTGCTTCCTGGCTGCCATGAAATGAACAGCTTTGCTCCCTGTCCCACAGTCTTCCACCGTATTTCTGCCTTATAACAAGACAACCATGAAACTGTGAGCCAAATATACCATTTCCTATTTTTTTTTTTGGTACTGGGGATCGAACTTGGGTCCTTGTGCTTGCAAGGCAGGTGCTGGAATCACTGAGCAAAATCCCGGCCCACCATTTCCTATTTTAAGTTGCAGGTATTAGGTATTTGGCTCCAGCAGTGGGAAAGCTATTAAATGGGAATATCAAATCATACCAGGAAAACCAGGCATATAAGCTTATCAAACACACTAGATACAAGCTCCTCACCTGAGAACCATAAAAGAGGAGCAGCTCAGACTGCAAATATGGTGGCATTACCTACCTCATCACCTGGTCATTCACCATGAGACTTACCCAGGAAAATTGCCAGGTAGAGAAATCCATCTGTTTCTAAGCCTCCAGCTCAGCACAGTTACTCCTGCTTGTGATGCACCACCTACTTCAGGCTGACACTTTGAAATTGCCTGTTGATGGAACCCACTTGCCTTGAACAGTTTTGAGGCCACCTGCAGTGACTTTTACATCTGTATTATTTCTCTTTGCACTCCCCTACAGGACTCCTTTAAACCTTACGGGTGCTATTAGCCTTTCTTAGCCATTCTATAACCCACATGTTACTATGTGAAGTGTAATGTATGACTTGAATATTATAGATTAGTGATTAAAATTGGAATGGAATAAAAGAACTTGTGACTGCTCTGCTTGTGTCTACCAAGTAACATCAAGAGTGCACAGTGAATTTAAGCTGATGAAACTGATGTAGCTTGTGAATTTATTATTATTCAATAAATTATAACATTTGTTGAAAGACACAAATGTGTAAGATCTATGTTAGTAACACAGCTCATGCATGACAATTTTCCTTCCTAAGCTGAAAACTTTGCAATTTATAATTAGAAATACGTAATTTTTTTTTCTAGAAAGTAGTACATTTGTTAAAACATTCGATTTTGTTTCATTTTCTATGCCTTCAAATGGTGAGAAGATAGTTTTTAGCATTCTGGTGCCATCTTTTTCCAATATGTTCTTTCTTGAAATCAAAACAGGATTATTCGGGAAGTAAACATAAACAATCCCAAGTTATATACCTTTCTCACATCCTTATTTCTTTCTTTGGTTTTTGTTTTTTCATCCTTATTCATTTCTAACACCAGGTTATCATTTAGCACATTAGCTCACTGGAATCTTTTAAGAATGTTAATGGGAGGAATACACGCAGGCTAATTAATTCAGAATCTCAAGCTGGGACTCAGGAATCTTTTGTTTTTATTTTTTATCTTTTTTTTTAAAGCAGTGGCAAAATTTATTTGAAAAATTAAAAGTGAAGAGTAGGAGAGAAACTGGCTCTGTAGGGAGAGCTTGGGCTGAATAAATGCGGAAAAGCAAGATAAAAGAACTCACTGGAGAAAGGGGGGAGAAAGCCACCACGGCCTTAATTTCGTAGCTTCTATGGTGTAAGGGATATAACCTAGGGCCTTGCGCATGCCAAGAACGCGCTCCATCCCCGTGTCAGGTCCTCAACCCACCTTCTCCTTTCAAAACTTCCCAGTTAATGCCAAGGTGCTCTCAGGATAGAGGCCTGGGAGCTTCTTGGTAGCCTAGACTGTACTTCCCAGAGGCCTCCAAGGCCACTTCCTCTTTCGGCCCCATCCCACCTCTGAGGGTGCATGAGCAGTAGTGGCCGGTCAGGTGCGCTTCGTCTGGTTTCCTCTTTGCCGGAGCCCGGCAGTCCTCACCTCCTTATGGCCCCGAGGCCTCTCATCCAGGCTGGTGGAGGCTCGAGGCCCGGCGCAGGGGCAGCCAGTGTGGCGGAGCGGGCGGCTTGTGTCCGGCTTGTGCCCGGCGGAGAGAAGCCTCTGGCCGCGGCGCTGGCAAGACGCTTAGGCTGGAGCCGCGCCAACCTCGTTACGCGCGCGGCCAGCCCGGCCTTCGGTCTCCGTCCAGGGTCTTTGCGGGGCGCGGGGCGCTGGGCCTGTGGAAGGCGGGTTCTAACGAGGGTAGGGACGTGGCTCTTCACACTTCCTTTTTCCCGTATGGGCGCATGTAGGGTTCTCTACTCTCACCGGGCAGAACGGCTCAGGAGACAGATGGCCTCAAGTCTTCCAAGTGCCCAGGTCCTGGTGAGTTTGACCGTCTTTTCCCTGAGAAGTCCTGGAGCGTTTTGCCCCGAGTGACCTAAAGATGCGCCACGCGTGCAAGGACGAAGCGCTCTCCCTCCCCCAGTCATCTCCTCCTCCTCCCACTCCACTGTCCACACCAGGGGGATGGTTGCCACCCACACCGTGCGGAGCGTTGGAAGCTGGGAAATGACCTGCAAACTCACTGACGAGGAGAAGCACACACAGCATGTAATGGCCCGGGCTGAGGCTGACCCTGCTGACGGGACCACAGGACAGGGACTGCAGCGCTCAGTGTGTGATGTGGCAGTAGGAAGGCAGGTGGCCTTAGTTCTTCCTGAAGAGTGAATGGGATTCGTGTAAGAGCCTTGGATGAGAGTGATGAGGGGAAGGCAGCAGCTTTAGTGAGCCCTACAAAGTTGCCCTGCACAAAGGTGGAGATGCGCGCGGCCCGGGGCAGGAGGCTGGTATTTGCCTTTGTCCTGGAAGAGACTGGGGCTTTTTTGTTTTTTTTTTTGGTACTGGGGATCAAACTTGGGTCCTTGCGCTCGCCAAGGAGGTGGCAGAACCACTGAGCTAAATCTCCAGCCCTAAGAAACTGGGTTTTGAGGGACTCTGAGAAATTGAGAGGAAGTAATAAGCATTTTGAAAAGAAGTGATGAATATTTGAATACTATACAAACAAGATTAACGAAGGTTTTAAAATTAAAGATCGTCTGTGTTTCCACCACTCTACCGATCAAAGTCTTTCATCTGAAACATCTTTGGATGTGTAGTTTTAGGCTTAGAAGTTTTTTCCTTCATGCACACAGCAGTTTCTTCCAGTTTGTTGCAGTCTCGTCTCCACTCCTTACAGCCACACTTGATGATGTCTGCTCAACCCTGTGACCCTGATCCCCCTTAGCTACCAGAGAGAAACAGAGCTGAGGAGATTGCTTGGTGGTGTTGTGCATGCTTAGCGTGTGTGAATCTGGGTTCAGTTCTTAGCACTGCAGAAACCCCATGAAACCTCTAAACCAGCACATATACAACAATGCCTGTAGGGACAATTAGAGGGGAAGGTAGGTGGTGACACAGGTCATGACCTGGGTGGCGGACAGTTATGGAAATCACCATGTGCTTACTATGCACTATGTACTTGAAGAAGTTGCCTTTTAGGAAACCTTTGCATGCGTTTACTGTGTGCCCCTAGACCCCATGACCCTTTGCTGACTCCTGAAACAAAGGCTAAGACCCTGATTGACCTAGATTACTCCAATCAATGAAGCAGTTATTTTTAGGGATCAGCTTATTCCTCTAAGTTTTACTTATAGCATTCCACCTGGCAGTTTTCTCTGCATCCTCGATATTATAAATAAACCTTTGCATCACATTTTCATTTCTGACTTCCTCATTCCCCACTGGACATGTCTTCCCTGTTTCTCCCCTGAGGCTTTCTGCTTTGAGCTAGCCTCACCTCACTTCTTTGTTCTTTGCTGGAGTGAGGGCAAGGACCTGGAGAAACAGAGGGTCTTTCCATGGGAGACGCCTAGCTCTTCAGACCCTCGCCTGACTATACAGTTACAGTGAAAATTCAGAGATGATGTATACTTAGGCCTTGGCACTGTATCTGTTATATACTAAGTTGGTTTTGTTATTGTGGAAAGCATTTAAACATTTTTTTCTCTTTTTAAAATAGTCTGCCCCAGAGCCAGCCTATTCTCCTCATGAATTCTAAGAGAAAGCCAGTATCACTTGCCATGTCTTTCCGTTTCTGTTTTTTAAACACTTCTTTGTGTTGGGCAGTTTTAGGCTAGGGAGACAGCACTGAGTCAAGTGGTCCCCTCCCTCCTGAAGTTCACATTAGAGAGGATACCAACAATAAAGACTTGACAGGTAGTGAGAGAGCATGTGAAGAAGATGAAGTGTGAGTTGCCAGACAGATGGTGGTTGAGGACAGGACTGAGAAAAAAGACTTTTCTGATGAGGCAACAAAGATGTCTGCAGGGAGGGATGAGGGCCACTGAAGGAGCACCGCTTAGATGTCGGGAGACACCAAGGTGGGTGGTGTGGCCTGGCTGAAGGGAGGGGTCA
Source organism: Heterocephalus glaber (assembly GCF_053883595.1). NCBI lineage: Eukaryota > Metazoa > Chordata > Mammalia > Rodentia > Bathyergidae > Heterocephalus > Heterocephalus glaber. The sequence goes on along the minus strand of NW_028258212.1, from coordinate 965,580 downwards.
CGATTTCTCCCTCACCCCTACTGGTTTTCCAGCTTTGTTATTCCATGAACTGAGTCTGGATGATTAGAAGCTGGCCTTGAGCCTCTTTCTTCTCCAGCAAAGCCATCCCAGTGTAGGCCTCAGGTAAGGGTGCGAACAGTGGCTCCTGGATGAACAGGTCTGGGTTCGCTTTGCAGGGACACTGACATCTGGGGATGTGGCCCTCACCCAGGTGGAATGGAGACACTTGATTGCTGCTCAGCAGGCACTGCACAGGGATGTGATGCTGGAAAACTGTGGGACTCTGCTGTCTGTGGGTAAGGGTGTTTTTCTCCTTAACTCAGAATTAGTCTACTGGTCTATTTGTGTTTCCCTAGGGTGCGTGGTTTGTGGTAATTAAGAATCTTGTTATTATTTTTTTAAAGCATGGGCTTGGAGGCTGGCATTTATGACCTTTCCATCCTTCAGAAAGGTCAGTCATACGGAATGTACGATGGTAGCTTTGCTGTGTGGGCTAGCTCGCTCAGGTCTTTGGCTTTTCCATGTCAGAACTTACCTGCCTCCAAAGCCAGGAGTCTTTTACCTATGAGGAGGAGCTTTTTGTTGGTGTTTTTTTTGTTTTTTGAAACAGGGTCTTGTTATGTAGTTCAGGGTGGTCTTGAAAGGAGGACCCCATTTTCTAACTGACATCCCTCCTCCACTTGCATTACTGTAAAATCTGGACATCCTTCATACACCCTGTAGGCCTACCTGGCGATCCATCTCCCTGCAGAGCCTGTGTGGCTGACTCCTTTGCTCATAGCCACAGTAAGTTTCCTTTTATTTGGTATTCACAGGGCTTCTCTCTTCCAAACCCAAACAATCTTGCAGCTGGAGCTGGGGGTCGATCTCTCCATGGAGGTGTGAGAGTTTCTACCGGGCCCTTGGGCAAGTGAGTGAGGCTGGAGCCTTTACAGCAGTTCAGCATGAAGGACAGCACAGAGCTGGTGCTTGGGCAAAACACTCACCTCAAAGCACCCATCTGGACTCTGGTTTCTTCTTTAAAAGTTTTTAAAGTGTCATGCTCATGCCAAACAATTTGCTCTTTGATCTTCATTTGTTCCTCTCCTATGGACCACTGCTCCTTTCATTCAGGCCTCAGACCCATGACTCTGCTCTGAAATTCTCACTGTTTTTTAAAGTTTATTTATCTGTTTATTTTTGAGACAAGGTCTGGGCTTGAATTCACCATGTAGCCCAGGCTGGCCTCAAACTCACAGCGATTCTCCTGCCTCAGCCTCCCAAGTGCTGGGACAACAGGTGTGCACCACCACGCCTGGACCCTCCTCTCCTCCTGACCTTCATCTAGCTGAACATTTTCAACACCCACTATATAACTTGGTATTGTTGAGGGTTTTGCTAATGACCAAAGCCTTTTACAGAGTGCGAAAAGGGAATGCCTGTTAAGGTCAGCATGGACGATGTGGTGTGTTTGTACAGTAGCGAAATGATATTGCCCAACAAAGTGAGGTCAAAGGATATGGTCAGGCCTGCCAAACGAAAAACTGAAAACCAGAGACTCACAGACCATCCCAAAGTCTGGATGAAAGTTGGAATTTCAGGGCTCAATTTCAATTTCAGGCCTATTTCTTTTTTTTTAATTCTTTTATTGGTACATTTTAGGCATACATTTACATCTCTCATTGGGAACTTGTACCTTTACATGAGGGGCCTACTGCTATATCTTTTATTTCTTTCTTTCTTTTTTTTTTTGGTACCAGCCATCGAACTCGGCACCTTGCGCGTGTGAGGTAGGCAGTGGGACCAATGAGCTAAATCCCCGGTCCTCATTTCTTTATCTTAATTTTCTTTTCTTTTCTTTTTGGTGCAGGAGATGGAACCTGAGGCCTTGGCATCTAGGCATGTGCTCTACCACTGAGCTGTGGCCCCATCTTGCCTCTATAAGCAGGGCTTGGGTGTCCAGTGCATGCACTGTTCTTCCATGTTTCCGAAACAGCACTTCTGAAAAGTTTCTTGCAATTTAAGAACATCTAGCATAGTCCCTCAATCACTGATGAGGGACAATGAGGATGACTTTTTCTCCAGTATTACAGCTGGATTTCTGGACAACCAGCTTTGCAATTTTCTTTCTTTCTTTTTCTTTTGAGAGTAGGAAAATGTATGGGGAAATAGGGATGGGGACTGTGAATGTGGGGTCCCGAGTGGGTTGCCCCTCGCTCTGTTTGTCTTTGGTTGTTTTTTTGGTGCTGGGGGTTGTACCCAGGCCTTGCACATTCTAAGCATGCATTCTGCTACGGACCTATGCCGCAGCCTAGTCTCTTTAGTTTTATCAGGTTGTCCTTTGTTTCTTTCTTCCTTCTGTCCATTCTTAATTTCTTCCAAATTTTCTACTGTTTGTTTGTTAAACGACTATATACCACTTTATAGTTAGGACAGATCCTAAATATAAGCATAGCCTCCTCTCAGGTAATTGCTATTTTTGGCAAGCAAACTGATGGGGAAGTCCTTTTGTCCCCTTTCTCATATGTTTTTTCTTTTGTGGCGCTGGTGATAAACACAGGGTCACAGTGATGTTAGTCAAGTGCTCACCACTGAGCTACATCCCAGCCCCTCATGTATCTTTTTTCTTCTCTGTTTCTCTTTGCTCTTAGCTGTTATTTTTCCTATGTATACTTTGTATATATTTCTGTATGTCACTTCCTCAGTGTCAAAATTCATTTCTAAATCATTAAGCATTAATGTTTTTCTCACCTAACCACTGCCAATATTTTCTAAAACTTTATTGTTTTGCCTACGTCATTTTCAGGGGAATTTTATAACTGTATTTCATGGAAAATATCAGTGATAAATAACCCTGCTTTACAGGAGGTGAAAGGATGTTTCTGAATTGTTTTGATATAGTTCCTTCTTGGTATGTTTAATTTCTCCTCCCCACAAGTTCTCGGGTAGATTCTTTTTTCATAATAAAAATAAATTTAATTCAGAATCCATATACTTATATAAACATCCAAGGTAAACTAAATAAAATCCCAAGTTTATTTGCATGTCTGAGAACATATACAGTGTACATATAGTGTAATACTATGTTGAGAAGCTACTTAATCTTGTGCAGATTCTTTGTAAAATAATGCTATTTTTTTTTTTTTTGTCACCAAGGATCAAACTTGGGACTTTGGGCTTGTGAGGCAGGTGGAGGAACCACTGAGCTAAATCCCTGGCCCCGTGCCTTTTTTAATTTTTAAAAATTGACTGTTATTTGGGATGTTTACAATTTAGATGTAATAAAAACTAGCTATTTTCTCTTATTTTTTCCCATTAGAGGACTAATAAATATTTCCACAGACACTTCACAACCATTTAGTGTTTTATGATACTTTTCTGTGTATTTCCCTCTATTTGTTAGTTTTTAGAAATGCTGATGGTGTAGAATACAGATGGTTCACATAATCTACAGATGGTTCTTTCATAATCATTTCTGATCATTCAGTTTCTCTCCCCAGAGGCATCCTGTATAAGTTTCTTATGGTAATTTCTAGATAAGAAGTATACTTTGTGCAAATATGTGTTCATTTTTAAAAGCACATACTAGCACACTGTTTTGCATCTTGTTTTGTCACTTATATTTTGGAAATCTCTTCACATTGCTATATCAGTTAGAGCTGCCATTTTCTTTTTAATGCCTGCATGGGTTCCTTTTTGTGGATGTACTGTAATTTATGTACAGTCGTCCCTTGGTATCTTCAGGGCATTGACTCCAAGACCACAACCCCACTCCCCAATACCAAAACCCTCAGATGCTCAGGTCCTTCACATAAAATAACACGGTAATTTGCTTATAACTTACCCTTATCCTACTGTATATTTTAAATCATCTCTAGATTACTTATTACACCTAAGCTGTTATAAATGTTATATAAATTGTTGTATAGGGAATATTGTTTAGGGACTAATAACAAGAAAAAAATTCTGCAATGTTCAATACAGATGCAACTTAAAAAATTTTCTTTCTGTAGTTCTTTGAATTAGTAGATATGGAACTTCAGGATATGGAGGGCTGATTATAATCAGTTCTGTTTGGTAGACTTAATAACTATGAACAGGCCGGGCATGGTGGTGCACACCTGTAATCCTAGCACTCAGAGGGTTAGGCAGGAGGATTACTGAGAGTTCGAAGCCAGCTTGGGCTACATAGTAAGACCCTGTCTCAAAAAACACAACAAAACAAAACAATGGACAATGTTGCAGTAATTACCTTTATACTCATGGATTCTCTCATGTATAAGCAAATCTACAGAATATTCTTAGGGGAATTGCTCGGTTAAAGGGTGTATTTTCAGGCTCAGCGGACAGAGATGACAGTCATGTGTACTCACAACAGTATGCCATTTGTGATGGATGGTACCTACACTTTTTAAGCAGCTAGAGAAAAATTGCATAGTTCACCTTTTCACTGGAATGTTCTTTTTTATATATGTTAAAAGTTAGATTGCTGCAGTAAAATGCTGTTGGCCTGAGAACTGTTTTGTTTCTTGAATCTTTTTCTGTTTTTTCCCTCACATATTAAATGTCAGCTCACTGTTAGATTCTCAGAGAAATTATTCTCAGTTTTTGGGGGACCCTGTTACGTTCTCAAATGTCCCACCTACAGGGATTTGTTCAATTCTCCTGGCTTACTTCTTTTTTTTTTTTTGTACCGGGGATCGAGCTCCGGTCCTTGCGCTTGCAAGGCAGGCAGTGGCACCACTGAACTAAATCCCTGGCCCATTCCCCATTTTTAAAAGAACCTCACATCTCTTCTCTTTGGTCTGGCCATCTTTCCTCTGTGTGCTCTTTTTTGTTATTGTTTGGTTTTGGTACCAGGGATTGAACTCAAGGCCTCGCGCTTGTGAGGCAGGTGTGGTGCCACTGAGCTAAATCGCCGGCCCTCACCATCTTTTCTTAGCAAGACTTGTAAATGGGATCATCGATAATTTTACCAAGGTTATACAGAATAGGACATTACCCAAATCCGTGTGCAACTTTCATTTTCAGTGTTTTACCATAGTGAACATTTGAATTCTCAAAAGTCTTCTTCAGTCTCTGAGGGCCACTTTTTTTTTTCTGGTACCAAGTATGGAATTCAGGGCCTTGTGCTAGCCAGACAGGTGTGGCGCCACTGAGCTAATTTGAGGGACACTTTGAAACAGAGGTGTCGGTCCCAAGGCAGAATTCTTCTGAAGGTTCTGTTCTGGGAGAGTGAGCAAGTATCACGATGGAAAGCAGCCAGGATGGGAGGGAAGGAAGCACCGTGAGTGCAAGGAATGTGGGAAAGTCTTCAGATGTGACTCCTCCTTCATCAGTCACCAGAGGAACCACGCTGGCGAGAAGCCACACACATACAAAGGATGTGGGAGTACCTTTAATAGCTCTTCTCCACCATCAGTGTCTATCTATCATTTTTTTTTTTTTTTTTGAGACAAGGTCTTACTATGTAGCCTAGGCTGGCCTTGAACTCACCGTGTGGCTGAGGCTGACCTCAAACTCGCCACAATCTTCCTATCTCAGTCTCTCAAGTGCTGGGTTTGGCACCATGTCCAGCCCTTGCCTCTTTTAAATGATCATAAAATTCATGTCAGGCCGAGAATTTAGCTCAGTGGTTCCGCTGCCTGCATTGTAAGTGCAAGGTCCTGAGTTCGATCCCTGGTACCAAAACAACACCAAAAAATTCATGTCAGCTAGCAGCCTTACAGATGTACTGAATGTGGGCAATTCCTTAGAAGCACTCAATATTTATTAATCACCAGAGTATTCATTCTAGAATGAAGCCTCATAAATGCAATGAAAAGCTTTCAGAAAGAACCCTATACTTTTCCATCCTCGAAATCACACTGGCCAGAAACCCTACAAATGTTGCAACTGTGGTAAAAACTTCGCTCAGAACATGGCCCTCACTCTCAACGAGAATACATTCAAGAGCAGTCTGTGGGAAGGCTTTCAGGGACAACGTGACTGTGCTGGAGCACTAGAAAGTCCACATGGGTGAGAAACTGTGAGTGCAATGAGTGTGGAAAAACCTTTAGCAAGAGCTCAGCTCTCATCAGTCATCAAAGAATGCACACAGGAGAAGGGCCGGGGATTTAGCTCAGTGGTTCTGCTGCCTGTCTCACAAGTGCAAGGTCCTGAGTTCGTTCCCTGGTACCAAAAAAGAATGCACACAGGAGAGAAGCCCATCACGATCAAGTGTAGAAATCTCCCTGGTACAGCTCAACCATTGTCTGGCCCAGTGGAAACAAACTCGGTCAGTGTAGGGGCAGTGGGAAAGCTTTTATAAAGAGCTTAACTAGTATTGGACATCAGAGAACTCACTGGAGAGAACACGATCATTGTATGAGGTACAGCACAGGCCTCTGTTCAACATCAGAGGCTTCATGCTGAAGAACAGCCTGAAATGGAACAAATGTGGAATGCTTCCCCTCAGAGTTCAGCCCTTACACAAGAAAACTGGTAACCAAGAAAGAGCCATTGGATGTAGTTAGTGTGTTGTCATGCAGAAGTACTTTATTCCCTCTGACCGTCAAAGAGGAGACATTCAATGAATTACACATTTAACGAAGATGTGTACTTGTCTGGGAGAACTCCTCACTTGTAAGGGTGTTCATTGTGTGGTTTGCACGAATAAGATATTTGAGGAATGTAAATCTATCAATGTGGAAAGTTACTCTAGAATTGTGTACCAATTGAAAAGAATGAGCCAGAACTCCAAGTCAGCAGTAGAAATAACTCTGTGATACCTTAGGTTACATACAGCGGCTTGATGGGGCTGGGTTATAGCTCTGTGGTGGAGTGTCCCAAGCACCTGGGAGCACAGAGGCAGGAAGATTTTAAGGCTAGCAAATGAAAGGCTCAGAGCTCAATCTCCAGCACCACAAAAAGAACAATAAAAGCAAGTTGCAGAAAATCAGTATGTTATAGTCTAATTTATATTTTTAAAATAAAGCTATTCTTTAGTACTTGTACATATACATTATATGCGTTCAAAAAGACCTGGCAAAATAGAGGCAATACAGAAACTTTTAACAGTAGTCATCTTTGAGGAGGATGTGGTATTGGTATGATGAAGCCAAATTTTACTTGTGTTCTTTGAAATATTTAAACAAACATACATTAACATATAATCTGTAATTTAATATAGTTGCCTTCCTAATTTAGAAATTTAGAAGCCATAAAAATAAAATTTATAAAACCATGTAAAAACTAAAGCCTAAGGCTGGGGATTTAGCTCAGTGGCGCTGCACCTGCCTTGAAAGAGCAAGGACCTGAGTTCCATCCCCCGAACCTGAAATAAACAAAAAACAAAAACCAAAAAAACCCCAAACCTTTTGTATGACCAGTGACTTTACAGTGTTAAGATACAAGGAGTCAGACCATATCATAGTTAACAAATACTAAAGAGTACTTACATGTGAGAAAAACAAAAATTCGAGTGGGGAAATAGTTTTGGATCTGATTGTGCTATTGTTAGGAAAAGAAATCCAACTGGTCAAACTAAAAAGGGATGGTTACCTATAGAGAAATGTGAATTAAGAATCAGGTTTCTTGGGCCAGGGATTTAGCTCAGTGGCACCGTGCCTGCCTCAAAAGCACAAGGTCCTGAGTTTGATCTCAGGTAAGGGGGTCGGGAGGGGGGATCAGATTGCTGTGTCTGTATGGCAAAAAATTGATAAACTAGACAATGTATGGTGCTTTTGAGAGTTCAAGAATATAGGCACACTTGCATATGAAATTGTGAATTAGCAATGTACTTGCTGGTGAGAAACATAACTTGTACCATTGTACCCTAACATTTCTATTAACAGTTAATAAAAGTGAGGCATGGTGGCACATGCCTGTAATCCCAGCACTGGGAGCACAGAGGGAGGAGGATTGTGAGGCCAGCCTGGCCTACACAGTGAGTTTGAGGACAGCCTGGACTATATAACAAGACCCTGACCTGAACTGAACCAAACCAAACCAAACCTGAAATAAAGATGGTCTTTACAGTGTTGTATTAATGAAAAATTGTAGTAATTGTAATGTCCATAATAGAGCAATAGTCAAATTAAGATACATGCCTTCCTTGTCATTTGTCATTTAATAATTAATTTAAAGGCAGTCCTTAAATCAATTAATATTTGATAAGTTAGACGTGTGAGAACTGACAGAAAGATGTCTAAGACATGGGTAAAATGGCTGAATAATAGAATAATGGTATAATACCCTTCCTAGATAGTTTATGTATTACTTGGACCTTTTATGATAAAAGTACATCATGGATAAGAGTTTAAAATATAAAAGAAATTAAAGCACATTTATAGAATGTATAAAACAGAAGGAAAGTCACACATTTGTTCTAGCAGCCCTAGGAAATGAATGTACTTGGGTTACCCACCAAGACCTCTACCCTTGTATATTCCCCTTCCTGAATGTGTGTAGAATTTGAGACTTGCTTCCAACTATGTACAGAGTATGGCAAACATGATGGAATGTCACTGCTATGATTAAGCTATGTGTGTCTGTGTTCTTAGTAGACTGTAAAGATAAACTGAGTTTGTTGGACTTAAAAGCAAACTGCCATATGGTAGCAGAAAACTTCCAGGCACCTAAGACAAACTTCAGCCAAGAGCCAGTAAGAAGCTGGGACCTTCAATCCTATAAGGAAATGTTTTCTGCCACCACCTGAGTGGGCTTAGGAAGGAATCACCTCTATCCAGAGTCCAGACAGGAATGTGGCTTGCTTGACAATTTGGGGTCAGAGGTCAGCAGGGCTGGTCATCTGAAGTTCTCTTGGGCTGGATGTCTGCAGTAATTAGATTCCACAGCACGGAGTTCATGCCAGCTGTTTCTTGGGAGCTCAGCTGAATCTGCCAACGAGCACACTTACATGCAGTTTATGTATTATAATGGTTTCAGAATAGTTGGGCTTTTTCCATAGCGGCAGGTTTCTCCTATAGCAAGTGTCCCAGAGAGAGCCAGGTAAGCTTTTCAGACCTATTCTTGGAAGTCATGTAGGATCACTTCTGTTGTTTCTGCTGTTTGAAGCTTGTTCAGATTCAGGAGAGGTGACATAGACTTGTATTTTCACGGGTGCCAAAGAACTAGTAATTTGCCTCATTCTTCTTAAAGTACACATTAAATAAACATACTTAAGTGTTGAATTCAATTGTACACTCATGAGTCTATCACCTGAAATAAGGGGTAGCACATTTTTTAATTCTATAAAAAGTTGTGTCTCTTTAAGTCAATACTTACTCTTCTGTGAAGATATATGAATGAAATTATACACTAGATCTGTGTGCATGGATGTTTGTGTGAATATACTTAGGTTCTTTCACTCAACATATGGCTTTGAAATATATAATGTTACCTGCATCAGTTGTTTACTTTTTTCTCCTGTGGACTGAACCTAGGGGTGCTCTACCACTGAGTAACATCGATGCCCAGCCCTTTTTATTTTTTGAGACAGTGTCTATGTGCCCCAAGTTGTCTTTGACTTGGGCTCCTGCCTCAGCCTCTAGAGTAACTGGGAGTATAGAAGTGTGCCACTGTGCCTGGGTACTTACTTGTTTTTTATTGGTGACTTGTATTCATTGTATGAATAATTTATTTACCTCTCACCTCTTGTTGGGCCCCCGAGTTATTTCAGTGTGGCTATTATAAATGAGGATGTTAAGAACATTTTGTGTCTATCTTCTAATGTTACCAGAGTATCTTTGAGAATACTATTTTCTTACTAATCAATGCTCAGACTTTTGATGCAATTTTCCTCTCTAGATGATAAAGATCTGCTATTATGAGTTTTTTTAAAAAAATGTGGTACTGGGGATTAATTCCAGGATCTTTGCAGTGAACTATATCCCCAGCCACTTCCCCTTTAATTTTTTTTTTAAAATTTTGGGAGTGTCTTGCTAAACTGGTAAGCAGCCCAGGCTGGGCTCAAACTTCTGATCCTCCTGCTTCAGCCTCCCATGTCATGAGCTTGTGGGATTAAAGAGCCTACAGTTTATTGGATTTACTAGAAAACACACTCTATACTTCATTCATTAATTATATAAGTGCTCAGCGTGAAGTTATGCTAAAATTTTAGATGGCTAAAATTTAAAAAATGGAAATTTCCCCACAAAGTCAACTTCTGTTCAATTTTCTTCAGGTCTCATGCCCTAGAGGTTAAAAAGGTTAAATTTATTCTGTGGCGGAAGAGGACAGCACTGTTGTAGAACTTCAGGAGATTGGGATTTTTTTTTTAATTGCACACAGCTGTTGTCTGCTCTTCCGCTACAGGCAAATTATCTCTATCCATGTTAGGAATGGAGGTCTGAAGAAAATCTTAAAGTACAAACCCCAAAGCTTTGCAGGCTTGGAAAGGAAACCTCTGTAAGAAAAGGCTAGAGCCTCTGCTATGAACAGTAGTTTAGCACAGGTTATTGGGGTAATGATTTGTTATCCAGATAATGAAAATTTTAATAAGAGGATTATTAAAGTAATTAAAATTTCCCCCTGGATTCTGGCCATTAATCATGAATGTAAAACAAGATTAATTTGAATATGTAGGGAAGTAAAGGACCTTGGGGTTAACAAGAGGCTGCTTATTTTTAAAGGCTGATGGTATCATCTACAAATTGAAAATCTGTATCTGCTACATTCAGAATAATCTCTAGGATAGCACTAGATTAATGAGGGTACCTTGAGAAATTAGGTCATAATGAACTGATAAATTATGAAAAATACATGATAATGATAAACAAGACGTTTATTTTTCATATTCATCTGGGGGAAAGGAAAAAAGTCAGTTTATCCTACCTAACACTGGTCTTCCTAGAAGATTCGCCATTCATTCCACACCATTGGATAGGCTGTGTGACCGCAGAGGGTTTTGCATTCTTAATTCATAAAGATAACTTCCTTTAATCCATACAGAGAACTTCCTGTGAAGAAAGTCAAAGGGTGAGCCTTTGTGAGCAGCTTCGCTGGTGCACAGCCAGACTCCCTCTTTGAGTGAAGCTTTTTCCACACTGGCTGCACAGGTAGGGAGCCTCTCCTGTGTGGACTTTGCCATGCAGAACACAATTCCCTCTAGTATGGAAGCTCTTCCTACACTGGGCACAGGCATAGGGCTTCAGGCCCGTGTGCACCCGGATGTGAACGATTAAGCTACCTTTCTGACTGAAGGCTTTCCCACACTGGTCACATCTGTAGGGCTTTTCACCACTGTGAACTCTTCGGTGAACAGCAAGGTTACTTTGATTCCTGAAGCTTCTCTGGCAAATGGCACACTCATAGGGTTTCTGTCCAGTGTGGAGTCTTTCATGGACGGCCAGACTGCCTCGCTGACTAAAGCTTTTCCCACACTCTTTGCACTGATAGGGCTTCTCTCCTGTGTGTACTCGCTGGTGTGTAACAAGATTGCCTTTGGCCCGGAAGCTTTTTCCACAATGGGTGCACTCAAAGGGCTTTTGACCAGTGTGGATTCTCTCATGTAATGTCAGGCTACCTTTTTGCCGGAAGGACTTGCCACAGTCCTGGCACTCATAAACCTTCTGTCTCACTCCAGGTGAATCTTCCTGGAGTGTCTTAGAATCTGGAGACTTCTGTTCCAGCTTCTCTCTTCTGAAAGCATTCTGGAAATCCCAGCTGGAAGATCCTGTGGCCTCAGAGTGATCATATTTGTGGTGGGCTTCTGTCATCACATCTGGTAAAATGAGAGGGAAGTCATGTAAGATGCACCAATATACTGAGTGAGAATAGGAAAAAGAGAAACACAATAGTCTGAGTGCTTACTATGGGCTAGACATTATACTGTGAACTTTGTATAGTTAATTTAGTCCTGAAAGCAATCTCATGAGATTGCTACAGATAAGGAAATGAGAGCCTAAGGAAGGTGTCTGAAGTAACAACCTTAGATAAGTTAGGTCTGATTCAAACACCAGCATGCTCCATAGCCATGCACTATCTCCAAATTAAATACAGCCTCCAAAATCATCTTTTGAGGTAGACATGATTATCTCTATAGATAAGAAGAGAGGCTCAGAAAATTAAGGAAACTATACAGGATCACACATAGTCCTATGCTCAAGTTTTATCTGACTCCCAAACAGGGTGTGGGTCCAGGATACATAGGACCTAAAACTATAAAACTTTAGAGGTACTCCTTTAAAAAAAAAGTATAAAAGAGAAAGTCCTCAAAGAGACCAATGCCAGTAAGGCGTCCAGAGGCTTGAGCTGTATTAACTTCCTGAGAAATCCATCCTACTCCACTCTGTTCTTTTGCCAGTGGAATAAGCTTTATAACCTCAGAAAATATGAAGCAGAATCCTGGGTTTTTTAAATTTATCATCTCTAACCCTTTAATCCTACAAGCTTATTGTCCCATTTTATAGATGACGAGCCCAGAGATTAAGGAAGTTAAGTAACTTATCTGATACTGCAAATCTACCCAGGGCAATTACAGAATCTGATCAAAGGAATTTTTTCTTCTAATATCCATGCTATTTTCAATCTATTAAGCTACAGTAGTCCTGAAATCAACTTTGCCTTCACAATATTTCTTAAACACTTTCTTTGTATGGAGTTTTTTATCCTTGTAGTACTAGGGATAGAACCCAGGGCTTTTGCACTAAGCAACATCTGTAACCTTTAAAAATTTTAAAATTGGGTCTTGCTAAGTCACTATGTTGTCCAGGCTAGGCCTGAACTTGCAATCCTTCTGCCTTAGTTTCCCAGTGAGCTGGGATTAACAGGCATGCACCACTATGTCAAGCCTCATTTGCAGACACTGACAGTATTTTCCAATACTGCCCTGTATCTGAGCCTCTTAGTGCACTTTAAATATGGGTCCATTCACCACTATTACTAGTCTTCTTGGTGGCATCCTCGGGACGGTTTCCCCTGCTCCCCTACCTTATCCTTATTCAGTGATGGTGCGGAATTAAAGGTGCCCATTCATTCATATTCCACCTCAAGACTAACTCTGCATCAAGACTGCTCCCTTGTTCTGTTTTGACTGTTATTTCTTTTTCTTATTTTTGGTACCAGGGATTGAGCTCAGGACCTTGCACTTGCTAGGCAGGCTCCACTGAGCTAAATCTGGCCCTTGACTATTATTTCTAACTTTATTATAAGTTTTTCCTATGACCCCAAGGAACAGGGACCACCACCAAAGGAATGTCTCTTCTGTATCCTCAGATTATGAATCACTGCTAAGGGCAGGGACCCTGAGTATGTGAGTGCTGAGAGCATCCCAACTACCAGCTGACTCACTCACTGAAAAATGCTACATTCTGGGCATATCTCCCATGACAGTCCAGCAGGGTAGCTGTTGGAAATCCAAACATGTCCACTCCTGGTCTGAGACCTTAATCACCACCTCTTCAGATGATTCTTCCATGGGCTATTCTTGAGCACCTAGGGCAGGGGACAAACAAAATAACAAAAACAAACAGGAAAGGGCAAAATTGGTAAGTGAGAAGGATATATTCAACAGAAGTTCCGGTTTGGGGTGTGAGGGGAAATAGGAAATCTAGATGTCACTGCAAAAAGGGATCAAAGATAGGACCACACAAAAATGAGTCCAGAAGGAAAGAGGATGTGGGAAAGCATGAAGATATACACATGCATTAGTTCCTGCTGACCTTATTAATGGTCACTCCTGTTTGTCTGTTTTTTTTTTGTACCAGGGATCGAACTCAGGACCTTGTGCTTTCGAGGCAGGCACTGGCACCACTGAGCTAAATCCCTGGCCCTGTTTATCTTTGATCTTGGGATGAAACTTGGATCTTCTACTTCCTATGTAACTATTTATTGCCTTTTATTTTTTCCTCCACACCCCAAGGAATTCATAATCTAAAAAACCAGCATTTCAACCTTCATGATTGGTTCTAGGGTAGAGTAACTCCAGCTCTTTTCCAGTTCTCGGTTATGCGGCCCATGCAAGGGCTTTTGTTTTCTTAGGAGGCTCTAAACCCAGACCCATCCTTCTCCTACTCCACTATTATTTTTTCCCTTTAGAATATTTCTTACTTTAGAACCCAGTTACTGAATTCTTACACTTTATTTATGTAGTGGTATGTGTGATCTGTTTCCTCTAATACATCCCATCAAAAGGCTGGACTCCTGAGTTAAGGAATTAGCAGTATGATGCTACAATTTTTAGTTAACCAAGTACCTGGCACTTCTTGACAATTGCATGTTCAGCTATATGTTGTGGTGACCAGTTCTTTTTGGAGGTTTTGGATCCAATGCAGAACACATGCTACCAAGAAGCTCCTTGTTAAGAGTGCTGGCACACTCGCCTGGCAGTTCGCAATATTACTAATCAATCAACAACTGCATATCCAGCCAGTGGAAATGTACAGTATATGGTACCTGGTGCCCAGGCCTGGACACTTTGTCACTGGGGATTCCAGAAAACTGGGTTTAGTCAGAACAAGTGAGTAGAACCTACAGCTCTACCTCTCCACCTGCTGTGAAATATCCAACAGACAACACTCAGCATCCTCTGGAGCCTCTTTGATTAAAAAGGGGAACTTGTGAAAGTGTTCGCCCTTGATCACAGGTGTGAGGAATCAAATTCTCGAAGATCTTGAAGACTTGTGATTTCGTAATAGAAAATATTGCTTTCCCTACCAGAAATGCTATTATCCTCTGGAGAAGGCTCAGAATGAGGTCCTGGATGCCTGCTTGGCTCTCACGTGTGCGACCAAGGGACCACACCACTCTGCTTCCTCTTACTAAACAGGTGGAGGGCACTGTCTTACCGGGTGGCTCCCAGGAGAGAACAAGACCCAAATGTGAGGGGTCTCAGATACGGGCTGCAGATTTAAGTCATAAATCTTGAGTCCCCAGAATGGCTGGGCTGGAGCGGGGCACATTTCACGCCTAGAGAATCTCTTGGGGACGGCTCCAAGGTTCAGGGGCTTCCTGCCGGGTAGATTCTCCCCACCCCTGGCGCCCCGCACTAGTGTGTGTGTGGGGGTCTCCTCACCTCCCCGGGAGCTGCCCTGCCTGTCCCCGTGTCTCCTCTGCAGACGGCG
Source organism: Heterocephalus glaber (assembly GCF_053883595.1). NCBI lineage: Eukaryota > Metazoa > Chordata > Mammalia > Rodentia > Bathyergidae > Heterocephalus > Heterocephalus glaber. Next base: position 950,557 of record NW_028258212.1, on the reverse strand, counting down.
GGGCCTTCCGCTTGCCCTGCCCCACCACGCTCGGTCCTGGCGGACCTCTCCTTCCGCCGAACCCAGCGAGCCCCGAGTCCGGGACTCAGGCCCCGCTCTCCGGCCCGGGGACCCTCGTCTGCGGGCTGTCCTCTCCCACCTGGCCTGGGTGGGTCTGGCCTGCTCGCGTCCGCGCGCGAAGGGCCCAGGGCGGAAACTTGGTGGCGGCCCCGCCTCGTCAGGCGCACTGACAGGCCCCGGCCTCACTCACCGCAGCGGCGCGTACCCGCAGACAAAGCCGGCGCCGAGCCCGCAGCTCAGGGGCGCAAGGCCGACCACAGCTCCCAGCAGCCCCGGCGCGGAGGACCACCGCTCCCAGTAGCCTCCGCGCGGTGCCCCACTGCTCCCAGGAGCCCGCACGTGACCGACCGCAGTTCCCAAGAGTCCCCGCGCGGGCTGGAGCACTGTGGGAAGTGTGGTCCGGTCCACGGCGTGCACCATCTCGGGTGAGAGTGCTGACCTGGAAACCGACAGTTAAGGTTGCTGCAAGACGCGTATGGTAAAGCCTCAGGTCCTCAGAGGTGATGTGTTGAGCTGCCGCTTGGGCAAAGACCAAGTGTTCTGTGAGTAGGGCTTGGAAGCTGGGAGCGAATACTTCAAACGATTTATTTGGGACGCTCTGTGGCCTTTTAACGAGAATTCTCTCCAGGAATAGTGGGTGAGAGAGGTCATCAGGCGTCAGAAAGGGTCGTCCTGGATTTGCTTGTGGTTTCGCTGACAAGCTGCGGGAGCTGTGGGCGTCTCACCTGGGGAAGCCCAGAGGTAGACAGTGACAGGGGCAGAGAAGAAATAGTTCTGCATGGACCTTACGGACCATGGAGAGAATACAGCAAATGAAAAGTTAAATTTTTATTGACTGAAGAGCTGTGAACTTCTCTGAGGACCAACAAGAACACAGGCAGTCAAAGCTTTGGCCCTGGGAAGGACCAGGGTTGCTTTTGAACATTTATGAGATAAATTCTCCCTAAAATGCCTCAACCTCATTTGAATGCACTTTTTTGGTACTGGGGATCAAACTCGACCTCGTGCTTGCAGGGCAAGCAGTGGAACCACTGAGCTAAATCCACAGCCCTTGAATGGACTTTTGTAGGACATTGGCCTCATCTTGGAGCTCTTTTGCCTGGTGGACTTCTCCAGAACCCCTCTCCTCCACAGTAGACTTGTCATCCTATTAGAACTTTAAAAAGACCGGTTCCTCTTGTGTCCTCGTTGTCTATCCCAAAGGCACACATCTGTTAGATAAAGCAAAAGTTTAGTTTCACACAATATGCTTTTGGGTCATATAAATAATAGTGATTCCTAAATGTTAATTATTACCATTAATAACATCTGTACTTAAATTCATTTAATGTGTATTTGTTGAGCCCATTTTAAGTGTCAGGTGCTGTGCTGACCCAAATGTAAGTATGATGCCCTCTGCACCTTAACACGTTGTTGGCGATCTGAGTGGGAATGAGAAAAAAACACCACCTTTCTGACACTTCGGCCAGAAGGCAAGTCCAAGAGTGTGTAGTGCAAACTGCTCTGAAGCTCACCACTCCTGGATGGCACCTCAGCACCATGGCCCAGCTCCCTGGGGCCCCACCTCCCACCTCCTCTCTGTCCTTCCTTTCCTTCTAGAGAGCCATAGGCACTTTTTTTATTCTTCAGAATCCAAGAGGCCCACAGAAATGCCAGTCTGCCTGTCTGAAGAGGACAGTTTTGTGTGGTTTCTCTTCCCTCTTCCCCAAGGCTCTGGGTAGGTGAGGGACAGTATTCCCTAACTTCTGTCAGGTGCTGTGACAAGCAGCACCATGTACCTTGAAACCAGTGCAGGCATATGGGTCCTATTGAGTTCAAGGCCAGCTGTGGAACAGGGATATGTTTCAGACTTTGCCATGAAAGTGGTTGACAAAGCTTTGGCAGGAAAAAAGTGGCTGTGAAGGGCAACTATAGTCATGTTTCTCTTGTAAATTTGCAAAAGTTCTCTTAAGGGATTTCAGGAAAGTGGACATACTGAACGGAAAGTGGGGCAGATAGTGGTTAGGATTGGGGTTGATGAGCCTAAGATGAGAACCAATTCTCCCTAGACACTTACCAGTCCTCAGCCACTGCCTGCATCTTAAGGCAGTTACTTAGCAGGAAGGAGGGTGTCAGCAATGTAGAGTTGACAGCCTGTCAGAGAACTAGTCTCCCACCCCACAGACATTTCAAAACATTAGGGGAAGGAAAGATAATTCAATAAATGGTGTCATGACAAAAGGCTAGACATTGGAGGGAGGTAAAGTTAAATGTTTACCTAACTTCTATGCCAAGATAACCACCAGAAAGATTAAATATAGAATGTGAAACACAGATCCATAAGTGGCCCAGAAGAACACATGGATTAATATTTTTGCAATCTTGGCATAGGAAAGGCTTTCCTAACCTTGGTAACAAAGGTAGAAACAACAAAGAAAAAGATTATAATCCAGCACTTCTGTGTGGCCCAAACACCAGTAAGTGAAATTAACACATGACAAACGGAGAAAATATTTGCAACTGTCATATTTAAAGACACCATACAAATCAAGAAAAAACCCCCCCAATATTTCAGTAGAAATGTGGCCAAAGACAGCAACATTTTAAAGAAAAACACTCTGATTTACTATTTGGTTTTAAGTGCCAATTGAAACAAAGAAAAATTTCTGCCAAACTACTTAATGGCAGCCTGCAAAGGGTAGTATTAGAATGGACATTTTTATCCATGTGTAAATTGAGACAATCATTCCAATTAGAGATTTGACACTACATATCAAAAGTTAAATGTCTACATATGGCTTCTAGAATTATTTTCCTCAAGAAAAAAAAATCAGGTAATTGTATGTTAAGTGTGGAATAAAAGCGGTGGTGTCCACGTCTTTGAAGTGAGTTATTGGCTTGGAAAGGACTCTCAGACTGTTTGCTCCAGAAACTTCCATGAGACATCCAACCTCACAGGAAACTGAAGCCTTCCCTTGGTGCTATAGCTCTGTACAGATCATTAAGGTCTGGAGTGGTGGTGTGAACATCCATCCTCCTGGAAGTGTTCATCAAAGTAGTTTCCTTTATGCTTCACATCTGTGTTTACTTCAGTCCCTGTCTGAAAGTTAAGCTGCCTAAAATAGCCTTTAGCAACTGCACTTAGCCCCTGGCCACAACCATGTGCATTCATGGAAGTAACCAGCCTTCCTTCCATCTCTTCTGAACTTGTGTCCTCTCAGCGCTGGGAAGGGAGCGGTTTCCTTCTGAGATGCCTACCTGTTCAGCAGCCAGGTTTGACTCAGTAGGATAAAGGAGTGTGTTTTGGTGCAGGTCTCTGGAAAGGCTGTCAAACTCTGAGTGAGAGCCACCAAGTGTCTTATTTGTCAGGCTGGCTTCTACTTGAACAAGTGATCTGGTTTGCTGAAGTTGCTTCTGTCCTTTTAAATAAATGTGTCTTGTGTTTGACCTCACTATCACCTGATTTGTAAATTCAGGGTACTGAGAACATGGATTTCTTGATCCTAGAATACGCCATGAATTTGTCTCCCACAATTATTTAAACCAAAATCATTCATCTTACAAAAGCTGTTTGTGCTGGCTTCAGGCTATTTGTTCTTGCTATTATTTCTACCTTTTAGCTAGCTGTGTCCTTCTTCAACCTCTTGATGGGTTTGCTTATAAACCAGAAGCAGGGGTCAGGGGAGGGGTGTCACAGATGACCCACTAGTGCATATCTATGTCTCTGGCCAGGGCAGCAGGCTGGCCACCTCTCCTGTTGAGGCCCTAGTGCCTGGTGCTGATCCTGATCCCATTTGGTGTCCCTGAGTGGACCTCGATGAGGACCCCTTTTGAATGTTTGTGGTGCTGTTGGCTCACAAACAGGAGGGGTCCTGTGCAAGTGAGTCCTCTCAGAACACACCTTCACACAGGTGGGAGGGGTGCACTAAGCCCTACATCTCTGCTGTCTTGTAAAAAGGACTCTGATAGGTGGCCAGAGGTTGAGGGTGTGAGTGTGTTGGAGCCAGAAGCCCTTTCTCCCTGGATCCTCTGCTGGTGCCCAGGGCCACTTCCCCCACACCTGGATCCCACTGTAGCCCTTGGAGCTGGCTTCTTCACAGGACTCCCAGGTGGAGTTTGTGTGGGTCTCTGAACTCATAAAATGGCCAAAGTAGACTTAGAGGGTCTTTAGGGCAGATGACGCATACTTTTCATTAAGGAGCTGGTTGTTCTCCAAAGAGATTAAAGTAATTGCCCAGGGGCAACTGTGTCTCCACAAAGTTCGTGTGTCAGAAACTTAGTCTCCAAATTCATATGTTAATGGTATTTGGAAATGAGGCCTTTGGGAGGTCAGAGATCCTAAGAGATCATGGAGGCCCTTGATGAAGTTAGTGGCTTTATAAGAGTGAGAGAAACCACTTTGGCTTGCTCCTTTGCACCACATAAAGCCCTCACCATGTTATGATGCAGAGTGTGGTCCCAGTAGAGGGTGACAGATGCTGGTGGCAGGCCCTGGGATTTCTGAGCCTCCAGGATTATGATACAGGTAAACTTCTGTTTTTTATAAATTAATTGGTCTCAGATATTTTGTTACAGCAACAGAAAATAGACTAAGACAATAGTTATCTTAGAGAATCCTTGAATAAGCAGAGATAGATCATTTCAAACTTCTAAATTAATTTATTTTTGAGATAGGATCTCACTATGTAGCTCAGGCTGGCCTTGAACTTGTGACACTCCACCTGCCTCAACCTTTTATTTTTAAATTTTTTTTGGTACCAGGGATCGAACTTGGGTCCTTGTGCTTGTGAGGCAGGCGGCGGAAACACTGAGGTAAATCCCTGGCCCTCAACCTTTTAAACTGTTCATTTTGAAATGATTTCAGACTTACAGAAAAGTTGCGAACATATACAGAAATTTTGCATATATCTTTAACTTAGCTTCCCATAACATTAACAACTCACAGAATTATAGCATTATAAAATGAGGAAATTAACAATCAGTATGATATACAGTTGTAATACTTAACGGTAAACTAGTGACTTTGTTTGAATTTCACCAGTTTCCTTTGTCCTCTCCATTTTCTGTTCCAAGATCGCATCCAGGATTTTCCATTTCATATAGTTGTAGTCGCATCTCCTTAATTTCTTCCAATCCTGATATTTCTGCATTTTAAAGAAGAAAATAAAGCTTGTTGGTGGTAATGATGCTAAAGTACAAGGTGACTATAAGGACATGAAAATGATTTGCCTCTCTCTCTTCCTTCTTTTTCTTTTTTTGGTACTGGGGATCGAACTTGGGTCCTTGTGCTTGTGCAGCAGGCGGAGAAACCACTGAGCTATATCCCCGGCCCTCCCTCTCTTCCTTTTACCTTTCTTACTCATTTTCTTTTCCAAGCAAAATTTAAATTTATTATCATTTGCTATTACTAAAGTAAGAAGTGAGTCATGATTTTGCTTCAAAGGCTTTAAAGGCTTCAACCATATATCAGAATAGTCAAACACATTTCTTGAAATATAAAATGCACAATTGTTTGTTTGTTTTTGGTACTGGGGATTGAACTTGGGTCCTTGTGCTTTCGAGGCAAGCAGCAGAATCACTGAGCTAAATCCCCAGCCCAAAATGCACAATTGTAATAATCATACAACTAATTTTCTTCCTGTGTGGTAAATAATTTAGCTTGCCCACAAAGAGGTGAGACTTTTGCCTTTATCTACTGGGAGGTGATGTCTTAGTCCTTGGAATGTCAGGCTTGGTCAGGACAGTACTCACTGCCTGGGGACCTTGGGCCACCCTGGATAATATGAAAACATGATTTGAGCTGGGTGCCTTCACATCGGGACCTGGACATCCCAGGTAGTAACAGAAGGACACAGGATGGGGGTTTTGGGTCACATGATCAGTTGCCCTCCACAGGGCCAGAGCCCAGACATTAAAGTTAGCCCTGCAAGATGATCACATGCACCTCCAGACACATGCAGACTGTCACCCAGCTGCGCTGGGAAAGTCATGCTGTCCTGACTCCCCAGAGAGGACAGAGGATGCTTCAGGTGGTGTATTTCTCTGAGCTTCCTCCTGGACCTGATCTTCCTTTAGCTTTTCACTTCAATGAACCATAACCGTGAGCACAACAGCTTTCAGGGGGGTCTGTCCATCATCAAGCCCTACATGATCTCGTGGCCCCAGAAGTGAGGGCAGGGTGGTGGACTGTTCCCTTAATTTTATAGTTGATCTTTTACAGTGACTTTAAAACTTGAACCTGAAGCCAAGGTTGTAGGAGTCTCTGAACTTGAAGATAAAAACCATTCTTTTACCAGCACAAATAAGAGATTGTTGCCAGTGAAGTGTCATTTTATATTTTGTGAGTGCATTTCAAATATATTTCACCATGTTTCATTTATAAGAAAAGGGAAGAATAGAATGATCAAAAGTTACCATACGTGCACTGAGGGTTGGTAGCAAGCACTGGATTTCTTCTACACTAATGGAGATCGACCTGTGGTAGAACCACTGCCTTGGGGATCTTGGTAGTGATCCTTGCTGGTCTCTACTGGCAGGTGCCGCAGTGTGGGTGACTGTCCCCCAAATGGCCATGTGTAAAAGGCATGGTCCCCAGGGAGCAGTTCTGGCAGGTGCTGTGGACTGGCATGACGTGGGGCTGGTGTGAGGCCCTTAGGTCACTGAGAGTGCAGGCCTTGGAGGAGACAGTGGACTTAGTCTAGTTTTGGGCTGGACTGTTTCGTGTCTCCAGATGTGAGTGCTCCCTTCCCTGTGTGCTGCACCATTACTATCTGCTGACCTCACTGGAGGCCAGAAGTCATGGTCCACTTGATCTTGAATTTGAATCTCAGAACTGTGGGCCTAGATAGCCTGCTTTTTACTTTGTGAGCTACACGGGAAGTGGCAGATTTTACAACTTCAGGTCATACGCTCATTAGTCTAAGGCCAGGGCTTTAAAAATGGCTCACATGTTTTGTCAAATCCTGAGGTCTCCAGGAGTAAAGAACAGCTTTATTGGCTTTCTCCCCCTAGAGAATTCTTCTTAGTGCTGAACACATTTAAATAATTCCAGTGGAGGCAGAGGGGGCATAATGTTTGGCAAAGGAGGCATCTTCACAGGCCCAGCTCCATGGGTCTGCTAGGAACTGGGTGCCAGGCACAGGGAGTGAACAGTGTTGTCTGGGGACTTGAACTGGCCTTAATAGCTGTCAAGTTGCTGGGAAAAGAACTTCCTGTGTTTACTTGAAGTGAGAAAAGGTAAATTGGAGAGTGAAGACTTGTGTGATATTTTCTGATATGAAACACTGCTGCTTTCAGGGCCCCAGAAAATGGGCTTTCACAGCGAACAGAGTTTGTACTCTGGCTCTTTTGTGACATATTTTTTCACTTAAACAATTTATGACAAAAATGTTGTGCACATGGGAATGTGTCGCTTTATGTGTGTTTATCCTCAGTATTTTTGAAACCCTTCCAACCATTAAAAAACCACAGTTGTCTTTTTAGTATTTTAGGTGTTGGTAAATGTTTAGTTAGGACTTTTCCAGCGTTCGATTCTGGACTTGCCAGTTTATCTACTAGGATGCTTTTAAAATAAAATTTATTGGGTTGGGAATTGAAGTGAGTTGTTTTTAACTCATAATGTGAACTGTCAGTATTTTCTTAAATTTTTCTGAATAACATTTTCAGAAATGCTTACAGTGATAAAAATGTAAAATACTTAATTGGAAAATTGTGTTTTCTGCTGCCGTGACAGACCATCAGAGACCAACAAGTTATTTTAGCTGACAGTTTTGGACGCTTCAGTCCATAGAGGGTGGGGTCCATGACTCTCCGGTCTGTGGCTGCACAGAACATCACAGTAGTAGGGCGCAAAAGGAGAGGAAGGAGGTGGTGTCCTTGCATCCTTGTCAAGAACACACCCACCACATGACCTGACTTCTCTCCGTCAAGCCTCACTTCCTGAAGGTCCCACCACCTTCCACCAGGGCCACAGGATGGGGACTGAGCCTTTAGCACGGGGTCTTTGGGGACACTCAAAGTCCAAACCATAACAAAAGTACTCTACATGTAAAAATGCTTACTAATAAAATTAGAGGCACAATATTTTCTGTAATCTTTCTACAACTAAAGGAGAAGTTGCTCTTCCAGTGTCAGGACCCTGTTCCTGTTCATATTCCTGGAGGTCTCCTCAGGCAGGTGCTGCCAGAGCACAGGCCCTGGAGACCTGGGTGAAGTGGCACTGTCATGCAGCCATTCGCTACTATAGGGGTCCCCAGTGCTCCTGTGGGACATCATGGTATCTCTGTAGGAGGTGCTGTTGGTGCTCTCTCACGTCGCCTCTGCTGGCCTCAAGTATTGCTGTACAATTCCCCGCACATGGAAGGCATCTGACCGCAATCTCTCAGTTCTTTACTTGAGGGATTTCTTTGGTCCATGAATTTGCCTGGCTCTCTGAGTGTGGCAAGTCTCAGAAGCAGGGGTAGAATGTTTCCATGAGTCGCCCTCAGCCAAGACAATTGGCCCATGGAGTATGATTCCCATGAGCCATTCTTCCTGGAGACTCTTTATCTGTACTCTGCATCCCCTTAGAGTGCCCCAGAGGGGTCACACCCAGCCTGCCTCCCAGGATTTCACACACTGCTGGCTGGCACCATCCCTTCCCTGGGACTTGTCTTGAGGTCCACCCAACAGAAGATGCCAGGAACCAGGAAACACCGTGGCCTGCCACTGGGGTTACAGAGTTGGGAAGTTCCCAACTATGCATTAAAGGAAATCTCTGAGCCCCAACAAGAAGGGATTTCTAAATCTGATAGGCCAAGGATACAGATGTAACACACACACACACACACACACACACACACACACACACAAAGTGGGAGAAGATAGTGTCAACTGAACATTTCAGATCACAGACTAATTTCTGCAGATTAGGAAGAGCTGGGAAAGTAGACCTCAGGGAAGACAAGATCATTGAAGACTTACACTTCCACAAGGCAGAATAAAGCTTTGTGTGTTTATTGCCATTTTCAGATATATCTTCAGTGTGGCTGATACTGTTTCAGGACAACTGTGGGCTGATTTGCTGCTTGGTCCTGGCAAAGACAAAAGCACAGGGCTTGAGGCTGCTCCTCCAGAGACGCTGGAGCAGACAGGAGGGAGCAGGCAGCCCAGTGGAGAGAGCATCCCAGGCCCATGGGTTACCTGATTGCTCCCAAGAGTTATTAGAAGCTGAGTGATGAAGCCAGTGCTTATTGGCAGGAGAACAGATCCATAAATCTGAGGGACAGAACAAGGAATCGAGACAGACCCACAGTAAACCTTGGGTTGATTTTCAACAGTTGCTGAGTCCTTCCAATGGGACTGTCTTAGCAAGTGATGCTCAGTGGATCTTCATATAGACACACAGGAACTTGGACTCAGGGTGTTGGCAGGTGCTTCACAAGGGTGGCATCATGGGCAGGGGACCCTGTCCCCCGGCAGAGTTGGGAACAGCCCGTGGAGGCCTCGGATTTGTTCTGTGGGATCAAGTTTGTTTATAGACTCGCTTCAAGCATGGATGGCAGCAGGGTAGAGATGTGTGTTCTGGTGGGGAGCCACCTGGGTAGGGACTTGGGTGGCACGGGGCGGCGCTGCCTACTCAGTCCTCAGGGCGGGGGTCGAAGGTGGCGACTCCCCTGCCCCGTCCCCTCTTGCCCCACATTTTAGGAAGTTACCCAGCGCCTCCCGTGGGTCCCGCAATTAGTTGATGTCCCTTCCGCAGTTCCCAAACTTGGGGCCACAGCTAGGGTAACCCAGGCCCTAACCGGCGTCTTTGCAGTGATGCTCCAGCAGGTGGCGCCCGCGCACCGCGGAGCGGTGCTGTCCGCTGTGCGGTCCGGATCGGAGCCCCGCGGAGCAGGGACCAGGTCCTCCTTCACCCAGAAAAGCTGGGGCCTGCCTCTCCTCCCGCCCTGGGTCTCCTCGCCTTGGGCCGCTTGGCGGGCGTCCTCGCTTTCGCACTCTGCTCATCTGAGGTCTCTGTCCTGTGTCCCCTGTGAGTCTTCCGAGACAATTCGAGAGTCCACTGACTCTGGACCGCGTCTAAAGCACCACAAGAATTAATTCCGACCCGAACGCTCCAAGACGTACACCTGTGTGTAACATCACGCAGACGGATGAACAGTTTTTATCTGTTACTTGACAGCTCTGCACAGCCCCCTTGTGGACAACACCTAGACAAGCACTCAGCTTGAGAAGCGTTCACAGATCAGGGAGGGAAAGTCATCTCTTCACTGAGGGCACCGATATCCCGGGCAGTGTTCTGTGCAGAAGGATGCGTGGATTTCCGGTCCGTATCCACCGGCAACAGTGAATTCCTGCTCTTTCTGAAAAAGGCGTGCAAGGCCGAGGATTTAGCTCAGTGGTTTCGACGCCTGCTACCCAAGCGCAAGGACCCAAGTTTGATCCCCGGTACCCAAAAAAAAAAAAAAAAGGGCGTGCAGGATCAGACCACCCACCTCATCGCTGCAGGCACCTGGCCCAAGATACTAGCCCCTTGTCACTGAGTGGATTGACTTTCCACCAGGGTGACAAAACACCCGAGAATAACACCTCGGAGGAGGGCAGAATTGCTGGGCTCCTGGTTTCTGAGGTCTCAGTCTGTGGCCTGCTGGCTTCTCTACTTCTGGCCTCAGGTGAGGAAGAAGCAAGTGGGAGCAGGGCAGTGTGCAGGGAAGCAAGCTTTTTACTACGGGGAGGGGAAGGAGCGAACGAGGGAAAGAAGAGGCGAGGGAGAGAGGAACAGATACTGTTCACTCCCTGGGGCGCTCCGGGACAGATCCCCTCATGCAGCCCCCACTTCACGTTCTTATCCCCTGCCCCAGTGCCATCAGATCCTGAGTCTGCCCATGGAGGAATCCACTGATGAGTACAGTGCCCTCAGGATCCATTTGCCTTCCACAGACCTCAGCTCAGAACACAGCAACTTTGGGGACATCCTAGATCCAAGCCACAGCACCGGGGGTTACTGCAAAGCTCCACAGCAGCACTCTCTGCCTGCAGCTCCCTCATTATCTTTGCTCTCACAGGAGCTATGGGAGTGACCACCATAGTATCAGGGCCCAGGAGCCTTGCTGCCGAATCTTTCACCCTTCAGCACCCAGAGAACAGAGGCTGATCCTCCCAGTGGTCTGCAGTCTCTGATTTCTCTGGCCTCACTGGCCTGTGCTGAAGCCCCACTGTGGTATGTCCTCAGTCTCTCTCTGCAAGCCCTTGAGTATGGGGACCCCATCACTGTGGAGACTCACAAGCAGGGACTGTGTGGGTAGCACACCTCTGCTGCATTCTCCCTCCCCTCACACAGTGCTCCGTGCTCATCCCCTCTGATACAGCGCTTGGTTTGCTCATTCATCACGCACTGCTCTTTAAAAAAACACTTATTTGCACATTTGCAACACATGATGATTACTTTCATTGTGGGGATCTTAGTTCTTTTTAATTCCCTTCCCCTCCCCTCTTTGGCCTTCCCTCCATCTCATGGTCTTCTTCCCAGTGCAAAAGATCTCCCTGCCTATTTCCTTTTATGTATGTTTTATTTTGCTTTTTGTTTGGATTTCTCATATGAAAGAAACCATACAGTATTTAATCTTATGTTTCTGACTTATTTCACTTAACATTATGTTTTCATGGTGGATCCATTTTTTCCTACAAATGATTCAAATGTATCTTTCTTTATAGCAGACTAGTACTCTGTTGTGTGACAATACTACATTTTCTGTATCCATTCGTCTGTTGATGGCCGTATAGGCTGCTTCCAAGGTTTAGCTATTATGAGTTGTGCTGCTATAAACATGGGTATGCATGGATCACTGTGACACAATGTTTTTAATTCTTTCAGAAGGAGAATAGCTGGTGATGTAGACAGATGCCAGTGCCTCACTAACCCCAGAGGGTGAGCGCTTATAGGGTTCAGCTAACGTTCCCCCAAATCTCATTCTATGAGAGGTTCTGCCTATGCCCACTGGGAAATACCCCACTCTGTCTCCAGCATCTTGTTACTTGGGGACGTCTATGTGTGTACAGGATTTTAAAGACACAGGTGCCAGCCCACAGCGATCTTCATTCTAGGGTAGAAATGGAGTTAAAGGTTCCTAAGACTCCAGGAGGTCTCTGAGTTCAAGCTGCAGGTCAGTTCCGAGAGCTCTCAGCTGCAGGAAGGGTGTGTATGGCCCCTAACTACGAGACACACACAGTCACACTGTGGCCTTGTGATGTGGAGTAACTGTAGGATGCACACAAAGGGTGCTTTCATCACAGCATAAGTTATTAACTTAAACCAAATGCTCTTGGGACTTCTTTATTCTGTGAAGGAGTTTTTATAAACTTCCATGATACTTCACCCAATTCTCCCTTGTTTACTTTCATTGAGAGATTTCAATATTTTATAATTTAGTCTCTTTCACCTTTGGAAATAAACCAGACTTGGGAGGAATGTTTTGTCAGGGTTTTGGATGCATTCAGTGTGCTGGGTGATTTATGAGGTCAGAGCTCCGTTTAGGGAAGTAGGTGGATGGAGCCGAGCCTGGCCGGGTCTGCACCAGGCCTCCTGAATCTTGCCGTCCTGGTTCTGGGCTGTGTCTCTGGTAGACTTCTGTGGGTTTTTTTTTTTTTTTTTGGTACCGCTGATCGAACTCAGGTCCTTGTGCTTGCCAGGCAGGTGTTGGAACCGCTGAGCTAAATCCCCGGCCCTGGGCTGTGTCTCCATCACGGGCGCATGCAGCAATCAGCGTGACTGTCACAGCATCAGCACAGAAAACCTAGGCTGAGAGGAGTCCTGGAAGAACCCCAGAGCTTCCAAAGGACACCTGATTAGATCAGGGAATGGGTCCTGCCAGAGCATCACCCTGGTCCACTTTGGGCAGAGCTGGCCCACTGCATGCACACAGCTGGTGTGTCTTGAAGTTCACACGTAGTGGATGCCATGAAGGAACTGTCCAGCAGCGGTGTGGAATCCACACAGGGAGACAGCTGGCCCAGGGGTTCAGTGTTCAGCATTCATTCTTGCCCACGTGCTCTCCTGAATTTCTCCTGTTTCCATTACTGTCCTACTTGGGAGGAAGCTGAGGACTGTCCCAGGTCTTGCTGTGGAAGCCAGGCATTCCCCCAGGGTCAGGCAGCCCCTACGTTGCTTCCTGGGAAGGGGGCCCACTGTTGGGCAGTGAGGTCTCTGGCCTGGCAATGAAGAATTACAGAGTCTGAGCTGTACAGGGAAACACATTCCAGTCTTGAGCAGATGGAGCTGACTCTATGGCAGAAAGAAGGAAGTGTAGAGCTCTGTGACCTAGGAGATTCCCTGGATCAACTGATTCCAGAGCTCTCTTAAGCTCGGAATTCCAGGTAAGGGTTTTAATTGTCTTACGCCAGGCTGAGTTGGACTTTCCCTTCCATATCTGTGACTTTTTTGGGGTAACACAAAATGAGAATTAGTATCTCTAAGTTTCTTTCGCTTCCATTCATACCCCTTACTTATGGCCATTAATTTAAGACTATCTCAAACTGCTTCTTCTTTTGGATTGGTTTACTTTAAAAACAAACACCTACAGAGAGAGCAGGATGCCTGGCTTCTGAGCTGGGACCTTCCTTGTGGTAACAACAAAAGAGCGGTGAGCACCAGACATGGAAGCCACAGCAGATTTAAAAATGGATGATATTGAGAAAGGCAAGAGTTTTGTACAGAAGGGTGCCCAGTGCCACACTGTGGAGAAGGGAGGCAAGCACAAGACGGGGCCAAATCATGGTCTGTGTGGGCGGAAGACAGGTCAAGCTGCTGGATTCTCTTACACAGATGCCGGCAAGAACAAAGGCATCACCGGGGGAGAGGATACGCTGATGGAGTACTTGGAGAATCCCAAGAAGTACAACCCTGGAACAAAAATGATCTTTGCTGGCATTAAGAAGAAGGGAGAAAGGGCAGACTTAATAGCTTACCTCAAAAAAAGCTACTAATGAGTAATAGTCACTGCCTTATTTGTTACAAAACAGAAACGTCTCATGGCTTTCTTATGTGTACCATAATTTAATAGATCTCATACACCAGAATTCAGATCATGAGTGGCTGACAGAATATTTTTGTTGGACAGTCCTGATTTAAGTAAAATTGGCTTATAGTTAAATGGATATCTTTTTTTTTCAAGTTTTGATAGTAATTCCAGCTCAGTAAATGCTATCACTGTTTTCCCTTTCTAAAAATATGGTTGGACTTGATTAGTAATGTTCAGCTTTTCACAAAGATGGAGAATGTTATCTCAAAACCCACTGGAGGCTGGTTTTATATTTAGATTCATACATATAACTGGTTGTGTGAATATGTTTAAATACCAGGGAAATCCTTCACTGTCTCACAACCGAGCAAGACTCCTGTTTCCGTTTGTTTATTAGCTTGTAAAAGACAGTGGTTGAAGACAAGGAAGGAACATCTATATTTTTTATCTTGACTATGCCAATTTAATTAAATTCCCTGTATCTAAAGACTGCTGCCTTTTACTTACTGAAAGGCATTTTAGTTTGGTGTATGTATAATACGAAATAAAGGATAGTTAACACTTCTCACCTTTTATAGTTGATCTGTAAGTTCAGATCCTTTTACAAGCATGATACAAAAGTAAGTTAGATTTTATTTTTGAATTCTTTACTTTGGACTAAGTTATTATTCAGGATAGTATTTAAACAGCTATTTAAAAACACAAGATTGAAACTCCTGTTGTATGTGTGATCGGCAGTGGTGCTTTTTGTCAGCTCATTTAGAAGGACTAAAGTGGGGAAGGTACAACATCAGCACAAATCTGTGTGTGACCATAATACTTAATTAAAAACAAAATCAGATTAAAAACCCAAACACATGTACATACATACACACACACTTTCTGTGGTGATTATTGAGCCCAGGGCCTTGCACAAGCTAAACACACACTCTACTTCCGAGCCACACCCCTAACCTTTCTTTTTAAATATTGTTTTAAGCCCCGGGGCCATGTGGCAGAACAAATGACAGTCATAATAACAGCTAATGTTTGCTGTAAGTTTGCTGCCTGTGAGGCATTCTCTCAAGCATTTTATGTGTCTATTTTGTCATCTCTACAATAACACGCTGAGGCCAGGACTGCAGTTTCCCTGTTTTGAAGAAGACGGTGACAGAGGCAGGGAGAGGTGCTCAGGCCACACCCCCCGTGGAGGACAGGACCCCGGTGGAGCTGCCTGATGACAGGTACAGTGCACACTGGTCCCCTGTGTGGGTCTTTCCAGGCTAAGCAGGGAGGTGGATTTTAGGGGAAAGTGTTGGAATTGACATTTTATTTCTTTTTTGTAGTTGAAATCATGATGAGGGCCAGGGATTTAGCTCAGTGGTGCCACAGGCCGCCTCATGAGCACAAGGTCCTGAGTTCGATCCCTGGTACAAAAAAAAAAAAAAAAAAAAAAAAGAAATCATGATGAATTGCTGTACAGACCCTCAAGTGTTATTCTGAAACAGTCTAAACTAAAGACTGGTATTCGTTGGATCCTTTGCATCTTCACTTTTATATACTTAGCATGTGAAAATCTGTGTTAAAATTGGTACATTAAAACCTCCCAGGATGCTTGTTTTTTTGATTTCATCCTTATAATCCCTGCAGAAGTTATTTTATGTGTTGGCCTGTGGTGTTATTTGAGCCTGAAACCATAGTAAGGGCTACAGCTCTCTCTGCGTGGGCCTCCGATTATAACATCTTTGTCTCTTTGCACGTTTCCCCGGAAGAATTCCACACCGCATGAGAACATTAAGAAAACCCACTGAAGATCAGCTGTGTGCTTGCACTTCCCTACACTGTCTTGGTAAGGACCAGGAGTAAGAGGTGCCATTGGGCTTCTCTATGAGGTTGTTTGCTCCTCACCTCTTGATTTGTGAGCAACAACTAAAAATGAAGAGCAGGAGAAAGCAAGACCTAGGCTGGCCACGAGAGGCAAGGGAGATGCTCACAGGGACGGCAGTGGCCCCCAGCTCCCCAGCAGAGGTGGACCTGAGACGGGAAGTCAGGATGACGCCTCCCTCTTCTCCCTGACAGCTGGTGAGTGTGTGTGTGTGTGTGTGTGTGTGTGTGTTCCCAACAACAGCCACCAGGATGCTCCCCTTGCTTCCCAAGAGTGGCCCTAGCCGCTGGCTCTAGGGTCTTCCTACCACCTCTGTGATGGCCTTTCGGCCACCGTCTAGGCTGCCGTGGCAGGAGCTGTGATTTAGGGACAGGACTCAGGGGCTGCTGCTGCCTCTCTGAGGAGTGGTAAAGATGCGCCAGACAGGGCAAAGACTGGGAAGGAAGGGGCCCACTTCCACTTCCCGCTAAAGTCCTCAAGCTCCAATGAGGACCCCTCTTGGAGCCTCCACGAAAGTGGCAACAACTGCAGCTTCAGCTCTGCCATTCGCAGAGGTGGGGGATCTTCGATAAGCCATGCCTCCCTTACAGTCTAGAAGACTGCCACCATGATATGTCCTGGGTATCTCACAGCCACTTGGGAGACATCTGCATTGGCTGGAGCAGGCCTACTACACAGATCTATCCCAGGTGACGCTGCCTTGCAACCTCCAGATGACTGCACTCCCCTCTGTCATGACTCCACAAGTCCCCATGTAAGTCCATGACATGCAGGAGACTGCACACGTGTGCCTGCTGCTCCTCTGTGTAAGCAGCAGCCCTCATACTTCAGCTGGTCCAGGACACCCCTCCTACTCTGCTGCACATGGGCTCCAGTAGAGCACCCCACTTGCTCAGGTGACCTGGTTGCCTACTCATGATTAGTATCTTGGGAAGAGTAGGGTGAGTGGGTGGCACTAAGAATGAGTTGGCAACACTGAAGGCCTTTAGCCCAGAAGAACGCTAGAGCTCGATGGAGCAGCAAAAAGCTGAGAGCGAGGGAGACCTGCACAGATCTGCAAAAAAGCCCCAGGGAGGCTAAGAGCCCCAGAAAGTTGCCAAAGGGGTAGGAACTGCAGCTGAGGAGCTGACAGGTGGCTGGAAGGCACCAGGAGCTGCTAATGCTTAAAGCTTAGAGCTGCAACACTGAGACCCTGCCTCTGGCCCTCAGGCACCTTTTACTCAAACACTTTCCCACATCAATGAGCCACCCTGCCTACATGCACACCTCGGCTCATGGGGGTACCTGCAATGTAGATTTATGGTGGCACAGGCTTTCAGGCATGTCCTGTTCTCAGAGACAGCCTGAACAGCCTGGTGAGCAGGGTTGGAGGTAGAATGAATCGGGTGTTTTAAAATCTACGCCTACCCCTGCAGCTTCCCTATCAGGGCCTTTGCTTTCTCCTGTTTTGCCTCTGTCCCTTCCCTAACTTCTGAGTTTTCTGAGACTTTTCTGATTCCCTTTTACAATTGGACTTAATTTCCTTTTGCAAAAGTATTTATGACTCTGGTTCAAAATGATCTTTCCTTGTACATCAAAATATGATCTTTTTATTTGCTGTTTTTGTTTAAAGCCATGGTAACGTAATTGAATTACTGTTGGGAGTAGCTGTTTCACAGAATTTAAGAAAACATCGAGCCAAATCTGTTTGACACAGCACTTCACAATGCTGGGATTAAATCCCTTTTGATACATGTTTTGATTGTTGAAAGATGGAACCAGGGAAGCAGTCTTGAGAAGTACTGGCTGGCGTCCCCATGCCTGCTGCCCAGGCCTGGCGAGGCCAGTTCTGGTGACCAAGAGGCTCTGGTGGTCAGCAAGCCGACCTGGCTGCGACTCCTCACAGGCTCCCCCGTCCTTCTGTGCCTCAGTTTCCCCATGCTCCTGGGGACCTGCTAGGAATCACCATGGTTCACTGCCTGCAGTTGCTTGGGAGGAGCTGAGTGAGCGCTTGGTGAGGGGTGAGGAGCATGAGAGGGTGCCTCCCTCATTTCCTGCTGTGGTTGGAAATGTTTGTCCCTTTGACCCCATGTTGTCATTTAGTCATCTTTGGAACAGCATCAAGAGGCAACCAGGCTGTGGGCCTTGTCCTCTGACTGCGTTAGTGTCACTGTCAAGGGTGAAAGTCATCCCTGAGGCACTGGGCTACTTGTAAAAGGCCAGCAGTACCCACGCTCTACCTCCCTCCTTCATCACTCTGGCCCTGGGTTCTTTCTATCCTGTCAGCTTTCACCATGGGAGACTCAGGAAGAATCCATCCCCAGATGCTGAAGCCTCGGCTCTGGGTTTAGCAGCCTCCAGAATGTGAGGAAACTGGTCTCCATCCTCTGCGAATCACCCACTCTCAGCTCTTTTTTTTTTTTGGTACCAGGGATCGAACTCGGGTCCTTGCGCTTGAGCAGCAGGCGGCGAAACCACTGAGCTAAATCCCCGGCCCAGTCTCAGGACTTTGTTACAACAACACAGAATATGAGGTGCCTACCCGGCTCATCACACTCTTACACAAGTG
Organism: Heterocephalus glaber; assembly: GCF_053883595.1. Classification (NCBI taxonomy): domain Eukaryota; kingdom Metazoa; phylum Chordata; class Mammalia; order Rodentia; family Bathyergidae; genus Heterocephalus; species Heterocephalus glaber. Next base: position 932,109 of record NW_028258212.1, on the reverse strand, counting down.
CTCAGCCTCCCGTTTGGAACCACAGCCATGCCCATGATCTAGTCTTCAAATTACTTATTATTGATTCAAACTTTTTTTTTTTTTTTGGTACTGGGGATCGAACTCGGGTCCTTCTGCTTGCATGGCAGGTGGCAGAACCACTGAGCTAAATCCTCGGCCCTTTCAAACTTGTTTTATTTCATTTTACTCATTATTTCTTTTTGCAGGACTGGGGATCGAACCTAGGACCTTCTCACTGAGCTATACCCCCAGCCCCTTTTTATTTTTATTTCTAGAGAAGGTCTTGCTAAGTTGCCCAGGCTGGGCTCATACCTATGATCCTCCTGCCTCAGCCTTCTAGAGGGCTGGGATTACAGGTGTTTGCCCCACCCCTAGCCTTATTTTTTAAATTAACAAACAGTGTGGCTTTTGCAGAGGGCTTTGTAGCTCTATAAAATTTGCTACTTACATGTATTCACCCACCGTCAAGACAGAGAACTGTCCCTTACCCAGGTACAGGTGCTGCTCTTTTGTAGTTACAGCATTCCTGACCCCTGACTGGACCTCGTGCACTGTTCTCCATCACTATAGTCTTGTATTTTCAAAAGTGTTGTAGAAATGGAATCACAGAGTATGTGACCTTTGAGCCTGGCTTCTTTATCTCAGCAGGGAACCTGGAGATGCAGCCAACTCATCATATTAGTAACTTGCCTCTTTCTGTTGCTGAGTGGTGTGGTCTGTTGCATAGATATACCAAAGTTTATCCTTCATCCAAGTGAAGGATGCTGGGTTATCTCAGTTGTTGATTACAAATAAAGCTGCTGTAAGTATTCTTGTGTAGGTCAAGTTGTTTTTTAGAAGTTCTTTTTTCAGATGTTTCTTTTAAAAAAAGTTCCTTTTGAGTATTACCGCTTCCTGCACAGGTTTTAAAATGTCCCATTAGACACCTCTCATTGAGAGGTAGCACCTCTGTCCCTTCCCCTGGAGTCTGGGTGGGCTGTCTCGGACAGTTACACACAGCAGATGTGATGCTCTGTGTCTCTGAGACTAGGTCACCAAAGGCCATGTGCTTCTGCCTTGTTTGCAGGAACACCCCCATGGAACACCCTTCCCACTTGGGAAGCTTGGTTGGTGGGGAGGGCCCTGTCTGCACCCAGCCTGCAGGCCTGCTAAGCCATCCCTTCTCCTGCAGCTCTGTGGCCACGGAGTGAAACCAGTTAGTCCCTCCAGAGAACACATATGCCCACTAAAGTACCAAGTGACCCCACAGCACCTCAGGAAAAGAAGAATCACCTGGTCAAATGTTGCCAGATTTCCTGAACCACATAATCATGAGATATAAGGCAGGAGTTGTTTTCCCATTAAGTTTGTATGCTTTCATTCCACAGTTACGGATGGAACTAGAATATTTTCAGTGAGCACTTGGGATTCACAGGAGCAAGAATCATGTTCCTTGACAGTCTGAAGCTTGGGAGCCAGCTCTGCTTAACAAGCTTCAGTTTGATTTTTTAAAACTGTGATTCCTCCCCATATTTGACAGGGCATTTTAAGTATTGTGTGATGGTGATGAGGGAATGGATTTACCTCAGCAATTATCTTGATGAGGAAATCCTCCAGTAGCCATCAAATGCTGTTAAACATGTTACTCAGATGTATTAGTCACTTGTCTGTTGCTGGAACAAATTACCTGACACCACAGCTTTAAGGAGGAGAGATTCATTTTGGCTCATGGTTTCAGAGAGTTCAGTCCATACTTGGGTAGTTCAAAGCCAGGAATGGCATCCCAAGCCTTACCTTTGAACACATGAGACTTTTGGGGGACATTTCAGATCTAAATTGTAATATTTTGCTCCGGCCCCCAAAGGCTCATGTTCATCTCATTATCCAAAATGCAGTTAGTCCATCTCTAAGAGGTGCCAAAGTCTTATCAGTTCCAGCAGTGTTGAAAAGTCTAAGTCCAAGGACTCCTCTGAGACTCAAGGAAAATTCTTAGTTGTGAGCCTCTGTAAAAATAAAAAAGAAAGTCAAACACTTCTAACACATAATGGCACAAGGTAAACATTATCATTTCAAAAGAGAGAAATAGGGGCATAAAAAGGAATGGGACCAAAGCAGGGCTGAAACACAACAGGGCAAATATTAAATCCTGCAGCTCCATGTTCAGCACTTGTGACAGATTGTGGTGAGTTCCACATTGTTTGTGCAGCCTTCCCCCTGTGGCCTTGCTGTTTGCAGCTAATGGGCTCTTTCTTAGGCTGGCTCTGCTCACTGCCTGTAGCTTTACTTGGCAGATGATACATGTTCTTGACATCTCCAACTTCCTGAGGTCCCCAGTGTACTTCAGCTTCATTCCTACAGCTCAGTCATTATCTTCTCAGGGGCTCCTTGCCTGGCCTCTCAAGCCTTCCTTTAAAATCTAGGTTGACACCTCCCTGACTCCACACCCTTTGCATTCTACATGCTATAAAATCAGCCCCATGTGGATGATGCCAAGTTCTGTCACCAGATCAGGCAGTAGCTAGTCCCCCTTGGACCATGGCTGCAGTGGCTTCTAAAGGCTTAGGTGGCTGAACTTGGAGGTACATTTACTTAAGCAGCCCTAAATGAGCATGGATCCATGGGGCCCTCATCTCAAAGCCTTTAAGGGATATTACCCATTTAGGCCCTGAGGCTACAAAAGGTGGGGCCTGGCCAATTTCTGAATGCCCTCAAGATGTCTTTTCTACTGTTCCAGTGGAAAGTACTTGACTTCTTTTCAATAGTACTAATCTTTTTGGCAACAATACTCTCCTTGGACCCAACTTTACACATGCTTCTTTTGTGGCTAAGCTGTAAAATTTTCATATGTTTTGGCCCTGTTTTTTGCTCCTAGTTTTCATTGTAAATATGGCTGAAAGCAGTCAGCAGTTCTCATGTCCAACCTGAACAATGGGCTGCCTTGAAATTTCCTCTGGCAATTGTATTAGTCTGCCACATTAAATTCAGCTTCACAAAGTTTTAGGACAAGGATAAAATGTAGGCAACTTCTTTGACAGAATAAAACACACACTGCCCCTAGTTCATTTCCTAATAGACTCTTCATTCCCTGTTGAAATCTCATGGGCTTTACTCTCTGCATTCCTATTAGCATTGCGGACTTTTGAGCTCCAACCAGAATCACCTGTCAAGCTCTGCTTACAGCATTCTAGTGCTTTTTAAGTTTCCACCTCCAAGCTTTGCCAAACTTCTCCTGCAAACCATTTCCAAAGGCTTATGAATCACAGCAATGATCAGATTCCAGGTACCAGTTTTCTTTATTAGTCACTTTCCCATCACTGGGACAAATACCCCAAACCCACAATTTAAAGGAGGAGAAGCTCATTCTAGCTCATGGTTTCAAAGGGTTCAGTTCATGGTCAGCTAGGTCCAACCAGAATTGGCATAGTGGAAGGACATGGCAGAGAAAAGGTACTTAACCCATGGTAGCTAGGAAGCAGAGAAAGAATAGAGGAGCCATGGAGAATACAGGTTTCCAGGTCATGTCTTGGTGACCCACCTGTTTCAACAAGGCAGCTATGAAATCATCAATGATTTGTTACCCAACACTGATAAGTACAGTGCCCTAATGATCTAATCACCTTCTAAAGCCTCGCTTTTGAATACATGAGACTTTTGGAGGACATTTCAGATCCAAACCATCGTACCATGGACCTACTTCCTGGAGAAGCTGGAAAAGAGGTTAAATGACCACAGATGTCACCTCTGCAGTGACTGGGTAGCTAGAAAGTGTCTGATGTCTGATTCTAGTTTGGTATTCCTACCTGCATCATGATACAAATTGCTGTAGTGACCAGAAATAAGCAGGAGGTTACATGTATAGCCATATGCTTTCCAGAGTACAGGTTAAGAATAGCAGATGGGAAGGCAGGGGTGGAGTATTCTCTGTCACTACACACTGAAGGGAGGGGTACTTGGGTGAAGACATGGGATGATGATATGGAAGTGGATCCTTAGTCATCCTTCCTGTGAGAGAAGGGTGCAGATTCCCAGAGGACATTTATCTGCTCACTATGTTGGTGACTGGGATTTGTTTAGTCATTGGTTTACCACCTAGTTACTGAGTACCTACTTTGCACCAGGTCCTGGGATGTGAAATGTGAAGAAACATGTCCAGCTCTCAGAGAGCTTGTGACCCTGTGAGGGAGACAGAAGAGTGGCAGAGATATATGGGATGGGAGCTTTGGAAGCAAAGACAAATGCTGCTCCTAAGCATGGTGTGAGGGAGTCGTCCAGAGTTGGAGACCATCACGACACTGAAGCTGACTGGGAGATGAGTGGCTGGTGGAGGCTCATCCCAAAGGACTGGAAGGTGCTTGACAGGTGTAGTGTGTACCAGTTGTTGGCCTTGCTGGGAAGAGTTGGGGAAGGATGGGAGCCAGAGAAGTGGGATAGGGAGTGTGTGAGGAGGACAATGACAAGAGCCAGGAAAGAGGAAGGAGCACAGGATGGTGTGGGTAGAGTTCTAGCTTCAAAGTCAGCAGGGGCTTCTGTTTCTCTCACTGTGGGAATGACACAGAACCCAAACATCTGTGTAGAAAAGCAGGAACATCCGTATAGGACCGTATGCTGCAATTCAGAAAGGAGGAATGACGGGCTGCTTTTTCCACTTCCTTCATCCTTCTTGACTTCTGAGTTCAAGGATTGCTCTGCACTCCCTCAGTTCTGCTTGGCCCTGTAGTCCAGCCAATTTCTTATTAAAGTTCTTGTGAACACAACTCATCATTTATCCTTGATCTAATCCCTAGTGTGAGGTTAAATTTTTTAAAAAACACATTTGGCTCCTAGCAAAATTTTCTCTAACTATGCTAATGAAACAGCAAATTGAGTTTTATGGGAAATCTATATTTAATATTAAAGTGAAGCTAATTGGTCATATCCTTCACAGGCTGGCATGTGGGGATACTCTGCTGCTTTTCAAGGTCTTCCATGCTGCAGCTCTATAAAGCTGGGGACAGGAACTTCCTGCCTAATCAGCTGGAACCTGACTGTGGTCAGGTCTATTTTGTGGATTTCTGTAACACCTTTTAGGATCTTTCCAATACTTATGTCTCAGTGCTTATTTTCAAATTGATGACTTTAAAAATCACTTAAAAAATTTCTAATTGATGTTGTTTTAAAATCTTGTATTTCTTGACTACAAATGGAAACCTTGGAAGGTTTAACATGTTACAGAATTGGATTCTACCCCGCTTAGTAGGTGTATCTGCAGCCTGATATTTCTGGACAACCCCTTAATAATGTGAGCTATCGTTGAGAAAGAATATTCTTTTCTATTCTAATTGATTCCAGTATATTTCTTTCTTTTTCAAATCAGGTGGCATAACTCCTAATTTTCTGCTCACTTGGGAATCCTTCACTGGACAAATTTGTATATTCCTAGGAAGAGTTTAATTGCTAAAGAGTACTTCTGACAAACCAAAACACACGTATGTACATACTATTGTGCCATATCCACATGCACACACACACACACACACACACCCAGAGAAGCACAGCCTTCTAATTGTTCTAATGTTCTTATTCCATTAAATGCTTACAGGCACCTGCTATGTACTCAAACCAAACTGTAGTTATAATGCTAAGTAAGAGGTCATCTCTGGCTTTGGAGAGCAGGAGATTTCAGCCTTGGGCTGTGAGGGTGAAAGTCCCTGCTCCCCAGGAACACTCCACTGTGCACAGTCCCTCAGGGACAGACACCCCACCCTGGCTCAGCAGCACAGGCCTCCTTCTCTGTCCTTCCCAGGGTGTGTGCGGGCTCTGGCCCATGGCCACCTGACCTGCAGCTCTTCACCTCCTGAGAGCCACATTCCTCATTTTCCAGTTGGGAACATGAGTGCAGCCACTCTGTGGGGTCGCTGTGAGGGGAAAAGGGTTGATTTCTACAAAGCCTTAACCATGCTGGCTCAGAGAGCATGTTTTCATGACTTCAGCTATGATTATTATCACCGCAGACTTCACTGAAGGTAAGATGCAGATGTCCAGGGCTAGAGGAATGGGTGGGTCTGGAAGCCATTGTGGGAGAATAAAGGGGACTTTTCTGGAACTCCTTTGGGACAGGCACAGGAGCAGAGTGGGGCCTTCTCCCTGGACTTCAGCCTGGCCTCCTGTTGGTTCCCGAGGGCCTTGGGCAGCCACTGGTGTCCTTTCTCAGGAGACCTCATTCTGCCACCAGCTTCTTACCTGGACACCCCGGGAAAGGCACAAGGAGCCTCTTGGCCCACACTGGCACCCCACTCACAGTGCGAGGGCCACGTAGAACACGGCTGCCACGTGTGGGGCAAGTGACCCATCTGGGACACAGTGCCAGGTGCCAGGTCTCAAGACAGGGACGAGGAGCAGGAGGAGCCCAAGGCTGGTTCCTGGGAACAAGACCACAGCTGAGTGGGGCCAGCCTCTCAGAGGGGTGCAGGGTCAAATGGACCCCAACACTGGGGAGAGCAAACTGAGGGGTCCTCCGATGAGAGGAAAATGACAGGTGACAAAGGACCAGGACAGAAGAGGATGCTGAGAGGGAGAGACTACACACACAGACATGACACGTGATCTCAGGGACAGGACAACAGGTCTCAGCAATGGGCTCTCAGCAGCAGTGAATGAAACAAAAATCTCTGCTTCTGTCTAGAAAGGGGTAGGACGAGGAAATTGAACAAACAAGCTCAAATACTTCAAAGGAGAGAAAGTGCTCATGTCCTGGGAACCCATGGAGCCAGGAGGGGCAGTGGAGGGAGGGCTGGCACTTGACAGAGGAGGGCTGAGGGGTAGAGAGCAGCCAAGAGCAGGCCTGGGGTGCACTCCAGGCAGGGACCTCACTGTGACAGAGCCCAGGCCGAGTCCCCCCAGGGGAAGAGGTGGGGAGAGGCACGGGTGCTGGGGTCGGGGAGGGGCCGGGCCTCAGTGGACTTTGCACCATTTTAAGGTCATGGAGAGGGAGGGCACTGGGCATGAAGCATCACTCCTGGGAAAGGGCGCTGTGCCATTGTGACTGGGATGGGGTGGGCAGGGCGGAAGCAGAGAGAAGATGCAGCAGACTTGAAGGATTTGGGGCTGGAAAGCTGTGGCCTGGTTTGTGCCGTCAGCACAGAGTGAGGAGGGGTGGCCGCTTGCCGGTTTATGTTAAAGGTGAGTCCACCATGATGGCCTGGCCCAGGGCTTGGAGTGGAGGAAGGTAAATGCAGTGGGAGCTAAGGAGCTGGGGAAGGGGTTGGCATTTACCAAGGAAGAGAGACCCTGGGGAGCTGGTTGTGGCTTCCTTTGCAGGCGAGACCAGAAGTTTCTTTCCTGGTTTCGGTTTAGGGTTCAGCATCTGAGAGGCACTGCCTAGCAGCTGACTGGAAATGTGAGGGTGTGCTGTGCTACACTTGCCAGTCACAGTGGACCAGGGAAGGTGGGCGAGGTCCAGGGTGCCAGGGCCGGGAGGAGTGGATGGGGGCTGGAGTGGGGCACTGTGCCAGCAGGAGAGTGTGGCTCAGGAGCTTGGATGGGACAGGGTCGTGGGAACGGGTTCGCGTCTGCACAAGGGGCTGGGAATACTCTCCTCACCCCACAGGAAGAGGATGGAAGGGCAACCCTTGGGCACTTTGTCGAGTGGTTTTGGCCCTGTGCTGAATGGAGTAAAAGTGACTGCCACATGCCTCAGCGGGGAGGAGTCCAAGTCGTGCAGAAGATGAGCCAGGCTGGGGCAGTGGGGTTCTTCCTACGTGGTAAATCCTGCCACACTGGACGCCACTCAGGTAACCTAGGTGGGTGCTGTGGCTGCCGAGTGACCTGGTGGGGCTTGGCCTAGGGCAGCCCGGGGGTCTAGGGTGAGGCTGTAGGCTCAGTATATGCTCACTTGTGCGCACGCGTGTGTGGTGGTCCCCTCACTGAGGGCAGAACTGAGGGGGCATCCAGGGAAGGGAAAGGGGTGCAGGGAGTGCAGGGAGGGGCTGCCCGAGGGTTCCCAGACAGCTGGGCCTTGCAGATGTGCATGTCCTTGGCTCAACGCTCTGCGGAGTGCGGGCAGAGCAGGTGGAGGGGCCAGGTGCCGCTGTGTTCAGGGAGCAGGTCAGGCCCAGGGCAGACCAGAGGACCTTCATCCGTGGGCTCTGTGGCAGGCTGCCCTCCCTGCTATGCACCTTGGGGCCTCCAGAGGGCGCACGCTCACCTCGACTTTGAACTCGCGCAGGTTACCTGGGAAGCGGGTGGGGTTAGTGGGGCTGCTCCTCGCCTCCTCCTTGAGGACCGTTGTCTGCGTTGCAGGAGCACGGCCCCGTGGGCTGGGCTGTACAGGAAGAAGGGAGCAGCTGCATGGCTTTTTAAATGAAAAATTTTTTTTGAGGCAGCATCTTGCTACGCACTCCAGGCTTGCCTTGAACTCACTGTGTAGCCCAGGCTGGCCTGGAATTTGCAGCAATCCTCCTGCCTCAGCCTCCTGAGTGCTAGGATTACAGGCATGTGCCCCCACACCCAACATTTTAGAAAAAGTTGGTATTTTTAAACTGTAGTAAATGTGCACACCAGTCTAGCACCTCAGCCGTTTTAAGTGCACACTTCAGGGGCCTTAAGCACTGCTCATGCTGCTGCACGGCAGTCACATGCCCAGAGTGCTTGATCCTGCAAATTGAAGCTGTGGAGGTTGGCCTACTCCTCAACCCAGCCCTGGCCTCAGTCTATGCCTGCTTCAGAAACCTCACATATGTACAATCATTCAGCATTTGCACCTGCACAGCCCCCTGGCACTGGGGATTCAACCCAGGGCCTTCACACTGAGTGACACCCCTAGCCCTTTACATTTTGAGACTGGGTCTTGCTAAATTGCTAAATTGCCCAGGCTAGGCTTGAACCTGATGGCCTCCTGCCTCAGCCTCCCAGAGTGCTGGGATTACAGGAGTGCATCCCACATGTGGCTCTGACTGGCTTGTTTACCATGTCCTTGAGGTCATCTGTGGTATAGAGTGTGTCAGGGTCACCATCCTTCTTTTTTTTTTTAAATTAAATTCTTTTATTGGTACATTGTAGGTATCCAACACAATTACATTTCTCATTGGGAATTGTACCTTTACATAATGCATCTTGGTTCTTATTTTTTCCCCATTCCTAGCCCTCCCTTCACGCCCTCCACCCTTCCCTATTTACAAAGACTTTATTTCCATTTTTTCCATTTCTCAGCATTTTTTCCTTTCCCTTCTTTCCTTTCCCCTGCCCCTCCCACTACCCCTACCCCTTTAGACCTTTTCTTCCTATTTTACATTATCGACTATTCATTCTAATCATTGGTACATTTTAGGTATACAATATAATGACATTCATCATTGGAAATTTGCACCTTTACATAGTCTCTCTTGGTTCTTATTTTTCACCCTTGCCCAGCCCTCCCTTCAACCCCTCCATTCCTCCCGTTACAAAGATTTTGTTCCTATTTTTCCATTTTCTCATATTAATCCCATTCCCTTCTATCCTTTCCCCTAGCCCTCCCACTTCCTTCCCCTTTGCCCCTTTTCTTCCTATTTCACATTACCCATTATACATTAAGTCCTTATTTACACTTTCAGTTTCTCACACCAGAGAAACTATTCGGTATTTACACATTTGTCCTACTTATTTCATTTAAGAGTATTGCCTCAATGTGCATCCACTTAGCTATAAATGTCTCTAATTTCTCATTTTTGATGGCTGAGTAGTACTCCATTTTATAAAAAAAACACATTTTCTTTATCCAGTCTCCAGTTGATGGGCATTTGGGCTGTTTCCAAGTTTTAGCTATCACAAACTGTGCTGCTATGAACATGGGTGCACATAGATCACTGTGGTATGATTCTTTTAATTCTTTGGGGGAAGATCCCCAGCAGTGGAATAGCGGGGTCAAATGGGACTTCCAGTCCTAGTTCTTTGAGGTATCTCCATACTGATTTCCACAGTGCTTGCACCAGTCTACACTCCCACCAGCAGTGGAGCAGGGTTCCTCTTTCCCCACAGCCCCGCCAGCATTTGTTATTGGTTGATTTCATGATAGCAGCCATTCTTTCTGGATGAGGTGGAATCTCAGCTTTGTTTTCATTTGCATCTCTCAAATGATTAGTGATGTTGAACATTTTTTCATGTATTTATTTGCTATTTCTACTTCTTTGTCTGAGAAATGTCTGTTCATTTCAGATGCCCATTTTCGGATTGGGTCTTTCAATGTGGGAGGTCTGATCTTTTTAAGTTCTTTATAGATTAGAGATAGTAGACCTTTGTCTGAGGAAGAGCAGGTGAAGAGTTTTTTCCCACATTGTGGGTTGTCTCTTCACACTGCTGGTGGTTTCTCTTGCTGTGTGGAAGCCTTTTAATAAGAAGAGATCCCACTTGTTGATTGTTTGTGCTAGTTCACGGGCAACTGAGGTTTTGTTCATACAATCTTTTCCTACACTGATGTCTTCAAGGGTTCTTCCTAACCTCTGTTCCAACTGGTTCAGAGTTTCTTTTTTAATATTTAGATCTTTAATCCATTTTGATTTTAGTTTAGTGCATAGAGAAAGCTACAGGTCTAGTTTTAATCTTTGGCAAGTTGAAGCCCAATTTTTCCAGCACCACTTATTAAAGAGGCTATCTTTCCTCCAGTGAGGGTGTTTGGCTCCTTTGTCAAAGATGAGATGGCTGAGTGTGTCTGGGGTTGTTTCTGCATCTTCTAATCTGTTCCACTGGTCCTCAGGTCTGTTTCTTTGCCAGTACCATGCTGTTTTTATCACAGCAGCTTTGTAGTAGAGTTGCAGGTTGGGGATTGTGAAACCCCCTGCCATGTCTCTGTTACCTAGAATTGCTTTTGCTATTCTGGGTCTCTTCTTGTTCCAAATGAATTTTTGGATTGTTTTCTCGAGGTCCATGAAGTATGCTGCTGGGATCTCAATTGGAATTGCATTAAATCTATATAGCAGTTTTGGAAGTATGGTCATTTTCACTCTATTAATCCTTCCTACCCAGGAGCAGGGCATGTCTGTCCATTTTCTGATATCATCTTCAATCTCTCTTTTCAGAGTGCCATAGTTTTCAGAGAAGAGGTCTTTGATTTCTTTTGTTAGGTTGATTCCTAGGTATTTCAGTTTTTTGGATGCTATTGTGAAAGGAATTATTTGCCCTATTTCTCTCTCAGCGAGTCTGTCATTGGTGTAGAGGAAAGCTATTGATTTTTGTGTGTTGACCTTGTAAGCAACTACTTGACTGAATTTGGTCATTAAGTCTAGAAGACTTTTGGTGGAGTTCTTGGGGTCTTCTACATAGAGTATCATTGTCATCTGCAAATAATGACAATTTGATTTCTTCATATCCTATCTTTATTCCTTTTATTTCTTTCTCTTGTCTGATTGCCGTGGCTAATGTTTCCAGAACTATATTGAACAAGAGTGGTGATAGTGGACATCTTTGTCTTGTTCCTGACTTGAGTGAGAAGGATTTCAGTTTTTGACCCTTTAGTATGATATTGGCTGTTGGTTTTTCATAGATGGCTTCTATCAGTTTGAGGTAGAGACCATCTATTCCAAGTTTTTGCAGGGTTTTTATCATAAATGCATGTTGGATTTTGTCAAATGCTTTTTCTGTGTCTATGGAGATAATCATATAGTTTTTGTCCTTGGCTCTATTGATATAGTGTATTGCATTGATTGATTTTCGTATATTGAACCATCCCTGCATCCCTGGGATGAATCCCACTTGATCAAGGTGTATGATCTTCTTGATGATCTTTTGCATTCTGTTTGCCAGTATCTTATTAAGGATTTTTGCATCTATGTTCATTAGTGAGATTGGCCTATAGTTCTCTTTTTCAGTTGGGTCTTTCTCTGCTTTGGGGATCAAGGCGATGCTTGCTTCCAGGAATGAATTTGGGAGTATTGCTTCCCTTTCAGTTTCATTGAAGAGCTTAAACAATAGTGGCAGTAGTTCCTCTCCTAATGTCTTGTAGAATTCAGCAGTGAAGCCATCAGAACCTGGGCTTTTCTTAGTTGGTAAGTTTTTAATTACATTTTCAATTTCATTGATTGATATGGGGTTGTTTAGAATATTTAGGTCTTTTTCGTTCAACTTTGGTAATTCATACTTATCTAGGAATCTGTCCGTTTCTTCTGTGTTGTCCATCTTATTGGTGTATAGTTTCTGGAAGTAGGTATTGATGATCCTCTGGATTTCTGCTAGGTCTGTTGTAATTTCATCCTTTTCATTCCTAATTGCATGGATTTGGGCCTTTTCTTTCCTTTTTCTGACAAGGTTGGCTGAGGGTTTGTCAATTTTGTTTATTCTTTTGAAGAACCAACTCTTGGGTTCATTGAGTTTTTGTATCGTTCTCTTAGTCTCCATTGCATTGATTTCTCCTCTGATCTTTATAATTTCCTCCCTCGTATGAGCTCTGGGGTTGTCCTGTTCTTCTTTTTCTAGAAGCTTGAGGTTCAGCATCAGGTTGTTTCATTGGGCTCATTCTGTTTTCCTAATATGCATATTCACTGCTATGAATTTCCCTCATAAGACTGCTTTCATTGTGTCCCATAGATTCCGATATGTTGTATTGTCATTGTCATTTAATTGAAGGAACTGTCTGATTTCTTCTTTAATTTCCTCTGTGACCCATTGCTTATTCAGAAGTGTGTTGTTCAATTTCCATGTGTTTATGAAATTTTTCCAGTTTCTTTTGCTATGGATCTCCAATTTCATCGCATTATGGTCTGATAATATACAGGGGATAACTTCAATTCCTTTACACTTACTTAAACATGTTCTACGTGTGAGTATGTGGTCTATTTTGGAGAATGACCCATGTGCAGCTGAGAAGAATATGTATTCTCATTTTGTGGGGTGGAAGACTCTGTAAACATCTGTTAAGTTCATTTGTTTAAGAGTTTGATTGAGTTCTAGTATTTCATTACTTGTTTTTTGTCTAGTTGATCTATCTATTTGTGATAGTGGGGTGTTGAGGTCCCCCACTACAATTGTATTAGTGCATATATGACTTTTCATGTCCGTTAGTATTTGTTTTATATAGTTGGGTGCACTAGTGTTTGGTGCATAGATATTTATGATTGTCATCTCTTCCTCTTGGATTCTTCCCTTTACAAGGATGTAATGTTCTTCTTCATCTCTCTTAATCAGTGTTGGTTTGAAATCTACTTGATCTGCAAAGAGGATAGCTACCCTTGCTTTTTTTCGGGTTCCTGTTGCATGGAGTATTGTTTTCCACCCTTTAACTTTCAGTCTATGAGTTTCCTTTTGAATTAAGTGTGTTTCTTGTATGCAGCATATTGTTGGATTTTGCTTCTTGACCCATTCTGCTAGTCTATTTCTTTTGATTGGTGAATTGAGACCATTAACATTGATGGTTATTACTGAAATGTATTGACTTGTCATTGCCATGAGTTTTTCTTTTTGCTGGGTTCTCCCCCTTTACATTTAATTTCTTGTCATGCCAGATGGGTTCATTCTGCTTTGCTTCCTGGGGTTGTGATCCTCAATGTCTGTTCCTAGGATATTGTGCTAAATTCTTTGGAGTGCTGGTTTAGCATTCATGAAGTTCCTAAGGTGCTCTTTGTCATGAAAGTATCTTATTTCTCCATCAATTTTAAAAGATAGTTTTGCAGGGTACATCAATCTGGGTTGGAGGCTGTTTTCTTTTAGAGCTTGGAATATGTCACTCCAAGCTTTTCCTGCTTTGATGGTTTGTGTTGAGAAGTCTGCTGTGATTCTGATGGGCTTTCCTTTGTATGTGATTTGTTTCTTTTCTCTCACTGCTTGTAGAACTTTGTTCTTCTGTTGAGTTTCTGGAATCTTAACAATTATATGCGTATGTGTAGATTTCTTTTGATCAATTCTCTTTGGAGTCTTATATGCCTCACTTATCTGTATGTCAAGCTCTTTTCCCCTGCTTGAGAAGTTTTCTGCCATTATTCCTGTGAAGAGATTTTTTATGTCATCTGCATTCTCTCCTGTTTCTTCATTGAGCCCAATCAGTCTTATGTTATTCTTCTTTGCATCATCTAGCTAGTAGCTGCTGGATCGATTTCTCATGTTTCCTTATAATTTTGAAGCAATTTTTCTTTTCCTGGTCACTAATTGCAATCTTATCTTCTATATCTGAAATTCTGTCCTCACTTTGGCTCATTCTGCTGTGTAGACTTTCAATGGAATTTTTCATGTCCTGGAAATCTATTTGCATCTGTTTTATGCATTCCATTTGTTTCCTATGTTGGGATTCCATCATATTCCTTAGCTTCTCTCTGGATTTATTAATCATATCTTGCACTAGGGGCACAATTTCTCCTGTTATCTGAGAAATTATTTCTGATTTCATTTTTTCCAGATCCCCTTTTGTTGCCAGTTCAGTGGGTCCAGGTGGTTGAGTATCAGAGGGTTCCATCTCATTTCCCTTTGGGGTTGCTGTAGGTGATCTGGAAGTCTGGTTTTGAGACTTATTTACGTGTTTTCTCATTTCAACTGGGGGGGCGGCTGTTGGCGCCTGCATGGATTACCTCCTCTGAGCTGGGAGAGGTGGGACAGGGTCCGGGAGCAGCGGTAGGGATGGTGACCCAAAAGCTCTTTCCTGTGGGCTGGGAGCAGCGGGAGGGATGGTGGCCGGGAAGCCCCTTCCTCTGGACCAGGAGCAGTGGGATAGCGGCTCAGAAGCCCCTACCTCTGGGCCGGGAGCAGTGGGACTCAGTGCTGTGGTCTGGTGGTCTGGTGTCCTCTGCGTCTTTGTAGTGTGGAACCAGGTGGATGTACAGAGGAGTGGGGGTGGGGGTCCAGTGGATTCTTGCCGGGGCGCGGGCTGATTCGGTGTGTTCCGCGCTACTTGGGACCTCGGTAGGGTGTGGGCCTGTCAGGGTCACCTTCCTTCTTAAGGCTCAGTGTCCCTCTGTTACCCATGTGACTCACACTCTGCCTGTCCATGTATCTGGACCTTGACCTTGTCCCTCGACTGCCGTGGACTGCACTGATGTGAACGTGGTTCATTACTGGGTTAGATCCCAAGTTGGCCTTTCCATCTGTGGACCTGGAAGTCCTGGGTCACAGGGTGATTCTGGTTAATGTTTGGAGAAGTTCCCATACTGTTCTCCACAAGGACAGTAGCATGACTTAAAAAGTGGCATATTTTCAACACATTGAAGGGCAATGTTTGGCATAAATAGCTATTAAGGCTGTGGTAAGGAGGTCCAAGAGTCTGGGAAGGGTTCTGATGGCTCCTGTCTTTCTCATTCTTGCTTTCTGCTGTCCCAGACCCACACTTGCTGACCATCGGAAGTAGGGGAGCCAGCAATGTGCTGACTTGCACAGCACGCTGGAGCCTGGCTTGCTGTTCTTACATTGCTTGTTCACTTCTTTTCCCCAAGTGAAACACAATTTCCAAGTAGGTCTCACTTCCTCTCCAAGGAGCCCTTCCTCTAAGCTGAACACTTTTTGCTTTGCCCCAGACATGAGAAAGGTGTTTTAGGATGATGTGGAGGTGAAGGCCACAGAGCTGCTGTGCAGGGATTGGGAGAGGTCACGAAATTTGAGGATTTTGAAGGGGTGGTGCCCCTTAAGGTTGTGGGCCTTGCTTAACAGATAAGAGACACAGCAAGCTTGCAGGAGAGGAATGTGAAAGATGATGGTTTCAAGGA
The DNA here is from genome assembly GCF_053883595.1 of Heterocephalus glaber. Taxonomy (NCBI): domain Eukaryota; kingdom Metazoa; phylum Chordata; class Mammalia; order Rodentia; family Bathyergidae; genus Heterocephalus; species Heterocephalus glaber. The sequence continues at coordinate 916,498 of NW_028258212.1, read as the reverse complement.
TGCCGAGCCCCAGAGGACCAAGGGCTGCCCGAGCCATGGACAGTTCACATTCCCCGGAGTGTGTCCTGGGTGGTGCCACGGCTTCCTTTCCCTGTCACTGAGACTGACTGGGAATAGTTCCTATTCTTCTGCCATGTGTTGAAAGCGAGGCGGGGCAAGGACAAGATGAGGGACCTTTAAACCACTTTGGGGAGCTCTGGACACTGTTCAAAGCTGGACCCTCCGACGCCCTGATGGCAAGGGCTCGCCAGTTCCCATTGCAACACACGTTGCAACACGCCTCTTCCCGAAAGCGTTTCCTCAAGGTCACCCCGGCTGGCTGCCCTCGCCCCCTTGACCTCCTGCCAGGGCCCTGCCGTGACTTGGGGCCGCGGTTGCTTCGGCCATCCTGTTCACCCGCAGCCCGGGGCTGGCAGGAAGCGCGGAGTTGTGGTCTTGGCCCCGAGACCGAGATCAGTACGCGCTCCTCCAGCTCCACCACACACAGGACGCAGCTTGGCGTCCTCTCGTTACCACTAGCCCGAGAGCATCTGCTCCCAAGTCCTTCCTCACGTAGATGCAGACTCCTCAGCCTCCTCCCCCAGACCACAGATGCTCACCGCTCTCCAGGCTCTGAGCAGAGGCACCACCCTCTCCTCCCGGGGCGAATCCTTCAACTCGGATCTCGACTTCAGCCTCTTTTCTCTTCCTTTGTACTTTGCTGTTTGACTTTTGCTTTCTCAGACCCTCAGTGCTTCCTCGTTTGCTCTCCTGCAAAGTGTGAGGCTGCACAGGCTGAAATACCAGTGGCAGAGAGAGAGAGAGAGGGAGGGAGAAAAACAAAGTGTTCTGGCTGCCATGCAAGGCCTGCCTCACCTCGCAGGTGAGCTCGGTTCTTCAGGCTTCCCATGGGTGCTGCAGTCTGGCTCCTGCTCCTCAAGGGCCTCAGGTGAGCAGGCAGCCTGCCTCCTGACCTCTCGGCTCTTCCCTTTCTTCTGTGACTTGGGCTGTTCCAAGCCAGCTCTGAGGCTCCCTTGTCTTCTCCAAGTGGGAAGAGAGCAAGGGACCTTGCTGAGTCTTGGGAAGACTGGGAGGGACTACAGATGGGGTGTGCAGCCCTCAGCCCTGGCCGAGGGTCTGTGCCCTACATCTGTGACTGGGTTCATGCCTTTTCATGCTGCCTTTCACTCATCTCCGAAAGCAGATGTCCCCCTTTATGGGAGTCTCTCACTGTGTACCCCACAGATGCTCACCCCTCCTTCTGGACCTGCCTGGGGTTCCCAGAGAGCAGCTTTGGGGTGTCCCACAGGGAGACAGTTACAGAGCTCACTGCCTTCCCGACATTGGCTCCTTCCCCGGGTTTCTGCTCAGGCAGGGCCTCAGCTCATGAACCCCATTACTGAAGGGCTTTGGGGGTACACCCCCTTTAATAGGTCTGCAGCACCCCTCTTCTCTGTTGGCTTCTCCCCTTCCTTAGCTCAGTCTTGCTCTCCTCCCTGTACCCAGTGAAGCCTCCATGGCCTCCTGGGCCAGGTGGGCCATCTACCTTGCTCCTCACACCTGTCACACTGTGGGCTGCAGGAGCCTGTCCTTCCCTCCCCGGGACCCCTTATTGCCCCAGGTATTCACAAAGTGGAATGCGTGCTGGTTTCAAACAGCCTTCAGTCCACACGCAGCCTCAGAATGCTGATGCCCATGGCAGCCTCATCAGAACCTCTGAGGTGGTCACGGTTGGAAAGGAAGCGCTGTTTGGACAAGCATCCTGGACTCCCAGGAAGAGCCAGCCAGAACATACAAGATAAATGGGTTTCTGCCTGAGTCCATGCTCCTGCCCGGGACAGAGCCCAGCCACCCTTGCAGTCAGGCAGGAAAGCCATGCCACAGGCAATGACAGAGCAGCCAGGGGACAGAGTGACCCCCCCCCCCCAAAATCGCTACAGTTTTGGGGATGGGACCCAGGGCTCTGAACATACGAGGCAAGCACTCACCTCTGAGCTGCAACCCAGCCCTTTATACATACAGAATTTTGAAACAGGGTCTCGATAAGTTGCCCAGGCTGTGTTCCCTCAGCCTCTGAAGTAGCTGGGATCACAGGTGTGTGCCTCTGTGCCAGCCAGGTCCCTGCTCTGAACATCTTGCTTTGTTCCACTCCACACATCCTCACGTTCCTCCCGTGCTTGGTCCCAGCAGAAGGCTCTGTCTGCTTAGACTGGCCGGTTCTCGGGTTTTCCTGGGCGAGCAGTTGCTCTCTCTGCAGCCTCCAGGAGATCGGGCTCTGTGCAGCCCACTTATTTTAGTTTCTGCTGAGGCAATCGGTACAGGGCTACAGATGAGATGTGGAGCTCAGCTGAGTGGCAGCAAACCAAGGGAAGCCGTGGCAGGTCCAAGCAGGTTGCAGAAAGGTCTGGGTTGTTGGATTATCCCAGGAATGGGGTAAGGAGGAGTGGGAGTCGGAGGGAAGTGAAATGGTGAGTTTGTGCCTCAGTGTGGGATGATGCCTGTGTGTGACCTTGACCTTCTTTAGGTCAGAAGTTCAGGCCCAGTGGAGCTGAGAATTCTGCTCAGGTTTCATGAAGTGGAAGCCAGGGTGCTCCGGGCTGGGTCCTCCACATGGCTTCAGTTCCCTGAGGTTGTGGGGCTGAGCTGCCTGTCTCCTCCTGGCTGTCACCTAGCTCTTGGCCATGAGTGCCCTCCCCCAGGACCTCACACTTCAGGAATCCTTCAGGAAGAGGCCTTTCAGGGACCCGCCTGGTTAGGTCAGCCCACTAGGAGTAGTCTTTCCATTAATTAACTCACAATCGACTGCTTGGGGTCTCCAACAAATCTGTAAAAACCTTTTCTGTCCAAACAGGTGCCTATTTCCTGTTGCTGTAACAAAATACCTGAGACTGAGAAGTTTCTAAGTTTATTTTGAGTCATGGTTCTGAAAGCCAGGACCAGGAGCATGGTGCCAGGGAGGGCCTCCTGCTGCTCCCTCCTGGCTGCCAGGACGCGAGCAGCTCTGCTCCACCAAACCCTTCCACTGCGCTGTTGCTGTCCTCTCCCAGCTCACACCTGACCTCAGACTGAAATCTCTGAAACCATGAGCCAAATAACCCTCTCCTCAAGTTACAGTGTCGAGTGCTTCGTCCGGGAGCAGGAAAGTGACTGTAACCGAGGGCCACTGTGGGTTGTGGGAGAGGAGACTGAGTAGATGCACTGCTTGGTCATCTTCCTCACACATCAGCTGACCCTTCTGCAAGAGTGGAGCTCACCCTAGAGCAAGGCTTTGCCCCATGCCTGGGTGCCTCCCATGAGGCCCATCTCCCATGGCAGGCACAGAGACCAAGCTTCAACCTGAGTTGTGGGGGGACAATCCATTGCCACCCAATAGCAGAAGGCGGACAGCCCATCAGGCACACTGGGGGACCACACAGTGAGGCAGGAATCTGGGGGCCATCCTGCCTTCCACCGTGAGTGTGCACATGTGTGTGTTTGTGCAGGTGTTGAGTCTTTAGGCTCAGTCTTTAATGTTATAAAAATTATTTCAATTTTACAAATTCATGGGGTATAATGTGGTAATTCAATACATGTATGAAGTGTATAATGTAATGATCTGATCAGGGCCATCAACATTTCTGTCTCCTGAAGTATTTAAACACGTTTTGATTAGCAGTCATAGTCGTCCATGTTTATGGGGTGTGCTGTGATATTTCAGGACATGTGGGAAATAGGTGCTGGCCAAATCGGGGCAGTTCACATTTCCATCTGCTATCTTCCCTTGGTGTCTGGAGCCTCCCGGCACCTCTCCTTGCTCTGCGCAGAGTGTGATCGCTGATTGTGAGCTGTGTTCCCCTGGGAGCTGCAGAACCGTGGAACTTGTTCCTCCTCCCTGGCTGCATCTGGTCCCTGACTCCAACCTCCCACTATTCCCAGCCTCTTGGTGACATAGTACAATCTGATTGGCTTTTCAAAAACCTCACACACAAGTGGTCACTTCAGCAGCACATATACTAAAGAACATTCACACACAAGAGAGAATATATGGTATTTGTCTTTCTGCTTCTGAATGATTTCACTTAATTATGGCTTCCAGTTCCATCCAGTTTGTTTCAAATGATAGAGTTCATTTTTCAAAACTACATGAATAATGCCCCATTGTGCCTGGATGACCTGCTATCCACGCATCTGTTGGCAGGCATCTAGGCTTGTCTTTAACTTAGCTGTTGTGAATGGTGCCACACAAACGTGGGGATGCTGGTGTCTGTGTGTGGTTTCGTTTCCTTGGCTGTGTACCCAGCAGTACAAGTGCAGGATGGTATGCTAGGCCTATTTTTAGTTTCTTGAGGAGCCACCATGCTGTCCTCTACTGTGGCTGTACTAACCCTGTTCCCACCAACAGGGTATGAGAATTCCCTTCTCTCCACATCCTTGCCAACGTTTGCTATTGTCATTCTAATACTAGCCATTCCAATAAGGGTGAGATGATATCTCATTGTGTTGTTGTTGTTTTTTGGTACTGGGGATTAAACTTGTGACATCGTGCTTTCGAGGCAGGCGCCGGAACCACTAAGGTAAATCCCCGGCCCTCTCATTGTGGTTTTGATTTGCATTTCCCCGATGGCTAATGAAATTAAGCATTTTTTCATGTATTTGTTGGCCATTTTGGATTTCTTCTTATGGGAAGTGTCTATTTGCATCTTTTGCCCTCATTAAAATTTTTTTTAGTTATTGAGTTTTTAAGATTCCTTACGTATTCTGTTTTTCTTTTTTTGTGATGCTAAGGCTGGAATCCTTAAGGTTAGGGCCTTGCACATGCTAGACCAGTGCTTTTCCACTGAGCTACACCCCCAGTTCTGTAGGGTGGACCTTTCTCCATTGTCAGGTGAATAGTTGGCAAAATATTTTTCCCATCCTGTAGGGTGTCTCATCACTGTTGATTGTTTGCTGCACAGAAGCTTTTCAGTTTGTTATCTATTTTTACTTTCATTTCCTGTACTTTTGGTGTCGTATCCCCAAAATCACTGCCTGTCCCATAATCTTGAAGTGTTTCCTCTGTTTTTTAATAATATCTTTGTACTTTCAGGTTGGTCTTTGAAGTTTTGAAGGACATTGATTTTATCTCATCAGGTTATTCTAGATAATTGAAAGGATTGATATCTTTTTCTAACATCTACCAAATATTCCCCAGAGAAAACAAAGACCACTTATATGTGCTCTTTCCATTTATACTAATACATGGAGTTTCTTAAGTTCAATGTTGATTGGTTTGAGAAAAGGAAATTTCTGATTGACAAGCTTACATTAAACTAAAAGTAGTTTGTTTTGACTTACTTGGAATTTAAATGTCTAGGAGTAAACATGTAAGAACTTCATACTGGTTCTGCACCACGGGATGCACATATTTTACAATTGCATTCTTCTGTTATTTAGTTTAAAAACTAGGTGTCATATTCTCAAGCAGGAAGGGACACAGCTCCTCCATGAGTGGACAGGCTGGCCGGCCAGGGTCGTGGCTCAGCCCTACCCATCCCATGGCTCCTGGATGTCTCTGAAGGCCCCATGGCCACGGCATTGCCTTGGAAGGACCCACACCCCTCTTCCTGGAGAGCCATAGTAACTGTCCACAGCAGCTCTCAGGAGACGCTTGCCCACTCACCTGCCCGTGTTACACTGGGTTTTCCTGTCAAGAAAATTTCTCTAGAGAACCTGATGGTAAACCCCACATAAACAGTGCTGGTTTTCTGCAGGAGTCTTCTGCAGGACTCCTGTGGCCATGGGCTCCACCCCAGTGCTGCTTTCTGTTGTGTGACCTCACTCCCTGCTCCAGTGGCCACAGATGACCAGGATTTGCTTCTGGTAGGAGGAGAGTAGGACGGGAAGCAGAGAAAGACAGCAAGCACACAAGTATTCATTTCCCAAAGTCATGCATTAAAATTTTAAATGAAAAGCCTATAAAATTATTGATGTTATAATGAGGGGCAGCAGAGGTGGTCAAACAGTGCCCGGCCTCTCTGCCTGTGCAGGGCTGTGCAACCACAGGCTCCCTCTGCACGTGCAGCCACAGATGCTCCTCAGGGAAGGGACCCCAGGGTCTCGAGATGCTCCTCTGCTTTGTCACATCCCACTTTCCTTCAAGGGGAGGGGATTGCAGGCTGTCCTGCCAGGGGCTCTGTGGTCTCACGGCACCTTGCCACCCCATTCCCACAAGGGTGATGCAAAGACCCACTCTGTGGGGTCAGGTGAGACTCTGTCCACCCCATGCCTCCCAGAAACAAACCTGCTGGGCTCAGGGCCTGACATTACAGCTTCGGCCACAGGACAGCAGGTCTGCATAGCTGCGCAGCTATGTCCATGGTGCACACTCGTGTGTTCTGTGTGTGTGATGTGGGGAGGGGGCTGTGCTCATGCCTGCATGTTTTTGATCCCTGTGTGCATGCACACGCTTTGTGTGCGTTTGTCTGATGGTATTGGTGGGTGTCTCCAGGAAGGCTGTTCCTCTACATACAGTACAGTCACTGATCTTGTCCTCCCTGTGCTTGGTTTATGACCCCCATGGCACCAGCTGTCTGGCTCGGCTGCCTTGCTGGACACCTTTGTTCCTCTGCAGCGCTTCATTATTTTTAAGTGCTGGGATGCCCATGGGAGAGGGGCTGGAGTCCATCGAAGATTATTTTTAATAACAGAATTCTTGAGGGACCAGGAAAGCTGTCTGTTGACATTGACAGACTTTTTCCATTTGTAAAGAAGACTCCACTTTCAACATTATTTAGCATGTCACCCTTCCAGCTCCCTTTTAATCATCCTCCACATGGACCCACAGGGCAGGCAGGTGCAGATCCTGTGTGGGAAGATGTGGTGACCAGGGAGGGGCTGCATGGGACTGGAGGACAGCAGAGATCCTGGCCCAGGTGATCAGGAGGAGGATCCTGGTCCGGGTCCGAGGTTTAGGCCCTCCTCAACCACACCCTGGCCCTTTCTGCTGGTCTGTCCAACTCCTCACTGCTCAGTTTGACCCAGGTAAACTCATCAAGCATTTGGCAGCTGCAGACGTGGTGTTGAGCCTGTGTGTGTGTGTGTATGTGTGTTTGTGTATTTGTTTGTATGTGAAAGCAGGTCTTCACTGCCCCCGTAGGCCCTGCTGGCCCAGATCCTCAGGTGCAGGGCTTGAGGACCCACTGCCTAAACTCACTGCCTCAGGACCTGCCTGCTGGGTGGGGATCCTCCGGAAATCCGAGTGTTCCCTCTCGGGCTCTAGGGCTCTGGTGCCTATGGGTAGGGGCAGCATGCTTTCCCCTTCTGCTTGCCCAGCACCTTGTGTTCTAGGGGGACTGCAGCATCATCCTACATGGGCCTAGTCAGAGGGTTCCAGGAGAGCAGCATTAGGAGGGACACACTCTGTGGCCGACAACACGTAGGAAGCTTACTGCCAAGAAGGTTTGTTTCAAACTGATTTTGTCAGATGTGTTTCTTTGGGTAGGAAGAGCTCACTGCCCAAATCCAGGAGAAAGATGAGTCCCTGAAGATCCCAGGAGACCACGCCCTGGAGATCCCAGGGGACCATGCCCTGAAGATCTAGGAAATCTTGAATTGATTCAGGACATTAAAGCAACCATGAGAATGTAACTAAAGACACTCAGCAAAGAGAATTCTAGAACTGTTTCAGAAAGTGGCAATAATGATGGGATAATTGTGTTTTGTATGTCTTTTCTTTTTCTTTTGGTACCGGGGATTGAACTTGGGTCCTTGCGTTTGCACAGCAGGCGGCAAAACCACTGAGCTAAATCCCCGGCCTGGATAAGTGTGTTTTGGGGCGCGATTTTGAGGGGTACTCACACAGTGTCTTTTACTGTAGTAAGTTTTAAAAAGAAAATTTAAAAATAGTCACCATATATTTTGATCTCTTCCTGAGTGTTCAGACCAAGGTTGACTCTGGGTAACTGAAACTGTTATCAGGGGTTCTCTAAACGTCTATGTCCCTAATAATGAAAATGTTCCCCAGTATTTGTATTTCACATTTCTCCTCCCACCCCACGTCTATCTCCATAACCCAAACAATTTTGATAGGTAGGACAGTTGTAAAGTTTAAGCACATCGGATGCATTTTCTTCTGTCTTCAAATGTGGGTGTGAGCCCTGCCCATCTTTCGGCACTGTGCAGGGTGCTGGGCTGTCACACATCCTGATGGCGGCTGTGCCACTGCAATGCAGGGGTGTCAGGCATAGAAGCTTCCTCCCTGCCTGCCCATGGCTTTGTCTCCAGAAAGACGCACTTGGTTCAGATTCCTAGGGGTCTTTTCCACCTCATTGGGCCTAATGTTGGACTTCCCTTGAAATCTGTGCGGAATGTGCTGTGCAATAGCTGGCTACAGCTGGAAATTCTTTCTTGGAAGGCCTACACAGCCCCTCTATCCTGGTGGCTCCAGGGGGTGGGATGGATGGAGTTGGGAGATCTTTGAGCTCTGATAGACAGGGTCACCAGATGGACAGGGTCACCGTCACATGCAGGCAGGGCCCAGGGCCAAAACTCAAGAGCTGGCCACCCCAGCCTGGAGCATGTGTGCCAGCTCCTCCAAGGACAGAGTGGGTGGTTTTCTGCCAGGGGAGGGAGGGAGGAGGGCACGGGTGGGAGGCTGTCACATCCTTGGAGAGGGTTGTCCTTGGGGCAGGTTCTCCCAGATGGCCGCACTTCTTGCTTGCTTCCTTGGAGGACCTAGGGAAACCAGCTTCTCTCATTGTGCTGCCAGGGGTGGTGCTCTTCTCAGCCTGGCCTTAACCCCTCCAGTCACTGAGCTTGTGCTGCTTGGTGGGCACAGCAGGGGAGGCTGAGCGTGGGTGTGGGCGTCTGGAAACCACACCCATAGAGGCACGTAGTTCGAAGAAGAGGACTTGGAGTTCTTCTGATCCCAGCCCAGAAGGCAGTGGTGCCTCAGGAAGGCTCATGTTTAGGACAGGGACCAGCAGCAGTGACAATCCTATGTGGGCACATCACTAAAGGGCGCCCCCCCCCCCGAGGCTGGGCCACAGAGCTAGGCCTCATATCTGGAGACCCTGAGGCCACCAGAGGTTGGTGCCCTTGGAGCTCAGCTTCTGCTTTCAGGGGGACCCGGACCAAGCCTCTGGTGTCAGGCAGTCTTCTGTCACTGTAATGGATACCCAAGGCTGGGGACCTTATAAAGGAAAGGGGTTTACTTAGCTCACAGTCCCAGTGGTTCAGGGATGTGGTGGCAGCATCGGTGACTCTGTGAGATCCCATGTGGGTGGCATTGTGATAGCAGTGGTGTGACAGGGAGACAGAAGGCCAGTGGGAGCCTTGGCTTGCTCCTTCATGCCAACCCTTCCAGAGCTCACCAGGAGAGCTCCGCTCACCCTCCCTCTCAGGGCAGTGTCTTCAGCGACCAACTACATCCCCACATGAGCACTACCACCAGGGGAGCCTTGGGAGACACATTAGACCAGTGGTGGGAACCTATGGCACACATGCAGCAGCAGGCTATATCATTGAAAGCTCTAAAAGGTTCACCATCACTGCGCTGGACCATGTCCTGACCATTGAACTTCTGGGACCCCATGGCTGCACATTGCTACTGCTGCAGCCCCAGCTCCTGGCCCCAGAGCTGACCCCCTGAGTCCCAGGGGTATCCTCCTGGGTTGCCTGGCTGAGGGCTGGACCTGCCTCTGGCTCATGCAGGTGGTGCCCAACAGCTCCTCCTCTTTGGGACCTGTTCCTTCCCGGGGTTCTCCTGGGCCTGGTTCCAGGTCAGTGGTGGTCCCCAGGGTGTCAGCCAAACTCTTAACTTATCTGCACTTTCCTTCCTCATGGGACCTGCAGGCACCAGTGCTGGGCTCTGTGTCGAAGGGATTTGGAGAGAGAGACTTGTTGGGGCCTGAGGCCATTCTAGCCGGAGTAATCTCTCTTCCAACTTATCCTTAAAATACACAGGAAAGTACAGAAACGACCGAATGCCTGGGAACAGTGTCAACAATTGCTGGCCTTAGAGAGACTTCCATTGTCTTCAGGAGCACAGCTGAGGACATTTCCACTGCTAGGGGCTTGGTTGGCCCAAGGCAGGAGAGGCCTTGTTGGCCCTAGTCAGGTCTCCATTAGTCACTGTGCCCTGTGCAGAGACACTGCTGCTGTGTGCCACCCTGGACCTCGTCTCCTACCTGTGGGCACTATGGGGAGGAGGAGGAGCAGACAGGTCACCTGGAATGCTGGCTGCTGTGGCCCCCAAGGTGCATGCTGCTGGCGGTGCCACGAGTGAGCCCTGCCACTCTGTCTTCTGTGCAGTACATCTGGTTGAAGAGGACCAAACCCTCCCCTTATTCATGAAGGCATGTACATCCCGCAGTGTGGCAGGGAACTGAATGTCCAGCCCAGGGGATCAGAGTGTGAGGGCCTGACACCACTGCAGTGATGCCCGGGCCTGAGCAGCTCTCCTTCTGACTTCCCTCAAAGGGCCCTTCAGCCAGGGAGCCAGGGCAGGCGCAGAGAGGCCTGTGCTGCATCTTCCGTCCACAGGTCGTATAGGCTGAGTATATAGAAAAGCCAAGACAAGAGACATGCTCTGAACCAAGCTCACTGACTATAGCTAGAAATACAACTTTTTGAAATAATTATTTTCAAGAAGAAATAAGCAATGGTCTCAAGATCTATATTTCATGTTCTCAGTGAACTAGAAAGAAAAATGTGGTGATTAGAATTGCTTAAGGTGGGTAAAGGCCAGCAGGCTGGGATGCAGGCGCAGATGAGAAAGAATCAGGAACCCCAGCAGCAGACATGGATGTGCACACAGTTGCCCCGGAACCCAGATCTCCACACCAGAGCCTGGACCTCCATGTCAGAACCCAGATGTCCGTGGTGGGGCGAAGGATGAGCTGGCCAAAACATGCTCCAGCAGGCTGAGTGGACCTGGGTGGCTCCTAGAATCCCCAGGGAAAGGACGGAGGAAGAAAAAGCAGCAACGAAAAGACAGTAGCTCCAGAGGCAAGTAAGAGGAAAGTAACCTGAGGGCAACAGGGCTCTCGTGAGAAGAAATAAAAAGAAGTGGAGAGAAGCAGTAGTCAAAAGTAACACTGGAGAGCTTTCCAAGATGGAAATAAATAATCTTCATTCAGAGTGACTTACAGAATGGCTTCCAAGGCAAATTTGCTAAAAAACAACTCAAATAAACCATCAAAGTTACATCTTTATCGGTGATGAAAGTGGATAATTAATTAGTGATGGGAAGTAGGTAGGAGAGCTTCCAGGCTGACAGCAGCTGTTCCTCAGGGAGCAGCCAGCCACCAGTCGGCTGGATGTCAGACCCAGCACAGCAGTGAACTGTGGAAGACACGGGGCAAATCCCAGTTTTTAGAGAAATCACGTGTAGGAGCCTCTACTTAACCTCCATACAAGGCAGCAAAGTGTTTTTATATCAGGCTCTGGATGAATGCTCCACCTCCTAGTATGATTCTGAGAGAAGACCCAAACCCAAGAACCCAGGAGACATCAGCCTCAAGGTCTGCCCTGCATGTGGAAGCTGCCATTGGAATGAAGGTCAGAGAGACACAGGGCCCAGGACTGTGACTTGACATCAATGTGGATGGCTCTGGACTGAGACTCGGTCTTGGAGCCAGGAGAGGTGTTACAGGTCACCTTAGAGGCAGCCAGGAAGCAGAAGGATGGAGAGTGGATGAGGGCCCAGGATAAGAGAGACTCTGGGGCCCGGTTCATGACCCCCCACTCCATCTCCGTGCCCACCTGAGTTCAGGGGAGGCTGCACAGTATGGGTTTTCTGATGCTCACAATCTTCACAGCAGAAATTGGGAGTTGTGGTTCCTTATTCATGTGTGCATTCCTTGAGCCATGAACTGAACAAGCACGCATGTGTGCAGGGGTGTGCTTGGGCTGCACCCCTGGGCATGGGAGGGAGGGTGCCTGGGTGAGGCGACCTTTGTCATCTGTGATCAGTGCTGGCCTGGTGGTGAGGCCTGGGGTGTGAGGCGCCCTCGTGTGATGCGCAGGACCTGTGAGCAGGACGCGGAGCCCTGCAGGGTCCCTGGCAGGCTCACAGGTCTCAGGCTTGCTGACTGTGGCCCTGTGCAGGAAGCTGGAAGACAATGAGCCTCTGTGCCCCGCCTGCCTCCCTGGGAGATTTCCCCTGGGGGTTGCGGAATGTTTACTTCAGCAGCCTTGCCCTTGATTTATGAAGTACCTTAAAAATAGTTCTTACCTAGAGATAAAATATGGCCCCGATTCTTCGGGTACAATGACCATTGTGCTTGTCGATGACTTCAGCTACAGTTGTTTGAGACACGTATTATGTTCATCCAGAACACTTAATAAAACAGTCTCCCCAGCCAGCCCCCAGTTTCTGGGCGGAACTTCCTCTAGAGGGACAAGGAAATGGTTCCTGTCTTACCTGTAACAGGTGATGGATGAAATTACCCTGATTACATAGCCCATGGTTACACTCTCCCCACCAGCCCCCGGACACTATTGTTCCGGGTGAGCAGCTGCCCTGCCGCCCTGCTCCAGCTGCCCTGGTGATGGAGTTTCGTTTCCTTTGTGTGGCTTAGTGCCTGCCCGAATTGCTCACTTTCTACATCTGTAGGAGCAGGTGGGCTGCGCCTCTGATGCCAGATCTCCTCCACACGCGAGGCCAGGCATGTCGATCTGCCAGGCGGGCACCATAAAGGCCCCAAGTCCTTCCTTTGCACAGTGCAGTGCTCCCAGTGCACTGCTCCCAGAGACTGGGACATAGAGCCTGCTGTGCATCGTGGGTGGCAATGGGCACAGTCTTGTTGTCCTGTGTGCCATAAGTTTGGACAGCCATCTAACGACCTGTGCCCTTGCCACCCTAGTGTTACACAGGCACTTCACTGCCTTAAACCCTCTGCCTTTCCCCTTTCTTCACTGTCTCCACAGCTTTGCCTTTTCTACAATGCCATCGAGTTAGTGATGTGCACCTTCCCTCCGTGTCTTTTCGGGGCTTTCAAGCTGCTTTTTCCTTCATGTTGAATAGCAGTCTTCATCTGGCGGGGGGGGGACAGTGCATTCATCCACTGCTGCAGACATATTGGTGGCTTCCAGGTTTTTGCAGGTATGAAGAAGGCTGCTGTAAACATCGAGTGAGGGTTTTCTAGTGTTACTTTCTTCTTCATCAGCCACACATAGGGGTTTGGGAAGTGTTGGACCTGGCCAGACAGAGCGCTGGCATCCCATGGTGGGCAGTACACTCCTAACCTGTTTCTGGTCACTGTGGCTACTGTCCTCTGCTAACAACAGGCAGACATGAGACCCAGCTGCAGGCTCCCCTCGCTGGGGAGCAACAGGGGTCAGAGGTAACGTGAGTGTCCAGAGGAGAGATCGGGGACAGAGAATGGCCCCAGGTGGCACAATTTGTACTTCTCAGGGTTTATGGGAGTATGGAGGGAGGGAGGAGGCCAGGGGTGGATTTAGTTCATGGACCTAATATCAGGGACTTAAAAAGGATATCTGGCATCTGGCATCTGGCACCTGGTCTATAACATGAGCCCTGTAAGCTACAGTCAAGAATACAAAGTGACAAGTCATGAGAAATGGCACAGCATGAAGGGGTGGGAGGAACCTGATGCTCAAGGCTGGGGCCCTGGAAGAAACTGGCATTGTCTTCCACGGCGATGGCAGTGTGGACACAGTGGGGGAAGCCTGAGGTCCCAGCCTGGTGGATCAGCCTCTGGTGCTGACTCTCCCTAGGGTGGTCACTCAGCTCTGATCGTCCGTGGAGAGAGGGGCCGAGCACACCACACAGGGCTGTGGAGGGCTTTGGTACATCACGGCTATGAGCCACTTAGAGGTGCCTGCCAGCCTGGGGTATTTTTGTAGCCAGGGTCAGGGAAGGACCAGCCTAGTACCACTTGTCCCTGGAGCCATCGCCCAGGGCAACTGTTTCACTGTTAGTAAGGTGCCCTTCACTGCATCTGAAAGCCATCTCCCCAGCAAACTCAGAGCACACAGGACCTGGAAGTCTTGAGCTGCAGTGGGGACATTTTGAGACATGTGACGTGACTGTGGGTGATCCCTGGCCCACGTGTGAAGGGAAATGCTAGGTCAGCGGTTGGATCTGAGCCTGAGACAGTAACAGGGCGGTATCTCCAGTCAGGGACCATCCCACACAGACGTGGGTCCAGAACCAGGTCCTTCTCCTGACCCACGTCCAGCGCCCAGTCTGTGTACATCACAGGTCCAGGGCACATGGAGGCTCAGGCTGCCCCAAGGAGCTGGTGCTGTGCGAGTAGCAGGCACCTCGTCTGCAGGTGGCACTTCAGGAGGCAAAAATGCAGACTTGCTGAGAAGTACAGGAAATCTGGCAAAAAGGTCTTAAGAGCATTTTCAGCTGCAAATCCACAAGTTGAAGTTGCCATGGAAATGTGAGAAGGAAGAATCCCCAGAGACGGGCTGATGGGTCCATTTGGGGAGAAGGTGGCATCAAGTGGGTAAAGGGGCTGAGGCGAGTCTTGAACAGGGCTGGAATAGCTGAGGTGGGGTGGAAGGGGGGCACGTGGGCAGGGAGGGAGATCCTGAGACCTTCCCATGAGGGGCAGCAGGACGAGGGCATGGCAGCTTATGGCAGGGCCCCACAAGCAATGCAGGAACAGCTGATGACCAGGTTGGCACTAGGCGAGGGCCACTCAGAGCCTTGTGGCAGAACATATCGGGGGACTGGGTGACTCTTTGCAACCTACAAGAGGGTAAAGGGCCAGCAGACCGATGGTGGCAGGCTCTTGCCCTGGGGGGAGAAGGAGGGAAGAAGGGAATGGGAAAAAGATAGGAATTCAGGAAAGGACATTGCTAAGCCCAGCAACGGGGAGGTTATTTCAGGGGGCGATAAAAAGAAAAAAGAAAATAGAAATCTTTTTTTTTCTCTTCTTTTGGTACCAGGGATCAAACTCAGGTCCTTGCGCTTGCACAGCAGGCAGAGAAACCACTGAGCTAAATCCCTGGCCCGAAAATAGAAATCTTAAGAGCAGAGGCCAGGCTGATGGAGAAAAGAAATGAAAGTAGAAGGTAATTTAATGAACCCTGGTACGGAAGCATGCACTGAGGATGTGGAAGGACAGGAACTTTCGAGGGTCCTGAAAGGGCTGAGGCAGCCCCGATCCATGGGCTTTGGGTCAGAATTTTGCTGTAAAATTGAGTTGTGTTTAGCTGCTCTGGGGTCGGTAGAGGGCAGTGGGCAGTAGAAGGGGTGACCTTGGGAGCAAGAGGCTGAAGGAGGGCCCAGGTCTGAGGGGGCCGGGAAGAGAGGAGGTAGAGTTCCTGTGAGCCCATGACTGGCCTGAGATGCCACTGTGGGGCATGTTGCACAGTGGCATGTAGGTCAGAGGGGCTCTCAAGTGTCCCCCAGCAGGTGGGAACCATGGAGCCACTGGGCCAAGGTCAGGATCACCCTGGTAAGGCCGCTTCCTCTCTCCTCCTGTCTCCTCCTGTCTCTTCCTGTTCCTGCCCAACTCTCCCTGGAGCCCTGGGCAAAGGATGAGATGCACCCATGCCAGGCAGAGAGGAGGGCCCACGTCTGCAGGAGCACTGAGGTGGTGTGGGCTGGAAGAGGGCAGAGCAGGGACCCAAGGACATTGGTCACTAACACATGTGGTGACGGGGTTACACTGAGGCCAGACAGCACCCGCAGAAGGCATCATGGTCCCCACTCAGGGTAGGAGAAATAATGTTAGGTAGAAAGGAGACAAGGAAAAGCGTATTCTTAAAATTTACTCTTAATGAAAACTGCAGCTTCAGGACACAAACCCAGGGAAATTCTGAATGGCCTTGAAGACCCTAAGCCATACACGGGCCTCAGTCTGGCCTTCGTGTAAACTGTGTCCCTCCTGCCAAGCGTGACCTTGGGAAGCCCCTGTGGAGCAGTGTCCTCCACTCCAGGGATAATTTCACCATGAAAAATCATACTGAATTATATTGTATGGTTCCAAGAATATGCAGTCAGATAAATGTAGTTAATTTATTTAGATTTTTATATATAATCATGAGAGAAATGGTCTATTTTTTACAGGTTTTTAAATTATGATTGTGGTAGTCTTATAAGATAAATTGTAGAAATTTCCAATATTTCCAAATATTGGCAAAGCCTGCAAAGCTACAGAGTTCAAGAGGGTAAGTAACCCAGAAGAATAAACCCAAAGGAATCCACACCAGGGCCAGGACCACCACAGGCCAACTTCTGAAAAGTTAAGAGAGAAACTTTGTAGCAGTGAGGGGGATACCTCCTCACCTCTCAGGAAAGGGCCAAATGGCAGCAGAACCACCAAAGGAGAAACTATGGAGGCCAGAAAGAAGTGACACAGTGATCAAGTGTAGAAACAAGGAACTGTAGAGCTGTCACCTTGTGTGGCTTGTTGTGGAATATCTTCTAGGAATGAGGGGAAACCAGTGTTCAAGATGAAGGGAAATGAAGAGAATGTGTGGCCAGCAGATCTAACCTCAAAGAATGGCTGAAGAAAAGTTCTCTAGACGCGAAGTGACTAAGGAAGAGGTGTGAGACCATCAGAAAGGAGAAACATGATGGACCAAGGTGTGGTCAGATGCAATGGGCTTCGTTTAAGTTTTCTAATTTATGTTTGAAATGGAAACAAAAATGACGACTGATGTGGTCCCAAATGCATGTCAAAGGATATCGGCGGGAAGGGAAGGGAGGCCCTCAGGACCCAGAACACTGCCAGTAGCTGTGGAAACGAACTTTGCCAGAGCTCATGCGGACAGAGCTGGCCCCCGTGTGGAGAGATGTCCGGGAAAATATCTGACTCTTGCCAGGAACAGCAGGTTCTGTGGCATCATACCGACCCAGTTCTACCTTCCCTCCCCGACTCTGCCATTGCCTGGGAAACCGACAGCCCACAGCGAGCAGAAGCCAGCAGCCTGGAAGCCCCGACCACAGGCCAGAATAAGACTGCTGTTCCTCCAAGAGCCCTTCCAGGAGCGCAGCCACCACAGACCTGCTGTGCTTTCCCTCTCACAAGAGTCGTCCCTGTTTGATCCAAGGCAGAGCCTGTCTGGCGCCACCAACCTTGTCCCCGGGAATTCATCAAAAGCCATCAACAGTGATGGTGCAGGGTCACAGATGGCTGTGGTGGTGACAAGTTGGGCGGATAACAAACTGATCAAAAACCTCAGTGGGACGAGCGGGGAATGAGGTGTCTGAGGCAGGCTCTGCATAGTTCCAGCACATTCCTGGACTCTGGGAGGTCCCTGAACACACAGGGCAGCGCTCACGTCACTTCTTGGTGACCTCGAGGCCCCGAGGAACAGCAGGGGAAGGCGGGGGCGGAATCCTCAGCTCTGGGGCTGAGTTTGGGAGCAGTTTCCAGAATACACGCAGAACTCCTTGGCAAAGACTTGGAGACTTACCATCCAGGCTGTTAAAGAAACCGACACAGTCACCGGGGGCCACCAGGCTAACTGGGCAGGAGTTTGGGTCACTGAGCTCACAGTGCTAGTGGAGGAAAATCACCAAACAAACAGTAGCATCAACTATAAAGAACAGTAAAAATTAATCCTGCAGAGTGGAGAGAATCTTATTTCCACAGCAGCCACATTATAGTATTTAAATATTCGGTTTCACCATGTGAAGAAGCAATAAAATATGATCCATGTATAGGGAGAAAGATAGTCAGTAGAAAGTGTCCTCAGGAAGTCTATACTTGTATGTTGTACTGAGGCCCATATTAGCTATTTACGTATTAGCTATTTATTTAGTTCAAAGCACTAGAGAAACCACATCTAAAGCACGAAAGCATGGGGCACATGTCTTACTAACTAGAGCACATCAATCGTAGAAAAAAGCCAACAGAAATTCTGAAATTGAGAATGATAGTATCAGAAATAAAATTCACACTAGTGAGGCTCTGCAGCAGAACTGAGTCCGCAGGAGAATTCGTGAACATAAAGATAGGTCAACTGAGAATCCGAAGTTTCAGGAATGGAAAGGAGAAATAAGGAAGAAAAATGAACAGCCCTTAAAGAGGCCTGCGGGGCAGCATTAAGCACACCAAGTCTGCGTGACCTGAGTCCCAGAGGGAGAGGAGGGGAGGGCGCAGAATGGAGATTAGGAGAAATCGTGGCTGAAAACTTCCCAAGCTTGCCACAAAGCCTTTCTCTCTACTTCCAAGAAGCTCAGGGAACTGTAAGAATGATAAATTCAGAAAGTCCACCCCCAGACATGTAATTAAACAGTCAAAACCAGAGACAAAGAACCTTGAAGCAATGAGAGGGAGGTGACTGCTCACGCAGGGACCGTGAAGGAGCCAAACATCTCCATTTCATTAGAGATGGGCACAAGGGGTGTGATGCTGAGGAAAACCGAGTTTCGTAGAGAGCAGAACCATGCTTTCAAACCTGTGAAATCAAGACATCTGCAAGTAAGCAGGAGCTGACCGGGTTTGTCACAGATGACTGCAGGGAGACCTTCAGGGAGAGGAAGGACAGTAGGCCACAGTGCAGACCCAGAATGGATAACGAGCACCTCCCAGGAAATACAAAGTTCGCAAACACAAAGACAGCATAAGTGGTTTGCATTATTTCCTTTTCTCCTTTCTGATTTAAAAGACAACAGCAAAGCAAGATTTATAAAGTGATGTCAAGAGGTGTGCAAAAATTCAGACCTGATTTCTGTGCAGCAGTGGAGGGAGGAGACCGGGGGAGCTGTGTAGAAGCCACGTTTCTCGTGCTGCGAAGTCGAGCTGGTACTGGTCTGAAGTAGAGATTTGTAAGATACATCGTTGATTATAACCCCCATAGAACCACTGGAAAGACAACTGAACATAGATTAAGGAAACAGCAAGGGAATTAAAGTGGTACGAGAGAAAATATCTACTTAGTGTACAAGAAGGGGCAGGACAAGTTGCACTAAGTAGAGGGGATGAGCTACAGAGTCTGATTGCAGAGTCACTAGTGTTCGTGGGTGGAAGCCAGCTTCCCCTCCTCCTCCCTCTGGCCTGTCTGGCAAGCGGACAGCAAGGCCTGCATCCCCCTCCTTTGACTGGGGGTGCCCTTTGGAGCCTCACATGTCTCTGCTACTCAGAGCCTCCTTTTCCTGCTCTCCCAAGCCATCCGTGGTGATAGGGAGGGCTTTCCTCAGAACGCCTCCTTGTTTGAGTTGTGGGCTTTGGATTTCTTCCTGTGGTCTGTGTGGTGCAGTGGGGCCCACCTTCTGCTGTGGAGTGACCACAAATAACCTGAGACTGCTGTGCCATAAATCGAGTGAGTGGACTTGTAGAGAGATGTCTGTCCTTCTCCTGAGCTGGTGAGAGGATGACACTAGCAGACTGATGCCGTGTGTTTATAAGGAAGTATTGTACTAAAGCAGCCACATGCACAGAATTGTACAGAGGCATGCATTCAGAACCAGCAGAAAGGAAAATGAAATTGCAAGAAATCCAAGTAACCCACAGTAAAGCTGGACAAAGAAAACAGAGAAATGAAAAACAGAAAACAATAAATGGTGCATCAGCCTTAAACCCTAACATACCAATCATGACATTAAACATAAATAGTCTTAATGCAGCAAATAAAAAACAGAAATTGTCAGAGTGGATTACAAAACAGCACTTAATTGTATGTAGGCCATAGGAAACTCTCTTCAAACAATGAAAGCAAAAGAATGGAAAAGGTTATGCTGTGCAAACATTAATCAAAAGAAAGGCTATATAAATAAGAGGCAGAGGGCTGGGGATTTAGCTCAGTGGTTCTGGCTCCTGCTGCGAAAGCACCAAGTCCCAAGTTCGATCCCCAGTACCAAAAAAAAAGAACAACAACAACAACAACAACAAAAAATAAATAAATAAGAGGCAGAGTTTACTTTGGAGCAAAGAAAATTCCCGAGACAGAGAGGGACGTTATAAAGAGGAAGGGTCAGTGCACGAAGACGATGTAGTCACCTTAACAAGCTGCAAAATATATGAAGCAAAAATGGATAGAATGGGAAGGAGGGATGGGCAAATCCACAATTGTGGGGGGTTTCAGGGTCCCTCTCTCAACAATTGCTGAAAGAACTGTGCAGGAAATCAGCAAGAATGTGAGAGAACAACTCCGCCCACCATTAGTAGAAACCAACATTTTCCTTGTGTGCTACTGGGGATTGAACCCAGGGCATTTGCACTGAGCTACATCCCCAGCCCTTTATAATTTCTTTTAAAAAAATTTTTGAGGCAGGAGCTTGCTAAATTTCTAGGTTGTCCAGGATGGGCTTAGGGTTGTGATCTTCCAGCCTCGGCCTCCCAGGTGTATACCAACATATCTGGCTTAAACTGACATTTATAGAAAATTCTACCCAACAAAAGCTGAATACACACTCTGTAGGCCCGCAAAGTATGCAATGCTATAGACCATGTCCTGAGCCATAAAACAACCCTCAAAAAATTTGAAAAAATTGAAATCATACAGAGTGCATTCTCTAACGTAACAGAATCGAACATGTAATCAATTCAGAAAAAGGATAGGAAAAATTCCAAACACTTGGGAACTCAACAATACACTTGTAAAAATCCCACAGGTCAAAGAGGAACTCTCAAAGGTATTCAAAAGTATCTGGAACTGAGTGAAAACGAAAATGCGACCCATCAGGGTTTGCGGGACACACAGTGGGCCAAGAGGAGAACTTACAGCCCTCGGCACACACGTCAGAAAAAAGGGAAGGTCGCAAAGAAGTAATCTAAGCTCCCACCCCAAGAACTTGGAAAACTAAAATGCAAGCACAAGGAATAACAAATAAAAATAAGAACAGATGTTAGGGAAATTGAAAACAGAAAAACAACAGGAAAAATAAGTGAAACAAAAGGGTAGTTCTTTGAAGAGCTCAATAAGGTTGCTAAACCTTGAGTAAGACTGAGGTTAGAAATCAAAGAATGGACACACAGATTCCTAATATCAAGAGTGAACCCTATCTGCCTCCGTCAGCTGCAGACACGGTGTGACACAGGGTGTGACTCTGCACACCACCTTTGACAAGGAAGGTAAAACGAACTAATACCTCCAAATACACACTTCCTCAAATCTCCAAACAGGTCATTTGACTGGCCTATAACTTAAAGAAAATTGAATTTGTAATTAAATCACTTGTATAAAAGAAATCTCCAAGCCCAGATAGTTTTACTGGATCCTTCTACCAAATGTCTAAAGGTGCATTAACACCAATTCTGCGCAATCTCTTCCAGGAACTGTGAGAGGAGGGAACACTTGCAGAGCATTTTTGTGGAGCTAGTAATACCAAAACCAGACACAATATGAATTATTTGCCAATGGTATCAAGCAGTTTATAAAAAATTATATACTATAATATACTATAACAAGTAGGATTTAATCCACAGATACAATGTTGGTTCAGTATTAACCAATTAATGCAATTCTCCTAGGTAACAGGCTGCAGCTGAAAAATCAGATGATCACATGAACTGATGAGGAAAAAAGCCCTCGCCAAATCCAATATCGTTTCATGATAAAAACTCGCAGAAAAATGGAAATAGAGGGTAACTTGCTTAATTTGATAATGAGCATTTAAAAAATCTGCACTTAAAATTATAATTAACAGTGTTTCCTCCCAAGACAGGAAAGGCAGAGACCTCTGTCCTCATCATTCATAGGCAACTTCATGCTGGAGGTTTCAGCCAGCGCACTAATGTAGGAAGAGGACACAGAACACCGCAGACATGAAGGGAAGAAATGAAACAGACCCCAACACCGTCATCAGCACAGACAACCCCAAGCAATCTGCAATGCAAATTGCAGGACAGCTCAGTAAGGAGGTGGCTGGTGTGGGCTCTGTCTGGGCTGGTTTGCACGTAGAAGATGTGTGCAGTCCAGATGCTGGACATGTTTGGGAACTGCCCATGTCCGGAAGGGCCGTCCCTCTGGGTCAGTAGGCCCAGTTTCAAAGCACTGGGACACAGAAAATGAGAGCTGTGTTAATATGCTTCTGCGGGCTCCAAGGTCTGGAGCAGGGGTCCCTCTCGAGCTGCCTTCTAGGCTGACTTGGGGTTCACCCACAGCCTCAGATGCATGGGCACCTTCTCAGAGGTGGCATCAGGGGCAGTGAATGCAGACACCCTACCCCATCACATACCTGTGAAGTGCCTGGGGGATTTCTTTTATAGCATTTGCATTTTTTTTGGTAATTTCACTTAATATATTTAAAAAAAAATTTAAAATTTTTATTTTATTTATTTATTTATTTATATATTTATTGGTACATTTTGGGTATACAATACATTTACATTTATCATTGGGTATTTGTACCTGAACATGATGTATCTTAGTTCTTATTTTTTCCCCCATTACCTGTGTGCATTTGCATTTTTAGTTACTTGTACAGTTATCCCTCAGTCTCTGCAAGGGACCGGGTCCTGCATCCCACAGATACCCACCTCTGGGATGCTGATGCAGATGAAGTGCTGTAAGTATTTTATGGAACATATGCCCAGGCTTCAACCATCCCTGAATCACTCACGATACCTGATGCAGGGCACATGCCGGGTAGATAGTTGTTCTACTGTACCGTTTAGGGACCAGGACAAGGAAAAGATGACAGTTCTTTTTAGCATGTTTGATCTGCCTTGGTTGAGTCTGAGGTGGGACCTGGGGATGAAGGAGCCAACCATACTTTGGTGCCCTCTGTGAGCCAGGATCCCACCACCCTGTCCGTTTCTGGTGTCTCCTGGGCTTGGCAAAGGACCTCACACACAAAGGCACTCAAGAAATATTTCCTTAATGAAAAGAGTAAATGGCTGAGGAACACAGGGCCCAGGGGGCTTTCAAAGTTTGTACAGCTGGCAAGTAGAGAAAGCACAATGGACAGAACTCTCCTGATTTTAGTTTTGTTTATTTTTATTCCGACATAAAGAATGTGTCACTTCCCAAAGCCACAGAGCACATCCAGAGCCAGCTCCGCCTGGCATCCCCGCCCCTTGGAGCTGCAGCCACCCCGGGTGTGAGGCATGAGTCCCTCTGGAGGGAGGCAGAAAGCCTGAGAAGGGTCTGGAAGGTAATTGCTGTCCCTCACCAGGGTCCCTAGCCCAGGCTAATAACCAGAGTTCCATAAGGATTTGCTTGAAATTTCAGATTATTCAGCCCAATTCCAGGTCTCAAGAGTGCTTTAGTGGCATAGAACTGTGAGGTTTGGCAAATGAAAACTCAGGGTGCGCAGCTAGATTTAAATTTCAGATAAGTGACAGACATTTACTAGTTATAATACATGCTTTTTGTGCCTGAAATTCAAACGTAACGGGGCCTCCTGTAATTGGCCTGGTCACTTACCCGGGCAACTTCTGGGGACGGTTTCTCCAGCAGGTCCCTCGACTGGTCCTCATCACGGACACTGGGAACAACTGCTCATGTGGGTCAGTCATTCAGTGATGCCACTTCTGCTCCTAATATCCATTAGTAAGTATAAATGTAATCTAATCCATGGATGCCGAGTCCTCAGGATTGACACTGTCCCTCTCTAGCACATAGCACCAAAGGAATCATAATTTCCTGGGCTTCACAGTTAATAGAAGGAATCCATGATGGACAAAGATGGGGCCAGGCTGCAAGTCAATACTTCTACTTCCTGTCACTTACCCTGGGTCAACTGTGCCCAAAAATATTAAAGGGAAAATTTCAAAAATAAGTTTTACATTGCACATGGTTAAGTAGCAGGATAAAATCTTATGGGTTCTGCTCTGTCCCAGGTGACCCCTCTGTCCAGAGTGTCCACGCAGTGTGTGCAACCCTAGTTAGCCATGTAGGAGCCAACTCAGTTCTGAGCATGCGATTGGCCACCCTTATTTTACTAACTAGTGGACCACCTAGTTACCTAACTAGTGTAGGAGTGGTGATATTAGAAATTTCATCGCTTAGATTATTCTAAGTGTTCAGTTTCCTTATTTGTGTTGTTGTTAACCTCTTGCTGTGCCTGATTTATAAATTAAACTTTATTATAACCACCTGGAAGAAGCACAGTACATATGGGTTTGGTCTTATCTGTGGTTTCAGGTGTTCTGTGGTTGACCTGATGACTGTTGTGTGTTTGTTCTTGTTCTTGCTGGAAGGTTCCTGGATTATCAGGTGGGGCCTACAGGTGGGGCTGATGTCACAGAAGGGCACCTCTGTGAGGGGTGAGCATGTGTTTCTGTTGGTGCTGGTGGGTGGTGTCATGGCAGAACTGGGAACACAAAGGAGAGGGTTTGGGGCAAGTGTAGTGAGGTTGTCTCTGGAGCTATTAATAGGTCCCTGCAGCTGTCCTCATGTATGGAGGATTCACCAGGCTGCTCAGCCTTGGGTCTGGCTTTGGGAGTCATTGTGTGGGTGGCTGAGGCAACTAGGGGCATGAATGCAGGCAGGGCAGCGACAGAGTGTGAACAGCCTTCTTCCTCTCTGCATCTGTCTGTCTCCCTGCGGAGCACGTCCCACCTAATGAGACCCTTGTGGGGCACTGCCCCTGTGCCAGGCCTCACTCTGTAGCCCCGAGGTTAACTTGAGGCAGCTGTGGTTGCTAGGGTCATGGTGCTGTTGCTATGATCTCGAGGCCTATTCACGCCGAGGCCCAGTGTTCCACCCAAAGAGTGAGCCCCCAAAAGGTCTTTTCATGGCACACACATGGAAAATGATCATATTTATGGACCACAGTGTCCAAAAGGATGCGTGGGATGGGTAAACAAATGAGCAGAGAGCTTCCCCAACCTCTAAAATTGTGGGGCTAATGTCACTTCCCACATTCTGTCTCCTCATCTGCAGGTAAAACTGTAGTGGCCTCCTGGAGGGGTTGATGAGTACATCTACATATATGTAGGTGTGTATGGAGACACATGTGCGTATCTATACTTGTATACACATATCCATGCACATGCACATATGCTCAGAACAGGAGCTGACATATCCAAGCATTCGCTCATGTTCGCTTCTTAAACGTTGATCCTAGTATGAAATAGTACATGACCTCTCAGTTCCCTCCATGCAAGCTTTCAGGCACTCTTGTGGCCCGTAACAGGTTGAAACCTGTGTTCCTGCTGGGGTAGAGACCACAGCCTCTTGGCATCTGCTCTCCAGTTGTGTTCCCCTAGTCTAGAGTGATGTGAACTCCTCGCTTCTCTCTCATGCCCAGTGAAAAGAGCCCTGGGCTGGGGAAGGAAATGCTGGCCTAGTGTGGTGGGTGCTGCATGTGGCCCCAGAGTGCCCTTCAGGGCCAAGGGCCTCTCATCGGCAGTGGGGGGTTCTCGGCCAAGTCCCTCCCTGTGAGTCTTCCTCTGCCTTGCCCTGGGTTACCCACTTCCTATGGCAGCTCACATCCCATCACTGGCTGATGAGGAGAGGTGTGAAGGCCACTCCAGACCCAGTGTTCCCAGTGACTGCTGAGTTTTGGGGGCTCCTTCTGGTGACCCCAAACGGAAAGGGCACCAGGTACCCAGGCGTATTAGGTACCAGAAAGGTTCTAGGAAATAACCTAAAATTGGAATTTGAGGATGGATCAGGCCAGCTGGAATGAAGACCCCAGCACTGGGGCAGGTGAGGTGCTGGGGGGTTTGGGAGAAGCTGTGGCACATTGCTGGGAAAGCAAGCAGTGGGTGTCTATGATGACAGTGTGCTGGGGGGAGGGGACACAGTGACAGGTGTGGTGTCCCAGGGTGTGAGGGCTGGAGATGGTTGTTCTGAGGTCTCTGGAATCAGGTGGCTGTTGCTGGGGGCTGCTGGCAGCCTGGAGTTGAACAGTGAAACCCTGAGGATGATGAGGATCAAGGAAGGTAAAGAGCAGGAGAGCCAGAGCCTCCTTGGCAGCACCCGGGACTCTCACTTCTTCCAGCCAAGTGCCGAGGAGCTGAGGAGGAGCAGAGCTCCAGAGAAGGCTCAGCTTTCAGCATGAGCAGGTCCACTGCATGAAGATGAAGGCTTTGGGGGCAGTGCAGTGGGAGCTAGGGTCTGGGTTTCTCCAGACATGTGTTTTCATTTCTCTTGGATAAATATGCAGAAATGAGATTCCTGGGTCACATGGTAGGTTTAATTTTAACATTTTAAGGAACTGCCAAATTGCTTTTCAAAGTCCTCGTGCTATTCTCATAACTAGGAGTAGTGCTGGAGAGCTCTGCTTGCTGTCTGCTGCTGCCAAAGCTTGGTATTTTGTCTTTCAGGTTGAAGCCACTTCAGCGGCTCTGGTGTCTCGCTTGTTTTCATTTGGGTTCTTTGATTACTGGAAGTGCAGAGCTCTTTCAAAGGCTTCTCTGCCATCTGTAGAACTTCTTTGGTGAAACGCCTATTCAAGTATTTTGCTCATTTCAGAATTGGATTATTTGTCTTGCTGTTGAGTTGGGAGAGGTCTCTGTTGTTCCCCAAAGCCCACGCACTGAAGCTAGGGCTCCAGGGAAGCGGTGTTCAGGGTGGGGAAGGCAATTGGATGGTGAGGTTTCTGATCCCTTGAGTGGATCAACCCATTTATGGGTTCCTAACTCAATGGGCTGTTCAGAGGTGGAGGAAACTTTAGGAGGTGGGGCCCCAAGGGAGGAAGTGGCCTAGAAGGGGAATTGAGACCCCAACTTCCTCATGTCTGTACTGCTTCCTGGCCACCATGATGTGAGCAGCTCTGTTCCACCATGCATCCGCACCATGATGTGGTCCAAAGGCAATGGGGCCAATAACCATAGACCGAAGGCTCTGAAACCACAAGCCGGGACAAATCTCTCCTTATTGAAAGTTGTTTTTCTCAGGTGTTTGTCACAGCGAAGGAAAGCTGACTAATACAAGCTCTTTTTGGGTGATTCCAGTTCTTTGTCACATGTATGATTTGAGAATATTTTTACCCAGTGTACAAAAAGTCCTTGACTTATGAACATTTGAGTTGTGAACTTTCACAGGTGTAGGGTATAAGACTCACTTTGTCACCTTACAAATGAATCTGACCTATGAACAGTTCTCTTGGAGTGGAACTTGTTTGAAGTAGGGAACTTACTGTATAGCATAGGTTTTCATTTTCTTAATGGTTGAGAAGCAGAAGGCTTTTATTTTGATGAAGTCCAATCATTCAATGGTTTTTCTTTTATGATTAAAGCCTTCTGTGGTGGCTTCTTTCAAGTTCACCAGCACAGTGACTGACTCTCTGTTCTCTTCTCAGCTGAGGCATGGGCAGCACCTGATCTGTCTTCCTGATGCTTTCTTCTCCTGGAAGAAAGGATGTCACACTCGCCAGGTTTCTTCTAGCCTCCTGGCCCCTCTCAGTACCTGGTACAAGTGTCTCCTTTTGCTTTGCTCCCTTACTTTAGTGGTCCCATGCTCAGGCCTGGGTTCCCTGTGCCCATTCACAGCCTTTACATCTCATTAGCCCCTGACAGTGCACAGTATCCATTTTTGTCCCAGAATGCTCTTCTCAGCTTGAGGCTTGCACAGCTGTTTCCCGCCTCACGTCTTCACTCTGCAAAATCGGTGTTTCCAAAATGGATGTGACGTGCTCAGCCTGCAGTCTTCCCTGTCAGTTTGTAGCATTTTTTGTCTTCCCCATGCGAGGCCACCAACCTGAGTGCCACCTTTGACTCCTGACTTCCCCTCACACTTCTCCCGCACTCCCCCAGCAAATCCTGTGGGCTGGATCTTCACACTGTGGCCAGGACCTGGGCTTCTCTTCGCGTGTGCTGCCCACCCTCAGCTTGCCCACATGTGTGTCACCGCCTGTGTCACTGTGGTGACGCCTGCTTCCCTGCTTGAGGCTCTTGTCGACACAGTAGTCCTGCTGATTCTTGAAATGTAAGTCACATGCTGCAGTGACACACAAAGCTTTCCTGAGCTTCCCAGATATTTGGAGTCAAAGCTGTGGGCTTGCCAGGCCTTGAGGGATCTGCCTGATGCCTCAGCCCTCTCTGACCCAGCCCTGTCTCCCTCAGCTCCCCTCCACTTTGCTGGCCTGGCACACTCCTGCCTCGGCTGTGAACAGAAATGGAAGTAAAACACACACCTTAAAACGCACCCTAATAAGTGTATAACCCAGTGCATTTTAGCACATTCAGAGGCACCTATCCTCTTCCCATCTACTTCCAGGACACTTTCATCACCCCAAGAACTCCGCCTTTACTGGTAGGAATGTGAAGCCGCATGGCCACTCGGTGAACGATGGGTGGGTCGCTGTGGTCTCCTGTCCCCACGGCCTTCTCCCCACTTCTATCCCTTCTCTCTTTTCCCACCTGCTCCCCAGCATGCTAGCCCCTCCCTTAGCTCCTTAATCTCCCCTCAAACACCTGTTGGCCAGGGGTGAGCCTGATCAGCCTGTTTGAGATCACAGTGTCCCCCTCTGCATCTTTTTTTCCACTGTACACATCGTTCCCTATTATGCTGCTATTCTTCTACCATATTTCCTGTTTCCAACCCATTGCCTTGCCTGGCGACCACACATGCATTCCTCAGTGCATGTGTTAGCAGCAAGGATCCATCCTGGGCAGCACACACGAGGGCAGATTGCCATGTGAGCACCGTGAGTGTGTCACACAGACCTAGTGGGAAAGCCTACTACTCACCTGGCCCGGGTGCTACAGCCTAACTGAAATTTATTTTCATTTGCTTACTTTTTAGGTAATTTTTAAAAAGCCAAGACACAAACACACACAGGAGCCCAGGCCCACACAGGGTTGGGAAGTCAGTGTCACTGTCCTCCACCTCTGAGGTGTGCCCCGGGAGGTCCTTGGGGTCAAGGACACCATACGTTGTCACTTCCAGGGCAGCGAGGCTCCTTCTGAGCCCTCCCAAGGGTCTGCCAGGCTGCTGCACAGTTCAGGTTTGTTTTGTTTTATGTGGTGCTGGGACTGACTCCAGAGCTTGGAGAATGCTGAACAATCGCTCCATCGCTGAGCTGCACCCCTTGCCCAAGAATTTTTTCTCATTAAAATAAGTGCAGTGCCCTCTACAATCACACGGGTAGTATAGCAGCAAATCCCAATGCTGTCGGCGTGGCTGGTCATTACTCTACAGGCTCAGATCCTCTGTGTGGCTCCTGGAGCCCACACTTTCAGGACTGGTGCTTGGCAGCTGGTTTACAGCAGCCTCACAGAGACACGGGCTGCTGTGCTGCGCTTGGTGTTCCCTCCATCGGACAGGGACTTTTCAGCTCTGTCAGTCTCGGGTCTGCCAGTGTGTGGGGTGGTGTCCGGTGCCAACCCATCTGAGCAGTAACTGAGAGGTTGCAGCTCCTGGACCACCCATGGGTCAGCAGGGGCATGAAAATGATCTATCCTGTAAGTGTCATCTGCACCCGCAGCCTCCCACCTGGTGGACTTACTGCTCCTGTGCGGCCGAACGTCTTTCCTTCCCTGGACCTCAGTGCCCTGCCCCTCACCTTCCTCTCACTCTGCACAGCCCGGACTGATGCAGCCCAGCAAGCAGTGGCCCTGCCCCATGGCTGGCTCCCGAGATCCACGTGAGTCTCAGGTGGGTTCTGAACCTGGGTGCTGAGAAACATCCTGCTTGCCCTCTCCCTGAGCCTGCGTGGGCCAGGCCTTCACTCTGGGCGTTCACCCGACTTGATCTTTGTCTGAATCTCCCTCTCTCTCTTTTTCTGTCCTCATTACTGGGGATTGAACCCAGGGCCTTCACACGGGGCTACATCCTTAGCCCTTTTTACATTTTTATTTTTGTTTTTGAGACAGTGTCTTGCTAAGTTGTTAAATTGCCCAGGTGGGGCTCTATCTAACATGCGATCCTCCTACCTCAGCTTCCCAGAGTGCCCCAGCTCTTAAAAAGGTGTGAAATCCTTTCTGGTTTTTAAAAGTACAGGAGAGAAAGCGATAACTCTCCTCAGATCGGGGCCCAGAACACTAGAGCTGAGCAGAGGAGGATGGAAGCGGGGCCGGGGTTGGCTGCTCTGCCTTCTCTGACTCCTCAGCACAGCCACCATCCCTTTGCTCGGATGGACGTGTCACACTCAGGGCAGGGCCACGGACTGTCCCTCTGCTCTGTGGTCCTGACAGGTGCACCACTTGTGCTCCACACTGCTCCCGAGGGTGCTGGGGCCCCAGATGGCGCAAGGGCACCTCCCTGCCTCACTCCTGTGCTGGCGCCTTGTGCATCTCATGTCTGTGTGGTTGCAAGCTCCTCCACGCACTATTATTCCTGTTCGGAGAGTAGAGCTTCAAGTGCTCCGTCACGTGGTTATGTTCTTCCCTCCTGGGGACCAGGTCCTCATGTGTCCCCTGCTCCCACGGAGCCCTCCCTGCCCCGCTTTCCTGCCCTGCAGTGCTGTGAGCCTTGGGTTCTTTCCGAACTTTTTCCCGCTGAAAGTGTCTGCACTTGGCCTTTATTCCTGACGCGTATTTTCCCTGGGTGTAGCACTCCAGGCTGACATTTTAGACCTTCATCCAGCTCAGCATATGCTGTACATGTTCCTACTTCCGGGACTCAGCCTGGCTGGTGGGCATCATCTCCTTTCGGTCCCCCCTGTATTAAACGTGAATTTCCTTTACTGACGCCTCTTCTTCCTGCTGTGCTTTATAGATGTCCCTTTATTATTACCTTTCCTGCACTTTTTCAGAGAAGACTCTTCTGCCCATCTCATCTTTGTTACTGCATAGAATATGTCCTCATTCTTGGGTGGCCTCAGACAGTGTCTTTAGGGTTGATTTTCAGCCACTTAACTAGGATATACCTTGTAGTCTTCGTATGTTTCTTAAGTTTGGGGTTTATTGAGCTTCCTCGATCTATGGGTTTCTAGTTCTGACTAAAGATGGAAAATTTCAGTCATTATTTCTCTATACAGTTCTCCTCTGCCCAGCTTTGCACTCATTTGAGTAAACTCTGTCTTTCTCTTGGGGTTGCATGTTGGACAGTCTCCAGATCTTCAAGATGACTACTCTTTCTCTTCCCCGGGATCTAATCTGCTGTGAATCCCACTCAGCATGTTTCCATTTTACCATCACACCTGGTGGTTTTCACCTCCACAAGTTCATTTGCTTCTCCTCTGTGTCTTCCTATAACTGGTCTTTGACAAGACAAGGCAGTGGCGTTTTGATGACTCTTCTGGTGTCCTCCTGTTGGTCATTTCTGGGCCTGTTAATTGGCTGGCTGGTTTTTCTTTTCATTACAGATTCTCCTTTTTGGCTTGTTGTAATTTTCAGTTGGATGTGGGCGTAGTGAGTTTTTCCCTGTTGAGTGCTGCACATTTATGTATTCGGATAAATATTCTTGAGCACTGTTTGGGGGTCATTTAAGCTACTTGGAGAAGTCTGATCCTTTGTGTCTTGCTGTTAAACTGTTACATGGGCCAGAGCCAGGCCTAATCTTGGGCTAATTGTCCCAAGGGATGTCCCACTTAGTAGTGAGGTTTCCTGGGGGTAGGGACAGTTCTGCTCTGGCCTGTGAGCAGTAGGCACCGTTTCCTCCTGTTCTCTCTGGCCTGGCCTTGGGTGCCCCGGCCCAATGTTGAGTGTGCCCAGTATTCCAGGGACACCCTCTGCTGAGTCCTGGGCTCTTGGGAAGCCCCTTCCTGCCTGCCTCATAGGCCCTGTGTCTCCTTGGCTTAGGGTCCTGTGTCCCTTGGGTTCCCCCTCCCTGGCTGGTGGCTGAAGAGGCCACTAATGAGCTGGGGCACACAGGGCCACCTCATTCGTTCCCATCTTTCAGGTCCACTGCACCACACTACCCATTGTATGTGACTTGAAAAAGATTGTTCATGTATTTTCTCTATTATTTTGAGAATAGGGTAAATGAAGATCTTATTATTCCTACTTGGTCAGCAATGGAAGTCCACTTGTGCAAGCAACACTAAGAACTGTTTCTTAGGGAAAATGTGCCAGTGTGGTAGAGGCTCAGTGTAGAGCTCGGCAGAGGGCAAGTTCTCAGCTGAACTGGGTTTCACCTTCAAGCTGCACCACCGCCTTTACTACCTCAGAGGGTGAAAGTGTTAGCTAAAGGCAAGTGGGTAGCTGGGCCCTGGTGGTTGTGAGAACTTAGTCAGTACCACTTTTCCTATCCTGTGGTACTGTGGTAACTGTTGTGGGTACTGCAGTCTAACTAAAAACACTGCCTCCAAACCCCTCAGTGCTGTGTAAAAGTCAGCAGCACTAGTCTCTGATCCAGGCTTGGTGGGTACAGCTGAGGTTCTTGCATCATGGAGTCCTGATTCCTGCTGGGCTCTGGGAGGTGACTGTTCTGAGACTTACAAAGCAGGGCCAAGGACTCTGCATCTCTGGTGTTGCACCTTTGCCTTCCCTTCTCCCTAGTTGTCTCATGGTGGCTTCTCAGAGGCGCAGGAACAGGGAAGGGCCCACCATCTGCCTGGTGCCCATGTACATCAGAAATCTTCTGAGGCTGACCTGGGGATGCCATTCAATTTTAGAACCTTAATTCTATCAACTGAAAATGCAGTGTTCTTATGCAAGTGAATCCAAACAATGTATGATGTTCCTTGGATAACATCTGGCATTGTCTGTATGTGATACATTTTACCTGTTACTCTTGCTGTAAAAGCCCCACACTGTAGCTACTGTTATTACCACTTCCAATTTAGGGATGAACAAACATTCTGGTCTCAGACACAAGTGCAGGACAAGTGCACCACTGACCAGTATTCTCCTCCGGCTTCCTGAGGTCCACTCATGGTCTACACTTGGAACACAGGTCTTCTGTTGTAGCATAAGTATAGTCAGCCAGGCAGAACTACAAGCGCGGTAAGATGCCACAGGAGTGTCACAGAGGTCTGTGTAGAAGGGAGTAACTCACCATAGCTTGGGAGAGGAGGTCGGTGCTGAGCACTCTGATGAGATCCTGTCAGTGTTTGCCTGGTGCCAGGGCACAGTGCTTCCCTGGCATTGGAGCAGTGGCCAGTGACACAGGACGCTGGGGAAAGGCAGACTTGTTTTGCACACATGGTTTTCTTTTATGAACTGTAGGAGAAAGGGCCCCCTTGCCAAATGTCAAGTAGTTTTGTCACAGCTTGTCATTGGCGATGGAGGCACCCTGTCAGGCCAGGTCCTCTGGCCTCAGAGAGGAGCTGCGTTTCATCCTTAGGAGGCTGTCACCGCTGGCCCTGACACAGAAACCTGTCCCCAAAGGCTGAGGCTGGATGCCTCGAGCCTTCCCATGGTCGCCTGGATGCCTCCAGGTCCACGATCACACAGTGTCGAGGCAAGAGGCCTTGGGAGGGCTGTGCTGCCTGGCACAGAAGCAGATGGGGGGACTGCCAGCCCATGTCTAGGTGGAAGGGGCAGCGTGCGTGTTGCTGGCTCATGGGATGCAGACACTGTAGGGGGATGTGGAACCCAAACACGGAGGGGGAGAGTCAGCCCAATATGGCCTTGATCTGCTCCGCTTCCCTGGGAACCTCCCCGCTTCACTTCAGCTATCTGCCCCGCCTGGAACATGGTGGCCTCAAGAGCCTCACGGCATGCAGGTGGCCTTGGGTCCTCTCCACTCTTAAGCTGCTCCTGGGTGTGGGGTACCCTTTTTTTCTTTGACAGTGAGGTGCCCTTGCCCGGGGAATGCCCTGGCCCCTCCTGGACTCCTTCCAGCCTCAGGCAAGAAGAGACCCCAGGGCAGGGGCAGGGCAGACTCTGCCTCCCTGTTCCCCTTGGTTCCAGATTCTTGAGCTTCCTGGGTATGGACTACAGGCAGTGGCTGTCCCATGACAGATCGTGGGGACGCTGGGACTCTCCAGCAGCCCAGAACCAGCCCATCCCATTTCCCACCGCCCTGGTGCCTGGGCCTGTCTTGTCTTGCTTGCAGGAGGGTCCTGCACGTTTGATCTAAGCTAGGCCTCCTGCTGCACAGACCCAAACAATTCCAGTCAAAGCAGTGCTAACAGGAAACCAGCTCTTAGGGCCAAGACCACAACGAAACAGCTTCGGGCCTTTCTTCTGGTCACAGCACCATCTGGGGAGGCTTTACCTGAGAGGAACAATACGCGGAACTCCATCCCCAATATCCCGCTCCCTCTGCAGGGCGGGGACCCCAGGCTGGCGCCAATGCTGAGGTCTCCTCACTTAGCTCCAGCGCCTCTGTCTCCCAGGATGACAGCATCCAAAGGACATGTTGACAGGACCAGGGCAGATCTGACCAGAGTCTCCTGTCTGGTTGATATCATCGAATATTTCAAGAGAAAAAAATCTTGTTTTTATTGTTATTTTTAACACAACTCATTTCACTGTGGAATATTTTAGAACCCAGGAAAAGAATAGGAAGAAAAGTCACCTGCATCTCACACAGCACAGAAAGAACTGCAGTGGGCATCTGTGGGAGCTTCACTGAGTCTTTATTTATGTGAACATGCACACACACCACACATATGCACACACGCACACACAGTACACACACAGGCACATATGCACACACACGCACATGCACACATACAACACTTTTTAATGAGTTTCTGCACTTCCCGAGTTGCCATTTTCCTCTCCCTGCCGAAAGCAGTTGCTGACAGTCTCTGGAAGTATTCCCTGCATATGCAAACAGATATATTGGTTTATGTGAGTTTTTGGATGTAAATGGTAGGACAACCAAAAGTACTTTCGTGGACCTTTTATTTCACTTGTGTTTTAAATACACTTTGGTGAGCCATCCACACCAGCACATGCAGATTTGCTTTGTTCTTCTAATTAGTTGCAGCCTGTGATGGCCCCCACAGTCCCTGTGGTCCCCTGTCATAAAATCAGAGTGTTTTTGGGCTTTTCATTGAACAATAGCCCCATTGCTCACTTCCTGGAAATAATGTTAGTGGGTCACAGGCTGTCACAAGCACGGTGACCTATGGTGGTCCTCGAACCCGTGCCGGTTTGTACTCCTGCCTGCCGGGAGCGATTTCCCGTGACATCACCCACACACTTTGCCATCACAACTTTTGAACTTTGCCAAATGGATAAGTGAAAAACACTGCTGCCTTCTTTCTAAAAGTGAGATTGGAAACATTTCCCAGTATTTAAAAACGTTTACATTTCTGTTTCTGTGACCTGCCCATGTTATTCTGCTCACTTTTCTCCCAAGTTGTTTCCCTCTGCCTCGCTACGTTTGATGACAGAGATTTTTATATTTTGGCCACAGCTCCATTACTTCTTCTTAGCCCAATTCTTTTCCCCTCCCTGGCCCACAGGCTGTCTGCTTCCTGTGAAGATGGCTTGCCCGTGTGATTCCTCTTTCAACCTGTATTCCGTGCTTTCCCTGCCCTCGGCCTCGTGAGGGTCAGAGCTGCACCTTCCCAGCCAGGCATCTGCCTCCCACCATGGCAGTGGAGGGGTAAGGGGTCTGTGCCTCAGCTTGTACCACTCACCAGAGAACCTGTTCCTGCAGATTTTTAGTTTTTAATTTTTTCTGCAGTTTCAGGCCTTCTTTCAAAAAAAGTAAAAAAGAATGCAATATGTTTACAATAATTTGTTCTGTGTTTTAT
Organism: Heterocephalus glaber; assembly: GCF_053883595.1. NCBI lineage: Eukaryota > Metazoa > Chordata > Mammalia > Rodentia > Bathyergidae > Heterocephalus > Heterocephalus glaber. The sequence goes on along the minus strand of NW_028258212.1, from coordinate 881,193 downwards.
AAAGAACTAGAAAAGAAGCATTTGAAGGCTCCAGCCATAAAGAAATGATAAAGAGACGGAGCTGCTGATTGCTCTCTTTGGTCACTAGACATGACATGCATGTGTCAGATGGTGGCACCGCACCCATAAGCATGCACGATTACTACGTGTCTTCTCTTCAGAAGACCACTCGTCCTATCCCGTGCCACCTGACTGCAGACTTTCCTTGCTGCTCAGGACAGGGTTTACAGTGGTGTTTGTGCTTCACCGTCTTGCTTTCCTGTTGTTTCTTAAGCAAGTAAGGGAAAGGGTGACTTTGCCCCTTTACACTCACACTTCCTACCTGGCCTTGCATTGTGTTTCTCTAGACGAATCCTGCTTCAACAAGAGTGATCTGCTTTTGAGATGAACGTTGGTGTCTTTTCTCTTCGAATTATAATAATGAAAAAAGGTGTACATATTCTTCTCCATGTGGAAAAAAGTTCTTTACATTTTCATATATGGTATAACTAGAATCCACACATACAAAGTCACACCTCACCACACATGCAGCAGAAAACACCAGGTGGCACCAATAAAGTAATCTATGTGCTCTAGGGAAAATGTACATGGGATAAACTCAAAACCAAGCACAACTGTGCAATGCAAACTTACAAACCAACTCCAAACATAGTGACCCCCCAACAGCACATCTAAAAATCGACTTTTATTAACTCAAGTCTTTCTCATTGCTAAAGGAATTTTTATTAAAGCAAGGATTTTATAATCTAAACTAGGTTTTTTTTTTTGCTCAGTTATTAATTCTGTTACATGGAGCTGACATTTCGAGTTATTCTTCAGTGAAGAATTACAAAATTAAGGAAAGGAATGCTTTAAATTTTTGTGCTTTGCCGAAAATTCTTAATATGAAATGCTTCATTGTATGACATCCTCAGGAGGGGACCGTGCTAATGTCTGTGTCCTTCCGGGCTTAGACTCTGCTGCTGAAGTAAGCACAGGTCTGTGAGTAGCCACAGCCTACCAATGTTCCTGGTGGGTGAGAACCAGCTCTGCAGAGCCCTTCAGCTTCCAGCACTTTCATTCCAGGCACATGTTTCCTAGGAGCCCTTTCCTTTGCTAAAGATTGGTTGATGTGTTTTCTATACAGAGCTCTTTAAATGCCAATTTCCAGAGAGTTTTTTCTGGAAAACTAGCAGCAACATTCTGTGAACTGGAGCAGGTGCATGCCCTGGTGGTGAGAAAGGAATTGGTTGCTCTTGCAGGGTTGTTGAAGGGAAAAACTGCATTTAGGGTATGCCATTGTTGATTCAGACCACCCACAGTGGTTCTGGCAAAGCCTAGTAATTGCCAAATCATGTGCATTACTTAAGGCTTGGCCCCGTGATTCAAGGTGGGAGCACTGCAGAGGCCAAGGTGCACTCCTCAAGGTCAGTCTGAAGGTGAGGCCCTGGGAGAGTTGCCTGCCCTTTCAAGTCCTTTAAATTTATTTGTAGGTGTTCTCTCAATTCTATCCTTGAATTTTCAAAATCACTAGTAGGAAAGGAATATAGCCCTGTGTAGGCCCTAATTTATAGAAAAAACAAGACTTTTCATTCTGCCTCCCCGTAACTGGTGAGATTTTGGGGTTTACCCAAGGCTCTCATCTGCCTCTCTTCACTTAGTGCAGTCCTGCATTTTGAGGTGTCAGGATACTGGGGGTAGTCACTCAGAAGACCCTTGTTTTCCCCTCCTCACTGTTCTTGATTTTGTCAGGTGTTGCAGTAGCAGCCTCTGAGCTATTCACTGGGAGGACTCAGCCATCCTGTGGGCCACTGCTTCCAGAGACCTGGCTGTGGGTGGGGAGGAAGCAGGGGTGAGTGGAGCCCTGCTAAGGAAATGCTCCCTTTATATGGTGGCCTAGATGTTCCTGGTTGACACATTTTCCAAGACCCGGGGTGAGGTTGTGTGCTCAGGGACAGCATTGAGCACCACAGCAAAGCAAATGGCGTCTGTCAGATGTCCTTCTCCGTGTGCAACTCTGTGCTTGGGAAATGAGGTTTTTCTTTTTCCTGTATCCACCGTACTAAAGAATTCCTTGTGCTGTGCTCTTTGCTAGATCATCTGTGCTACACAGGCAGCATTTTTCTTTTTCTTTTTCCCAAAGAGAAAATACTATTTCAGACTTCAGATAATCTGGCAGTATTTGTGACCCAAGAACACTTTCTGTAAAATCATTGTTCCTTGGAAATCTGCTGGGCTTTGAGCATAACAATAGCAATAAACACAATCATAAGGGTGATGGTTAGCAACTATGCCACACATTATCCTAGGTGCTTGGTTTTTATTAACTCATTTAACGCTCACCACAAATGACAGAAAAGCACGTTTTCCTTTCTTTTTATAGATGAGGGGATTGTGGCACAAAAAGCTTAAGAGGGTACACAGCCAGTAGAAAGTACAGCAAGCCTGGGACTGATGAACCCTATGTGCGTGTGTGTTTGTACATGTGTGTGATGTATGCGGTACAGGAGGGCATATAATCACACACATGATGTAATGAGGGAACTGTTGGGTCAGGAAACTGAACTAATAAACCCATCAGCCAGCAATTACTTTGAGTGGGCATCGCTGCTGGGATTGATTCTCAGACCTGAAAGGCATGGGGCATTTGGTGCCAGCCCGCAGCTGGGTCCAGAGATATTGAAAATTTTTATTTTCAGAAGCTTAGCTTTTATTTCCCGTTTTCGTCTAGAGTAATTTTAAGGTAATTCCCTGGGTGACTGTATAATGAATGGAACTTGGAGGATGTTATTCATAATAATAAATTTGCATCCCATTGGGATTATTTAGAAAGCAGTAAATTATGCACTGCTTTTTCCAAACCAGAGCCTTGTGAGTGTGACTGGACCCCAGCCAGGATGGGATTGTCTAAATGACCAGGGCTGTCACGAGGGCCCAGGGGATAGTTCAGCCTTCTCCTTCTCCTCATGGACCAGCATCTACCTTGACAGAGACATAACTGTTAGATACTTGGTATAATTTTCTTATGGAGTTCCAGAGCGAGTTGCCTCAAAACCAAATCCACAATCAGGGACATTCACGGCCTGAGTTTCCAGGGTGACATTGGATTGAATGTCCTCAAATAGCTTTCTAATCTGTCCTTTGTGAAGGTTAGAGGAAGCTAATGTCTGTGTTTTCCAGTCCCTCTGCTCCCAGGACTCCAGAAGGGCTGAAGGGACCAGGGCTGCACCCATGGAGAAAAACTGGGAGCAACTCTTGGCTAAAGACCAGAAGGAACTCTTCTCTTGGGTGATTGTATTACCAACCAGGAGTCAGTGAGGTATATTCTTTTGGTTGGTTTTGGAACTCAGTTTTAGGAATTAATTTCTCATTTTTAGTGTGTCAAACATTATATGCTTCCAAAGTCAAAACCCTGTAAGTAGGTATAGTCTGTGGTGTCTGCCTCCATTTCTGTCTTCTCTACTCCATCTCTCTTTCCCTCTTCATGTAACAAAATCTTAAAATCAGTTTTTGGTTTGTAATTTATATAGATGTGAAGCTTATTTGGCTCATGGTTCTGTCAACCTCCGGTTCTATCCATTCTCCTGCAAATGACATGGTTTCTTCTTTATGGCTGAATAATATGCTATTGTGTGTGTGTGTGTGTGTGTGTGTGTGTGTTTCATTTATCCATTCATCTGTGGATGGGCACTTAGACTGATTCCATAACTTAGCTATTGTGAATAGTGTCTCAATAAACATAGGTATTCAGACATCTCCCTAGTATGATGACTTTTATTCCTTTATGCCCAGGAGTGGTATAGCTGAGTCATATGGTAGTTCTAGTTTTAGATTTTTGAGGAATCCCTAGACTGATTTCCATAGTGGCTGTACTAACTTACCTTCCTACCAACAATGTAGAAGGGTTCCTTTTTCCTCGCAGTCTTGCCAGCATTTGTTATTTTTGGTGATAGTCATTGTGACTAGGGTGACATGGAATCTCAATTTATGTTTGATTTGCACTTCCCTGGTGGTTAAAGATGTCAAAGATTTTTTCATATACACAATTTGTGGTGCTTCTTATTGATTGAATTACTTATTCTTTTAATGTCATGCTTTGTGATTTCTTTCTAGTTGGTCTGTTGGAAGAGTAGTTGACAAATATTTTCTCCCATTTTGTACGCTTTCTCTTCATTGTCCTTTGCTCTGCAGAAGCTTCTTTAATTTGGTATAATCCAACTTGTCAATTCTTGCTTTATTTTCTGAAGTATTGGAGTCCTATTCAGGAAGGCAATTGCACAGACCAATATCTGGAAGTGCATCCTTATGTCTTAAAGTCTCAGGTCTTTCATCAAGGTCTTTGATCCATTTGAGTTGATTATTTTTTTGGGGTACTGGGGATTGAACTCAGGACCTTGAGCTTTCGAGGCAGGTGTGGCACCACTGGGCTAAAGCCCCGGCCCACTTGAGTTGATTTTTATACAGAGTTAGTAATAGAGATCTGTTTTCAACCTTCTGCAGGTGGATATTTAATTTTCTCAGCACCAGTTTTGGAAGAGGTTATCTTTTCTCCAATGTATGTATTTTGCTTCTCTGGCAAGAATCAGATGGTTGTAGCTCTGTTGCTTCATTTCTGGGTCCTCTATACTATTCCATTGGTATACCTGTTTATTTTTATGCAAATATAGCAGTATTTTGTCACATTGACTCTATAACATGTTTTGAGACCAGGTCTTGTGATGTTCTAGCATTGTTCTTTTTTTTGTTTTTGTTTTTTCTTCGGTACCGGGGATCGAACTCAGGTCCTTGAGCTTGTGAGGCAGGCGGCGGAACCACTGAGCTACATCCCCGGCCCTGCATTGTTCTTTTTGATCAGGATTGTCCTGGTGATTCATCGTCTTTTATGATGCTATTTGAATTTTAGAATTTTTTTTTCTAGTTTATTTGAGTTTATTTGAGTTATTTGAGTTATTATTTAGTTTACTGAGTTTATGTGGTCTTTTTTTGTTGTTATGAAGGGATGTTAGTATCCAAGGCTTTTTCTACATCTATCGAGATGGCCATATGATTTTTATCTTTGATTCTGTTTGTGTGGTGTATTACATTTATTGATTTGTTTATGTTGCATTGCTGGAATGAAACTAATTTGCCTATTGTAGATGATCTTTTGAATGTGATGTTGAATTTGATTTGCCAGTATGTGATTGAGAAATTTTTCATCTATGGTCATCAAGGATATTGGTCTACAATTTCTCTTTGCCTTAATCAGCTTGTTGGCAGCAGGGAAATACTGGCTTCACGGAATGAATTTGGAAGTACTGCTTCCTTTTATATTTTATAGACTAGTTTGAAGAGCATTGTAATTTTAAGCTCCCATTCATCATCGCTGGTATTAGAAACACAGTTGATTAAAAAATAGTGATCTTGTACTCTGCAGCCCTGATAAATTCTTCTTAGCTTTGGCAACATTGTGTAGACCCATGGGAATTCTGACCGCGTTTTCCGGTGAGTAAAGACGATTTTTGTTCTTTCTTTACCTTCTGGGTGCCTACCTTTCCCTTTCTTTGCCTTAGAGGCCTGGCCAGACCTCCTGTGGACTCTGACGAGAAGTGCACACATGCTTGGCTGGTCTCCCTCTTGGGGAAGGGTGGGACCCATCCAGTCTTTCACTATATGTACAAGGTTGATGTAGATGTTTTTCAGTAGATTCCCTTGATCAGGTTGAGGACATTCTGATTTATCCTAATGTGCCGAGATATTTTTTTTTTTTAAAAATCAAGAATGAATGTTAAATACTGTCAATGTTTTTCCACATTGAACGATCACAGAGGTTTAAAAAAATTGTTAAATAGAGAATTACATTAATTTATTTTGAAAGTGAAATTAGCTTTGAATTCCTGGAATAAAGTCCCCTGGGCAATGATACCTTATTTTTTGTTTTTGTTGTTGGATTCAATTTTCTGTTCTTATGCTCATGAGCGATATTGAATTGTACTTTTATTATAGTGCCTAACTTGTTTTGGGACAAAAGTAATGACCATGTAGAAAGAGTGGGAAATATTACCTCTTATTGAATTATATGGAAGAAATTTGTAGAATTGGTATTATTTCTCCCTTAAATGTTTGAAAGAATTCATCAGTGATAGACTCTCCTAGCCATATGGATCTGTAGTGTTATTTTAAATTATAATTCAATTTGTCATGGATGTAAAGCTTATGCAAATTAAATTTCTTTTAACTACAAATTTAATTTTAATTGCATTCAATTTCTTTATTTGGTTGTTTTCCCCAAGGTTACCTATTTTTTATTGAGTTGTGGTAGTATATGTTTCTTAAGGAAATCGTCCATTGCATTAAAATTTTCAAATTTATTGGTTGTAATATTACCTTACTATTTCTTTTAATGTCTATAAAAGCTATAATGATACTACCATTTCTCATCTTGGGAATTTTTTGCTATCTTTCTTTTTAATACTCTGTGTAGAAGTTTGTAAGTTTCACTTGCTTTCTAAAAAAACAAAATTTTATTTTAATTTCTTTTTCTTCATTGTCTTTCACTTTTACTAGTTTATTCTGACCTTTATTATTGCCTTGATTTTGTTTACTTTGGGTTTAATTTTCTCTCTTTTTCAGGTCTCTAAGGATGGAAGTTGGAAATTTTGTTTTAAAACATTCATCTTTTCTAGCACTATAGGCATTTATTGACAGAAATGAGCCCTGTTTTAGAGGCATCCTAAAAATTGTGATATATTCTTTTTTCATTTTCACTCAGTTTGAAATATTTTCTAATTCAATTTATTGTCTTTTGTGTTCTATTGATTGTTAAAAAGTGTGATATTTAGTTTCTAAATATTTGAGAATTTTTTAAAAGAACATTTTGCTATTGATATCTAATTCAATTCCCTTATAGTTAGAGAATATGATTTATCTAGTTTGAACACTTTTGACTTCCTTCACACTTAGTTTATGGCCCAGACCATGGTCTTTCTTGGTGAATATTCCCTGTGCACCTAAAAATACGTGTGTTGTGCTGTGCTGGATAGACTCTTAGAGCCATTAGGTCATGTGGGTTTCTAATTTTATTCAAGCCTTCTAAAAGTATTCTTTACTTTTGTGACTTTGTTCTATCAATTATGCAGTGAGATTATAAAACTCTCTGATCACGATGGCTTCAAATATTTTGAAACTGTGACTAGGATCATTAATGTTGAGGGTTGTTACGTCCTCTCGACGAATTGGCCCTTTTGTCAGCACCCGAGGGCAAGCCTTTCTCTGCTCTGAAATCTGCTTTGAGATTAGCATAGGCATCAGTCTTTCTCTTCATTAGTGCTTGTATTATATGTTTTCCATTTTTTCTTGTTTTCCTGTTTGCGTAAATGTTTTTGTTAGTTTGTATCTTTGTGTATTTTCAAAACTGTACTAAGTGAATATAAGTTTAGAATTTTTGTGTTCTCTCAAGAAATTGACCCATTTATCATTTTGAAATGAAATTTAAAAATATCTAGCAATGGGCTTTGTTCTGAAATCTACTCTGATATTAATATAATCTCTATAGTTTTTTTGTAGCAGTGTTAATACAGTATATTGTTTTCCATTGTCTTAATTTTAATTTGTGTCTTCCTATAAAAGTGTACTTTTGATCATATGCATTTCAAAATTAATTTTTATTGTATATTTTTAAGGTAGCTACCATGTTGTTTTAATGTTTTAATCTAATGAAATGATTACTATAAGTAAGCGCATTAACATATGCATTACCTTGCACGTTACCTCTTTTGTGTGTGTGGTACGAGCACCTAGAACTGTACTCTGTCGGCAAATTGTCAACCCAGTACAATACAATCTTATTAACTATAGTCCTTTTGTTCCAGGCTTATGCACCCTACATAATGCTTTGTACCCTTTGACCTATGTCTCTCTATTCTCTCCCTCTTCTCTCTCCCATACTCACTCTTCTACTCTGTTTCCATGTCCTTGACTCTTTTTGGATTGTACATCTGAGATTCTGCAGTACTTTTCTTTCTCTGTCTGGCCCATTTCACTAGGCATTATGTCTTTCAGGTTCATTTATGTTTTCGCAAATGGTGCTGTTTCCCTCTTTCTTAAAGTTGGAAGCTATTTATGTGTGAGTGTGTGTGTGTATGCATATGTATGTGTGTGTGAACGTCTTCATTCACTCACCCACAGGTGTGCACTTAGGGTGTCTCTCACCCATTGTAAATAATGCTGCAATGAACGTGTTTCTGAGGCACTGATTTAATTTCCCTTGGTTGTGTAATCTGGAGTAGGATGGCTGGATCATATGGTAGGTTTATTTTTAATTTTTTGAGGAACCTCTGTGCTGTGTTCCCTAATGGCTCCACCAATTTACAATCCCACCAGCTGTAAAGGTTCCCTTTTTCTCCGTACTCTTGCTAACATTGTCATCTCTTATGCTTTTGATAATAACCCTGCTAGCAAGTGTGAGCTGTTAGCTCACTGTGGTTTTGATTTGCATTTCCCTGATGATTAATGGTGTTCAATACTCTTTCCATATACCTGCTAGACACACTTATGTCTTGTTTGGAAAAACATCTATTCAGTCATTACTCATTTTTTTTTTTTTTGGTGTTGAATTGTGAGTTCCCTATATGTTTCTGATATTAACCCCTGATCAGATATATGGTTTGTAAATATTTTCCCCCAATTTTTGGGCTGCATTTTAATTTTGCTATTGTTTTCTTTGCTGTGCAGAAGAGTTTGATGTAGTCCCATTTGTTTATTTTGTTTTTTGGGGGTTTGAACTTTCAGTGCAATATACAAAAGTTCTTCACCAAGGTCAATACTAAGGAATTCTCCTTCTATGGTTTCTTCTATGGTTTTCCAGTTGTAACTGTTATATTTGTGCCTTTAACCAATTTTTAGTTGACTTTTATGTAGATGTAAGATAAATGTCCAGTTTCATGCTTTCACATGTTGTTTTTCCAGTTTCTCCAACACCATTATTGAGAAGAATACCCTTCCCTATTGTGTCTTCTTTTTGTTTTTGTTTTGCTTTTTATGAGACAGGGTCTCACTACGTAGCTCAGGCTGGGCTCAAACTTGCAATGATCCTCCTGCTTCAGCCTTCTGAGTGCTAGGATTATAGCCATGTGCCACCATGCCTGGCCTTATTGTCTTCTTGTGCTTTTTTAAAAACTGGAGCTGTCCTTATATGCTTGGGCTTATTCTGGGCTATTTTTTCCCATTGGCCCATGTATCTGGTTTTTATGCCAATTCCACACTATTTTGATTACTATAGCTTTGTCATATTATTTGAAATCAGGAAGTGTGATATCTCAAACTTCATTTTTCTTTCTTGAGATTAAAAAAAAATCTATTTAGTGCCTTGGGATTCTATATGACTTTTAGAATTGCCTTTTTGATTTATGTGAAAAAGACCATATGGCTTTTGATAGATACTACACTGAATCTGTCTGTTGTTTTGGGTAGTATGGACAGTTTAACAATATTTGTTTTCCGATCCACAAACACGAGATTTCTATTTTGTGGAAAGATGTATTTGTGCCTTCTTTAATTTCTTTCATTGGTGTTTTATGGTTTTTGGTATACAGATCTTTCACTAGCTTGGTTAAATATATTTCTAACTTTTTGTGTGATTTTGCAAATGGAATTCTCTTTTGATTTCTTTTTTTTGGCTAGATTATTATTGATGTAAAAATGCCACAAATTTCCTAATGTGAACTTGGTATCTTTCGACTTTATTTCATGAGGATAGCATATTATTGGATTTTCTTTTTTTAAAATTTGAACTGACAATTCTGTCTTTTAATTAGGGTATTTACATTTATTGTTGGTATTACTGAATTTAAATTTATCATGTTATTTTGTATTTTTCCCTTCATTCCTTTGCTCATTTTAATTTTTCTGCCTTTTTAGATTTAGTGAACATTTTAAACGGTTCCATTTCATGTCGTTTGTTTAATTATTAGTGATGGTTATGATTTGCAAGTTGTAATTTGTTTTGTTATTTTAGTGATTGCTTTATAGTCTTTATCCTTTACTTGCTACAGCCTGTCTTCAAGTGTTATTATATCACTTCCTGACTAAATCGATCTGCATCTCCGGATTCAACCAACTGCAGATTTAAAACATCCAGGAGAAAATTATGTCTCTCCTAAACATGCACAGATTTTTTTTTTTGTGTTGTCATTATGTCCTAGACAACACGTCATTAACAACTACAGAGCATTTACACTGTGTTCAGCATCATAAGCAATCTAGAGATGATTTTAAGTGAATGGGAAGATGTATATAGGCCATTAGGTAAATATTATACTACTTTACATAAGGACTTGAGCATCTGCACTTTTGGTGTCTGTGGGGGGCCCTGGGACCTTCCTCCCATGGATATTGAGAGGACAACTGTACCCTAAAACTTTATAATAGAACATTTCAAGTTCTACCCGCCTGTCTTTGTTTTAATATTGTCATGCATTTAATGTTTCCATATGTTATATTAATCCCATAGTGCTTTCTATTATTTTTGTTTAAAGAGCTAATATTTACTCTTCAAAGATAACAATATTTAATAATATTTAAATAAAAAGAAAATGTCTTACATATTTTATTCGTGCTATTTTCAATCTTGAATAAAACATTTGCACAGTTCTGCATTTCCATCTGGTATCATTTTCCTTCTGATGAAGTATTCCTTTTATCATTTTTCATATTATGAGCCTGCCAGCAATCAATAACTTCAACTTTTGTATGACTAGAACAAATCTTTATTTTTCTCCCAATTTTGAAACATTTATGTTGGATATAAAATTCTAGCTTGGCCAATTTTTCTTTCTGTGTTTCACAGATTTGTTTTACTGCATTCTTGGCTGAATAATTTTTTAAAAATAAGAAATGTATTACCTTTATGTTTGATTATCTATATGTAACATGTCTTTTTTTTCCCTTCTGGCTACTTAAAAATTTTGTCCATTATTACAGATTTCTAGCAACTTGTTTATGTTGTACCTGGCTATGATTTTCTCCTTCTTACTTGTGTTTAGGGTTCATTTACCTTCTTAGGTCTGTGAACTTATAGTTTTGCGTAAATTTGGAAAATTCCAGCCCTGATGTTTTCAAATATTTTTTATCTTCCATCCTCTCTTTTCCCTCTGTCAGGAGCTCCAATTGTGATGGATGTCCCATGGCTAAAGGTTGTGCCACAGTTTATAATATGTTCATCAAGAAATGTATTTTCTTTCTGATTGGGGATAATTTCTATTGCTTATTGAAGAAAGTGGCTTGTTTTCTTGTCGAGACTGCCACTGCCGGAATTTACTGATTTTTTCTCCATTGTGTTATTAAACTTGCTCCTCTATTTCTTGTATTTCATGTAAACTGGTAGTTATGTCTGGGGGCTTGATCAGGTTCAGATTCCAATTTTTTGACAAGAATATGTCATAGGTCAAATGGAATACTACTCAGCTCTAAAGAAGGATAAATTCAAGACATTTGTAGGAAAATGGATACACTTGAAAAACAATGTTAAGTGAAATAAATTAAAGAATTTTAAATACCATATGGTTTCTCTCATTTGAGTAATGCAAAATACAAGTAAAGAGCAAAATAAAAGATTTATATAAGGAATCAAGCAGTTAGATCTTTTGCAAAGGGAAAGGGTCCAAGAGACCAAGGGTGAGGGGAAGGGAGAGGGGAGGAGAAGGGGATGTAAAAAGATGCAAGATGTACATGTACCAAATGCCTGCAATGAATGTAAACATTATATATCACAATCATGAACCAAATAATAATAGTAACAACAATAATAATGAAAATGGGAAAAGAAGATCTGGAGACGGAGAGAGGGAGGAGGGAGGGGAGAAAGGGGAATAAAAAGAATCAAGATATGTTAGGTACACGTACCTACTCCTTAAGATGAATGTAGACTTCATGTACTACAAACGTACTAATGAAAAAAATAATATATCATACCTAGTGTTGTGCCCTTCTATCAGAAAGCACATGGTATTTGTTTCCTTTTTTTTTCTTTCTCTTAGATGTCAACAGCCTTTGACAATCATCACCATTAGTTCATATGATGAGTCATTTCCAGTAGGTTCCTTGTGAATGGCTCATGGGAATACTATTTCTTGAGTTCTTGCTTTTTTCCCAAGAGACTCCCTTCGGTCTTTATTTTTAAAGGTTAGCTTTGTTATGTAGAACATCCTTGGATTCATTCCTGTCCTTGAGCATCTTACATATACTGTGTCATTGTCATTTGGCATAAAATGTTGAAAATGTCTCAAACAATCTGATATCTTCCCCCTTTCAAATAATTTGATATTTTTTTCTGGATAACCAAATAATTAAAAAAAGTTAGTACTTCTTTTTTTAGTTTCAACTACTGTTTTCAGATTAGGCTCTGTGCTATCTACTTAGTACTTTTCGGATTTTTTTTTGTTCACTCTTTTCGAATGTTAGAAATCTCATTATCTTAGGCAGGCATGCATCTGTCAGTGCCTTGTTCCTGTGCACTTACAATCCTGGGTCCATGAGGACATGTTGTTATCTAACTTTTTTGGGAGATAGTACCTAAGTGCTTTAGCTTTTGCTATCCTGGATGCTCTAGTATAAGGAGGTGTGGCTTCTGAGGTTCAGATCTAAAATGTCCCCAAAGGCTGTGTGTTCCAGGTTCGGTCCTATAGCGGTAACGTTCAAAGGTATGAATTTGGAAAGTGATTGGACCACAAGGGCTCTGACCTTGTTAGTGGGTTCATTCATTCATGGATCCATAATTTGGTGGCGTTACTGGGCGGTGATAGAGACTTAAGAGCTGGGCTTTAGTTGAGGAAATGGGTGTAGGGACATGTCCTCGTCCCTGACCGATTCCTCTCTGGCTCTCTCCCCCTTGCTCTGCTTCATGGCTGCCATGAGGTGAGCAGCTTCCCTCTGCCATGTCCTTCTGCCATTATGCTCACTGGATGAAAGCAATGGAGCCAGCCGTCTACGGACAGAAATTTCTGAGACCCTGAGCTAGAACAAACCTTTCCTCCTTTAAATTCTTAGCAATGGAAACTCTTAGGGACTCTCAGAAGGATTCACACCTGTGCATTGGCCATCACGGCTATTTCCTCAGAGCCCTCTCTACTTGGCCTTGCAAATCTTGGAGACGAGTTTCTGTTGGCTTTTGTTGTCACTGCTTTTATGACTTGCAGGGTTCTTTGTCCTCCTTGATGTCCCTGACCTGAGTCCACGCCTGTTGACCCTCTGCTGCCCTTCACCTCCATGCTTCAGGTGTGGGAGGATCCTGTTACCCAGTTGCTGAAGATGTCTGCAGATTTGTCTTTTCCCCTCTCTTATGTGCTCTGTTCAGTGTAGGGAGTTTGGGAGATTAAAAAATTACTCTGCTGCTGTGGCTAGTCATATCATGGAAAGCTCATGGCTTTTTGAAAAAATTTACAAAAGTGTTACCACTCTGTAAACATTACTATATTACTATGGAGCTCCTTTTCTTAGACTTAAATAGTTGTGAAGATTTTCCATGTTGGTACAGACATATGTATGTATATGTATATGTAATTTCTTACATGTTTCTGTGTGCTATTCTCCCTGTATAAGTCACATTTAATTTGCCAATTTACCTATCCATTTGGATTTCTATTATCTCAAATTTTTCACAACAAAAAGACTTCAGTAAAAATGTGGATATATTTCTGCTAGCACTCACATGTGAGATTGCTACAGTAGTTATAGAAATCTATCTCTAATCTTTTAAAATGTAAAGCACATGAAAGTGCTTTGTGAATGGAATATAGTACACAAATGTTGGGTGCTTTAGTTATCTGGGATTCTGGCCTTTCCTGACTTTTACAAAAGCTCTCCCAGTTTTTGATAGCTGCTCTTTTAGATTGGCAAGACCTGACATTTAAAAAAAATTACAACTTATCAAATAAATATTCCATTTCCCTTTACAGTTTCCTTGAAACTGCTACCTTTTCTTTTACTGGTCACCAGGCCAGACAGATAGAAACACACCCATGTACACACACACACACACACACACACACACACACACCCGGAGCCTGTGGGAAAACCTCTGTGTTGGTAGTTTTCTGGAGGTTGCCCTTTAGGTTTTTCTAAATCAAATATTGTAAGGAGAGGGAAGAAGGAGACACCGATTCCCTCTCACCTTCTTCTGCATCTGTGACCTGGGGTTTCGGACCGTCTCCCAGCAATTGCAGCCAGGCAGCTTTGCCCGAACTGAAGAAAGACCCTGCGAACCGAAGAGTTTGGAGAGTGTTTATTAACAAACAGTGAGCCTGGCTCTTGGCCTGGAGGCTTATGTTTTTCATTTGGGTAAATTAACTTGAGAACTCCAAATTCAATTCCTTAAATTTCCTGTGTATTCTTTGTTGAGGAAGCAGGGATCTTGGTGCTTTTAGACATGGTTCAGCTGGCCGTGACTGCAAGAAAATAGGGTAGGTAATATTTCTATTTTTAAATTTTAAAATATTTGTTTATGTATTTTTTGAGACAAGGCCTCGCTATGTAGTTCAGGCTGGCATCAAACTCAGTGATCCTCCTACCTCAGCCTCCCAAGCGCTGGGATTGTCAGCTTGAGCCACCCCACCTGGCAACATTTTTACTATTACTCAAGTCACTAAGTGTTTCACAGACAGATGTTGATGGAGCACCTGCCACGTGACAGGTCATGTGGATCTGGGGCTGCAAAGGGCAAGAAGAGGAGGATGGTGACGGTGAGGACCCAGATCACAGCAGAGCTGCTGGGAGTGTTTCCTGTTCGGCGGTCTCTGGAAGGCACTTCCCACTGGGTGAAGATGTGACACTTAACCATCAGTGTCACTGCTGTCTGATCTGCAGGCTGCCTCATGTTTGTCACTCTAGTGATTTACATGCATTAACTGCTCTTATCCTCATGATAGCCCATTTTGCAGAGGAGGAAGTGAAGGCGCAGAGGGTTTAAGGAGGTTTGTCCTAAGAGCAAACCAGGTTCCATCTGGGCCGGGCAGCCTGGCTCCAAAGGCCATGCACTCAGGAATCATGCTTTTTCCACTGTCTCAAGAAGTCCTGTCCTAAGGAGTCACAAGGTAGTAGCTCCACGTGCAAATAAATCAATCACAGTACCGGGTTGTAAGAAACACGAGGGCCCTGCCAGTCCAGGTAAGCCAGAGAGAGAAAGGGTGGGCTCGCCTCTGCTGGAAAGAGCTCTCCTTTTGGAGGGTACATGGCCCAGGGCTGTCCACAGAGACCCCCCCCACACCCCAGAAGGGCATTTGCCAATGTGGCTCTGGGGGACCTTGCTTGGTGGAGCTCCATGCGGCAGGAGTGCCAGGGGGTGCTGCAGCCCAGAGGCTCCCACTTGGGCTTGAGGTGCCAGCCCTGCCTCTCCTGAGGCTCTTGGCTTCTGGCCACTTAGCTCACCTGGTGTGGTCCTTGCTTAATAGCCTCACACATTGGTCTAGGCTCAGAGGGAATAATTAAGGTAGGAATTCCTTGGACGAGGCGACATATAGGTGGCTGTGTAAGGATGGTCCCAGTCCTTGGCCCAGCATGTGGTCGTAGGATCATGACCCATTGCTCTTGCTCTGGTGATTGCCCAATAACCTAGGTTTAATCTCTTCACCCCGCACCTCCGCTCCTTGGGAAGTGTCAAGGGCCAAGTTCACCAGGACTTCAGCGTGTGAGTGTGGCCTGACAGGCTAGGACCTGTGGGGTTGGGGACAGGGTCCTGCGCCCACTTAGCAACCATCTCCTTCCTCTTCTTCCCTAGGCAGACAGTGTAGGTGCCTGCAAAAGAGGGAGAGTGGGTCACTGTTCACACCCTTCCCCAGAAGGCCCCACCAGCTCCACGGCTGGCAGTGCTGGCTAACTCCACAGACGGAAGCAGGGCTTTCCCTAGAAGAGTTCTTGAAATGGGGAAATAAAATGGAGCTGAGGGTTTGCCCTGGAAGAATTTGGCAGAATAGCTGCCTTGTTACAGATTCCGGCATGGTTTAATCTAAAATCCCTACAGCTCTCATTTCTCAGACCTAACAAGTTCTCCACCAATAACGGCCTAAGAAAGACACAAACTTAAAATGCTGACACTGATTTTCCAGAGTCCTGGTCATCCCGCCTTCTCAGTCCCTCTCTTGGGAGCCATATTCCCTTAGATCACACAGAATGTACCTGTGAGGCCCACCTGGTTTTAGTTTGCTGAGCCAGTGGCTGAGGAGGCCAGAAGAGCCCTGGAGTGGCAGATGCTAATGCTGGCAGAGGGCTCCTCACCAGCTCTGGGTCATTCGTGGGCCTCTGTTTTCCTGGCCTGGAGATGGCTTCCTCCTTGGAGTCTGTCACTGTGTGAGGCCACCCACCGAGAGGGAGCCGTGGGCCTGAGGTCAGCATATGCCCTGAGCTGTTGGAGGCTCCTCCTCTCCTGGTCTGGTGGGCAGATGTGACCAAGATGGAGAAGTGGCGGCTCATCTCTGGGGGAGGGTGATCCAGCAAGGGAACTGCCGACCTCACGCCCAGTGTGAGTGCCGGGCTCAGCAGGTCTCTGCCGCTGGCTTCACTACCTGGCTGTGCCACCTGTGTCTTGGCCTGGGCGCCCACCTGCTTCTCCCAGAAGCTCCCAGTCAAGAAAGCTGTGGCAGCTCCTTTGTGCGCAGTCACCCTCAAGAGCTGTGTGCAGAGGACAGTTAGGAAGACTGCTGCCTGGGACTCAGTGTGGCTGGGGCCACCTGGCAAAGTCTCAGCCTGATCACACGCCTGACTTGAGGTGTGAGCCCACCTGCTCCTGGTAGTCTGTGCTGTGTGGACCCCCAGCTGCTGCAAGGCCCATAGCGGCACATTGGCTTTGCTTCGAATGGCAGCGAATGGTCTTCAGCTCCAGTTATACGGACCACCTGAACGCCCCAGGTCAGCAGATCTTTGTGAGCAGCCCTGGGAGGGTGAGCGGCTCTGGACACGGCACATGTGGCAGTTCCTGCCTGGCAGGTCCCACTGCCCCTCGTTCTTCTCTCAGCTGGCCACTGTGTCCTCCCTGCTGCTCAGTCGCCCTGTGTCCTCAGTGCCTGGGCTCCTCATGCTGACCTTTACCCAGCACACCAGACTTCTAATTGTAGCTCAGCTCTGCCGGGGTTTGACCACCACCATGCCTGACCTGACAATGCCGGGAAGGAGCTCACCTGCCAGAGCCTGGGAGCTCACCGGTTAATCACAAGGAGCTCCAGACCTGATGGTGCCAGGAGCTCACGTGGCCGACTCTGCTCCTGCTGGGAGGTTCCTGGCGCTTTCCCTCAGGCACCCACAGGAAGGCGCTGTCACCTCTTCAGGTCTTTGCCCCTCGTTTGTTGATCTAAATTGCAGCCCCCAGAACTAACTGTGCCTTCTGCTGTTTCTCTCCTTCTTCCACCTAGGCGGCACTCTCCTCACTGTGTATTCCTCTCAGCCACTGCCTGAATCCTAAGAGGACGAGGCCATATCTTGTTGGTCACATCCTCTGTATCTGGGCAGGAGCTTGGTGTGAACTAACGGGCAGTCAACGTCCTCCAGTGAATGAGGGAGGAACATGTCCTCAAGGGACGGAAAAGACATCGTTTGAACACAGCACTCCTTCTATGACGCCTGATCAGGTGAAAATGTTTTTAACAGAGTAACTTTGGAACAACTCACAGGCCTCCTTTTCCCACAGATATATTGTCTCCCATTCTTCAGTGCTGCACATGAACTAGGCAAGCGCACTACCTCCGAGTCATACCTCCGCGTTATACATTTTTATCTTTTGGAAAACATTTTTCCCTTGGCAACTGAAATAATTCTGAGCCATTGTAGGAAGTTTGAAAAAGCACAAGCCTTTTGAAATTGCTGATAGTCCCACAGAGTTGAGCACTGTCTGCATTTTGATGTCCCACTTCAGACTCAGGTTCAGGTACACCATGTGTGCGTGCTTGTGCAATGCTCTTCTGTGAGTGTGCAATGGCATGTGTTGGTGTGTTTATGTATACAGGTGCTTTGAGACGGGACTGAGCCCTATTTTGTTTTATCATGTACTATGCCAGGAACATACGCGGTGTCATGGCTTGCTTTTCTAAAACATTATGCTCAGAAGTATTTTATCATTATTACAATCTATATAACTTGTGGATATTTACAAAAGTACCTGTTCATTATTTATTTGATGTTTGGTCATTAATAGCTTACTTTATCACAATTCTTTTAGCTTATTTTGCTTGTTAATAATCTTTAAGTTTGAATTTTATGTCATTATAATTTTTAAAATTTTATTTCCTTGACTTTTACTGGTTTATCATCAGCTCCTTGGCTTTATCTGTGTCTTACTTTGTGTTTTCTAAACTACACCCTCAGACATGGTGTGCAGGAGGTTTTCCCTGGGTCGAGTGGGCAACTGCAGTGCCTTGTCCTCCTCCTCCCCGCCTCCCATCATTCCGTCCCAGCCTCTCTGAGCCCCTCCTCTGCAGAGCATGTGGGTGACACTGCTTACTTTCCTGAGCCGGTGAGGTCACAGTGCCTTCTCATGCCACATCCCAGCATCTCTCCTGAACAGATGAGCACTCCATATTCCAGAGCTTCGGCCCTGTGCAGCCCCCTGGAGTGGGGCTGCAGCGATGTCCCCTGCTTCCCCAGCCTGCCTGATTCGGGGCTAAGGGGACAGCCGCCAGGAAGCTCCTCCATACAGCATGAAGCCTGCATGCCGACTGGTCTCTCCCTCAGCCTTGACCTCCATCACTTCTTCACGTCTGCTTGCTGTGGCTTGGGTGTTTCCCAAAATCATGCACTGGAAACTTGATCCCCAGAGTCACATGCTTGTGGTAGCCAACTGGTCAAGGAGCCTCTGGGTTAATCTGTTCCCAGGTGAATGGGATGGCAGGTTGTTGTGGGAGTGGCTTTGTCCTAAGAGCTCTGTCTGTGACTCATGCCTGCTCCATTTCGACATGTCATGGTGCAGCACTGAGGACCTCATCAGAAGCTGGTTCTGTGGTGTGGACTTCATAGCCTCCAGAATCATGACTTCGATGAATTTCCATTCCTTAGACTTGCTCCATCTGTGCTGTTCAGTCATAGCAACAGAAAGCAGATGAAGAAGCCGCTGGTTTCCCGCTGTGCAGGCAGGAGTCTGGGGACCCTCAGTTGCCCAGGTATTCCCAAGGAAGAGCTGGATGGAACTCCTGGAGGCCCCCTTCTTGTGCAGGTCATCGGCCCATTTCTTAAGTGTGGAGAGCCGCCTGTGGTGCTTGGTATCTTGTCACCATTCTTGGGTCCTAGCCATGGCGATCTCTCCTTGGACTTCAGGATGTCTGTGCCCCTTGGCTTGGCTGCTCCCCCTGGACCACAAAAGGCCATTTCCTGTGGTGAGGGCACTTTCTCTTCTGCTACCTGGGCATCCTTGGAAACTAGTTGTCCTCAGCCCTCCACCCAGAAGACTTCAAGCTTTGTTGGGCATCCTCAGCTGAGCCCCAGGTGCTTGGGGTATCCCCAAGACTCTGTGCACGGAGCTCGCCTCTGCAGAGCTGCACCTGCCTGCCCAGCCCCAGTGACTCCCAGGAGCTCAAAGGAGTGAGACTGCCAAGGTCAGATGGGTTGGATTGGAAGCTGTCCTTGACCCAGGGGTGCTGCAGCCTCAGCAGGGTTCATGAAAGAACTGGTTTCTCCAAGCATAGATTTTACTCCCTAGCATAGTCTGATGAGATAAACTCCCCAAGATAAATACTCTGGTAAGTTGGCAGGAGAGCTGGATTTTAGAAAACACATTTTTTGAAATTTAGTTTCAAGCCCTCTTTTCTCTCCACTTTGGGGAAGCAAGCATCTTGGCAGAGGTCATGGTGGGCTGACGCCTGTATCTGCATGGCCTCGGGAGCACTAGCTTTTGGCAGGAGGGTCTGCTCCATCCAGATCCGATCCAGAAACCCCATTAGCTGTGGGGTCTGCGGTCAAACTCAACGCCTTCTGGCCAGGGTGCATTCCATCAGCTTGGCTGTTCTGGCCCATTACAGCCACCTCTCACTGTGATACTCCACGCCAGTTTTCTGACAAGGCCCATCGCTGGGCCCAGCCAAGGGCAGTGAGGCCAAGTGGAGAGTGTGGGTGATTTTGAGGGTTTTGCTAAGGTGCGCAAGTGAGTTATCACATAGCATCATGTGCACTTGCTCGCCCTCTGCTGGGCTTTTTTGAACAGGAGGAAAGGTAAGGGTGCCTTGGGGGTACTGGAACCACCTTGACCCCTGGGACCCCGGAAGACACACAGGCTCACAACTGCAGGGGAAGAGTCATAGCTGTACACACACCAGGGCTCGGAAGCTCAAATCCCAGCCCTCCGGTTTCATGAATAGTAAATTCCTGGGATTGTACTTTCTGAAGACAATGCCTCCTCCTCCACTCTATATTTACAGGCCTTCCCCACTGCTGGGGTTTCTGCTGTCAGGCTGCTCTGCCACAGGCTCACACCCTTAACAATCTCATCCAGATGAGGTGAGGCCTTGAGATTTAGTTTCAAGACTTCACGGTGTTGCGTACCATGAAATGTTATGCAGCCATGTACAAAGTGTGCTTTTGGGGCCATTTTAAGACATGAAAAGATGCTCATAGCACAAGAGTAAGTTCTAAAGAGGGGTGAGATACGAAACTGCTTATTCCGAACAATCCCAGTCTTGCTATTTGTAAGTATACGTGCACCAAAATGTTTATGATAGCATTGCTCTGGGGACCCCATTATAAGTATTTTTCAATATTTTTCAAATACTTACAATGTGTGTAAGTTACATCAAGAAAAGTCGTACTATTGAATTTTCATAAGATTTAAAAAACCTTCATCATAGGATAGAATAATATGATGATGCCCCAACCAGGACTCCTCAGTCAGCTTCCCAAAGTCCTCAACTACTGGCTAACCTTGCTTCATGTACACTATCTTACTCCCCTCCTGCTGTAAGATTACTTTTTAATCAATAGACTTAGTTTTCTGAGCAGTTTTTGGTTTATAAAGCCATGGGCTGGTAAGGTGGAGGGTCCCATGTGTCAGGGATATCCTGCATTTGTGCTGTGCATTTGCTGCCTGAGCCCTATGATCCCACACGGAGCGTCATCCAGTAGTTCTTGTTCCATCCTGGACAGAGAGGATCATTCCCAGGCCACAAACTGAACCAGACCACCCATCTGAAGTCTCTGAATTGCCACCTAACACTACACCTGGGAACAGTGAAGCGACAAGGACCCCTTCAGAACTACCTGAGAATCACATGGTTGAGAGAGTTTGCCACGAGAGCACCCCTGCTCCTGAGGAATGGAAGCTTCCAAAGCTCTTGCTGCTGCCAAGTGTGGCTGGGGCTTGGGAGAGCCCTGGGGAGGTGAGCCCCTTAGGGAACTGGAGCCTTTTCTGGGGCATGGGAAAGGGAGGACACTCAGATTGGCCCCAAGAATGACTGGAGCCAGAACCTACAAAGGGGATTATAATCAGAAATAAAACAGGAATCCTCTGGCGACCTGCTGAACAGGGAGAGGCTTCTCAGCACTGCCCTGGAGGTGGGGCTGTGTGGCCCACCATGGCATCACCGGTCCTGCAGCTCTTTCCCAACACCTGCCAGACACCAATGAGTCAAGTCTTTGAGCAGGGAGCCAGGTGGCCGCGAGGGACAGCAGAGGTCACTTCCTTGCACATTTTCAGGAAGTCAGTTTGATGCCCTGGCATTAGACTTCTGCTGTCTATATTCATGACAGAATCAATAATTGTGTCTGCTAGCTGACTGAGTCCCCAAATCTGTCATGCGAGCCCCAGGAGGAACCACACTGACAGGGTGATATGTCACCATGGAGCATTTCCTGAGCACCTGGGAGTGCTGGCCTCTGTGGGGCAGGTCAGGGCTCTGCCTGTGGTGCTGACTGCCCCCTGCAGGACACAGAGGCCCCAGAGGATAGTGTGGTCTGCTCCCCCCACCCAGTGTGGCCAAAAGGACACATCCATACACAGCACATGCAGCCTGAGCTTCCAGAGAGTAGAGCAGCTTAAATGAAACCCGAAGTTCCCGAGTGTTTAGCTCATCACAGTGTGTGGTCGACCCCTCTTGAGTCAGTGGAGTCCACAGAGGCCAGGGCACTGCTGACAGCCTCCTCCTGCCATTGCCTGGGGCCATGTACAGTCACCTCTGTGCCTTCACACCTTCCAGCCAGGTCCTGGCTGGCTCTTTAAAGTACTTAATCTGCAAAAATCTTTATAAAAAGACAACTAGCAAACTAGCAAGGACGAGCTCTACATGATTAAAATGTGTTTTACATTTCCAGAGAAAATGGCAGCTGGTGAGAGTTCCAGATAAAGCCTTGCCACTCTTTCCATGACATTACTGATGCAGGAACAAAAAAGTTTGGTAATGAGATCTCCCCTGCACATGGACTCCAAGCTGCTGTCGTGCTAGGTAAGAGGTCAACAGAGTAACCAGCCCCATTTCAGAGGACACGGATCCCTTGGGGGCCAGTGATTTCTGGGTCCCAGTCAGCAGGAGAACCACAGGTGTTGTGTCACTCTCCTGGAGTATAAGGTTGTGTCCCTACCGTGACTGCCGGACAGGCTCCTAATTCCTGGAGGACATTCCACAAACATGAGGACTTTGGGAACTGAACTAAGAACCACAGGCGGAGGCTGGCAGGGGTCTGAGCCCAGGATGGATTGAGAGGAATAATAGCTGGGCCTCATGTGTCACCTCTCTACCCACAGTCCCCAATCGGGTGTAAGGCTCCAGGCAGTCTTAAGTCTGAACTATGTTTGGTCCTTGGAGGATCCTGGGGGAAAGCACTCATTTTTGCTTCCAGCCCAAGACAGAGCAAATCCATCAGCTCAGTTGAAGGGAGACACAACCTTCTCTGCTGGTTCAGAAACCCAGGTCAGGCCTGGTGTGCCATGTCCTCATGGGGGTTACTTGTTGAGCTGACTAGACGGCTACTCTCAGTGTTTCCTTGGGATCTTTCCTCTACTTCCCTCCTCCATAATCCCTCTTCAGGTCCCTTCAGGGGAGCAGCTTCCACAGGCTGCAGACAGAAGCAGGGGTGACAGCATGGGCACCTGGTCTCCTTCCTTCCTCCCCTGCCCTTCATCCCCTTCAGTCTGTTGCCTGCAGTAGCTATAGTGAGACTTCAGAACGAGAGTCAGGACGTGCTATCTATCCACCCCAACATGACCAAGGGTTCCTGTCTCAGAGCAAGGCCTTTCCTCCTCGCTTGTACCACCCAACACTGATGGCCTTGTTCTTCCTCAGTCTCCAGGAGCGTTCTTGCCTCAAGGCCTTTGCATCCACCATGCCCTCGTACTAGAATCCTCTCTCTCTGTGTGTGTGTACGTGTGTGTGTGTTCTGCTATGCTCACCATGAGCTTGGACAAAGATGAGTTCTCTTTGACCAAGTCAAAGGGCCTCAGTTTCTAGAGTATTCATAGTGTAAAAGTTTTGGCCTGAACTTGTGAAGAACTCTCTTGAGAATACTTAGCAATGACTCAACAAGGGGAAGTGAGTGGATCCCCCCTTCAGTGATCCACCAGGGAGGTGGAGGGAATCTAAGTGTCAGGAGCAGGTCACAGGTTGGAAGCTGCTTGTTCATTTGACAGATCCTTCTGGGCACTGACTGGGGCACGGTGAGGAGGCAGGGCCCTTCAGGATCAAAGAGTAGTCCTCCCCTCCGTGAGCTTAGGGTCCAGTCGAGGAGACAGCAAATAGTCAGTGTCGTACAGGTAATTATAAAACTACACCGGATTAGCACGGCCAGGTGCGGGGCAGGTCTAGATGTGTCAGGGTAGGCTTCCTGAGGAAAGGAATGTGTGATGTGGGCTGTGGAAGGCGGGTGGCAGAGGTGAAGACAGCACTACAAGATCCAGGTTTCTGCTGGCTCCTTGATGGACAGAGTGAAGTTTAGTGAAGCAGAAAACGAGAGAAGACCATGAAGACCATGTGTGACTAAGCGAGGAAAATATTAAGCTCTGTTTGGGACTTCGGTGTGAGGAAACTTGAGATATTTAAGAGTGGTTACCAAGTATAACAGCTGCACATTACCAGACATATTGGAGAGGAAATATGGACAGAGTGTGGGATCAGAAGCATGGTTGGGCCCCAGGCATATGCTGGAGAGTCACCTGCCACCGGTGTATGACTGAAGCTGCAGGTGCGCACGAGTTCATTTGGAGAAAGAGTGTGGATGGAAATGTCTTAGGGTTGAGAAAAGAGATCCAACACTCCACTTAAGTAAAGAAGGATGAACTTGTCCAGAAGGCAAAGAATTTTCTAGATCATCAGGAGCAAAGCAGGCAAGTGTGGTTTGAGTGATGTTGAATTCTTTGTACTGTTACAACATTTCTATAAGTCAGAAAGAATTCCAAAATTAGTAGGAAGAAAATCATCATTTTGCTAGGACTTATAAGGGTAGAGGAGGGCCAGCCACTCCATTTTGTATAATGGGGCTCCAGCTGACATGGGCCTTCCTTAATGGGGCTTGTTCGTTCCATGTCCCCTTTGAAGAGCCACTCTATCTCCACGGTGTCTACATGTGCTTCTTCATATACTTGCAGATCATCTCCACACCAAACCACTATCATCCTAGAGGACACTGTTGAAAAGGTAGATCATTTATGTTTTAAACTCTATATTTATTTTTATTATTATTATTTTTTATTTTGCTCCTGTTCATAATTTTTGTTTTTTTACTGGGGACCGAACTTGAGATCTTGTGTTTGCGAGGCAGGTGGAAGCACCACTGAGCTAAATCCCCGGCCCAGTCTATATTTAAAGAAATGGCACTAGTTATTAAATATACACAATCTTTTACTATAGCCCCACTTATGTATTAAACAAACAAATGAATCCAACATTAGTTGACTATCAATTTGTCAGCTTAGACTAGGTTTATTGGTAACAAGCAAACAAACCCCAAATCCTAATGGCTTAATAGTGAAAGGCAAAAGATTTGTATGATCTGAAGAGAAACCAGAATATCTTAATGGCTTAATGGAATGAAGGTTTACTTCTTGCTCAAGTGCCACATCCAGTATGGAGCTATCACTCCAAGTTTCAGCTCCATCTGGACCCTGAACCCCTTGGGCACTGCAGTAGGGAGGGCGGGCAGGGCTGCAGGTCAAGTCCGACCTGCTGCTAAACCCTTCATCCTGGAGCCACACTCCTGCTTGCTGTTCACCTTCCACAGCTGCAGGCAGCCACTGCATATGCTTAGCTTTCAGGGGGATGGAAACAGCCTTCCTGTGCATGGGAGCAAAAGAAATTCAGGCCTGTAATAACTGATACCAGGCAATTTAAGCTTGTACCACAGGCCATCAAATGCAGTAAATGATGTTCTGGCAGAAATGACTAATTACTAATAGATGGCTGTTCTCAGAGTTCTCCTCTGTCTCCTTATCTATAGAACTCTTGTGTGTCAATACATACTCTTGCTGTTTAGATAGAAACAGGAGTTAATAGGTGAAGCTTGAAGCAAAGAATGATTTCTGATGACCAGACTTGGCTAGGGTGTGCCTTTGGCTTCTGTCTTTGCCCTCACCACCATCTTTCTTTCCTGTCTTGGAATAGGGACACAGTTCATGGCTGCAGAGCACCTATGTAACCATGCAGTAAGGATGGTGGGCCAGGACAGTAGATGGACCTGGATACCTGTGACACTTTTGGGTCTCTATTCTGGCCACGAACGACTCCCTTCACTTTGCTACAGACAAACAAGCCAGCACTGTTGGGCCTTCCGCGACTTGCAAACAGACTGATCTAAATGATGCAAGTTAAGTATTTTGGGGCTAGGGATGGAGCTCAGTGGTAGCACATTTGGCTAGCGTGAGTTAAGGTCTTGGCTCTAATTCCCAGCACTTCAAAACAATTTACTTTGTGCCATAATGATTCCTATATGTACGATGGCTTGGAGAATATTAGAAATATTTACAAAAACAGTCCCATTGCTCTCACCTTCTTTCGGGTAGTTAAAGGGCATGTAACTTCCTATAATGAATTTAGACAGATATTTATGAAATAACACAGAGGGAAAAATTTCTTTTGTATTAAATTCTTTTATTGGTACATTGTAGGTATCCAACACAATTACATTTCTCATTGGGAATTGTACCTTTACATAATGCATCTTGGTTCTTATTTTTTCCCCATTCCTAGCCCTCCCTTCATGCCCTCCACCCTTCCCTATTTACGAAGACTTTATTTCCATTTTTTCCTTTTCTCATCATTTTTCCTTTCCCCTGCCCCTCCCACTACCCCTATCCCTTTGGACCTTTTCTTCCTATTCCGCATTATCAATTATTCATTCTAATCATTGGTACATTTTAGGTATACAATATAATGACATTCATCATTGGAAATTTGCACCTTTACATAGTCTCTCTTGGTTCTTATTTTTCACCCTTGCCCAGCCCTCCCTTCAACCCCTCCAGTCTGCCCTATTTACAAAGATTTTGTTCCTATTTTTCCATTTTCTCACATTAATCCCATTCCCTTCTATCCTTTCCCCTAGCCCTCCCACTTCCTTCCGCTTTGCCCCTTTTCTTCCTATTTCACATGACCTATTATACATTTAGTCCTTATTTACACTTTCAGTTTCTCACACCAGAGAAACTATTCAGTATTTACACATGTGTATCCTATTTATTTCACTTAAGAGTATCACCTCAGTGTGCATCCACTTAGCTATAAATTTCTCTAATTTCTCACTTTTTATGGCTGAGTAGTACTCCATTTTATAAAGAAACCACATTTTCTTTATCCAGTCTCCAGTTGATGGGCATTTGGGCTGTTTCCAAGTTTTAGCTATTACAAACTGTGGTGCTATGAACATAGGTGCACATATATCACTGTGGTATGATTCTTTTAATTCTTTGGGGAAGATCCCCAGCAGGGGAATAGCAGGGTCAAATGGGACTTCCAGTCCTAGTTCTTTGAGGTATCTCCATACTGATTTCCACAAGGCTTGCACCAGACTATACTCCCACCAGCAGTGGAGCAGTGTTCCTCTTTCCCCACAGACCTGCCAGCATTTGTTATTGGTTGATTTCATGAGAGCAGCCATTCTTTCTGGAGTGAAATGGAATCTCAGCGTTGTTTTCATTTGCATCTCTCCAATGACCAGTGACGTTGAACATTTTTTTCATGTATTTATTTGCTATTTCTACTTCTTTGTCTGAGAAATGTCTGTTCATTTCAGATGCCCATTTTTGGATTGGGTCTTTAAATTTGGGAGTTCTGATCTTTTTAAGTTCTTTATAGATTCGAGATAGTAGACCTTTGTCTGAGGAAGAGCAGGTGAAGATTTTTTCCCACATTGTGGGTTGTCTCTTCACACTGCTGGTGGTTTCTCTTGCTGTGCAGAAGCCTTTTAATAAGAAGAGATCCCACTTGTTGATTGTTTGTGCTAGTTCACGGGCAACTGAGGTTTTGTTCATAAAATCTTTTCCTACACTGATGTCTTCAAGGGTTCTTCCTAACCTCTGTTCCAACTGGTTCAGAGTTTCTATTTTAATATTTAGATCTTTAATCCATTTTGATTTTAGTTTAGTGCATGGTGAGAGATATAGGTCTAGTTTTAATCTTTGGCAAGTTGAAGCCCAATTTTTCCAGCACCATTTATTAAAGAGGCTATCTTTCCTCCAGTGAGGGTGTTTGGCTCCTTTATTGAAGATGAGATGGCTGAGTATGTCTGGGGTTGTTTCTGCATCTTCTAATCTGTTCCACTGGTCCTCAAGTCTGTTTCTTTGCCAGTACCATGCTGTTTTTATCACAGTAGCTTTGTAGTAGAGTTGCAGGTTGGGGATTGTGATACTCCCTGCCATGTCCCTGTTACCTAGAATTGCTTTTGCTATTCTGGGTCTCTTCTTGCTCCAAATGAATTTTTGGATTGTTTTCTCAAGGTCTATGAAGTATGGGATGCTGGGATCTCAATTGGAATTGCATTAAATCTATATAGCAGTTTTGGAAGTATGGCCATTTTCACTATATGAATCCTTCCTACCCAGGAGCAGGGGATGTCTTTCCATTTTCTGATATCATCTTCAATCTTTCTTTTCAGAGTGCCATAGTTTTCAGAGAAGAGGTCTTTGATTTCTTTCATTAGGTTGATTCCTAGGTATTTCAGTCTTTTGGATGCTATTGTGGAAGGAATTATTTGCCCTATGTCTCTCTCAGTGAGTCTGTCATTGGTGTAGAGGAAAGCTATTGATTTTTGTGTGTTGACCTTGTAAGCAGCTACTTGACTGAATTTGTTTATTAAGTCTAGAAGACTTTTGGTGGAGTTCTTTGGGTCTTCTATATAGAGTATCATGTCATCTGCAAATAATGACAATTTGACTTCTTCATTTCCTATCTTTATTCCTTTTATTTCTTTCTCTTGTCTAATTGCCGTGGCTAATGTTTCCAGAACTATATTGAACAAGAGTGATGATAGTGGACATCCTTGTCTTGTTCCTGATTTTAGTGTGAAGGATTTTTGTTTTTGACCACTTAGTATGATATTGGCTGTTGATTTTTCATAGATGGCTTCTATCAGTTTGAGGTAGAGACCATCTATTGCAATTTTTGTAGGGTTTTTATCATAAATGCATGTTGGATTTTGTCTATGCGTCTATGGAGATAATCATATGGTTTTCGTCCTTGGCTCTATTGATATAGTGTATTACATTGATTGATTTGCATATATTGAACCATCCCTGCATCCCTGAGATGAATCCCACTTGATCAGGGTGTATGATCTTCTTGATGTTCTTCTGCATTCTGTTTGCCATTATCTTATTAAGGATTTTTGCATCTATGTTCATTAGTGAGATTGGCCTATAGTTCTCTTTTTCAGTTGGGTCTTTCTCTGCTTTGGGGATCAAGGTGATGCTTGCTTCCAGGAATGAATTTGGGAGTATTGCTTCCCTTTCAGTTTCACTGAAGAGTTTAAACAGTAGTGGCAGCAGTTCCTCTTTAAACGTCTTATAGAGTTCAGCAGTGAAACCATCAGGGCCCGGGCTTTTCTTAGGTGACAAGTTTTTAATTACATTTTCCATTTCATTGGTTGATATTGGGTTGTTCAGAATTTTTAGGTCTTCTTTGTTCAACTTTGGTAATTCATATGTATCTAGGAATCTGTCCATTTCTTCTGAGTTGTCCATCTTATTGATGTATAGGTTCTGGAAGTAGGTATTGATGATCCTCTGGATTTCTGCTGAGTCTGTTGTGATTTCATCCTTTTCATTTCTAATTGCATGGATCTGGGCCTTTTCTTTCCTTTTTCTGATAAGGTTGGCTAAAGGTTTGTCAATTTTGTTGATTCTTTCGAAGAACCAACTCTTGGCTTCATTGCTTTTTTGTATCATTCTCTTAGTCTCCATTGCATCGATTTCTCCTCTGATCTTTATAATTTCCTCCCTTGTATGAGCTTTGGGGTTGTCCTGCTCTTCTTTTTCTAGAAGCTTGAGGTTCAGCATCACGTTGTTTAATTGGGCTCATTCTGTTTTCCTAATATGCGTATTCACTGCTATGAATTTCAAAGGGAAAAATTAAATATTATCTACATATAAGATTGACTCTTGGGACTGCTGAATTGTATGCTTTGATTTTCTTGTAAAATGAATTAATCCAACCTAATAATTTAAGATATTAAAGTTCATTCAAACATAAATAGTGATAAATATAGCAGTGGTGTATGCTCTTCCTCTAATTAAAACTCTGGTTTTTTGGGGCTGGGGATTTAGCTCAGTGGTGCACAAGCACAAGGTCCTGGGTTTGATCCCCAATACTGCAAAAAAAGAGAGAACAAAACAGAAACAAAAACAAAAAACAAAAGAAACAAAACAAAAACAAAAACAAAAATACTCTGGTTTTTGGTATGACTTACTGCATGTTGTGAAGTGTAGTTCATGTAGCAATATATGCATTGACAGATGCCAGTTCAAAAACCTACTTAAAATAGAGAACATAGCATAATAGAGATATTGTAGTGTAAAAAGTTAGCTGAGATAGCATTTTGGGAATCACGAGAGAGCCTGCTCTTTGAAAATATGACAAATACTTTGGCTGGACTGAGAATTTAAACTCATCACTTGGCAAATTGTTTGCTCAAATAATATGTTCACATGAATTTCTGTTTCACCAATTCTTTCCGTTATGAATTATATAAATTTCAATGTGTTTGCTTTACTTTTTTATTTTTAGAAGAATGAGTTATGGTAATCTTTGTATCATGCTTGCCACACAGGTGGAGGACTCATAGAAGCTAGTTCAAGGGCAGAAGCCCTCCAGCAATTCTGCAGCCCTTTTGAAAAACTCCTGGCCAATCCTGAGGGCTGCTGGCTGGTGTCTTCATGTAGGCCAGTTGGGATCAGCATGCCTTCTCTGCGATTTGTGACTTAGCTGTGATATGGCTGTGGGAACTGCTTATTGAATGATAAGGCTGACACATAATTTTCAATGAACAGTGAAGCGAGAGGGGGCCAGAAAGACCATGGCTGCTGGTAACTTGGTGTTCTTTTTAGATGCCCCAGATCTGGGGATATGGTAATAGGGATGGTGGTTGGAAAAGCATTTTCTCCCAGCATGTGGACATTTCAATGATTCTACATCCCATACTTTTACTACACTGAGTTATTCTTTAAAAAATTTCCTGCACGTTTTACTTCCAGGCAAGCATTTTCCCCAAACAACTGTATCAGTGCTGAATAACCCAGCTTGAATTCCATTTCGTTGAAGAGCTTTTCCAAATCTTGGAAATCATTCTCCATAGATGTCCATAATTTGTCATCTACATCATCGTCTGCCCTATCTTCTGCTTGCTTTCTCACTGGGCTGCCAGCTCTTACAAGGAAGATATTGCTTTTATGCATCTCTGATGGCTGCCAGTGTTTGACACAGTGTATGGACCTAGAAGCTTCATGTGTGCTTGAACAGCAGTAGGGGACAGTTATAGTGTTTTCCACCATGTGGCTGATGCTTTCTTTGTTCCACTATCAAGTGAGGGTTAGTTTGAGATCTGTGGAATGGATTGTGGCCCTTATAAAACTAAGAGAAGCTTGGTTAACAGAAAAAATGGAGAAGGACCAACTTCTAGTTTTCTCTGCCAGGGGTCAGGGTGTTGCTTCTTCTGTGAGCTGCTCCAACTTGCTGAAATCTAAACTTCCCTTAATTTGGGGCAGATTAATTTTGGGCAGATATGATTCTGGGAAGTTATCATAGCCCACTGGCTTGGCAGTACTGCTGCTATAAAATGATTACCCAAGACATTCTTTTTCTCTAGTTTGGGTTATTAAAAAATAAATCAGAATTAACTGACAAAAATAAGAGATCAATAGGGCTGGGGATATAGTTCACTGGCTCCACGAGGGAGGTAAAGAATCATAATCTTCAGCTCCTTCTGTTGTTGGCGGATTACATGATGGAAAAACCCAGAAAGCATAGAGTTGTGCACACAGCAAAGACTCACAGAGGAAGCAAAGAGCAATCAGTTCCAGGTCAGGTCAGTCCTGTCTTTTGAGGATTTACTCCATGAAAAGGGCACCTGATTAGGTTCCATCCTGGAAGACCCCAGGAGGCTGAACGGAAACTGCCTAGAGGGCTCTGTGCATAAGCCTGCAACCCTTACCCTCACCTGCTCCAGGGCTGGGGCGTGTAAGAGTGAGGGAGAACTTGCTGGAGAGCCTGCCCACCTCTCCTTGCCCTAGTTTCCAGGCTGAACACGACTTCGAGGGGCTGGATGGCAACTTCAGGCCTGCCAGTGCAACTTCCTGGCCACATGCCATTTCCGTTGTGGCAGGAACTCGGGTGTGGAAGGGTGGGTTGTGAGGATGCCCAGGCCAGTGGGGACCAAAAATCACTGGCACTGAGGCTGCAGGGATGGCAAGGCAGCCACACTCAGATGCCACAGGTGTTGTCACCTGTCCAGAGACCTTCAGGGCTCTCCTGGGTGGGCTACGCCTGCCTCAAGGTCCTGCCCTTCCAGCAGGCAGCCAGGAGGGCATCTACAGATCTGTATGTCTCAGTGAACTACCCACAGGCTTGTGGTGGCACTGGCCCATCTACTGTTGGAAGTGGTCATCCTGAGGCCTGGCTTTCTGCTCCTCTGCATAGGATTCAGGAATCAGAGAGGGACATGGCTTCTCCGTGTTCTGTGCCAGGGTGACAAGAGTGGAGTGCCCCAGGAACTGGTCCCAGACCTCGGGCCTATGAGGTGCAGCACCAGGAGCAGGCTGAATGCACATCTTTTTCTGAGCATCCTTTCTCTAGATTAGAGAAAAATCCCAAAATAGGCCAAAGGCCAGATGCTCTCTGCAGAGCCTTTAAGATGATGAGTAATTATTACACACCCTTGCAGAGGCTCCTTACTGTATTGAGCAGACAGGAACTTTCTTTTTACATTCCTTTTTTATATTTTTATTTTTTAAAATTAATCTTATTGGTACATTTTAGGTATACAATATAATGACATTCATCATTGGAAATTTGCACCTTTACATAGTCTCTCTTGGTTCTTATTTTTCCCCCTTCCCCTGCCCTCCCTTCAACCCCTCCATCCCTCCCTATTTACAAAGAATTTGCTTCCATTTTTTTTTTTTTGGTACTGGGGATCGAACTCGGGACCTCACGCTTGTGAGGCAGGCGCCAGAAACACTGAGCTAAATCCCTGGCCCTTTGCTTCCATTTTTTCATTTTCTCATATTAATCCCATTCCCTTCTTTCCTTTCCCCTACCCCTCCCACTTCCCCTTCTTCTTTGCCCTTTTTCTTCCTATTTCACATTATCTATTATACCTTTTAGTCCTTATTTACACTGTCAGTTTCTCACTCCAGAGAAACTATTTGGTATTTACACATGTGTGTCCTATTTATTTCACTTAAGAGTATTGCCTCAATGTGCATCCATTTAGCTATAAATGTCTCTAATTTCTCATTTTTTATGGCTGCGTAGGACTCCATTTTATAACAACACCACATCTTCTTTATCCAATCTCCACTGGATGGGCATTTGGGCTGTTTCCAAGTTTTAGCTATTACAAGCTGTGCTGCTATGAATATGGGTGCACATATATCACTGTGGTATGATTCTTTTAATTCTTTGGGGAAGATCCCCAGCAGGGGAATAGCTAGGTCAAATGGGACTTCCAGTCCTAGTTCTTTGAGGTATCTCCATACTGATTTCCACAGTGCTTGCACCAGTCTACACTCCCACCAGCAGTGGAGCAGGGTTCCTCTTTCCCCACAGCCCCGCCAGCATTGGTTATTGGTTGATTTCATGATAGCAGCCATTCTTTCTGGAGTGAAGTGGAATCTCAGCGTTGTTTTCATCTACGTCTCTCGAATGACCAGTGACGTTGAACATTTTTTCATGTATTTATTTGCTATTTCTACTTCTTTGTGTGAGAAACGTCTGTTCATTTCAGATGCCCATTTTTGGATTGGGTCTTTAAATTTGGGAGGTCTGATTTTTTTTTTTTAATGTTCTGAATAGATTCTAGGTAGTAGACTTTTGCCTGAGGAAGAGCAGGTGAAGATTTTTTCCCACATTGTGGGTTATCTCTTCACACTGCTGGTGGTTTCTCTTTCTGTGCAGAAGCTTTTTAATAAGAAGAGATCCCACTTGTTGATTGTTTGTGCTAGTTCACGGGCAATTGAGGTTTTGTTCATAAAATCTTTTCCTACACTAATGTCTTCAAGAGTTCTATCTAACCTCTGTTCCAGCCGGTTCAGCATTTCTATTTTAATATTTAGATATTGAATCCATTTCGATTTAAGTTCTATTCATGGTGAAAGATATAAGTCTAGTTTTAATCTTTGGCAAGTTGAAGCCCAATTTTTCCAGCACCATTTATTAAAGAGGCTATCTTTCCTCCAGTGAGGGTGTTTGGCTCCTTTATTGAAGATGAAATGGCTGAGTGTGTCTAGAGTTGTTTCTACATGTTCTAATCTGTTCCACTCATCCTCAGGACTGTTTCTTTGCCAGTACCACGCTGTTTTTATCACAGTAGCCTTGTAGTATAGTTTCCAGGTTGGGGTTGTGATACCCCCTGCCATGTCTCTGTTGCCTAGAATTTCTTTTGCTATTCTAGGTCTCTTCTGGTTCCAAATGATTTTTTTGGATTGTTTTCCCAAGGTCTTTGAAGTATGGTGCTAGAATTTCAATTGGGATTGCATTGAATCTATATAGCAGTTTGGAAATATGGCCACTTTCACTATGATTCTTCCTATCCAAGAGCAAGGGATGTATTTCCATGTTCTGATATCGTCTTCAATTTCTCTTTTCAGACTGCTATAGTTTTCAGAGAAGAGGTCTTTGATTTCTTTTGTTAGGTTGATTCCTAGGTATTTCAGTTTTTTGGATGCTATTGTGAAAGTAATTGTTTGCCCTATTTCTCATTTCTCTCTCAGTGAGTCTGTTGTTCGTGTAGAGGAAAGCTATTGATTTTTATGTGTTGATCTTGTATCCAGCTACATTCCTGAATTTGGTTATGAAGTCTAGAGGACTTTTGGTGGCATTCTTGGGGTCTTCTATATAGAGTATCATATCATCTGCAAATAATGACAATTTGACTTCTTCATTTCCTATCTTTATTCCTTTTATTTCTTTCTCTTGTCTAACTGCCATGGCTAATGTTTCCAAAACTATATTGAACTGGAGTGGTGATAGTGGACATCCTTGTCTTGTTCCTGATTTTAGTGTGAAGGATTTCAGTTTTTGACCATTTAGTATGATATTGGCTGTTGGCTTTTTATAGATGGCTTCTATTAGTTTGAGGTAGAGACCATCTATTCCAAGTTTTTGTAGGGTTTTTATCATAAATGCATGTTGGATTTTGTCAAATGCTTTTTCTGCATCTATTGAGATTATCTTATGGTTTTTGTCCTTGGCTCTATTGATATAGCGTATTACATTGATTCATTTGGATATGGTGAACCATCCCTTCATCCTTGGGATGAATCCCACTTGGTCAGGGTGCTTGATCTTCTTGATGTTCTTCTGCATTCTATTTGCCAGTATCTTATGAAGGATTTTTGCATCTATGTTCATTAGTGAGATTGGCCTATAGTTCTCTTTTTCAGTTGGGTCATTCTCTGCTTTGGAGATTAAGGTGATGCTTGCTTCCAGGAATGAATTTGGGAGTATTGCTTCCCTTTCAATTTCACTGAAGGGTTTATACAGTAGTGGCAGCAGTTCCTCTCCTAATGTCTTGTAGAATTCAACAGTGAAGCCATCAGGACCTGGGCTTTTCTTAGTTGGTAAGTTTTTAATTACATTTTCAATTTCATTGATTGACATGAGGTTGTTTAGAATTTTTAGGTCTTTTTCGTTCAACTTTGGTAATTCATACTTATCTAGGAATCTGTCCATTTCTTCTGTGTTGTCCATCTTATTGGTGTATAGGTTCTGGAAATAGGTATTGATGATTCTCTGGATTTCTGCTGGGTCCATTGTAATTTCACCCTTTTTATTCCTAATTGCATGGAGTTTGGCCTTTTCTTTCCTTTTCCTGGTAAGTTTGGCTAAGGGTTTGTCAATTTTGTTTATTCTTTCGAAGAACCAACTCTTGGATTCATTAATTTTTTGTATCATTCTCTTAGTCTCCATTGCATTGATTTCTCCTCTGATCTTTATCATTTCCTCCCTTGTATGAGCTTTGGGTTTGTCCTGCTCTTCTTTTTCTAGAAGCTTGAGGTTCAGCATCAGGTTGTTGAATTGGGCTTGCTCTGTTTTTCTAATATAAGTATTCTCTGCTATGAATTTCCCTCGTAAGGCTGTTTTCATTGTGTCCCATAGATTCTGATATGTTGTATTGTCATTGTCATTTAATTGTAGGAACTGTCTGATTTCTTCTTTAATTTCCTCTGTAACCCATAGGTTATTCAGAAGTGCGTTGTTCAATTTCCATGTGTTTATGAAATATTTGTGGTTTCTTTTGCTATTGATCTCCAATTTCATTGCATTATGGTCTGATAATATACAGGGGATAACTTCAATTCCTTTACACTTACCTAAGTATGTTCTATGTATGTGGTCTATTTTGGAGAATGACCCGTGTGCAGCTGAACAGAATGTGTATTCTGGTTTTGAGGGGTGGAACACTCCGTAAAAATCTATTAAGTTCATTTGTGGAAGAGTTTGATTGAGTTCTAGTGTTTCATTGCTTATTTTTTATCTAGCTGATCTATCTATTTATGATAGTGGGGTATTGAGGTCCCCTGCTACTATTGCAGTAGTGCTCATTTGATTTTTCATGTCTGTTAGTATTTGTTTTATATAGTTGGGTGCACTAGTGTTTGGTGTATATTTTCTTATGATTGTCATCTTTTCCTCTTGGCTTTTTTGCTTTACAAGGATGTAGTGTCCTTCTTTTTCTCTCTTAATTAGTGTTGGTTTGAAATCCACTTGATCTGCAAAGAAGATTGCTACTGCTCTTTTTGGGTTCCTGTCACATGGAGTATTGTTTTCCACCCTTTAAGTTTCAGTCTATGAGTTTCTTTTTGAATTAAGTGTGCTTCTTGTATGTAGCATATTGTTGCATCTTGCGTCTTGACCCATTCTGCCAGTCTATTTCTTTTGACTGGTGAATTGAGACCATTAACATTGATGGTTATAACTGATACGTACTGACTTATCCTTTTCATGACTTTTTCTTTTTGTTGGATTCTCCCCCTTTACATTTAATTTCTTGTCATGCCCGATGGATTCATTCTGCTGTGCTTCCTGGGGTTGTGATCCTTGTTGTCTTTTCTTAGCATATTGTCTAAAATTTTTTGGAGTGCTGGTTTGGTATTCATGAATTTCCTAAGGTGCTCTTTGTCCTAAAAGTATCCTATTTCTCCATCAATCTTGAAAGGTAGTTTTGCAGGCTACATCAATCTGGGTTGGAGGCTGTTTTCCTTTAGGGCTCAGAATACATCACTCTAAGCTCTTTTTGCCTTGAGTGTTTGCATTGAGAAGTCTGCTGAGATTCTAATGGGCTTTGCTTAAAGTGTATGTGATTTGTTTCTTTTCTCTAAGTGCTTGTAGAATTTTGTTCTTCTGTTGGGTTTCTGGAATCTTAACAATTATATGCCTCTGTGTAGATTTTTTTTTTTGATCAAGGCTAGCTGGAGTCCTATATGCCTCACTTATCTGTATATAAAGTTCTTTTCCCCTGCTTGGGAAGTTT
This sequence comes from Heterocephalus glaber, assembly GCF_053883595.1. Taxonomy (NCBI): domain Eukaryota; kingdom Metazoa; phylum Chordata; class Mammalia; order Rodentia; family Bathyergidae; genus Heterocephalus; species Heterocephalus glaber. Next base: position 844,107 of record NW_028258212.1, on the reverse strand, counting down.
TCTGCCATCACTACCGTGAACAGTTGTTTTATGTCATCTTCACTGTCTCCTGTTTCTTCATTGACTCTGATCAGTGTTATGTTATTCTTCTTTGCATTGTCTAGCAGCTGCTGGATTGATTTCTCATGGTGTCTTACGATTTTAAAGAGATTTTTCTTTTCCTGGTCACCAATTGCAATCTTATCTTCTATATCTGAAATTCTGTCCTTACATTGGCTCATTCTGCTGTGTAAACTTTCAGTGGAGTTTTTATTTTATTTTATTTTTGTATATCCTTTTACTGGTACATCTTAGTTGTACAATATAGTGACATTCATCATTGGAGATATGCACCTTTATATACTCTCTTGGTTCTTATTTTTTCCTCCTTCAGCAGTGGAGTTTTTAATCTCCTGGAAATCTGTTTGCATCTGTTTTATGGATTACATTTGTTTCTTACGTTGGGATTCCATCATGCTCCTCAGCTCCTCTATTTTTTTTATCTGTGTCTTTTCTAGTTTATTAATCATGTCTTGCACTATGGGTACAATCTCTGCTGTTATCTGAGAAATTATTTCTGATTTCATTTTTTCCAGATCCTCTTTTGTTGCCAGTTCAGGGAGTCTGGGTGGTTGAATATCAGAGGGTTCCATCTCCTTTCCCTTTGGGGTTGCTGTAGGTGATCTGGAAGTCTGGTTTTGAGACTTGCTTATGTGTCTTCTCATTTCAAGGTTGGGGGAGGGGTGTGTACGGCTGGTGCCTGAGGGCTCACCTCCTCAGTGCTGGGGGTGGCTCTGCTCTTTGGCACTGGGGGAGGTGGTACAGGGGCCTGGCTGGCTCCTCCTCTTCGGCACTGGGGGCAGTGGTATGGTGGCCCAGAAAGTTCACCTTCTGGGCTCTGGGGGTGGCTCTGCTCCTAGGTGCTGGGGGCGGTGTTACAGTGGCCCGGAATGTTCACCTCCTCGTTGCTGGGGTTAGCTCTGCTCCTCCTATATTCCCATTTATATTATCTAATAGCACCCAGCATAATATTCTGCACAAAATCTGTCAGAAAAGGACTTACATGCATCTTATTTTTGGTGAATATTATTGTTCCGTTGAAGGTATTTCTTTAGGTTTCAAAAAAGGCTTTAGGTCTTTTCTCTCACACATACACTTGGATAAAAAAAATGTAACAAAGTGAACATTCATGACCTTAGCACATAGCTTGAGAAACTATCTTTGTGTTCTTCCCTGATCATGACCTCTTGTGAAATCCTGAATTTTGTATGTATTTCACCCATAATTGCTCCTATATGCATGTCACTCCAATTGTGTTGTTTAGTTTCTACAGACGCTGGCTTTATTTAGGAGTGTGTCATGCAGTGGTTACAGATAGTGGTTAGAGTCAAGCCAATTATGTTGAAATCTTGGCTGAAGCATTTCCTAGCTATGTGACCAAGTATGCATTTTTTACCCTTTCTGAACATTAGTTTCCTTATCTCCAAATTGCATAATCCTACCCACCTCATCTTCCTCTTGGCACTTCCCTGAGAACTTAAGGGATAAGAAATGTAAAGGACCTTGTACATTCTTTTCTGGTCCATGCTTGGCCAGGTTATCTCTGCCCCAGACATATCTGGAGATCTCATGTGGCACATTGAACCTTCACCATTGGCACCTACTCCAAACCTTTAAGCTTTACGACAGGGGCAGAAGAGAAACCTTGGAATGAGTGAGATTCCCCCACTTCACTTAATGTATCCACACAAGAAAGACAAATGAGCCAGACAGCAGACAGTGGGTACCAGTCCCAGATCATTAATTAGCAAGTTGCTTGGCCATGGCAGGAAATCGTTCATCATTTCCAGATGAGCAGAGAACTGTCCTCCCTCTGCACCAGTGAGGCAGATGCAGTGGCTCTGCCAGAGCTTCCCCTCCCCTGGGGCCTTATCGAGAACAGTGACTAGGATGCTGGCTGAAAGCGAGAGCACTGAATTTGGAAGGGGGCTACAGGCCCAGGCCAGAAACCCTGGGAGATAAAGCAAAGCTTCTGGAATGAGATGAGAAGATGAACAAGCTGTTTGCTGTGAGCACGGACATGATGTTCCAGAAAATCCACTTCAGCTGCCAAAGTAACCCATTTAGAATTCACGAGGACCCCACTGGGGGTCCATGTGTGGTTCCGGAGGTCATGTGTGATGTTCTACAGCAAGCCTGTGCCAAGAGTCTCCCAGCTCAATGCACAGGGGAGCAACTGGAGGCCCAGAAAGTGAAAGTTATTGTCCATACTGAAGTTCAGTGGTACCTCAACTCACAAGTGCTTTTGTTTGTGAACAATTTGGTTTGCAAACAGAAGCATTTGGCAAAATTCTATTTTTGTTTGTGAACTCTGCATCAGGTAATGAACGTGACTGACCATGGCTATCTTTCCTGGATGAGCATGAACATGGTAATCTTTTCCAGAATCATAGAATGAATCAAGTTTGTAAACTGAGGCACCACTTTATCCAGCAGGAGACTGATGAGTTCCAAACCAATACCTCTGTGGTCCCAAGCTCAGGCTGGCCCTGTCACATTGTCCTGTTTCCCTGCTGTGACAGGCCACCATTGACAGGGCAGCCCTGTCTGGTGGTATCTTCATGGATGTCCCACAGCCTTCCAGCACCTGTAGTCCCTGTGGTGGTGAACAGATGAGGCCTCTTTGGCCTTCCTGCTGTCTCTGATCTTCAGAAGGCTGTCTGTGGTTATGGGGATTTCAGGTTAGTCGAGGTCTGTGAAAGACCATCTTGACATTTTTCCAAGAAAGGAGTCTTACAGGAAAAGAATAGGTCGAGAATTCTCAAAGGAGAGGGAGAGGTGACTTAGCAGGAAGCAGCAGGGAAAGTGTCTACATTTTTCTCATTGAAGACCTGGAATTAAGTCTCCAATCAAAGTGCATACAGTGAATCCTCGAGTTACGACCAGACTGACGTACAATCTTGGGTTATGACCAGAATTTTAGTTTTAACTTATGACCAATGTCCTGAGTTACAACCCAAATTCTGGCTGCTTGTGCTTCCAGATGGTCTCAGCTACAGATTTAACCCTTACAGAGTTCTGGAAGGAGCATTACAACATGTTTTCCTGTGTGGGGTTAACTGAGAAATCCCGAGCCAGTGTCTCTCTAAGCACATTGAGATCTGCCTGAAAGAAACTGTGGCCTAAAATTATAGAGGAGAGAGGCTTTGAAGGCAATTGACCAACTTGAGTTACAGCTAGCCCATGGGAACAAATTGAGTTTGTAAGTCAAGGGTCCACTGTATGTACAGGCCATAAGAAAAGGAGCAAGAAAGAAAAGGAGAATAGCAGAAAAGAAATGAGAAAAGGCCAGGAAAAAGAGCATAAAACATTGCTGTGTCCCCTTCAGACCTGCCAGGAGCTGGAGGAGACCCCACAACATGGGGTAGTCGATGTAGCACCTGGCCTGGGCTAGGGCCAGGGTGAAGGAGGCATGGTGATTGTTCTCAGCAAGAGCCCTAGGCGTGGGGGAGGGAGGGGCTGTTGGCTTTGCATAGCCGTTGAACTTGAGGTGAGGGGCACACAAACAAGACATAGGGGATACTTTAGATTTAAGTTTAAAACTAAAGTGATTGTCACAAAACCACATGTGATTCTTATTCTGTGAAAGGATCAATAATTTATTAATATCTGTGGAAAGCAGATATTTAGGGAAACAGGTCAAACATTTGGCTACATTTATTTTCTTGTTTCACTTGTAACTCACCCTCTTCATCTTTGGTTTAATCCCCCTCACTGAATAATGTAAGAGAAAATTCAGATATTACATGTATCTCTAAGAGATATGTATCTCTAAGATAAAGATATTGAAAAATAGCAACTTATCATTATCACACTAGGGATATGAGAAGAATTCCTTAATATCATCTAATATCCAGCCAATCTCAAATTTCCCAGATTATTTTCCTGGCTGATTAAAACAGGAAATAAAAGACTGTACACCTTATTTTGTGGACACACATGCACACATATACACACGCACACGTTTTCTCCTCCCATTCCTCTTGCTATTTATTATTTGAAGAAACTGAACTGTGCTGTGTAGAATTTCCTCACTGTAGATTGGGCTGCCTGCATTCTGTGGTGCTGTGCTTCTCCCTGTGCTGTGAAAATTGGTGATTAGATACAGAGGCTTGAGCAGTGTGGGTTTGTTTTTGCAGAAATATTTGCCATTTGTTGCTGTGTCACCAGGGCAGGGGAGGCTGGCTCCTGTCCTGTGTGAATGTGCAGACTCACAGTGGGAAACAGTGGACCATTGATGTACAAACTGAATCTGTTCCCTAGGGCTGGTTGTAACTCAAGTTGGTCAGTGAAGGCTCAGGCTCCTCTACACAGCCTTCTAAGTCTCTCTCCTGTACACAGGCAGATCTCAGTGTCCTTAGAGAGACATTGGCCCAAGATTTCTCAATTAACCCCACACAGGAGAGAATGCTGTAATGTTCCTTCCAGAGCTCTTTTAGGGTTAAATCTGTATCTGAGACAATCTGGAAGCACAAGTGGCCAGCATTTGGGTCATAACTCAAGACTTTGGGTGTAAGTTAAAACTACAATTCTGGTCATAACCTGAGTTGTTCATATTTCAGGCCGGTCGTAACTTGAGAATCCACTGCATCTTTCTTCCACTTCTGCCTAATGGATTTGTCAGCTGCTCATGGTCAGTGCCATCGTCACTGTTTTATTAGGTTTGGGAGATGGTGATTTTCTAACAAAGTAATTCTTCCTGCATGTGTTACCTAGAGTTTTTTCCATGCAAAAGAACTTTTGGCCATGAACTGATCAGTTCCCGCAAAAGACAGCTTGTGTGAGAGTTGAGGTAGAAGCTTTTTTCTTCTGTTTATCAGCTTTTGGAGTGATGATTTGGCGGGCAGTCTTTCTGTCACCATGCACTCCTGGATTTTAACTTCTTTGATGCTGTTCAACTCATTGCAAGCACTGTTCTTTTTGATGCTTCTGTTGTCCCATTCTTGTTGAGAGAGACTCCTTTCGAACTGGCTCCAAGTCTCTGACAGTTCTCCAATAGCTTCAGTTATTGTCCTTGTTTTCTCTTGTGATGAAATCTTCTAGAATCAGCTCATAAAATTTCTGGTGAGAGTTGGAATCAGATTCCTCCTCCCGTGGAGCCCTAGGAAAAGTATTTAGAAACTAAGGTCTTGATGGTGGAGGTAATCAAGACTACTTTGTTTTCATTGCTTCTAGGTATTTTTCTTGGAAATCAAAGAAAAATGTATTTCATTGGGCTAGAAAATACATAGGCCTTTTTATTTTAAGGAGAATAATACATTATTAATTTATACTCTTGTGTTTCTAAGTCAAATGGAAGATTATAAGGGATTTCACCTAACTTTTTAAATTTTATGTTAATTTTCTTTATGGTCACACTAAAAGTTCTTGATTTGTAGTAACACTGGTGTGTATGTGTAGTTTTAAAACAACAGAACCAACAGTACTACTTATTATTAATAAAAGTAAGACTCTTGGATACTGTCAAAAATGTTGTTGTATTCTTTTTGTTTTTAAGAAAACAGAAAATAGTCCATTAGGTGTAATAAGAAATAGTCCATTAGGTATAAACTGTTCTACTTCTGTACTTTAGGGTTGCAGTTAAACTATCAACCTGACACATAATTAGGTTATTTTTTTTGTTTTGATTTGCAAGAATTTTTTTGCATCTTGGTTTAGCTTTATTTTAGAATTATATAACATACCTGAGATTTCAAAGTCAAAACTATAGTTTTGACCAAGTGTATTCAGAGAATATAGCTTCTGTTCCTGTCTCTTGTTTCCTATTTTCTATTTTTTTCACTTATTTTTAAATTCCATTTTGTTTTCATTTCATTTTTTAACTAAAACAGGTACACACATATGCACCCTTCCTCCTTTATCAGACAAAAGCATCATCCTGTAATCATCATGTAACAACACATGAAGACTTTCTTACTCAACACTGAACAGTCCTCTGTTGTGTGACAGTGTCACAGTTTATTCAACCTCTCCCCCATTGGTGGATTCTGGTTTCATTTCACCTTTTACAAATTGTGTTGTAATCAATAGCTCCATGCATGTGTCATTTTGTATTTTTTTTAGGCGGGGGGAAATCAAATGAATTTAGGAACGTCTTCATGACACTGTGCCATGGAGACATACTCACTTATATGATATTTTGGATTTTTATTATGGGCCAAAGCCTGTGCTGATTTGGGGGAAAGGGCTGGATGGAGCAATGAGCAAAGCAGGCATTATCCTTGCCCTCTGGAGCCTACAGGTTAGTGTGTTAGCATGTGGCTACCCATGGAAATGGTTGTGTAATTACAGGTGTGTTATGATGTGGGGAAATGAGAGCAGCATGCTCAAGGGGTCCTAGGTGACATGAGTCATTGGGGAAGCCTCCAGGAGGACAAGGCCATCAAGTGGGCTTTTGAGGGGGCAGGGAGGTTAGGCACAGGCTGGGTAAAGAAGTGGAAGGAAAACATGGCTGGCAGAGGGACAGGAGGGGACAGGGTGCCCACGCAGAAGGAGGGATCACAGGACAGGCAGAGGAATGATGGTGAGTCTGGGTCTTGTGCAAGGAGGAGGGTGGAAGGAGACATGACAGGAGGTGTGTGGAGGAGGCGGGAGACAGTGGTTGGAGGGTCTTTGAACATCCTGAATTAAGGATGCACTGTTAGAGTTTATGCAAGTGGTAGGATCCATCCATCCTTCAGTAAATATTCACCCCTGAGATCTCCAGGAGGCCCAGGGAGGGATAGAGCAGAGGCATAGAGAGCAGCAAGGACAACTGCAGGTGCCCAGGAGATTCATGACCATGTTCATTCGTAGGGTGGCTGGTTGGGGTGGAGGGGAGGATATGGGCTGAGCCCCATGGAGGTGGAACAGCTCAGAACCATTGCAGGAGGACTGGGCTGGATGAGTGGGAAGGAGGTGTCCACAATAGCTTGTGGTTTTGATAGCAGCTGGCATCCTGAGATGGATGACTTGGAAGAGGACCAGGCTGGGCGAGAGAAGCCATCCGTTCTGGGGCAATTTAATTTGAGACGTCTGTGAGAAACACGAGTGGAGGCTCGGGAAAGCTATCTGGGTTTGCGTACTGGGAGTGCTGGGGGTGTCACCGGGAGATGGTAGACACACTGGGTGGGAATAGGTCCTGCCTGGGCAGGGGCTGGGGAAGAGGGCCGGGGACTGTGTCTGAGCAACTCCGGCCCTGAGGGCTCTGGAGCAGGAAAGCTGAGAAGATGAGGTTGTTCTTGGCAATAGTAGCAGTGAAAGTTGACTTTCCTTAATAATTTACATTCATAACGTTTCAGACCAAAAGAGGTCGAGAGATGTGTAGTCTGACTCCCCAGTGTAACGGAGGAGAAAGAACCGGGGAGTTACTACTGTCTGCCGGCCAGTACAACCTGCACTGTGCTGATTGCCCTTGGAAAACACTGACTCCTGAAGGAGGAAATAACCAACTCGGTTCTGCCCATGATTGGTGAGTGATTCCATCAAGATATAATTATATAATTAACACTAGCTAATTTTTTTCATGTGCAAAATTAGTGCCAGTCCTTGAGCTAATTCTCTGTGGTGAGTGTAACTCAAGGAGAAAAGTAAGCTTGCAAAAACAGGAAGCAAATGGAAAGAAAAGCTAAAATCATCAGGTAGTCTTGGGAGGCCTTCTCTAAGGTGAAAGGTAGTTTCTCTTCCCTCATCTCCTAGGAAGACGCCATCATCATCCCCTGCCTTGGAGCAGCTGTCTGGGACCATGGGCCTGCCTGGTCCTGGTGCCATAGACTGTATGGCTGGAGGCAGTGTCACGAATGCTGTCACCACATGTAGTAGGCATGTAGAAGGACTGTACTTCTCTGCAGGTGGGCAGAGCCAAGTGAAGACTCCTGTCGATGAGTTATGAGTGGAAATGAGGCTGCACCTCCAGGCCAGAGCTATGAGTAGGTAATGTGAGACTCCCCATCTTGGTTGTGTCTTCTGGCACAGTGAGTAGAATCTTTGCAACAATAGCTGCTTCCGCAGGCTGATTCTGTTAGAAGCGGAGCTTTGATAATGTCAAGCGAATATGTAGCATGAGGAACATATAAATCTGTGTTCTTTTAAGGTGGAGATTTGGGGAACTATTTGTTACTAGAGCAAAACCTTGCCTATGCTGACTGCTACCTTGGATATTCTACTGACTGCTTTTCAGGGGGCAAAAGGACAGTCCATGTATTCAGTTCTTCAAGGACAAGTGGACACTTCCATGTCCTTGATTCTGGAATTTTATCCTCAAGGGAATTTCACACACCAGGGTGAGAGTCTTGGGATATCCATGGAGGTCTTTTCTGCTGGTAAAGTGGAGACGGATAGATGGGCCTTCTTCCAGGGAGTGGTCTAAGGGAGGGAGAATGCTTAAGGAGTGGAAAGGCAAGCAAGTGACTAACAACACAAAACACTTGCTGTCAGGAAGGGAAGAAGGGAGGGGAGGTGAACAGGGCTCTCAGGGACTGCGCTCCCTAAATGACTGTGACATTTCCTTGAATTTCATGGAACTGTTTCTTGTTATTCCCAGTCTCTTTCTCTAAAAGTTGGAAGAACAATGTCCCACTTCATATCCTGTAAGGAAAAGACCAGGCCTAGTGAAAGTAAGAGGCAGTAGTTCATGTCAAGTGTGTGACAAGAAGAGATCTGCAGGGCCACCTTGTACAGAGGGTGCCTGGGATATAACCATACAGCCTGGGAGGAATTAAGGTTCCAGTGCCCCACCCCCCCATCTTGGTGCTCTAGTGATTTCTGAGAGAAAACCCAGAGGCAAGCTCTGTAATTTGCCCAATCTGGGTGTATTAGTCACTCTCTCATCACTGGGACAAAATTCCCAACTCCAGAAACTTAAAGGTGGAGAGGTTTATTTGGGCACGTATTTCAGAGTTTAGTCTGTGGTCAGCTGACTCCAAGGCAGAAATGGCACAGCAGAGAAAAGCCGTTCAACCCATGGCAGACAGGAAGCAGAAAGGGAGGAGAACTGGGGTTAAAACATGCCCTTCCAGGTCACCTCCAACCAGGCTCCACTTCCTAACAGCAGTCAGCCATGAACTCATCCGTGGAAAACCTACCGGTGAATATTACACACCCACGATCTCATAACTTCCAAAAGTCCCACCTCTGAACTTGTGAGACTTTTGGGGACATTCTAGATCTAAATCATCACAGTAAGGGTTTATAAGAAGGAGCCATAAAGAAGGTAACCCTTAACCCTGTGCCCTTTGAGAGGTAGATTGGCTTTTCCACACAGCTGCCGAGATGTCACATACCTTTCCTGCCACAGTGGCTAGGTCCTCTTCACACTCACATACAGGACCACAGAGGAGTCTTTAGCAGGACATGCTCTGCTGAAGGCATTCCACAATGGCTGGTGGCTGGTGCTGATGGATGTCCTCTGGATTTTTCTCTGGGTTTTCAGGCCTCACTTCCTGCCCCTTCCTGTCAGCTACTGACCTGTGGCACTTACTTTACACATGGTATCTTGGTCTGTTTTGGTTGTTATAACAAAATACTTGAGGCTGGTTACTTTACAAAGAAGAGAGGTTTGTTTAACTCAGATTTGAAGGCTGAAAGTACAAGATTAGGTGGCCCTAACATCCTGGCCTGTGGTGGAGGGGCCCTGGCTGCTTTACCACATGGCTGATGGAATCATGGTGGGAGAGAGAGAGAGAGAGAGAGAGAGAGAGAGAGAGAAGAGAGAAGCTAGAGAGTGTGGAGGAGCCTGTCTTGTCTATTGGATGACAACCTGCTCTCACAGGAACTAGCCAGGTCCCTTGAGAATGACATCAGTGACTCTGAGGGCAGCATGTACTATAACTTGTCTCTTAAAGGTTTTGGCACCACAAAGGGGCCAGGCTTCTAGCACACAATCCCAAGGGACTCATGGGGCCATATCCAGACTCTGGGAAATGGTCAAAAGCAGAAGATGAGCACAGGCTTTAGGGCCAGACATAAGGGAGCTCCCCCAAGCCCTCCAAGTTCATGGTCCCTGTCCTGTGCACCCCGACACGTTTGAGATGGGAAAGACACTGGCTGTGAGGACAGGACGACAGGACCCTCCCTGTGTTCACTGCCACTGGTGCTGGCAGTGTCTCTGGCCCAAGCAGGAGGGCAGAAAGAGAGGAGCAGAGTCAAGAGAGTGGGAAGAGTCATCCCTGACGCACAGTATCCCAGAGGAGCCGAGGGAAGCAGTGCTGCCCCTGTCCTGTTGCCCACGTCCCACCTCTGTGCTCCAGTCTGAGATACATCTGTTTAGCCTGCGACACAGAGAGGCATGGGGCAGCTGTGTCCAGACTGGGGGATGTGGCAGCTGGGCTGAGGCCTCTACTAGGTGCCTCACTTCCTGAGTGCAAGGTTGCCATCTGTCCAGTGGGTCTGATGGTCACGGCGCTGGTCCCTGCCAGTGTGACCAGGGAGATGAGGGGAGAGGCGCTAGTTGCGTTGGTAATGATGCTGCCTGTCTTGTGTGGAGCAGGCCCTCCAAGATGACAGTGTGCTTATTATGGTATGTAAAAAGAGAAAAGTGAGAGGAGTAAAGGGGGGTGCTGGTCCGCTTCCCTTTTAACCAGAATACTGTAGCCACTGGTGCTGGCTTATAAAAATAGATGTAGAACTATTTCTCAAGCCCAAGGTCAAGGTGCCGGCAGATTCTCTGTCTAGTGAGTCCAGGGCAGTCCACATCTGGTGTCTGCCAGCAGTGCCAAGTGGGATACATATTTTTCTCTTCCAAGTAGGAGCAAACATGAAAGAGAAGTCCCTTGGAGCGATCCTGCAGCTCCAGGAGAATAACATTTTTATCTGCAGGACATGGAGAAAGAGCAGACCTTCTCTCCAGGAAACAGGAGGATGTTTTAGAAAACATCTGGTTGGCGTTCTCAACACAGGGGCAAGGGAACAAGAATTCTATGAAATATGGAAGGGAACACTTGGGCTCTGGGGAGGGTGGACCTACACCAGGGACAGTGGCAGAGTTGGGGGTCTCTTCCCAGGGGCACCTGTGCCAGGCTTGGTGGAGACTGTGGGAGCCTCACGCAGGGCAGCCTTGGCGGAGAAGCCACAGAACAAGGAGATGTGAGGAGTGGTGGAAATGTATGGTGCGTGTCTAAATGAAACAGCTTTATTACAGCAAAAGGCACATTGCTACGAATTCTCTTCAAAATACCCCCTCACTTGGAACACACTTGCCCCATATTCTTGCCATTTTCTGAAGCAGCTCTGGAAGTCCTCTTTCACAAGTGTCTTTATAAGGTGCGATCAAAAATATGGTGACTGCCATCCAGTGGAAAGGCAGGTTATAGTTACCCAAATAGAAAGGCACACACTCAGCAGTGAGCAGATGGGGTTTTGTGGAGACTCTTGTGAGCAAGCATTGGCTGGAGCCACAGGGTGCTAACGTGGCACAGCAGGAGCCCTTCCGAAGACAAGAATGGAGGAGCTGTGATGAGGGCAAGGTCAGTGTGTGACTCCACAGGGGTCCCGCAAGGGCAGGGAGTGAAGGAGAGGACCGGAGCAGAGAGCGGGTGAGCACGCAGAGCGACAGACCATGGGAGGCTGCGGGTTCTCTCAGGAGCAGACTCAGATGCGAACAGCGAGGGTCAAGCAGGCACACCTTGGAAAGCCAAGAAGGCTTTTACGAACAGCTCCTTCTGTCACAGAGAATCAGGCTTCCTACTGCACACTATTGAGAGTGTAATCACAGTAACATGGGTGTTCAGCCGAAACCTCGGGGATAGATTGCTATTTTGCTGAAACTGTTCCAGAAACTCTTGCAGAAAGGAATAAAACTTCCAAATTCTAGCAGAGATGGAAAAAACCTGGTAAGAACCTAATGAAAAGTGTTTAGCACAGTCCCCAGGATGAATGTGTTCAGTGCTGTGTGGACATCAGTTCTCTCCACTGGCCTGGAAACACAGTATAACCTCGGTCAGTATCCCAGCAGGATTTCTTTGCAGGACTTTAACAAAAGATTCTGAGTTGTATCTGGAATGAGATGTGCAAGGAAAGCCAAGGAAATTCTGGAAAGAAGAGGGTAATTTAGGGTGATTGCTGCAGCTATTGCAGTGCAGGGTACTGTTTCAGTGATCAGCGTGGCCTTTATATGTCTCCTTTACGTCACCGTAAATTGAGGAGGCTGGGCAGAAGCACATGGAAGGAAACAGATGCTCAGGCGGAGAAGCTTTTTAAAGGATGGCAGGCAAGCACAGCTCGGTTCGCATTTAGCAAAACACTAGCCACAAAAATTGCCATAGTAATAAATTGAGATCATTATCAAATTAATTAAACCCAAGATAATAAAGCCATAAAAACATTGGAAGGAAATGTCAGACAACAGTTATGTAATCTTGGCTTAGGGGAGGTTTCTCAGACCGGGATCTTAAAGTCAGAAACTTTAAAGGAAAATTAGGTAGAATTTACTATCTTACAAAAAAGAATCCCTCTTCAGAATGGCAAATATTACAATAAAAAATGAAAATGAAGCTGAGCTGAGTACCTTTTAATTTAATTTATTTTTTGCAGGGCTGGAGATTGAACACAGGGCCTTGTTCATGTTAGGCAATTGCTGTAGTGCCGAACTATATGCCCCGGGCCCAAGCTGACTTGGGAACATGTGACAGAGATCAGCATCATTAACAGGTTAAGAGTTCTTTCAAGCCAACATGCAAAATGCTAACTCCCTGGTGGTGGTCTCCAAGGTCCCCACAGGGCCTGTGGCCCTAAGATCCCAGCCCAAACCCCAGCGGTATCTCACAGCCTGTCCTGGACAGGGAAGGCGGTTCCTGCCCCAGGGCAGTGCTCAGGGTAACCTGTCCCAGGCTGGAGGGAAGGGAAAGGGGAAGGGAATTAAAAAGAATTAAGACGTGTTATGGCTATATGCATGCACCAACTGCCCGTGGTGGATGTACTCATTATGTGCTGCAAATATGTACTAACGGAAATTTAAAAGATTACCCCTTCCCCCCAAGGCAGCCACGAAATGAAGCTATTCGGAGTCCTTGGCTTCTTCCTACTTATTTTGAGCCTGCCGCTCTTACCTTTCCTTCAGGGTCCCAATCCTCCATTGCACTAGTTTTCTATGTGCATTTCCTGCAGCCAGTCAGTTTGATGCACCACCAGATTCACTTTGGGGGCTTCCTGAATCCGGAATTCTTTTTTTTTTTTTTTTGGTACTGGGGATCGAACTCGGGTCCTTGCACTTGCAAGGCAGGTGGCGGAACCACTGAATCCGGATTTCTTTTGGGCACTAACCTGTGACATTCCCTGTGTCCTTTATGAAAATCTCCTAGGGAGTGGAATTAATATGAGAAAATGAAAAAAAGCAAACAAGTCTCTGTAAATAGGGAGGGATGGAAGGGTTTAAGGGTGCGCAGGGGAAGGGGGAAAAAATAAGAACCAAGAGATTGTGTAAAGGTGCAAATTTCCAATGACGAATGTCATTATAGTGTATGCCTAAAGTGTACCAGTAAAAGGATATACAAAGAAAGAAAAAAAAGAAAATCTTCCCCTAACCTGAGTCCCAGGACCCTTGGAGACAGCACGGAGTGGGGAGTGGGTGGGAGGCAGGGAACTGGTCTGCTGCAGAGCGTCAGGTCGGCTGTATTCAGGGCATTGGAGCCCTTTGGGAGCTCAGCCTCCACAGGATGTTAGGAAGCAGTGTTGCCAGGTCCCACCCAGAGTGTGCAAAGCTGTGACAGGGAGAGGATCCCAGCAGTAGCCAATGATGGCCCACGTTGGAAGCCGGTAACTTCAAAGCTGCTTTGCCTGCCTCTCCTTTTAAGAAAGCAGATTTTGGGGTGCAGTCTGCATCAGACCACGGTCAGAATGTTCAGGAACTGAGCAAGTGGACCAGCACGGTGCGGTGCTGCTAGGTGATCACTCACTGGCTGGAGAAAGGGTAGAGTTGCACGGTTTTCCTTAGTGCTGCCTGATGTCCAGCATCCTTGTGGCCATCAGTGCCTCCATGGGGGTCCTTCTCACCTCTAGAGTGAGATCTCCAGGGCACTGACTTGCCACTTCCTCAGACCCCTCATCCTTTCCCTGACCTTGTCCTACTCTCTCTTTTTTTCTTTTTTGGTACTGGGATCAAACTGAGGACTTTGCACTTGCGAGGCAGGCACCATGCCACTGAGATAAATCCCTGGCTCCCTCTCCTGCTCTCTTAAACTAGTAAAGAAAAAGTTTTACAAAAGCAATATAGTCCAGGAAAGCTTAACTCAAAGCAAAGCACCCTGCCCCAGCCCAGTCCTCCCCAGAGGTGACCACAACAGACCTGGGTTTCTTCCCCGAGCTTCCCTGTGAGGACAGAGAAACACCAGCTGATGGATGAAATAGTCAAGGTGGCTGGACCATGGGTATCCCGGCCCTGGCCCTTGCTTTCTGCATTTCCTACTGGCCAGATGGCTCTGCAGCTCCCCAGTGCCCTCACCCTCTGCATACTGTGCTTTGTCTACTGTCACGGGTGTGTGTATAAGTGTGAGTGTGTGTGTGATTTATTTAGCCAGTGCCCCACAGGTGGGCATGTAGGTTACTCACAGGTGTTAATAGTAAGTGCTCCAATGCCTCTCCTTGCATTCATATCTTGGAAGAATTGGGCTTGTGAATCAATAGGAAACAAATTTAAAGGTCTTTCAATTTTTGTTTTTCACTGATAATAAAAAATAATGGTCAAGTCAAAAGGAAGTTTAAAAAAGTTTTGCTCTTTCTGGGTTGGGGATTTAGCTCAGCAGCACAGTACCTGCCTGGCAAGCCTGAGGTCCTGAGTTTGATCCCTGGTACCAAAAAAAAAAACAAACAGTTTTGCTTTTTCAAAATTTCTTCTTACTATCAAATAGCTCTTTTTGTTTTGGTCTCCTGTAAACTTGCCCCTAGCCATGAAAAAATTAATCTTTTAAAAAAAGTTTATGTTGATCTGTGAATTCATTTTTGTAGCTCATTTACACAATCATGTCCTGTGGCGCAGCCTGGGGTGGAGTCGGGCTCCCTCTCGCCCCCTGACAGGGGATTCTGGAGGTTTCCTCCCCAGCCTGGCCACTGACCTCTACTGATTTGACTCAGAGCTGTTATTCCAATTGACTCGGCCTTGGCTGACATCTGGATGTGTTTTATAACCGACTATTTTCATAATTCCACAAAAAGTTCTCAGGATTAATGTGTGTTTATTTTCTTCTTCCAGGGGACCCCGAGGAAACCAGAGCCAGCTTGAGCCCAGCTCCTTCCTGGAAGCCGGTTCCTGGTAGCGATGGGACGGGACACCCAGTACGCCCTGTGACCCTGTGGCTTTAGAGCCCGCCCACTTCTGCAGGCTGCCAGGGTCAGGCAGCCAGGTATGTGGACGGGGTATAGTTACCAGGGTGAGTGCCCAGGAGCAGGGTGCACATGCCTGAGCAGTGCAGGCCGAGGGCTTGGGGATATTGTATCTTCTGTTTTTTCTGCCATGGGAATTTTCTTCCTCCCCATCTGAAGATTTCCCCTTTGCTTCTCAAGCTCTCGAGTCTTTGCTTTTAAAGACTCTCAGGACCTTTCCATCCCAAATTCCGTTGTTAACAGGGCTTCGTCTTGAAGACTTGGACTCATCGGAGGGATGCATTAGAGCTTCACAGAGGAAGGAGACAGGCACTTGGATGGCATGGGTGGACTTTTGTTTGCCCTTTTAAGTTTGCTCTTTCACAGTTTTGATGAATTCTCAAGAGGCACTCTTTTTGCTCTATGAACTTGCCACTAAGCTTTGATAAATTATACATTTAAATCTCCTGTGTTGCTCTATTGTGGTCTGTAAACTTCTTTCTTAAAAATGAGTGTGGGCACTGAGGGGCTGGGGGTGCAACAGCACCTCTCCAAAGCACCCCAAAGCCTGTCTTGTTGGAAAGATGAATCTGAGGCTTCCCTAGCATTGCATGGAGCCTTTAAATCCCTAGTGACAGGTCTGTGCGGTTCATGGTGCAGGTGTGATGTGAGCTGTGGACCACCAACATGTCTTAGTGAACCGAGGAAATCCTGTGTCTTCTCCCCACATGTGATTGTTCTTCTTTCTATTGACTTGCACTGTCTTTTCACTGCATGGGAGTGGGACAGTGTCCCCACGGGAGGACTCTTCAGGGAGCACAGTCAAGGGCAGGGGTGGGGAGTGGGAAGCTGGGCCTGAAGTGTGATACACTACAGAGTCCTTTCTGTGTCCTTGGGTCCTGGTGACAGAGTCCTCCTTCTAAGAAGGAAGCCGACAGAGGAGTCAAATTGCTGATTTCCAGGTGACAACAAAAGTCATGAATATGCAGCCAGAAAATCGTTATTTGTACAGGGACGTGTCAGATGGAGTATGTTTATGTGTGTGTGCAAGCACACATGCTCACAGCTGCATGCCCATGGATGAGGAGGAAGCACATGAAATGGAAGGGAATGAACGGTTGGTTTTCCTCTGGAATTTGGGGAAAATGCCCACAATAAAGAGTTTATTGGGCTGGCGCTGTTGCTCAATGACAGAGCACTTGCCTAGCATGTGCAAGGCTCTGGGTTTGATACCCAGCACCACCACCAAAAAATTCTTTTCTTCCTCAGACTGTTGAAAAAGGAAAAAGAAAAAAATACAAACCGTAAACTTCATGTGCTCAGTTTCCTATGTTAATGTAGGATTCAGATGTAGTCCCAAACCTGTATGGTCATCAGGCATGCACATTTTATATAAATGTTGCGCAGTTTTAACTCTGAGTGAGCTATAAAGTTTAGAGTGCATGTTGTAATTTCCAGAGCAATTATGGAAATGTCACGTGATGATGTATCATCAAAAAAACAATTGAAGAATTAAAATGGAATTCCAAACACTTCAAACAAGCAGTGAGAAAAAGTTGAGGATAATTCACTTAAACTCTTTGGGAGCAGATTGCTGGCCTGGGGCACCAGCCAGAAGATAAAGAAGCAGAAGAGCAAAAAGAAAGTGGAAACAAAAATTAACATTTTGCATCTCCTCTCCTGAAAGAGCAAAGAGAGTGGCTTGCAGAGGATGGATAAAAATTCTTCTGAAAAATTGTCCATTAGTTACCTAAGGAGCTCATCTAAATAAGATCATTTGAAACAATAAATGCTTGTGTTTTTGAGGAAAAACAACTCAGATGTCAGAGGATGAGAAATAAGAAGAATCAACAAATGAAGAAGAGACACCCTACCGAGGTCCCCAGTTGCGCGGAACACACGCCGAATCAGCCTGCTGCAGACAGGCAGGTCTGTGCACGCCCTACCGAGGTCCTGAGTGGCGCAGAAAACACCGAATCACCCCGCTGCAGGCAGGCAGCCACCTGATTCCACACTACAAAGACACAGAGGACACCAGACCACCAGAGCAAGGTACTGAGTCCCACTGTTCCCGGCCCAGAGGTAGGGGCTTCTGAGCCGTCGTCCCACTGCTCCTGGCCCAGAGGAAGGGGCTTCTGAGCCACCACCCCATTGCTCCTGGTCCACAGGAAGGGGTTTCCCAGCCACCATACCTCCGGCTACTCCCAGCCCACAGGAAAGGGCTTTTGGGTCACCATCCCTACCGCTGCTCCCGGCCCCTGTCCCACCTCACCCAGCTCAGAGGAGGTAATCTGGGCAGGCACTAACAGCCCCCCGCCCCAGTCAAAATGAGAAAACACATAAATAAGTCTCAAAAAAAGACTTCCAGATCACCTACAGCTACTCCAAAGGGAAATGAGATGGAACATTCTGACACTCAACCACCTGGACCCACTGAACTGGCAACAAAAGGGGATCTGGAAAAAATGAAATCAGAAATAATTTCTCAGATAACAGGAAAAATTGTGCCCCTAGTGCAAGACATGATTAATAAATCTAGAGAGGAGCTCAGGAACATGATGGAATTCCAACATAAGAAACAAATGGAATCCATAAAACAGATGCAAATAGATTTCCAGGACATGAAAAACTCCATTGAATGTCTACACAGCAGAATGAGCAAATGTGAGGACAGAATGTCAGATATAGAAGATAAGATTGCAATTAATGACGAGGAAAAGAAAAATCGCTTCAAAATTATAAGGGAACATGAGAAATCAATCCAGCAGTGGCTAGCTGATGCAAAAAAGAATAACATAAGACTGATTGGGCTCAATGAAGAAACAGGAGAGAGTGCAGATGACATAAAAAATCTCTTCACAGAAATAATGGCAGAAAACTTCCCAAGCAGGGGAAAAGAGCTTGACATACAGATAAGTGAGGCATATAGGACTCCAAATAGCCTTGATCAAAAAAAATCTACACATAGGCATATAATTGTTAAGATTCCAGAAACACAGCAGAAGAACAAAGTTCTCCAAGCAGTCAGAGAAAAGAAACAAATCATATACAAAGGAAAACCCATCAGAATCACAGCAGACTTCTCAACACAAACCCTCAAGGCAAGAAGAGCTTGGAGTGACATATTCCAAGCCCTAAAGGAAAACAGCCTCCAACCCAAATTGATGTACCCTGCAAAACTATCTTTCAAAATGGATGGAGAAATAAGATACTTTCATGACAAAGAGCACCTTAGGAAATTCGTGAATACCAAACCAGCACTCCAAAGAATTTTACACAATATCCTAGGAACAGACATTGAGGATCACAACCCCAGGAAGCAAAGCAGAATGAACCCATCTGGCATGACAAGAAATTAAATGGAAAGGGGGAGAACCCAACAAAAAGAAAAAGTCATGGCAATGACAAGTCAATACGTTTCAGTTATAACCATCAATGATAATGGTCTCAATTCACCATTCAAAAGAAATAGACTGGCAGAATGGGTCAAGAAGCAAAATCCAACAATCTGCTGCATACAAGAAACACACTTAATTCAAAAGGAAACTCATAGACTGAAAGTTAAAGGGTGGAAAACAATACTCCATGCAACAGGAACCCGAAAAAAAGCAGGAGTAGCTATCCTCTTTGCAGATCAAGTAGATTTCAAACCAACACTGATTAAGAGAGACAAAGAAGGACACTACATCCTTGTAAAGGGAAGAATCCAAGAGGAAGAGAGGACAATCATAAATATCTATGCACCAAACACTAGTGCACCCAACTATATAAAACAAATACTAATGGACATGAAAAGTCATATATGCATTAATACAATTATAGTGGGGGACCTCAACACCCCACTGTCACAAATAGATCAATTAGACTAAAAATAAGTAATGAAATACTAGAACTCAATCGAACTCTTGAAAAAATGAACTTAACAGATGTTTACAGAGTCTTCCACCCCACAAAATCAGAATACACATTCTTCTCAGCTGCACATGGGTCATTCTCCAAAATAGACCACATACTCACACATAGAACATGTTTAAGTAAGTGCAAAGGAATTGAAGTTATCCTCTGTATATTATTAGACCATAGTGGGATGAAATTGGAGATCCACAGCAAAAGAAACTGGAAAAATTTCATAAACATGTGGAAATTGAACAACACATTTCTGAATAACTGATGGATCACAGAGGAAATTAAAGAAGAAATCAGACAGTTCCTTCAATTAAATGACAATGACAATACAACATATCAGAATCTATGGGACACAATGAAAGCAGTCTTAGGATGGAAATTCATAGCAGTGCATACGCATATTAGGAAAACAGAATGAGCCCAATTAAATGACCTGATGCTGAACCTCAAGTTTCTAGAAAAAGAAGAGCAGGACAACCCCAAAGCTCATACAAGGGAGGAAATTATAAAGATCAGAGGAGAAATCAATGCAATGGAGACTAAGTGAACGATACAAAACATCAATGAAGCCAAGAGTTGGTTCTTCAAAAGAATCAACAAAATTGACAAACCTTTAGCCAACTTTGTCAGAAAAAGGAAAGAAAAGGCCCAAATCCATGCAATTAGGAGTGAAAAGGGTGAAATTACAACAGACCCAGCAGAAATCCAGAGGATCATCAATACCTACTTCCAGAAACTATACACCAATAAGATGGAAAACACAGAAGAAATGGACAGATTCCTAGATACATATGAATTACCAAAGTTGAATGAAGAAGACCTAAAAATTCTGAACAACCCAATATCAACCAATGAAATGGAAAATGTAATTAAAAACCTATCACCTAAGAAAAGCCCGGGCCCTGATGGCTTCACTGCTGAATTCTACAAGACATTTAGAGAGGAACTGCTGCCACTACTGTTTAAACTCTTCAATGAAATTGAAAGGGAAGCAATACTCCCAAATTCATTCCTGGAAGCAAGTATCACCTTGATCCCCAAAGCAGAGAAAGACCCAACCGAAAAAGAGAACTATAGGCCTATCTCACTAAGGAACATAGATGCAAAAATCCTTAATAAGATACTGGCAAACAGAATGCAGAAGATCATCAAGAAGATCATACACCCTGATCAAGTGGGATTCATCTCAGGGATGCAGGGATGGTTCAATATATGCAAATCAATCAATGTAATACACTATATCAATAGAGCCAAGGACAAAAACCATATGATTATCTCCATAGATGCAGAAAAAGCATTTGACAAAATCCAACATGGATTTATGATAAAAACCCTACAAAAACTTGGAATAGATGGTCTCTACCTCAAACTGATAGAAGCCATCTATGAAAAATCAACAGCCAGTATCATACTAAATGGTCAAAAACTGAAATCCTTCGCACTCAAATCAGGAACAAGACAAGGATGTCCACTATCACCACTCTTGTTCAATATAGTTCTTGAAACATTAGCCATGGCAATTAGACAAGAGAAAGAAATAAAAGGAATAAAGAGGAAAGGAAGAAGTCAAATTGTCATTATTTGCAGATGACATGATACTGTATATAGAAGGCCCCAAGAACTCCACCAAAAGTCTTCTAGACTTAATAACCAAATTCAGTCAAGTAGCTGGTTACAAGGTCAACACACAAAAATCAATAGCTTTCCTCTACACCAATGACAGACTCACTGAGAGAGAAATAGGGCAAATAATTCCTTTCACAATAGCATCCAAAAACCTGAAATACCTAGGAATCAATCTAATGAAAGAAATCAAAGACCTCTTCTCTGAAAACTATGGCACTCTGAAAAGAGAGATTGAAGATGATATCAGAAAATGGACAGACATTCCCTGCTCCTGGGTAGGAAGGATTAATAGAGTGAAAATGGCCATACTTCCAAAACTGCTATATAGATTTAATGCAATTCCCACTGAGATCCCAGCAGCATACTTCATAGACCTCGAGAAAACAATCCATAAATTCATTTGGAACAAGAAGAGACCCAGAATAGCAAAAGCAATTCTAGGTAACAGAGACATGGTAGGGGATATCACAATCCCCAACCTGCAACTATCCTACAAAGCTACTGTGATAAAAACAGCATGGTACTGGCAAAGAGACAGACTTGAGGACCAGTAGAACAGATTAGAAGATGCAGAAACAACCCCAGACACACTCAGCCATCTCATCTTCGATAAAGGAGCCAAACAGCCTCAGTGGAGGAAAAGAGCCTCTTTAATAAATGGTGCTGGCAAAATTGGGCTTCAACTTGCCAAAGATTAAAACTAGACCTGTATCTTTCTCTATGCACTAAACTAAAATCAAAATGGATTAAAGATCTAAATATTAAAATAGAAACTCTGAACCAGTTGGAACAGAGGTTAGGAAGAACCCTTGAAGACATCAGTGTAGGAAAAGATTGTATGAACAAAACCTCAGTTGCCTGTGAACTAGCACAAACAATCAACAAGTGGGATCTCTTCTTATTGAAAGGCTTCTGCACAACAAGAGAAACCACCAGCAGTGTGAAGAGACAACCCACAATGTGGGAAAAAAATCTTCACCTGCTCTTCTTCAGACAAAGGTCTACTATCTCAAATCTATAAAGAACTTAAAAAGATCAGACCTCCCAAATTGAAAGACCCAATCCAAAAATGGGCATCTGAAATGAACAGACATTTCTCAGACAAGGAAGTAGAAATAGCAAATAAATACATGAGAAAATGTTCAACATCACTGGTCATTCGAGAGATGCAAATGAGAACAACACTGAGATTCCACCTCACTCCAGAAAGAATGATTGCTATCATGAAATCAACCAATAACCAATGCTGGCTGGGCTGTGGGGAAAGAGGAACCCTGCTCCACTGCTTGTGGGAGTGTAGACTGGTGCAAGCACTGTGGAAATCAGTATGGAGATACCTCAAAGAACTAGGACTGGGAGTCCCATTTGACCTGGCTAGTCCACTGCTGGGGATCTTTTCCAAAGAATTAAAAGAATCATACCACGGTGATATATGTGCACCCATGTTCATAGCAGCGCAGTTTGTAACAGCTAAAACTTGGAAACAGCCCAAATGCCCATCAACTGGAGACTGGATAAAGAAAATGTGTTTTTTTTTTTATAAAATGGAGTACTACTCAGCCATAAAAAGTGAGAAATTAGAGACATTTATAGCTAAGTGGATGCACATTGAGGCAATACTCTTAAGTGAAATAAATAGGACACACATGTATAAATACTGAATAGTTTCTCTGGTGTGAGAAACTGAAAGTGTAAATAAGGACTAAATGTATAATAGGTCATGTGAAATAGGAAGAAAAGGGACAAAGGGGAAGGAAGTGGGAGGGCTAGGGGCAAGGATAGAAGGGAATGGGATTAATGTGAGAAAATGGAAAAATAGGAACAAAATCTTTGTAAATAGGGAGGACTGGAGGGGTTGAAGGGAGGGCTGGGCAAGGGTGAAAAATCAGAACCAATAGAGACTATGTAAAGGTGCAAATTTCCAATGATGAATGTTATTATATTGTATACCTAAAATGTACCAATGATTAGAATGAATAATCAGTAATGTAAAATAGGAAGAAAAGGTCCAAAGGGGAAGGAGTAGTGGGAGGGACAGAGGAAAGGAAAGAAGGGAAAGGAAAAATGCTGAGAAATGGAAAAAATGGAAATAAAGTCTTTGTAAATAGGGAAGGGTGGAGGGCGTGAAGGGAGGGCTAGGAATGAGGAAAAAATAAGTTGCATTACATAAAGTTACAACATCCAATGAGAAATGTAATTGTGTTGTATACCTACAATGTACCAATGAAAGAATTTAATACAAAAAAAAAGAAAAATACTAATCAGTACAGTAATAAGATTGAATTATACACTCATTAGGGAGATGAAGTCAAAAGTTTTAAAAGCCTTGTCATGACTTTTTCTTTTTGTTGGATTCTCCCCCGTTGCGTTTAATTTGTCACACCCAATGGATTCATTCTGCTGGGTTTGCTGGGGTTGTGATCCTCATTGTCTTTTCCTAGGGTATTGTCTAAAATTTTTTGGAGTGCCGGTTTGGTATTCATGAAGTTCCTGAGGTGCTCTTTGTCATGAAAGTATCTTATTTCTCCATCCATTTTGAAAGATAGTTTTGCAGGGTACATCAATCTGGGTTGGAAGCTGTTTTTCTTTAGGGCTTGAAATACATCACTCCAAGCTCTTCTTGCCTTAAGGGTTTGCATTGAGAAGTCTGCTGTGATTCTGATGGGCTTTCCTTTGTATGTGATTTGTTTCTTTTCTCTCACTGCTTGTAGAATTTTGTTCTTCTGTTGAGTTTCTGGAATCCTATTATTTGTCTATGTGTAGATTTTTTTTTTTATTAAGGCTAGCTGGAGTCCTATAAGCCTCACTTATCTGTATGTCAAGTTGTTTTCCCCTGCTTGGGAAGTTTTCTGCCATCACTTCTGTGAAGAGTTTTTTTATGTCATCTGCACTCTCTCCTGTTTCTTCATTGACTCCAATCAGTCTTATGTTATTCTTCTTTGCATCGTCTAGCAGCTGCTGGATTGATTTCTCGTGTTACCTTACAATTTCAAAGCAATTTTTCTTTTCCTCCTCACTAGTTGCAATCTTACCTTTTATATGTGAAATTCTATCCTCACATTGGTTCATTCTGCTGCGTGGACTTTCGATGGAGGTTTTAATCACTTGGAAATCTGTTTGTATCTGTTTTATGGATTCCATTTGTTTCTCATGTTGGGATTCCATCATATTCCTCAGATCCTCTTTTTTTTTTTTTTTTATCTGTGTCCTCTCTAGATTTCTTAATCATGTCTTGCACCATGAGCAAAGTCTTTGCTGTTATCTGAGTAATTATTTCTGAATTCATTTTTCCCAGATCCTCTTTTGTTGCCAGTTCAGAGAGTCCAGGTGGTTGAGTATCAGTGTTCCATCTCGTTTCCCTTTGGGGTTGCTGTAGGTGATCCAGAAGTCTGTTTTTGAGGCTTGTTTATGTGTCTTCTCATTTCCACAGGGGGGGTGGGTGGTGTGCTTCTGGCACCCACGTGGCTCACCTTCTCTGCTCTGGGAGCTTGGGATGGTGGTGGGGGAGCTTCCTACTGGGTGCTGGGGCCGGCTCAGGTTCTCTGCCCTAGGAGCCTGGGATGGAGGCGGGGAGCTTCTTTCTAGGTGCTGGGACTGGCTGAGCCTCACTCTAATTTCTCATTTTTTATGGCTGAGTAGTACTCCATTTTATTAAAAAACCACATTTTCTTTATCCAGTCTCTAGTTGATGGGCATTTAGGCTGTTTCCAAGTTTTAGCTATTATAAACTGCGCTGCTATGAACATGGGTGCACATATATCACTGTGGTATGATTCTTTTAATTCTTTGGGGAAGATCCCCAGCAGTGGACTAGCCGGGTCAAATGGGACTTCCAGTCCTAATTCTTTGAGGTATCTCCACACTGATTTCCACAGTGCTTGCACCAGTCTACACTCCCACCAGCAGTGGAGCAGGGTTCCTCTTTCCCCACAGCCCCGCCAGCATTGGTTATTGGTTGATTTCATGATAGCAGCCATTCTTTCTGGAGTGAAGTGGAATCTCAGCGTTGTTTTCATTTGCATCTCTCGAATGACCAGTGACGTTGAACATTTTTTCATGTATTTATTTGCTATTTCGACTTCTTTGTCTGAGAAATGTCTGTTCATTTCAGATGTCCATTTTTGGATTGGGCCTTTAAATTTGGGAGGTCTGATCTTTTTAAGTTCTTTATAGATTCGAGATAGTAGACCTTTGTCTGAGGAAGAGCAGGTGAAGATTTGTTCCCACATTGTGGGTTGTCTCTTCACACTGCTGGTGGTTTCTCTTGTTGTGCAGAAGCCTTTCAATAAGAAGAGATCCCACTTGTTGATTGTTTGTGCTAGTTCACAGGCAACTGAGGTTTTGTTCATAAAATCTTTTCCTACACCGATGCCTTCAAGAGTTCTACCCAACTCTGTTCCAACTGGTTCAGAGTTTCTATTTTAATATTTATATATTTAATCCATTTTGATTTTAGGTTAGTGCATGGTGAGAGATATAAGTCTAGTTTTAATCTTTGGCAAGTTGAAGCCCAATTTTTCCAGCACCATTTATTAAAGAGGCTATCTTTTCCTCCAGTGGGGGTGTTTGGCTCCTTTATCGAAGATGAGATGGCTGAGTGTGTCTGGGGTTGTTTCTGCATCTTCTAATCTGTTCTACTGGTCCTCAAGTCTGTCTCTTTGCCAGTACCATGCTGTTTTTATCACAGTAGCTTTGTAGTAAAGTTGCAGGTTGGGGATTGTGATATCCCCTGCCATGTCTCTGTTACCTACAATTGCTTTTGCTATTCTGGGTCTCTTCTTGTTCCAAATGAATTTATGGATTGTTTTCTCAAGGTCTATGAAATATGCTGCTGGGATCTCAATTGGAATTGCATTAAATCTATATAGCAGTTTTGGAAGTATGGCCATTTTCACTCTATTAATCCTTCCTACCCAGGAGCAGGGGATGTCTGTCCATTTTCTGATATCATCTTCAATCTCTCTTTTCAGAGTGCCATAGTTTTCAGAGAAGAGGTCTTTGATTTCTTTCGTTAGGATGATTCCTAGGTATTTCAGTTTTTTGGATGCTATTATGAAAGGAATTATTTGCCCTATTTCTCTCTCAGTGAGTCTGTTATTGGTGTAGAGGAAAGCTATTGATTTTTGTGTGTTGACCTTGTAACTAGCTACTTGACTGAATTTGGTTATTAAGTCTAGAAGACTTTTGGTGGAGTTCTTGGGATCTTCTACATAGAGTATCATGTCATCTGCAAATAATGACAGTTTGACTTCTTCATTACCTATCTTTATTCCTTTTATTTCTTTCTCTTGTCTAATTGCCATGGCTAATGTTTCCAGAACTATATTGAGCAAGACTGGTGATAGTGAACATCCTTTTCTTGTTCCTGATTTGAGTGTGAAGGATTTCAGTTTTTGACCATTTAGTATGATACTGGCTGTTGATTTTTCATAGATGGCTTCTATCAGTTTGAGGTAGAGACCATCTATTCCAAGTTTTTGTAGGGTTTTTATCATAAATCCATGTTGGATTTTGTCAAATGCTTTTTCTGCTTCTATGGAGATAATCATATGGTTTTTGTCCTTGGCTCTATTGATATAGTGTATTACATTGATTGATTTGCATATATTGAACCATCCCTGCATCCCTGGGTTGAGTCCCACTTGATCAGGGTGTATGATCTTCTTGATGTTCTTCTGCATTCTATTTACTAGTATCTTATTAAGGATTTTTGCATCTATGTTCATTAGTGAGATTGGCCTATAGTTCTCTTTTTCAGTTGGGTCTTTCTCTGCTTTGGGGATCAAGGTGATGCTTGCTTCCAGGAATGAATTTGGGAGTATTGCTTCCCTTTCAATTTCATTGAGGAGTTTAAACAGTAGTGGCAGCAGTTCCTCTCTAAATGTCTTGTAGAATTCAGCAGTGAAGCCATCAGGGCCTGGGCTTTTCTTAGTTGATAGGTTTTTAATTACATTTTCAATTTCATTGGTTGATATTTGGTTGTTTAGAATTTTTAGGTCTTCTTCATTCAACTTTGGTAATTCATGTGTATCTAGGAATCTGTTCATTTCTTCTGTGTTTTCCATCTTATTGGTGTATAGGTTCTCCAAGTAGGTATTGGTGATCCTCTCGATTTCTGCTGAGTCTGTTGTAATTTCACCCTTTTCATTCCTAATTGCATGGATTTGGACCTTTTCTTTCCTTTTTCTGACTAGGTTGTCTAAGGGTTTGTCAATTTTGTTGATTCTTTTGAAGAACCAACTCTTGGCTTCGTTGATGTTTTGTATCATTCTCTTAGTCTCCATTGCATTGATTTCTCCTCTGATCTTTATAATTTCCTCCCTTGCATGAGCCTTGGGTTTTTCCTGCTCTTCTTTTTCTAGAAGCTTGAGGTGCAGCATCAGGTTGTTGAGTTGGGCTCATTCTGTTTTCCTAATATGCGTTTTCACTGCTATGAATTTCCCTCCTTAGACTGCTTTCATTGTGTCCCATAGATTCCGATAGGTTGTATTGTCATTGTCATTGTCATTTAATTGAAGGAACTGTCTGATTTCTTCTTTAATTTCCTCTGTGACCCATTGGTTATTCAGAAGTGTGTTGTTCCATTTCCACATGTTTATGAAATTTTTCCAGTTTCTTTTGTTATGGATCTCCAATTTCATTGCATTATGGTCTGATAATATACAGGGGATAACTTCAATTCCTTTGCACTTACTTAAACATGTTCTATGTGTGAGTATGTGGTCTATTTTGGAGAATGACCCATGTGCAGCTGAGAAGAATGTGTATTCTGATTTTGTGGGGTGGAAGACTCTGTAAACATCTGTTAAGTTCATTTTTTCAAGAGTTTGATTGAGTTCTAGCATTTCAGTACTTATTTTTAGTCTAGTTGGTCTATCTATTTGTGACAGTGGGGTGTTGAGGTCCCCCAGTACAATTGTATTAGTGCATAGATGACTTTTCATGTCCGTTAATATTTGTTTTATATAGTTGGATGCACTAGTGTTTGGTGCATAGATATTTATGATTGTCCTCTCTTCCTCTTGGATTCTTCCCTTTACAAGGATGTAGTGTCCTTCTTTGTCTCTCTTAATCAGTGTTGGTTTGAAATCTACTTGCTCTGCCAAGAGGATAGCTACTCCTGCTTTTTTTCGGGTTCCTGTTGCATGGAGTATTGTTTTCCACCCTTTAACTTTCAGTCTATGAGTTTCCTTTTGAATTAAGTGTGTTTCTTGTATGCAGCATATTGTTGGATTTTGCTTCTTGACCCATTCTGCCAGTCTATTTCTTTTGAATGGTGAATTGAGACCATTATAGTTGATGGTTATAACTGAAACATATTGACTTGTCATTGCCATGACTTTTTCTTTTTGTTGGGTTCTCCCCCTTTCCATTTAATTTCTTGTCATGCCAGATGGGTTCATTCTGCTTTGCTTCCTGGCATTGTGGTCCTCAATGTCTGTTCCTAGGATATTGTGTAAAATTCTTTGGAGTGCTGGTTTGGTATTCACGAATTTCCTAAGGTGCTCTTTGTCATGAAAGTATCTTATTTCTCCATCAATTTGAAAGATAGTTTTGCAGAGTACATAATCTGGGTCGGAGACTGCTTTCTTTTAGGGCTTGGAATATGTCACTCCAAGCTCTTCTTGCCTTGATGGTTTGTGTTGAGAAGTCTGCTGTGATTCTGATGGGCTTTCCTTTGTATGTGATTTGTTTCTTTTCTCTAACTGCTTGTAGAACTTTTTCTTCTGTTGAGTTTCTGAAATCTTAACAATTATATGCCTATGTGTAGATTTTTTTTTTGATGAAGGCTATTTGGTGTCCCATATGCCTCACTTATCTGTATGTTAAGTTCTTTTCCCCTGTTTGGGAAGTTTTCTGTCATTATTTTTGTGAAGAGATTTTTTTATGTCATCTCCACTCTCTCCTGTTTCTTCATTTACTCCAATCAGTCTTATATTATTCTTCTTTGCATCATCTAGCCGCTCCTAGATTGATTTCTCATGTTCCCTTATAATTTTGAAGCAATTTTTCTTTTCCTGGTCACTAATTGTAATCTTATCTTCTATATCTGCAATTCTGTCCTCACATTGGCTCATTCTGCTGTGTAGACTTTCAATGGAGTTTTTCATGTCCTGGAAATCTATTTGCATCTGTTTTATGGATTCCATTATTTTCCTATGTTGGGATTCCATCATGTTCCTGAGCTCCTCTCTAGATTTATTCATAATGTCTTGCACTAGGGGCACAATTTTTCCTGTTATCTGAGAAATTATTTCTGATTTCATTTTTTCCAGATCCCCTTTTGTTGCCAGTTCAGTGGGTCTAGGTGGTTGAGTATCAGAGTGTTCCATCTCATTTTCCTTTGAAGTTGTAGTAGGTGATCTGGAAGTCTTGTTTTGAGACTTATTTATGTGTTTTCTCATTTCTACTGTGGGGGCAGAGGGGTGCTGTTGGCATCTGTGTGGCTCACCTCCTCTGAGCTGGGAGAGGTGGGCCAGGGGCCAGGAGCAGCAGTAGGGATGGTGCCTTGATAGACCCTTCTTGTGGACCAGTAGCAGTGGGATTTTTGGTGGCCCTGAAGCCCCTTCCTCTGGTCCAGGAGCAGTGGGATGGTGGCTCAGAAGCCACTACCTCTGAGCGGCAATTCTTTAAATGCTGAGAACTTGATTAGCTCCAGTACTGTGGTCTGGTGGTCCATTGTCCTCTGCGTCTTTGTGGTGTGGAACCAGGTGGCTGTACAGAGAAGAGGCCAAAGGAGTGGAGTGGGGTGGGGGTCCAGCGGATTGCTGCCGGGGCTCAGGCTGATTAGGTGTTTTCAGAGTGACTAGCGACCTTGGGACCATGTCCGCAGACCTGCCTGTCTGCAGCGGGCTGATTCGGTGTTTTCCGTGTGAGTGGCGACCTCAGGACCCAATACTATGGAGAACTTTAAGAAATGTATGGGCCAGGGGTTTAGCTCAGTGGTGCCTCCGCCCTGCTTGCAAGCACAAGCACAAGGTCCTGAGTTCGATCCCCAGTACAAAAAAAAACCCCAACAAAATGTAGATATGTTAGATGGCCCATGGAATGAAACACCATACATAAGGACAAAGATGCTGATGACAGCATTATTTCTAGGGGCTAAACATTAGAAATAAGTGAAACACTCTCAACTAGGGCACTTTCAAATAAATAACGCTGTTCATCCATATTATAAACTATATTATGGGGGGAGGGGGGAGAGGGAGAGGGAGAGATTAGAGGCATTTCTATCTGATATGATGAATGGAAAAAGCCAAATGAAGAAGCACTTATACTATGGTTCTGTTGGAGAGCTGAAGAGTCCTATCTGTGTACTTACCTGCTGTTCACACCTAAGTCTGAGCACTGTCCATGTGCGCACATAGACAAATACTCAAAGTCCAATGTCTGTGCATCCATGATCGCCAGAGTGGGGTATGTGGGAACACCATAGCTTGTTGCTAACCTTCCCTGCATGAGTGTGTTGGAGAGTGGATAAGACAAAAGGCAAAGAAGAGCAAAAATAGAAGGCTGCTAATAAAACAGCCTGTTTTATGTATTTTTATAAAGATATATGCATTATGCATGTTTATAAAAAGAGATGAATATGATGTTAAATATATTTATCACTAAAAACACAGAATGTTCCTCTACTAACTTTCCACATATTCATATTTTGCCAATTTGTTTCAGAATTTCCAAGGACAATAATGTGGGAGGTAAAGTCCAAAAGGTTGCATCCTGCTTTTTCCCCTGAAGCTGGCATTATATGTTAGCATGTATAATGTTACCACATTTGCATAGAGCCATAGATGAGTAGAAATGTATTTCACCATCCATCTTGCTATGTGAATTTTAGGTTTGCCCTTACTTTAAAAAAATGCCTCTACATGTAGGTGTGTGTTGATCTAATTTGTATATGGTAAGTTTTACATACTATTTCATGGCATGAATAAATTACAGCTTATATACACATTTCCCTGCTGAGTGATAGCTAAGCTGTGCAGTTTTTTCCTTGTAGGCCATTGTATAAGTTGATGTCTTTGTTCATGTGATTGTAGACTTGGGTGCACACACTCACAAGTGGTTTCAGAGTTGCTCCAGGATAGAGACACACCTGTAATATGCCCACTTACATGTGTGCACACACATGCACATAGACACAGTCCATACGTATCTGTGTATACACATTTGCACACATAGGTATTCCTCATACACACATTTCACCTGACGTGGACGAGTTAAAGGTGGATGAGTGTAATGACACAGCATGTGCTCCCTAGGCACATATGTGGTACATTTACACACACACTTGTTCAAATACAGCCTGTACATACCACACACACACACACACACACACACCTGTATACACCCAGGAGAGCAAGGTCTGTGTCATGTGAGGTGGCCTCCCCTTTGGCCTGGCCATCCTTCTCTCACTGTCCTGTCCCCTGCTCCTGGCCACCCACCAGCAGTGGCTATGAACACCACACCCTGCACAATAGTGGTGTTTTTAAAATTAAATTTTTAACTAGTCCTGTGGGTGGTAGAACTTGTACAAACATTCCCTTACACACTCCTGGTTTGTTTTGATCTCTAAAAGTCCTGCACTTGACTTGGAAATGCACATGTCCAAACCTAATGGAAAGAATGGGATTGTGCAGTGGGAAGTGGCTGTGTTGGCAATGGCAGGACTGTCCTGGTGCCAGGTACTCCCTGCAACATGGCTGTGGACTTTTTCTTTTTCACAACTTGGATGATTCTGAGCTCCAGGTTTTCTGTATTGGTTTCGAGTATTTCCTCCCAGTGTATTATTTCCTGTCATTGCTGTGCTGTCCTTTCTTTGTGCACTGTGCGTACTCATCCTTTGTCCCATGGGGTGTTATTCTACACTCCCATGCTTCAACATTGGCTTTTGACTTTGATTAGGATGACTTTGCAGAACTAGCCATATCTTACCTCCCAAACCTGTGCACCCCATCCTTTGTTATTAACTCTGTACATATTTAGAAAGGCTCTGTTTATTCCCATATCATAAAAGTGCACTATTTTCTGGTACTCTTAGAATTTCATTTATTGTGTCAGGGATTTGCTACAAATGCAGATGAGTCAGGCATGAAGATGCCAGTGGGGGGTGTGCTTCCTCCTCCTCCCCTGCCTCTCCAGTCCAGCTGTTTTTGGGGCTCTGCTTTATTATAGCAGTGAAATGTCACATTTACATTTATGGGATCCAGTACCTCCATTTATTCTAGGTGGCACATCTTGACTCTGACCTGTTCTATTTCTTTACTTATTTCTGTGTATGGATCACTGGATTTTATTATTTTAGCCCTTAATATCTGGCAGGGAAAATATCACTTTGCTACTTGCACCCCTTATTTATTTTCCTGGTTATTGACTTAAACAAATTAACACATTTCTAAGAAGAAAAATATTTGGACTTTTATTGTGATTGCATAAAATTATTTCTAATGTGTTAGTCAGCCTTCTATCACTGTAATAAAATACCTGAGTAATCAACTTGTAAAGAGAAAAGGTTTCTTCTGACTCAGTCTCGGAGGTTCCAGTCCATGGTTGGTGGGAGCAATTGCCTTGGGCCTGTGGTGAGGAAGTACATCTGGGCATGACAGAGCACAGCTTCTTTTCTCTGGCAGGGAAGGAAAAAAAACAAAGAAAGAGGAGAGTAGGGTCCCCTATCCCCTTCAGAGGACACCCCCAGTGACCCAGAGACCCTACCAGGCCCCAGATCTCCTCCCACACACCTCCCACAGCACCCTGCTGGGGATGAAGCCTTTGACACATGGGCCAGGTGGGCCTTAGGCATGCTGTGGAATCAAACCACAGCACCGAGTGACAGACGCTGGGACTTCCTCTTCCAGACAGAGATGTGACTGAGATTACCATCACTTCTGGTGTTTTTTTTTGGGAGGGCAAGTGAGGCTTCACTAGCAAAACAAAACCCAGAGATGATGTGAGAAAAGACCCGTGGCTGTGAGTACATAAAAACAAACACAAAATTCACCAAGGAAAAAATAATAGAATTTAAATTAAATTGGAAACTTCAGTTGGAAAAATATTGGCCAATCATGTCAGAAAAAGAACAGACACTAATGTAAAGCCAGCCATTACAAATCCATTGCCAAAATACTGAAGCTCAATAGGCGAATTGACAAAAAGCATGTGCAGGTGATGCACAGAAAGGGAGACTGAGGAGAAGTTGAGCTGCCGACCTGGGACAGCAGAGTGGATGGTCTTCCCTAGCTGCTTGGGTAGGGTGGGGTGGGGACTTGCATGCTGAGGGGCAAACTCATTGGTGCAGTGCTTCTGGGGCGTAAGCCAGCTGTTCCCAGCAACCTGGTGGGGGAGAGGTTCTTGGCATTGGGTGGATCCCACAGTGTGCCTGCATGCATGCTGATGCTAGCGTGCAGGGTCACCTGTGAAGGCCGAAACCAGGAAGCACCTGAGTGCCAGTCCCAGGGGTTTGGGCAAATGCATTATCCATCTTCCAGGATTTGTGATAGCATGGAGAAGAAGGGGCCTGAGGTGCTGGAACACACTGTTACAGTAAGAAGCCTGGCTTCTGGAGAGTGGGACCCTGATGCTCTCCTTTGGCATGTAGAGGACATAGGACCACGGACACAACAGGCTGCGGAGGGTGGAGGCCCAGGGATTGTCTCTGACGCTGACTAGGGCAGGGAGCCTGGATAGGTTTGCAAGGGAGATCTCACGTTTAGCTTTTCACCTTGAAGTAGAATTTGGATTTTTCCACATGTGCTCGCCTTATTTTTCAAGAAACAAATGAGAGGTGATTAGACCAAAACTTGAGCAAGAATCCATCAGTGTTTGGAAAACAAGTGATATAAAACATCTCTCTTGGACCTCAGTTTTGATTTGCAAACTCAGCTCAGTTCTGAGTCTCTGAGCTTTGCAAAAATTTGAATTCAGGCCCATTACACTTTTACATTTTGAGAGCAGGTGGCTTGGAATCCAGATGTGAGGGAGCCGCAGGCCAGGGCTTGCTTTCAGTTCGAGGGAGAGTGGTTTGGCCTGGCTAGAGGAAGCCACGCGGGCCTTTGTGTTCTCTGGCAGCTCTTCTGGATGTGCGTTTCAGAGGCTTCTCCATTCCTTGCCTGCGCTTGGGATCACAGGCACACCTCGATGTAGGATGCAGTTATGCCCTTGTCTACTCACCCTGAGAGAAATCGAAGCTTAACACTGTTAACTCACTGAACAGCACAGTGCAGCCCAGCCTGCCTTATACACGCTCAGAACCCTCACTTTAGCCCACCCTGGGCGGGATCACGTAACACTAAGCCTATTCTGTACTAAAGTGTTGCACATCTTACTGCTACTGATTTACTGAATACCACATGGATGTGAAGAGTGAGGCAGTGGTCTGGATAGGTGTTTGCACCATTGCAGAATGGGAATTCCCATGTGGAACCACTGTGAGTTGCAAGTTGGGATTATCTGTGCTTTGATTTCTACTCTCTTTGGCACAAGAATATTAATTACTTTCTTTGCCCTTGGTCTGACCACCGTCAGAGTCAGTCTTTTAGGAGATATTTCCAATGTGTTGGCTGCACGGCTGTCTGCAGGAGCCCTACAGAAATAGGTTTCAATCTCGGTGGGGTGATGGATCATATATCCTCTGTGAGCTCCGAGGGTGCTGAGGGCTTTTAGAGTCTGCAGATAAAAGCGCAGCTGTCCATGCTCACAGTTGAGGCAGAGCAGATGCAGGGTAATTAGTGCTGGGCCTGTATTTTTGGAAGACATGAGTGATTTCTTTCCTGGAATTGTGCATGGCGCAGATGCATTCCACAGCAGTCGGAGCAGGCTCAGAGGGGGATGGGAATGGGAGACTGGGGAGGATGCGGAAGAGGAGGGGAAGGGTTCACCCCTCAGAAAATCGTCCAGAGCAGCACCAGAGAAGACCGAGAAGTGGGAGAGAGTGGAAACAACCCTTAGTTAAACTGGGTTCAAAACACACTCGGAAGAGGCTCCTGGGAGCCCAAACTACGGGGATCTTGGTGACAGAGAGGATGGGTTCACCCACCCCTTTCTTTCTGTTGGCTCACGTCCTTTGGGACACAGAGCCTGGAGGGCCTTGCTCATAATCACCAGGCATGTGTCCATCCATAATTGCTCATTTTCTCTAGCTCCATTTTCCACCAGTGAAATGCAAATATGTAGCGCTGGCTTCCCGAGATCTTGTGCCCAGCGTGTACTGGCAGTAGCTGCTCAGTAAACACAGCTTCTCCTGCCTCTGGGTTCTTTTCCGTGAGCACTGATTGCTCAATGATTAGCATTCGAGCCTCCTGTTTTGATCTGCTCAGATCATTGCGCAGACATGAGCTTCCACCTTCTCCAGGGCTTGACTGTGACTTTCATAACCAGAGCTCTTGTGACTACACAAACAGTGTCACCCTCTTGTCACTCCTCACTCATGCCTAGACCCTTCTCCGGTCTGTAGTCTCCTAAGGGGGATCAGTATGGTCCCTGGAGACAGGCACAGAGGAGCCCGAGGTATGATGACCAGCAAGGCCACTGTGTGGGTGGGAGCACAGCTAGCCTCCCTGTGTCCTCTGACCTCTCACCCCAGGTCATCAAACACCACAATCACATGGTTCCCACTTTACAAATCTGCTTTGTGGAAATGTACTCATTTTAAAAGACTTGTCTTCAGTATAAGGTAGGTGTGTGTGTGTGTGTATGTGTTCCTGTGTGTGACCTGAATGTCGTGCATTTTTGTCAGTCATGCATTTTTGACAGGCACCCTTGGGATGCCCAGAGCTGCCTACCTCACCCCCCTCTCCCTTCCATGGGGGTCAGGAAGTGAGTGGCAGCAGGAATCCTGCTTCTGATTTTTCAGCCAGGAGGAGCTTGGCTGCGTGCCTCCTGAGGAAGACAACCTTGCCAGGCTGTGAGGTCTGCAGGTGTCCTGGGAGAAGTCCCCTGCTGCCTAAAAATTATTTACCCTTCTTTTCATATACCCTTCTGGAAGAACAGAGAGGAAACCTATTTCCTGTATGAGGTAAGAGTTTGTGATTGGGTGTCGCTATTGAACTAGGCTGGGTGTCAGAAGGGACCCAGCTCAGTCCCAGCGAAGGCAGAAAAGGGGTCAGACACCCCCACCCCCATCTGGAATGGTTGCCGATTTGATCTGCTGAGCCATCTTGGTGGCAGGCTCCCAGTCTGCTCTCTGTCCCCAGGATGAGGGCAGCTGGGTTGCAGCCCCCGGCTGCCCTGACCATGGGGGTGGAGGTGGGTGCTCCTAGTCACCATTGCCTAGAATTAAAGAATGAAAGTCCCCAGTCCTGATGTTTGATGGACTTGTGATGGATAGAGCCCAGGGGAGTTCAGCTGTGTGTGGGGCTCCTTACGACTGAGGGTCCCCCACCAAATATTGGGGTGGTGGTGGTGACAAAAGGTGAGAAAGACCCAGAGCTGCCTCCAAGTGGGGGAAGGACAGGGTATCGGGGACAAGTGCTGGGCCCTGGGCCTGGGACCCATGTCCTAGGAGGGTTAGGAGAGCACTGTGGCTTCAACATGCTCTCTGATTTCACTCCTGTGCAAGTCAGCCCCCAAGCTCATGTGTTAGTGCTGTTTGGAGATGACCCCTGGGAGGGGATGGGTCACAAGGCCCTGCCCAGGGAGGGACTCGTCTGTGCGCAGGATTAACGGGCCACTGAGACAGCAGTGTGGCTATATACTGGAGCTTCAATGCCCTCTTGCCCTCCTGTATGCAATGCCCTGTGCTGAGTGCTGAGGCAGGATAGTCACAGGGGATGCCGGGCTGTGACTGTGGACTTCCCATTCCCAGCACTGTGAGTGGAGCGATCCTCTGGATCCTGTGACATTCCTTCCTGTGGCTGTGACATTGCTTCCATGGCAGAGGGACTCCTATACCCTGCAATGTTTCTGGGTGCTAAGGGGGCTCTTTTTGGACTCTAGAGGATGCCCCAGCATGAACCAGAAGGAAGATTCTTTTTTTTTTCATTAAGTTTATTGGTACATTTTAGGTATACAATATGTTACGTTCATCATTGGGATCTTGTACCTTTATATGATATATCTTGGTTCTTATTTTCTCCCCATTACCCTGCCCTCCCTTCACCCCCTCCACCCTTCCATATTTACAAAGACTTTGTTTCCATTTTTTCCTTTTCTCATATTTTTTCTTTTCCCTTCTTTTCTTTCCCCTATTCCTTTAGACCTTTTCTTCCTATTTCACAGTATCAATTATACATTTTCATCCTTATTTACACTTAGTTTTTCACACCAGAGAAACTATTTGGTATTTACACATGTGTGTCCTATTTATTTCATGTGAGTATGGCCTCAATGTGCACCTACTTAGCTATAAATGTCTCTAGTTTCTCATTTTTGATGGCTGAGTAGTACTCCATTTTATAAAAAACCCCACATCTTCTTTATCCAGTCTCCAGTTGATGGGCATTTGGGCTGTTTCCAAGTTTTAGCTATCACAAACATTATGCCGCTAAGGAAGTTTCTTTTATTAACTAGCCAAGGCTTTGCAAAAAGAAAGACCTAGAGCCAAGGCTCAGGTCTTGTAAATTGGACTCATGCTGAAAAATTGAGCTGGAAACCGGGACCTGCCAAGGCTGGGAAGGAGCGAGTCCCCAGAACCCCTGCTGGCTCGCACTCCTCAGCACATGGCAGAGGGCCGGCTGGACTGGGTTCCCATGGTCATCGAGGTGTGTCTCCGAGAGTGGGACCCTCGGTAGTACTGAGCACAGTCCTCATCCCAGACCCACACCATCCAGGGACAAAGCTGGATGGGGACATGTGACACACAGGGATCCAGACAGTTTGTCTTGGGGAGCTGTGATGCGGAGAGCATTGAGTACAGAGCTGGTGACATCCCTGTGGCCCTGTACCCTCAAGGACAATTTCTTTTCTTTTCTTTTTTTCCTCACGGACAATTCCTAAGACAAGCTGGACTTGAGCCCGACCTTGAGAATTGCGTCCACTTCAGGTACATCAAAAAGGTAAGTCACAGCGGGGGGGGGGGGCGGTTAGCTCAGTGGTTTCGCTGCCTGCTGCGCAAGCGCAAGGACCCGAGTTCGATCCCCGGTACCAAAAAAAAGGTAAGTCACTTCCTGTGAAAAACCCTGTGTCAAGGACCCTGGAGCTGCTGGCTCCTCCCATGCCCTTTGTCCCTGAGAACTCCTGCACTCCCCTGGGCAAAGTGGGTGCTGCTGACCCTGCCATGTAGGAATGTTGTCCCTGCCAGAGTGTACCAGGCCTGCCACATTAAGCAGGAGGTGGCAGCGACCCCACTGGGCCCTCTACACCTTCCTCTGCCCTGAGTTTTCTGCCCTTGGCCACGAAGACCTTGTGGCTTCTGACCGGGCTAACACGGTGATAGCCCAAGGGGACATCACCTGGAAAGTCATCACTGTCTACTGCCCTTCCCCTCTCCTCCTTGAGTCAGTTAGGGCTTTGCAATTACACAGTGAAGTCACCCAAATGTTCCCAGAGACTTTGCTTCCTTAGAGACCACAGCACAGTAGAGAAAAGCAGAGCTAGAACTCCGCTCCTGAGTAGTTTATTATTTTGGGGGGCACTTTTTCAAGAAAGCAAAGAAAAGCAAGCACGGGGGAGTGGTGCTGTGGCTGTGCATGAGCAGGAGCGGGGCCAGGGGGTGGGGGTTTGGGAGCGCAGGTGCTTGGGTAGGTTGTGGGCAGGGCAGGAAGGGAGCTGGGTGGCAGCTGGGTTTTTGGGCAGGAATATGGCATCTGCCCATCTGCCTTGGGAGAGCCAGGGGTCCAGTGACATGGACCCAGCTGCAGTCTAGGGGGCCTGGTGGGGAGGCGGAGTGGGCATCTCAGCTGTGCACTGAAGGTGAGGCTGAGAAGGTCTGGGGAGGCCAAGCCCAGCCACCACCTGGCCTGCAGCAGGACATACCGGGGACACAGAGCCATAGTGGGGAGCATGGACCACTGTGACCCTTCTCCAGTCAAAAGATGGTGGCCTGGAGCCTGGCCTTGAATTTGGTGGGTCTGATAGCTCCCCCAACTCAGGAGGGCAGCAGAGGTCCCCCGGATGGGCACACTTGGTGACACTTCCCTGGAGCAGGCTGCCTGGGTGGGACCAGGGCTTCCTCATACCCGTGTTTGCTGGCACAGAAATCACATTTGTTTGAGTTCACAATTCTAGGGCAGGTGAAGGTGTCATGGCTGCTGGTGGCCTTCTTGCTTGCAGACCCCTGAGGTGGGGTGGCCTCCCATGGAAAAGATGGGGAGCTTGTGTCTCGTCCCTACCAGAACTCAAGCCTGGCTCTGCCCTGAGGTCCTAATCTGGTCCTTGTCCTCCCTCCCCTGAATTTCCTTATTCACACTACACTCGGGGAAGAATTCCACCTTCTGACACTTCACAAAGCTGAAGGCCATGCACGAAGGTCTGGGGACTCCTCCAGCTGTACCCACACCTGGGCATCTCCGGGGCTGGCCTGACCCCAGTGGCAACAAAGGAGGAGGCTCAGCAGAGCTGACCTTGTCCCTGAGCCCTGCCAGATCTGGAGCCATAGAAGCCGGTGCACAGTGAGATAGCTGCTTCTGTGTGGTGTGCGGACGTTGTGGTGTACCCACAGACGGCCCCATATACACGGACATTTAGGTCCCACAGCTACATCATGTCCCTGTTCCTGTCTGCTTGCAACTGACAAGTAGGTTACAGCCATCTGCGTTCAGAGGTGACCAGAGAGGAGGAGAAAGTGGGTGCACTGTAGTCCGGGGTACTGGAAATTAGGGTCCCTCTGAGAGTTAGAGTGGAGCTGATGGCTTCGATTAGAAAATTAGATTAAGAAATGGAG
Organism: Heterocephalus glaber; assembly: GCF_053883595.1. Taxonomy (NCBI): domain Eukaryota; kingdom Metazoa; phylum Chordata; class Mammalia; order Rodentia; family Bathyergidae; genus Heterocephalus; species Heterocephalus glaber. Next base: position 804,449 of record NW_028258212.1, on the reverse strand, counting down.
AAAGCAAAACTTGGTTTCTGCAAAACATGCCAGAAACCATGGCTAACAAGCATGAAAAACAAGTCCTGTGATCATGTGGCATTAAAAGTTTAATTAGGAACTAATTGGGTGAACATTCTAATTTCTAATTAAAATTAGGAAAACATGCCTTCAAGACTGAGGCTAGCTTTAGCCTCCTCTGCCAGAGGACACCACAGAGCCAATTTCTGGTGCTGCCAAGTTGCTGTGCAAACAAGAGGCTAAGGAAACGGCGTTTGCTGTGTGCAGGAGCTGGAGAGGCGCCGCCTACCAACTCTTCCAAGCAGCACCACTAGCGGCAAACAAGCCCACAGGGACATCCCTGAGGCTAGAGTAAGAGCTCCAAGAGCTAAGCTAACAACTGAACCCCCAGGCCTTCTTGCCCACCTCCAGGTCTCCCTCCTCTTCTGCCCCCTCCACTCCTGGCCCCCTGCCCCTGCCTGGATTTCTGAGACTCCCCCCTGATCCCATTCCGGTTTGGGGAGAAGGAAGTGTGGAGCTGTGACCTCTTCCCTCTCAGCCGGACCCCAGTCCAACCCTGCAGTGGGGCTCCCTCCTGGTCCCCATTCCACGCCAGGGACAGAGTGGTCCCTTGCCCTTGGGGGCTGTACAGAGGCTCCCTAGTCTCTGCTGGCCATCACAGTTTCTGTCCATGCTCTGGCAGAGGCTGTGGCACAGAGCAGGAGTCCCTGCCCCTCACAGAGGCTGGAGCAGGGAGGTGCTGTGGAGGGGGATGGCCCAGGCTGGACCTGACTCCAGAGGAGCAGGGAGGGGAGGGATAGGGACTGAGCAGCGCAGGGGGAGCTGGAGGAGAGAGGGTTCTGGAGAGAGGCAGGCGATGCTGCCCTGGTCCTTAGGCTCTTCAGAGCTGAGGAGTTGGGCTTTTTCCTGTGGGTGGGAAGAGGCTCCCAGGACTGGGGGAATGCGTAAAGGTCCCTCCCACTGTGGGTGTTGCTGGAGAAAGGGATGTGGGTGCTGCAGCCAGGACTCAGCTCCACTCTCCCAGAGTGCACAGGGAACCTCAGCTCACTGGAAGACTCTGGGTCGTCCAGGAGGACCCTGCTCTTGTTTTGTTTTTGGAGCTGCCCTATCTTTGTGTAGAGAAGCTAAACATCAAACCAGCTGGTCGGTAAAGATTTGTTCAAAGAGCAAGATGATCACGACTTGAAAATTCACAGATTTGGACCAAAGTGCCTGAGTTGCTGTCCTAGGGCTCTGGAGATGCAGCAGGGAGTCTGTTCAGAACACAGCCGAGGAAGAGGGCCATGAAGCTGGCCTGCGGTTCAAATCCCGGTTCTGCTACTCAGCAGCCATGAGACCTTGAGCAGCACTCAGCTTCTCTGTGCTTCACCCTGTCCTGTGCAGAGTGACTGGAAGTGTCTGTCTCTTGGGTCGTTCTGGTGATTAGAACCAGGCCCAGCAGCACCAAGTCTAAGTGAGCTTTTGCTTTTGTTGCTGTTGTGGAATTCAAATGGTTCACTTTTGATAAAAGTAGGGTAACAAAGCTTAGAGAACTCGGAAAAGAAAGCAATTTAGTCATAAATCCAGGCAAAAAGCTTGTATATAAAATTAAACATAAAGCAGCCTGGCTGGTAAAATCCAGCACTATTTTCTGGCAGATGCGTTATTTTCCATTGTAAATACTGTGGTTATTAAGTCCTTGTGTGATTTTTGGCATCTTTTCATCTTTTGGAGGATATTTTCAATCGTTTGTTTCCTTCTGACTACCCTTAAATGACTTCACAATGCTGTTTGGGGGACATTATGGGACCAGAGAGGCCTTAACAAGAAGTATTAAATGCTTAATCTTGGAGTGTTTTAACAATGTGGTCACTGGCATGTATTCAGGGCGTTTCCAGCCTGTTTTTGCCACACTTACAAGTTGTGACATTTTTGAGTAATGTATCACTTTCTAGAAGGTCACAGGAAAGAGTTATGATTTAGACATTAGACATTGTATTGTAGTATGCATTTTCTTTTTGTAACTTTCCTTGCTGGCTCTGTGTCTCATGATAGAATGTTTTAGCCCACAATGAGAGTATCTTGTGGATTTGGAAGCTATATTTGGTAAGCCTCTGTGGCCTGCCTAGAATAACCATGACATAAACGCAGACTATTATTTCTGTGATTTATTTAAAAGGCTGGCTCTACAATCTTGCTATGAGTACAGTTTTGTCAGGCTGTGGAAGAATTAAGATTAACATGGGAGATTGAAAATTTGATTCATTATAAAATTTGGCTGTTTTCAATGCAAAACTCAGAAGAGTATATGTATGATTCCAAATACCTATGCAATGGCTTGAGGTATGCAAAAGCAGATTTTTGGAATTGAATTAAGTTTTCTTACTTGTATTGCAACTGTGTAGACACATCCTTTGCTGCATCTGTAGTTTCATACCCAGTAATTTTATTTATTTATTTAGGGTGGTGGAGATCACACGGGGGCCTCACGTGTGCCCCACAAGCACTCCCCACCGGGCCACACCACCAGCCCCAGGCTCTGTCAGTCAAACCCGACCTGGGAAGTGGTGCTCCTAATGGTGTGGTTGGTCTATCCCTTTCCTACCCGCCTGAATGGGCTCATTTGCTTCAAAAGACACATTCTAACTTGTTTGCATTGCCATTGAGTGCTGCCTGCTCCCTGAAAACAACTCCTAGAACTCTGTCCTGGGGTTGGCTTTTGCACCAATAGGAGGAGCCTTCCACTGTTGGGCAACTTCATCTCCTCCTGCAACTCAGGAGCAGGACAGGAGCAGCTCCGGGGCTCAGGGTGCCGTCAGCCGCCGATCTTGCTTGGGATCTTGTCTAGGGGTCATGGGAAGATGCTGATCTCATGGACTGGCTATGCTTATGTAACTTGTGGCCCAAGCCTGAATGTCTAGGCCCCAGCACACCGTGGTCAGGCGAGCACAGGCACCTACCAGCAGCTATTTCAGAATAATTCACCTTCTTTACACATATCTATTAAAGAGAGAGACACAGAGTGAAGGCCAGGCTGTGCCCCTGGCTGTCCCTCCCCAGAGTGCCCATTGCGCTCCCTGCTATGAACCTCCAGCCCCACCCCATCCCAAGCACCCTCTTCTTCCTGAATGGCAATATATTAATCCAGATGCTGAATAATCTAGTCACAGAGAGTTTGCCTGGCAGAGGCTGGTGGGTGGCTGAGGCAGGCATCTGCTGTGATGGGCGAGGGGAAATTTGTATCCGCTCTGGACTCCGGAAGCCTGAGATGTCCATTTCCTGCTTCCCATGAGGTCGAGCTCCTTGATACCTGCAATTCGCTTTCTAGCCCATCAGAGAGGCCTGGGCTCTTCTTGAAGGATGTGGGATATGGGATGCATGCAGAGGACCCATCCTGGGGAGAAGCTGGTAAAGCCAAGCCAGTGGGAGGCTCTGGGGAGTGAGCGGGCAGAGAGAAGGCAGGAGCTGGTCTCTCTGCTCCTCTGCCCTCCGAGGCTGGCTGGCACGGGGCCTCCTGTCCTCACAGTTACTCACCACAGGGTGGCTCTTTCCAGCCTGTCTGGAATGGGCACATGTCCCCAGCAGACCCAAGTGCTGTCTTCTTCTCCCTCTGTGCCCTAGGGATGTGTTTGGAGTGCACATGGCACAGGCATGGGGCCTGGGTTCTGGCTCCCTGGCGAGCAGGGGCCCTCCCAGGTTGGAGACAATCCTGGTGCCACACAGTCCTTCCAGATGTCAGTCCATGCATGACAATCCTAGCAGGTGGGTGGTCCTAACATCCACCCTGGCCAGCTAGGGAAACCGAGGCACACAGAGATTACATTCTTGCCCAAGGTGCTCCTTAGGGAGCTGTGGTGCCCATCCAAGAATCTGGCACTGCACCTGGGCCTGAGTCACCCTGTGTTGCCCCTCAGGGGCTGGCCCCAGGCCAAGCTTTGTAAAGAGGCTCAGCCCGCTGTGGCTCAGGTCAGCAACACCAGTCAGGTGTCCTGGAGGCTCCCATAGCCTGGTCACTGAGAGGCAGTGCTGTCTGTCACATGACAGTGTCTTTTTGGTCCTCCCTTGTGGGCTTGGTGGTGGACACACTCATTCCAGCCAACAGAAGGATTTCCATGCTCCTGGCCACACTACAGGGAGGTGGCAGGGAAAACAGCCACTGGGCCTGCTGAGGCGGGGGAGGGACCTCTGCAGGGACAGGCGGGGTGGCCCAGGGCGGTAGGGACCACTCTAGGCCATTGTCCGGGAAGGCCACTGGCTCCAAGATGGACAAGTTGGGTGAGGAATTCATGCACATGTGGCTTTGCCCCTCAACAGAAGTACTCCTGCCACAAGGACTCTAAGTTGATTCTGTACCATGAGTCACATGTGGCCCTGCAGTCTTGTGGTTCTCTTCTGTTTCATTCTGTTTTTTTTTCTTTTATGCCAAAGTTGGTCTGTGAGTTGCTTAGTGCAGAGCTGGGGCAGCAACAGCGATTCCCACTGGGGTGCCCCTTCCCGCTTATTCTGAGCACGCATGGGCAGCTGCTCCCTTGCTGGGAAGAAGCTGCAGAGTGTTCTGATGATCACAGATACTCTTACACCTCAGCACCTCAGGACTTAGGTAAAGGGTTGGGTTTCTCGCTGTCTCCGTCTAGTTGTCACCCTATACATAAGCCTCCAAATCAGAGGGAGAGGCAAAGCCACAGCTCCTGACTGGGGTCTGTGATGCTCACACTGGGCCACTCTCAGGCCCCTGGGATCCTCACATTTGCTCGCCCACCACTCCCACTCTGCCTGTGTCCCAGACACCTGGGCTCAGTCACAACCCAGCCTCTGGGGTGTGAGTGACCAGCTCCTCCTGAACTGCTGCTATGGGCTTCTACTTAGTTCCTCTTAGGCACGAACCTTGATGTCTGGTGACAACGCTCTTTTGTGCTGCCCTCAGCAGCTCCTGAAAGTGACTGCTTACCTCCTCTATGGGCCAGCGCAGCAGACAGAACTTGCTGGACACAGCTGTCAGGCTCTACTCTAGTTCAAATGCCAAGCAGTGGTGTGCTTGGGGGGTGGTGTCTGATGGTGGTGCTACTGCTGCTGCTGCTGGAAGTCACATTTTCCAATTATTGGCCAGGAATGAAAGCTTTCCAGGTAGTCATCGTGCGAATCCGTCTTTCCCCTCATGGTTTCTAACAGAAAGAAAGGAAGGAAGGAAGGAAAGGTGGGAAGGAGGAAATGAGGAAGGAAGAAAAGGAAGAAGGAAGGAAGAGAGGGAGAAAAAGAGAAAGGAAAGCAGGAAAGAAAAGGGGGGAAGGAAGAGAGAGAGGTCCATTATGTCAAAATCCAGTGACCAGATTTCCATTTTTGGCAACATGTCTGACGAGCTATGTAGAAAGACCACACTAGTGCCTAGCATCTGAAATGCTGGATAGAATGTTTAAAAAAGATCTTTTAAAATGCGTGGTTAATGACACATGGGAAAAAAGTCCCCAGAGGCCAGCAGTGATGAGGTGGTTCGAAGCTGGAAAGGTAAGCAGGCCTAGCCCAGTTTGGTCCTGGGTTAGGATGAGGACCACAGTGAACAGCCTCTAGAAAGGGCAAAGTCTGGGCTTGGCTTTTTATGGACTTTTCAGGGAATGGAAGAGCACAGGGTGTGACAGGTTCTGGGGGTCAGAGGGCCCTGCATGTGGCCAGGGTTCTGAGGAGCCTGCGTTGAGGGGTGCAGTGGGGAAACACCCGCAGAACAGCAGCTCTTCCTGGGGACTGAACATGCTGCACCTTCAGCTCCCAAGGGCCTTGGCCACCTGCAGTGTGATCGGCAGGCTGGGGCACCGAGCTGTACATACTGCTTACTTCCTGCTAATTTAAATTTCACCTCAAATGGTCACAAATGTGAGTAGGGAGTGGCTACTGATCTAGGGGCTAGAGTGGGTATGACCCACTGCAGGCCAACCCAGCCACCAAGATGGTTTCCACGGGAATTCAGCCCCAGTCCCTTGTGAGCACCGCACCTCCAGCTGCCTTTGCAGGCACGGGGATCACAGCGCAGAGCAGAGTACCCTCCGGCCCTCCATGGGGAGAGCTTGCCAACCTCTGGTCCCTGAGTTACTGAGTGGGGTAGATGGAGCCTGACTGGGTTTTGATTATGTATATAGGGAGGGAGTAAAGGGGAAAATCAGTCCCTAGTTTCAAAAAGTGCAACCAAACCAAGAGAAGGTATCCTAAATTAGAACAAAACCTGAACAAACCAATACAGGAATGACAGAGGGCATAACCACAAATAAAATGGAGATCCAGAGAAGATAATATAGCAGAATAGAATGAACGACTTTATGACAATAATTCTGAAATCAAGCGAAGTGGAAATATTTACAGAAAATATAAGTGACCAAAACTGACTCACGAAGACATAGTAAGCCCAACAACGTACTTATGCAAAACATGAATCCCAAGTTTAAAAAATATCTGTCCTTCAGGAAAACTTCAAACATAGTTAATTTTGTTAGCCAGTTTGAACGAATCCTCAAGGAACTGAAAATCATAATCTTACATAAAATCACTGAGGAAGTTCACAATAAGACTAGAAAACTAGGGCCAGGGATTTAGCTCAGTGGTTCTGCTGCCTGCCTTGAAAGCTCAAGGACCCGAGTTCAATCCCTGGTATCAAAAAAAAAAAAAAAAAAAAAAAAAAAGGAAGACTAGAACACTAATTAGGATGTATAACAAGATTAATTTAGGGTGGATTAAAGACCTAAATTTAAGGCCAGAGATAGTAAAACTACTAAAAGAAAACATCAGGGAAAAGCTTCTTGACATTGGTTGAAGCAAACCATGTTTGAATATTACCCCCAAATCACAGGAAGCAAAACAAAACTAGATAAATGGGATTCCATCAAACTAAAAGCTTCACAGCAAAGGAGGCAAGAGTAAAGGCACAGCCTGCTGCCCGTGTCCTACTGAGGTCCCGAGTCGCACGGAGCACGCCGAGTCAGCCCGCGGGGAAAGGGCAGGTCTGTGCACGCCCTACCAAGGTTCTGAGTCACGTGGAAGACGCCGAATCACCCCGCTGCAGACAGGCAGCCACCAGATTCCACACTACAGAGACGGAGAGGACACCAGACCACCAGACCAAGGTACTGAGTCCCGCTGTTCCTGGCCCAGAGGAAGGGGCTTCCCAGTCACCATCCCTCCCGCTGCTCCCAGCCCAGAGGAAAGGGGTTTTGGGCCACCTTCTGTCCCACTACTCCTGGTCCAGAGGAAGGGGCTTCCGGGCCACCATCCCTACTGCTGTTCCTGGCCCCTGTCCCACCTAACCCAGCTCAGAGGAGGTAATCCATGCAGGTGCTAACAGCCCCCAACCCCAGTCAAAATGAGAAAACACATAAATAAGTCTCAAAACCAGACTGCCAGATCACCTACAACAACCCCAAAGGGAAATGAGATGGAACCCTCTGATACTCAACCACCTGGACCCACTGAACTGGCAACAAAAGGGGATCTGGAAAAAATGAAATCAGAAATAATTTCTCAGATAACAGGAGAAATTGTGCCCCTAGTGCAAGCCATAATTAATAAATCTAGAGAGGAGCTGAGGAACATGATGGAATCCCAACATAAGAAACAAATGGAATCCATAAAACAGATGCAAATAGATTTCCAGGACATGAAAAACTCCACTGAAAGTCTACACAGCAGAATGAGACAATGTGAGGACAGAATTTCAGATATAGAAGATAAGATTGCAATTAGTGACCAGGAAAAGAAAAATTGCTTCAAAATTATAAGGGAACATGAGAAATCAATCCAGCAGCTGCTAGATGATGCAAAGAAGAATAACATAAGACTGATTGGGCTCAATGAAGAAACAGGAGAGAGTGCAGATGACATAAAAAATCTCTTCACAGAAATAATGACAGAAAACTTCCCAAGTAGGGGAAAAGAGCTTGACATACAGATAAGTGAGGCATATAGGACTCCAAATAGCCTTGATCAAAAAAAATCTACACATAGGCATGTAATTGTTAAGATTCCAGAAACACAGCAGAAGAACAAAGTTCTCCAAGCAGTCAGAGAAAAGAAACAAATCATATACAAAGGAAAACCCATCAGAATCACAGCAGACTTCTCAACACAAACCCTCAAGGCAAGAAGAGCTTGGAGTGATGTATTCCAAGCCCTAAAGGAAAACAGCCTCCAACCAAGATTGATGTACCCTGCAAAACTATCTTTCAAAATGGATGGAGAAATAAGATACTTTCATCACAAAGAGCACCTTAGGAAATTCGTGAACACCAAACCAGCACTCCAAAGAATTTTACACAATATCCTAGGAACAGACATTGAGGATCACAACCCCAGGAAGCAAAGCAGAATGAACCCATCTGGCATGACAAGAAATTAAATGTAAAGGGGGAGAACCCAACAAAAAGAAAAAGTCATGGCAATGACAAGTCAATATGTTTCAGTTATAACCATCAACGATAATGGTCTCAATTTACCAATCAAAAGAAATAGACTGGCAGAATGGGTCAAGAAGCAAAATCCAACAATATGCTGCATACAAGAAACACACTTAATTAAAGAGGAAACTCATAGACTGAAAGTTAAAGGGTGGAAAACAATACTGCATGTGACAGGAACCCGAAAAAAAGCGGAAGTAGCTATCCTCTTGGTAGATCAAGTAGATTTCAAAACAACACTGAGGAAGAGAGATGAAGAAGAACACTACATCCTTGTAAAGGGAAGAATCCAAGAGGAAGAGATGACAATCATAAATATCTATGCACCAAACACTAGTGCACCCAACTATATAAAACAAATACTAACAGACATGAAAGGTCATCTATGCACTAATGCAATTGTAGTGGGGGACCTCAACACCCCACTATCACAAATAGATAGATCAACTAGACTAAAAATAAGTACTGAAATACTAGAACTCAATCGAACTCTTGAACAAATGAACATAACAGATGTTTACAGAGCCTTCCACCCCACAAAATCAGAATACACATTCTTCTCAGCTGCACATGGGTCATTCTCCAAAATAGACCACATACTCACACATAGAACATGTTTAAGTAAGTGCAAAGGAATTGAAGTTAACCCCTGTATATTATCAGACCATAGTGCGATGAAATTGGAGATCCATAGCAAAAGAAACTGGAAAAATTTCATAAACACGTGGAAATTGAGCAACACACTTCTGAATAACCAATGGGTCACAGAGGAAAATAAAGACGAAATCAGACAGTCCCTTCAATTCAATGACAATGACAATACAACATATTGGAATCTATGGGACACAATGAAAGCAGTTTTAGGATGGAAATTCATAGCAGTGCATACGCATATTAGGAAAACAGAACGAGCCCAATTAAATGACCTGATGCTGCACCTCAAGATTCTAGAAAAAGAAGAGCAGGACAACCCCAAAGCTCATACAAGGGAGGAAATTATAAAGATCAGAGGAGAAATCAATGCAATGGAGACTAAGAGAACAATACAAAAAAATCAATGAAGCCAAGACTTGGTTCTTCGAAAGAATCAACAAAATTGACAAACCTTTAGCCAAACTTGTCAGAAAAAGGAAAGAAAAGGCCCAAATCCATGCAATTAGGAATGAAAAGGGTGAAATTACAACAGACCCAGCAGAAATACAGAGGATCATCAATACCTACTTTCAGAACCTATACACCAATAAGATGGACAACACAGAAGAAATGGACAGATTCCTAGATACATATGAATTACCAAAGTTGAATGAAGAAGACCTAAAAATTCTGAACAACCCAATATCAACCAATGAAATGGAAAATGTAATTAAAAACTTATCAACTAAGAAAAGCCCGGGCCCTGATGGCTTCACTGCTGAATTCTACAAGACATTTAGAGAGGAACTGCTGCCACTACTGTTTAAACTCTTCAATGAAATTGAAAGGGAAGTAATACTCCCAAATTCATTCCTGGAAGCAAGCATCACCTTGATCCCCATAGCAGAGAAAGACCCAACTGAAAAAGAGAACTACAGGCCAATCTCACTAATGAACATAGATGCAAAAATCCTTAATAAGATACTGGCAAACAGAATGCAGAAGAACATCAAGAAGATCATACACCCTGATCAAGTGGGATTCATCCCAGGGATGCAGGGATGGTTCAATATATGCAAATCAATCAATGGAATACACTATATCAATAGAGCCAAGGACAAAAACCATATGATTATCTCCATAGAAGCAGAAAAAGCATTTGACAAAATCCAACATGCATTTATGATGAAAACCCTACAAAAAATTGGAATAGATTGTCTCTACCTCAAACTGATAAAAGCCATCTATGAAAAACCAACAGCTAATATCATACTAAGTGGTCAAAAACTGAAATCCTTCACACTAAAATCAGGAACAAGACAAGGATGTCCACTATCACCACTCTTGTTCAATATAGTTTTGGAAACATTAGCCATGGCAATTAGACAAGAGAAAGAAATAAAAGGAATAAAGATAGGTAATGAAGAAGTCAAATTGTCATTATTTGCAGATGACATGATACTCTATGTAGAAGATCCCAAGAACTCCACCAAAAGTCTTCTAGACTTAATAACCAAATTCAGTCAAGTAGCTGGTTACAAGGCCAACACACAAAAATCAATAGCTTTGCTCTACACCAATGACAGACTCACTGAGAGAGACATAGGGCAAATAATTCCTTTCACAATAGCATCCAAAAAACTGAAATACCTAGGAATCATCCTAATGAAAGAAATCAAAGACCTCTTCTCTGAAAACTATGGCACTCTGAAAAGAGAGATTGAAGATGATATCAGAAAATGGAAAGACATCCCCTGCTCCTGGGTAGGAAGGATTAATATAGTGAAAATGGCCATACTTCCAAAACTGCTATATAGATTTAATGCAATTCCAATTGAGATCCCAGCAGCATACTTCATGGACCTTGAGAAAACAATCCAAAAATTCATTTGGAACAAGAAGAGACCCAGAATAGCAAAAGCAATTCTAGGTAACAGAGACATGGCAGGGGGTATCACACTTGCCAACCTGCAACTCTACTACAAAGCTACTGTGATAAAAACAGCATGGTACTGGCAAAGAAACAGACTTGAGGACCAGTGGAACAGATTAGAAGATGCAGAAACGACACCAGACACACTCAGCCATCTCATCTTTGACAAAGGAGCCAAACACCCTCACTGGAGGAAAGATAGCCTCTTTAATAAATGGTGCTGGAAAAATTGGGCTTCAACTTGCCAAAGATTAAAACTAGACCTATATCTCTCACCATGCACTAAACTAAAATCAAAATGGATTAAAGATCTAAATATTAAAATAGAAACTCTGAACCAGTTGGAACAGAGGTTAGGAAGAACCCTTGAAGACATCGGTGTAGGAAATGATTTTATGAACAAAACCTCAGTTGCCCGTGAACTAGCACAAACAATCAACAAGTGGGATCTCTTCTTATTATAAGGCTTCTGTACAGCAAGAGAAACCACCAGCAGTGTGAAGAGACAACCCACAATGTGGGAAAAACTCTTCACCTGCTCTTCCTTAGACCAAGGTCTACTATCTCCAATCTATAAAGAACTTAAAAAGATCAGACCTCCCAAATTTAAAGACCCAATCTGAAAATGGGCATCTGAAATGAACAGACATTTCTCACACAAAGAAGTAGAAATAGCAAATAAATACATGAAAAAATGTTCAACGTCCCTGGTCATTCGAGAGATTCAAATGAAAACAACAATGAGATTCCACTTCACTCCAGAAAGAATGGCTGCTATCATGAAATCAACCAATAACAAATGCTGGCAGGGCTGTGGGGAAAGTGGAACCCTGTTCCACTGCTGGTGGGAGTGTAGACTGGTGCAAGCCCTGTGGAAATCAGTATGGACATACCTCAAAGAACTAGGACTGGAAGTCCCATTTGACCCCACTATTCCACTGCTGGGGATCTTCCCCAAAGAATTAAAAGAATCATACCACAGTGATATATGTGCACCCATGTTCATAGCAGCACAGTTTGTAATAGCTAAAAGTTGGAAACAGCCCAAATGCTCATCAACTGGAGACTGGATAAAGAAAATGTGTTTTTTTTATAAAATGGAGTACTACTCAGCCATAAAAAATGAGAAATTAGAGACATTTATAGCTTAGTGGATGCACATTGAGGTGATACTCTTAAGTGAAATAAATAGGACACACATGTGTAAATGCCGAACAGTTTCTCTGGTGTGAGAAACTGAAAGTGTAAATAAGGACTAAATGTATAGTAGGTAACGTGACATAGGAAGAAAAGGGGCAAAGGGGAAGGAAGTGGGAGGGCTAGGGGCAAGGATAGAAGGGAATGGGATTAATGTGAGAAAATGGAAAAATAGAAACAAAATCTTTGTAAATAGGGAGGACTGCAGGGGTTGAAGGGAGGGCTGGGTAAGGGTGAAAAATAAGAACCAAGAGAGACTATGTAAAGGTGCAGATTTCCAATGACGAATGTCATTATATTGTATACCTAAAATGTACCAATTATTAGAATGAATAATCGATAATGTAAAATAGGAAGAAAAGGTCCAAAGGGGAAGGGGTAGTGTGAGGGGCAGGGAAAGGAAAGAAGGGAAAGGAAAAAATGATGAGAAATGGAAAAAATGGAAATAAAGTCTTTGTAAATAGGGAAGGGTGGAGGGGGTGAAGGGAGGGCTAGGAATGGGGAAAAATAAGAACCAAGATGCATTATGTAAAGGTACAATTCCCAGTGAGAAATGTAATTGTGTTGTATACCTACAATGTACCAATAAAAGAATTTAATACAAAAAAAAAAAAAGACACAGCCTGCCTTTGTACAGGAGACCCACAGACTGGGGGAAGATCTTGCAAACCATAAGCCCAATGATGGTTAATAGAAGAATAGATAAGGAATGCACACAACCCCATAGCAAGAAAATAACTCAGTTACAAATGGGCAAAGGACCTGAAGAGACATTTCTCAAAAGCAGACACACATGGCCAAAAGGTGTGAAATAAATGTTCAATATCATCAGGGAAGTACAAATTAGATCTGTGATGGAATATTTATCATCCTATAGCTATGCTGGCTGTTATCAAATGACAAGGGAGAAGGGTCGATGAGGGTGTGGGGAGAAGAGAACCCCTGCACACTGTTGATAAGAAGGTAAATTAGCACAGCCATCATGAGAAACAATATGTAGGCTCCCCTCGAATTAAAAATTGAACTGCCAGGAGACTCAGCAGCAAACTTTTGGAGAGCTGTCCAAAGAGAATGAAATCAGTATGCTGAAGGGTTATCTACATTCCCATGTTCACAACAGCCAAGATACAGAGACAACTGTGTGTGCACCAACAGGTGAATAAATAAGGAAAACATTATATATATATTTATACTAAAATATATATATATATATATATACACACACATATATACAGTGGATCCTTGAATTACAAACTCAATTCATTCACATGGGCTGGTGTAACTCAAATTGGTCAACTGAGGGCTCAAGTTCCTCTACACAGCCTTCAAACTCTCTCTCCTGTATACAGGTAGATCTCAGTGTCCTTAGAGGGACATTGGCCCAGGATTTCTCAATTAACCCCACCCAGGAAAGAATGTTGTAATGTTCCTTCCAGAACTCTGTAAGGGTTAAATCTGTATGAGACAATGTGGAAGCACAAGCGGCCAGCATTCAGGTCATAACTCAAGACTCGGGTCATAAATTAAAAGTAAAATTCTGATTGTAACCCAAGTTGTTCATATATCAGGCTGGACTTAACTTGAGGGTCCATTATATGTGTAATGGAATACTATTTAGCCTCAAAAAAGAAAGAAATGCTGTCATGTGTAGCATGGGTGAACCTGGAAGACAGTATGCTAAGTGAAATAAGCCAGGAACAGAAAGACGTATCCTGAAGGATTTCACTTATATATCGAATCTAAAAAAGTCAAACTCACAGAAGTGGAGTAGAATGGTTGTTACCAGGGCTGGGGTAGAGGAGATTGGGAAGACACTGGTCAAAGAATGACAGATTGCAGCTAGCCAGGGAGTAGGTTTGGGTGATCTATTGTACAACATGGTGACTGCAGTTAGTAGCAGTGTATCTGCATCCTTGAAAATCACCAAGAGCAGATGTCAGCTGCCCATGGCAGTGTGAAAATGTGAGTTGCTGGCTGTGTTAATGCACTTGATTTAGTCATTCTGCAATGTACACATCTGTGAAGGTGTGTTTTATACCACTGATACATATAATTTTAATTTGTCAATTAAAAAAATAAAGGTAGGGCTGGGGATATACTGTGTCCTTAGCACATGTGAGGCCTGGCCTCAGTTCCTAGCACCAAAAAGAAAAAAAGGGCCATATAAAAATTGGAGTGAGAGAATTAGGAATGTGATTATTTGCAGATTATTGTGTATGTGCAAAATCCCACAGACTGTCCACAGTTAATATGAGGTTAATCATCAGGATTAGTAGGTAATCTTCACAAGGATTCTGGATGTAAAATCTTCTAGACATCAACAAACACACTCAAAGTAGCATTAGATATGAATATTAAAGTAATGAATTGAAGTTATTTATACAGTGGTCGACAGTATAGACTCAGGTTCAAATTCCCTCCTCATCATTCCTGTCATGTGACCTTGGTCAAGTACTTTACCCTCTCTGTCTCTGTGTGTCTTTATCTGAAAAGCAGAGCAATAACTAACCTACCTGCTATATGTCCAAGAGGAGTTAATATACATGTAATGCTTAGGGTGCTTCCTGGCTCATAGTAATCAGCATAAGTGTTTGTAAAATAAATGAGTGAAGAAAGTTACCTACAGAGTATAATAAAAATTGCTTAATACCTTTATGAAGAAAATGATAAAACTTTATTGGAAAGGAATCTTAAGTAAGTGGGACAAAATATTATTTTTATGGATAGGAATGCTTAGTGTCCATAAAGATTATTATTATTATTTTTCTTTTTTTCTCATTAAGTTTATTGGTACATTTTGGGTATAAAATACAGTTACATTCATCGTTGGGATCTTGTACCATTACATGAGTATCTTGGTTCTTATTTTTGTCCCCTTCCCCTGCCCTCCCTTCACCCCCTCCACCCTTCCCTATTTGCAAAGACTTTGTTTCCATTGTTTTCCTCTTCTCATATTTTTTCTTTTCCCTTCTTTCCCTTCCCCTACCCCTCCCATTTCCCCTACTCCTTTAGACCTTTTCTTCTTATGACACAATATCAATTATACATTTTTAAAATTACAATATTAAGATCTAGGAGACATTACCACAGATTTTACAGAATTTAAAAGGATATAGAAAGCATATTACAAAAATCTTTTTTGAAATAAATTTGACAACTTCTAGGAAGTAGCTTGGAAGACAAATTAATGAAACTAACTCTGGAGGAAATATAAAATTTGAATAGCACCTATTAAAGAAAGTATATCCCTAGCTTGAAAACCTACCTATATGACAACAGCAGGCTCATAAACATTTTAACTGACAAATTATATCAAACTATTAAAGCAGAAAAAAGAAGGAACACTTCTCCCCTCATTTTAGGAAATCAACATTGTGCTAATCCTAAAACTGGATAAAGATAATAGAAGAAAAAAGTATGAACATAGATAGAAATTTGTTTAACAAACTATTGGAAGTCAGACCTGGCAGTATGTAGAAAGTGGTTTTGTTATAGGGATGGCAGTGTTGGTTCAGCATTGGAAGATCCACCCCCAAAAGTCATCATTTTAACAGAGGAAAGGAAAAAGCCATATGGTCCTGTCAGTAGTTGGAGAAAAAGTATTGGACTAAATTCTACAGCTGTTCATGGTAAAAACTATCAGGAGACTAGAAGTAGAACAGAACCTTCTCAACAGATGAAAGATATGTACTCCATACTTCCAGCAAAAATGCCTTATATGAATGGAGAAGATACAATGCTTTCTCCCTAAGTTGGGGAACAAGGGCAGATATGCTTACTCTTCATCTGTCCATTAAACTTTGAAACATAGGCCTAAACCAAAATAGTCTGGCAATAAAATGACACAATTAGGATAGGACTGGCAAGGTAGGAGCAAAATCTTTATATGTAGATGAAATCTACATCTACAGAGAAAATACTAAGAAATCTCTAGGAGCCCCTAGAACTTGTATTTGAATTTAGCAGGATTAGAAAACACAAAGTATATATAAAAATTCAGGTCTATGTATACTTGCTTTAAATGAAGAATTGGATATTGAAATTGAAAAGTTAGAGCTCCCCGCTGCCATCCCAAGCTCCTAGGGCAGCTAAGGTGAGCCGCATGGATGCCAGAAGCACCCCCCCCTCCCGTGAAAATGAGAAAACACATAAACAAGCCTCAAAAACAGACTTCCAGATCACCTACAGCAACCCCAAAGGGAAATGAGATGGCACACTCTGATACTCAACCACCTGGACTCTCTGAACTGGCAACTAAAGAGGATCTGGGAAAAATGAAATCAGAAATAATTACTCAGATAACAGCAAAGATTTTGCTCATGGTGCAAGACATGATTAATAAATCTAGAGAGGACACAGATAAAAAAATAGAGGATCTGAGGAATATGATGGAATCCCAACATAGGAAACAAATGATATCTGTAAAACAGATACAAACAGATTTGAAAGAGATAAAAACTCCATTGAAAGTCTGTGCAACAGAATGAACCATTGTGAGGATAGAATTTCACATATAGAAGATAAGATTGCAATTAGTGAGGAGGAAAAGAAAAATTGCTTTAAAATTGTAAGGGAACATGAGAAATTAATCCAGCAGCTGCTAGATGATGCAAAGAAGAGTAACATAAGACTGATTGGAGTCAATAAAGAAATAGGAGAGAGTGCAGATGACATAAAAAAACTTCACAGAAGTGATGGCAGAAAACTTCCCAAGGAGGGGAAAAGAACTTGGCATACAGATAAGCGAGGCATATAGGACTCCAGCTAGCCTTAATAAAATAAAATCTACACATAGGCATATAATAGTTAGGATTCCAGAAATCCAACAGAAGAACAAAATTCTACAAGCAGTGAGAGAAAAGAAACAAATCACATACAAAGGAAAGCCCATCAGAATCACAGCAGACTTCTCAGTGCAAACCCTCAAGGCAAGAAGACCTTGGAGTGACGTATTTCAAGCCCTAAAGGAAAACAGCCTCCAACCCAGATTGATGTACCCTGCAAAACTATCTTTCAAAATTGATGGAGAAATATGATACTTTTGTGATAAAGAGCTCCTCAGGAACTTCATGAATACCAAACCGGCACTCCAAAAAATTTTAGACAATACCCTAGGAAAAGACAATGAGGATCACAATCCCAGGAAACCCAGAAGAATGAATCCATTGGGCATGACAAATTAAATGCAAAGGGGGACAATCCAACAGAAAAAAAAAGTCGTGACAAGGCTTTTAAAACTTTTGACTTCATCTCCCTAATGAGTGTATAATTAAATCTTATTTTTGCACTGATTAGTATTTTTCTGATTCTAGAGTTGCACACCATTCCTTGTGCTATACTGGCTATCATCTTCTTATGTCTATATTTTAATTGGGTTGTCTATTAATGAGCTCTAAGAATTCTTTATATATTCTGGTCATAGGTTATATGCATTGTAAATACGGTCTGTTTAAGGACTACTTTTCATTTTAATGATGTCATTTAAAGTTCTAAATTTTGTTGGAATCTCATTTATCAATTTTTTTCTTTTATATATCATGTTTTTTGTATCCTAGGTAGTTCTTGCCTACCCTGAATTCATAAATATTTTCCCTTATAATTTCTTCTTAAAGTTTTATACTTTTTGGCTTTCTTATTTAGGTTCATAGATCCCTTCAGGTTATTTTCATGTATGGAAAAAAAGGGTTGAGGTTAATTTTTTATATATGGATACCAGGTGTTCTAGTGCTGTTTGCTGAAGACACTATCTCTTCCTTGGCTCTTGAATTGAGTTTATATTCTATAAAATGCTGATGTTGGGTAGTCTTTCAAAACTCAGTGGACCATGTGTGTGTGGTTCTATTTCTAGATTCTCTGTTTTATTCAAATGATCTATATGTCTTTCCTTGCACCAACACTGCCTTGATTACTGTAGCTTTAGAAGAAGTCTTAAAATTGGGTGCTAAATGTCTTCCAACACTGTTTTTGTTTTTGTTTTTGGCTTTTCTGGGTCCTTTGTACTCCTGCATGACTTTTAAATTTCAATGTCCAGTTCTTCATTTATAGCAAGTGTGCACAGATCTGAATTTTTGTATGTGCCTTGTGTTTTCTGGTCCTGCTGGATTCAGGTACAGGTTCTGGGGGCTCCTAGGGGTTTCTTGGTGTTTTCTCTGTAGATGATTGTTTCATCTACATGTAAAGATTTTGCTTCTGTTGTGCCAATCCTATCCTAGTTGTGTCATTTTATTGCCAAACTATTTTGGTTTGGACCTATGTTTCAGGGTCTAATGGACAGATGAAGAGGGGGCATATATGCCCTTGTTTCCCACTTTAGGGAGAAAGCATTTTATCGTCTCCATTCATAGAAGGAGTTTTTTGGAAGTATGGAGTACATGTCTTTGATCTGTTGAGAGGGTTCTGTTCTACTTCTGGTCTCCTGGTGGCTTTTGCCGTGAACAGCTGTAGAATTTAGTCCAGTGCTCTTTCTTCAGCTGGTGACAGGATCATGTGGCTTTCTCCTTTCCTCTGTTGAAATGATTACTTTTGTGGGTGGATCTTCCAATGCTGAGCCAACACTGCCATCCCTATAGTGAAACCACTTTCTACATCCTGCCAGATCTGACTTCTAAGACTTTGTTTTGTTAAGCAAATTTCTATCTATGTTCATATTTTTTTCTTCTATTATCTTTATCCAGTTTTAGGATTAGCACAATGTTGATTTCCTAAAATGAGGGGAGAAGTGTTCCTTCTTTTTTCTGCTTTAATAGTTTGATATAATTTGTCAGTTAAAATGTTTATGAGCCTGCTGTTGTCATATAGGTAGGTTTTCAAGGTAGGGATATACTTTCTTTAATAGGTGCTATTCAAATTTTATATTTCCTCCAGAGTTAGTTTCATTAATTTGTCTTCTAAGTTACTTCCTAGAAGTTGTCAAATTTATTTCAAAAAAGATTTTTGCAATATGCTTTCTATATCCTTTTAAATTCTGTAAAATCTGTGGTAATGTCTCCTAGATCTTAATATTGTAATTTTAAAAATGTATAACTGATACTGTGTAACAGGAAGAAAAGGTCTAAAAGGGAGGGGTAGGGGAAGGGAAAAAAGGGAAAGGAAAAGATATGAGAAGAGGAAAAAACCGGAAACAAGGTCTTTGCAAATAGGGAAGGGTGGAGGGGGTGAAGGGAGGGCAAGGGAAGGGGACAAAAATAAGAACCAAGATACTCATGTAATGGTACAAGATCCCAGTGATGAATGTGACTGTATTTTATATCTAAAATGTATGAATAAAGTTAATGGGGAAAAAAAAAGAAATTGAAAAGTTATGTAGGAGTACAAAGGACCCAGAAAGGTAAAAAGAAAAAGAAAAAGAAAAAAGAACAGTGTTGGAAGACAGTTAGTACCTAATTTTAAGACTTCCTCTAAAGCTATAGTAATCAAGGAAGTTTTGGCGTATATAGATCATTGGAATAAAACAGAGAATCTAGAAATAGAACCACACATATATGGTCCACTAAATTTTGAAAGATTAATTAACGTTAACATTTTGTAGAATATAAACTCAATTCAAGAGCCAAGGGAAAGATAGTGTTTTCAGCAAATTGCACTAGAACAGCTGGTATCTGTATATAAAAAATTAACCTCAACCCTTTATTTCCATACATAAAAATAACTTGAAAGGATCAGTGAACCTATATATGAAAGACTAAAACTATAAAACTTTAAGAAGAAATTATAAGGGAAAATGTTTATGAATTTAGGGTAGGCAAGAATTTCTTAGGATACAAAAACCATGATGTATAAAAGAAAAAAATTGATAAATGAGATTCCATCAAAATTTAGAACTTTAAATGACATCATTAAAATGAAAAGTAGTCCTTAGACTATATTTTCAATGTGTATAACCTATGACCAGAATATATAAAGAACTCTTACAGCTCATTAATAGACAATCCAATTAAAAAGTAGACACAAGAAGATGATAAATAGCCAGTACCACACAAAGAAAGGTGTACAACACTAGAATCAGAAAAATACAAATCAGTACAATAACAAGATTGAATTATACACTCATTAGGGAGATGAAGTTCAAAGTTTTAAAAGCCTTGTCATGACTTTTTCTATTTGTGGAATTCTCCCCCATTGCCTTTAATTTGTCATGCCCAATGGATTCATTGTGCTGGGTTTCTTAGGGTTGTGATCCTCATTGTCTTTTCCTAGGATATTGTCTAAAATTTTTTGGAGTGCAGGTTTGGTATTCATGAAGTTCCTGAGGTGCTCTTTATCATGAAAGTATCCTATTTCTCCATCAATTTTGAAAGACAGTTTTGCAGGGTACATCAATCTGGGTTGGAAGCTGTTTTCCTTTAGGGTTTGAAATACGTCACTCCAAGGTCTTCTTGCCTTGAGGGTTTGCATTGAGAAGTCTTCTGTGATTTTGATGGGCTTTCCTTTTATGTGATTTGTTTCTTTTCTCTAACTGCTTGTAGAATTTTGTTCTTCTTTTAGTTTTCTGGAATCCTATTATATGCCTATGTGTAGGTTTTTTTTATTAAGGCTAGCTGGAGTCCTATATGCCTCACTTATCTGTATGTCAAGTTCTTTTCTCCTGCTTGGGAAGTTTTCTGCCATCACTTCTGTGAACAGTTTTTTTTATGTCATCTGCACTCTCTCCTGTTTCTTCATTGACTCCAATCAGTCTTATGTTGTTCTTCTTTGCATCATCTAGCAGCTGCTGGATTAATTTCTCATGGTCCCTTAAAATTTTAAAGTAATTTTTCTTTTCCTTGTCACTAATTGCAATCTATATCTGAAATTCTGTCCTCACTTCGGTTCATTCTGCTGTGTAGACTTTCCTTGAAGTTTTTAATCTCTTGGAAATCTGTTTGTATCTGTTTTATGGATTCTATTTGTTTCCCATGTTGGCATTCCATCATGTTCCTCAGCTCCTCTATTTTTTTAATTTATGTCCTCTGTAGATTTATTAATCATGTCTTGCACTATGGGCACAATCTCTGCTGTAATCTGAGAAATTATTTCTATTTTCATTTTTTCCAGATCCTCTTTTGTTGCCAATTCATGGAGTCCAGGTTGTTGAGTATCAGATTGTTCAATCTTGTTTCCCTTTGGGGTTACTGTAGGTGATCTGGAAGTCTGTTTTTGAGGCTTGTTTATGTGTCTTCTCATTTCCACGGGGAGGGGGGTGCTTCTGGTGCCCACGTGGCTCACCTTCTCTGCCCTGGGAGTGATGGAATGGTGGCTGGGCTTATAAAAATTACTGGTTTGTTCCCAGTTAATTCACAGATTCAATGAGATTCTAATCCAATTCCCAACTTAATTTATCATGGAAATTGATGAGCTAATAATAACATTTATATGATGAGAAAGGGATTAAAGCAGTCCTGATTTTCTAAATATTACTGCCATGTGACTGTACTATGCCAACTGAACAGCCTGCCAACATTGTTATATGGAGGTGTCTAACTGCTGAGAGATTAGAGTTACTTGATGAAACTTCAATAGTATTGGCAGAGAGATGGATATAGAGCAGCAGAGGAAAGGGAATGCAGAAACAGAACCTTCCACGGGGGGAAACCTGCCACGTGACTGTGGATGTCCACTTGTGAACAGGGACTCGTTCCCCAGGTCACAGCATACCTGGAAGAGCTCTGCTTGGATTAGAGATGTTCAAGGGAAAGGCAAGATGAAAAACTTTTGGCAGAATATAGACGAGGTCTATCTTTATGACTTCTAGGGTTGGGAAAGATTTCTTAAACAAAACACAGAAAGCACATACCAGAACTAGAGAGGTTAATCATTAACCACACTGAAATTAAGAACTGATGTTCATTAGAAGGTCACTGATGTTCATTAGAAGGTCCCATGCAGAATGTGATCAGACCAGCCACAAGCTGGGGAGGCAGAACAGAAGAAATAGCAGAAGTCCTTGGACATGTGGAAGAGGCTCAGCCTCATTCCTGTCAGAGAGATGCAAATTCAAACCGCAAAGACAAAACAGTTCAAATTCCTCACCTTGGCAGGAATGGAAAGTACAGCCATCCAGCTGCTGATATGATGTAGCCCAGTAGAAGCTCACACGCATTTCTGGGGGTTGTAACAGAATCACACTGGAAAAATACAACATGAGCTAGGAGGCTGAAGAGGCAATTCCTTAATCAATCAGCCAGCAATACGTCTCCTGGGTATGAACCCCATCAGATTGTTTGCTGTTAACTTTCCAATCATGCTTTTCTAGTTAATAATGAGATATGCATAGATTCATCCCTATAAATGGTCTAGTGATGATCCTTCTTTCTATATAACATATTTCAATCAATACTGATAATTCAGCTTTTCTTAGGAAATAATTGTGATTTTATCCACATCTTCTCATTTATTACCAGATGTTTGAACAAACTGTTGTCTTAGAATTGCTTTAATGTCTTATGTTTGGAATAAATTTCCTCCCTCATTTGTAATTTGAAGAATTTATTTTTCTCATTTTGTTATGTATTTATTCACTCAAAAGTATGTACGGAGTGCTTGGCCTGTAAGTGTTGCCAAAGGTCTTTGGGATTGTGTGGAATTTGTTGTCTGGAGGGAGAATTAATGACACCACATGTGTGAATGTCTTGTGCTGTGTACAGAGCACCTGGGATAGGGTGGTTTCTTTTGAATAGAGTCATCAACTCACAGCTCTGGGCTGAAGTCTGAGATCAAGGTGCTGGCTTCTGGCCAGGGAGCTCCTGGTGTTGTCCACAGCAGAAGTGAGAGCGGCAGAGGGTGGCCTGGCCTGTAGTGGGCCTGTGACAATGGCATTACCAGTCCCTGGTGAGGCACCTGACCCCTTAGAGGCCCACTCTTCACACTGTGGCAGTGGCAATCATAGGTCAGCGATTCAGGAGGGGAGGGACATTGATACTACAGAAACCCAAGCTGTCCGCCTACCTGCGGCTCCTCTCTCCACATTGCCAGGTATCAGCACTTAGTCATGGCCCAAAATTAAGTGAAAATTTCAGAAATAAGCAACTTGTAAGTTTCAAATTGAACATGGTTCTAAGTGGTGTGTTTGAGTCTCATTCCAACTCACTCCAGCTCCCGGACATGATCACGTCTATGCTGAGAGTGGCACTGGTCCCAGGATGTAGGGTCCACCAGACGGGATGGTGCTATCAGTGCACAGCAGAGCATTGTGTCTCTAGGGTGACATCACAGTACTGGGGTGCTCCTCTTCTGCCCTGGGATGGTGATAGGACTTGGGGCACTGTCTAGGTCCTGAGTGCTGGCCCAGGCTGAGGCCAATCAGAGCTCAGCTGCCAAGGTGGCTCTGACCCAGCTGGCTCCTGGTGCTGTAGCCTCTGGCCCAGATGCCTGTCTCGGCCTGCGGTTCACACAAAAGGCACTGCTGTCAGCTGTTGTCTCCTTGCCCTGCTACGAGTGAGCTCAGTTCAGACTCTGAGCTGCTTTTGGCTCTGGCCAAATCCTGTTCTTGATTTGTTTGCTTCTGATGCTCTTCGAGTCAACATCTCAACATGCAGCCAGGAGAGAATATGTGGAGAGGATGAGGGAGCCAGGCCCTGGCCAGCTGAGGAAGGCATTCCCAGCGCCCAAGAGTGTGGGCCTGCTGGGGTCTCCTTCTGCATGGCAGCCTGGCGTTGGGGTCCTCTGAGCAGGCTTCACTCAAGCCTGCCATGGCTTCCTTCCAAGGCCTTTCACCTACTTTAAAAATGCAAACAAATGTGGATTCAGGGCCGGCCGTAAGACACCACGGGAAGTTGGCAAATTGGGGCTTTGTGTTGCAACCCATCTGCATCTCGCTCCTGAAATCCTTTCATAGTCTTCAAACACTTGTAAAAATCCACAAAGGAGACACAAGCCCTGAGCCTCATCCGACATTGGACTTCCTGTGGGCCCCAGAGGCTGGATGGCTCCTAAAAAAGGACCCATCTCCACTTTGTCACTAGGCATGTAGACATCCAAGAGGCACCTGAACAAGGTCCCCCATAACACTGGAACAAAGGACAGATTCACGAAGTTCTTGCTTCTAGATGAGAGCTAATCAGAGCCACTGAGAACAAGAAATGACTGCTTCTTGTGGTGAGCGGAAGACATGGTCTCATGGTTAACAGAGTACCCACACAGCCAAGCAAGCAACCCAGCCAGTTGGATGGAAACTGCAGGATTTTCCTCCTGAGCATCTTTAATTATTTAAAATTATTTGCCCATGTGTATGCAGATTAGCTTGTTTTTCCTTCCAGAAGACTGTTAGTTCCCTGAGGGACCCCCACTCCCCTCTGTTCTCTTGGCATCTAGGGTCTAGCCCTTAGAACAGTGCAGGGAAGAGTGTGGTTCTATGATGTATGTGGGTACTAGCATATAGGACCAGTGCCACTGCACTGAGCACTCTCTGGAAGGACATTTGGGAACAGAGGGACACAAATTCCTTCCTCCCCAAAACTCATGTCTGACAGGCCCGAGAGACCCTCCAGGGGTAAAGATGTGGATGCCATGGGATCGAGGGTTTGAGGTATGGATGCTTTTGGAGTTTGGGAGAGCTGGTCCAGGAAAGAGGCTTCATGGAGAAGCTGTGATCTGAGGTTCAGGGTTGGGCAGGATTGTGGGGAAACATCCTGGACATAGGAAGCCACACATGCAGAGGGCCTGGAGGGAACATGCCCTGAATTCAAAGACCAGTGCAGAGCAGAGGCCCCTGTGCGGGAGAAGAGGGGCACGTGGGGAGCAGGGGAGAGATCAGGGAGGAACTGGAGTGGACCGTGGGGTCTTGTTCTGCTGGACATCAATGGCTTCTTCTGTGAGTGCAGCACGGGCCAGGGGAAGGCTTAACGTAGGGAGTAACATGATCTGACCTAAGATTTAATAGGATCTCTCATCTCTTGGGCTGAGAGGCTGAAACTCCATGAAAAGGCACAAGGGTGTGAGCAGACAGACAGCAGAAGTGACGGCAGTGGTGCAGGAGGTGATGATGAAGGCTTGGACCAGAGGGTGAGGGTGGAGGCTGATGATCAGCAGGACTCTACGTCTGTTGACGAAGGCCAAGAGGCTCTCTGAGGGTCAGGTGTGGGATGAGAAGCAGAGGAGCCCAGGATGGAGCCAAGGTTTTTTTTTGGTACTGGGGATTGAACTTGGGTCCTTGTGCTTGCGCAGCAGGAGGTGAAATCTCTGAGCTAAATCCCCGACCAAGCCAAGGTTTTTCATAGAAGCTGTTGTGAAGATGGGAAGCCTGGGGAGAAGCTGGGCAGGCTGTTGGGGCTGTGCTGGGTCTGGGGTGGGGAGTGGGGCTGAGCTGTAACCGTCCTGGAGCACATCAGGTTTCTGTCTGGAAGGGCCGTCCGCTTCCCTGTCCACTGGCAGGAAGTGAACATGCCTGTTTCCTATGTTCTCTCCCAGGAGCGCTGGGCTTGTGGGTGGCTGGGGGCTGGGCCTGAGGTCTGTGTGCCTGAGGTCCAGTGGAGCAGGTGGAGCTGCTAGGAGGTGGCCCAGGGGAGGTAGTTAGGTGACCGGAGCCTTGGAAAAGATGCATGCTGGTCTCCTGGATGAGTGAGTTCTTGAGACAGCAGGTTGTTACTAAGCCAGGCTCCCAAATGCCTGGCCCTGAAGCAGGCAGCCAGTGCCCTTTCTGTCTCTCTGCCGTGTTGTGGAAGTTGCACAATAATCATGCTGTTTGGAACCTCTAGCTACCAGAACCTTGAGCCAAATGAGCCTTGTTCTTTTGTGAGTTACCAGCCTCAGGTCTTGCATTACAGTAATACAGAGCGGCTAAGACATGGTGCAGAGGGCGCTGTGTGGTCGTCTCTCACAGCTGCAGGCGTGTTTTCCTGGCTGGCAGGGAAACAGAGCCCCTTTCATGCATTTACTGACTTCGGATTTCCTCTGCTTTTAACCGCCTGTTCATAGCCTTTGCTCACATTTCCTGTAAGATTTTTTTGTCTTTTTTATATGTAGCAGGTTTTTTTTAATATAGTCTGAATATGTCACTTGTAGATATCTTCTCTCAGTCATTAATTTTAAACCCAAATGATATCTTTATGATATCTTTAGTTGTAGAGATTTATAAACTTTAATATAGCAAATTTATTTATATTTTTTACTGTGTTCATGATTCTTGCATCTAATTTTAAAAAGCTCTTACCTTCCTTGCTGTTACAAAGGTACTCGTGTATATTTTCTTCTGGAAGTTCCAATTTTGTCCTTAGTGTTGACTAATTTGTGTTTATAGCAAACAATTCAATGTGCTGTATGCTGTTCTAAGTGGTGTACTTCTTCGTGGCAACTGTAGGAGTTGAGTATTATTACTATTGTCCCCATTTTACACACACAGAAGCTGGAGGACAGGGGTGGGGTTAAGTTGCTTGCTACTGATCATAATTCTTGTAAGCAGTGGAGTCTTCAATCCACCTGAAGTTAACGTATGCAATGTGGAATGATCTTGTATTTTCCCATATGGACAGCTGGCTGTCAGGCACTGTTTATTGAACTGTCCCTCCTTGCTGGCTCATAAGGCTGTCTCTGTCCTAGTTCAAAGTTTTTACAAATGTGTGGGTCTATTTCTGGGCTCTCTGCTCTGGTAAACTGCCCTGCTTACCTCGGGTCGATGCCATACTCTTCCACCAGGCTTGATAGCTGGCCAATTGCCACGTTCCTGTCTTATTCTTCTGATTCTCTCTTTTTTATGAGACAGGGTCTCACTTCATAGTTCAGGCTGGCCTTGAACTTGCTATGTAGTTCAGGCTGCCTGGACTCACAGTGATCCTCCTGTCTCAGTCTCCCAAGGGCTGGAATTATAGGTGTGTGCCACCACACCAAGCTATGCTTTTGACTCTTTGACCTCAAAATTGCCTCAGCTGTTTTGTACCTGTCCTCTCTCAGATGACCTTTAAGATTGCCCAGACAAGGTTCATGGAAATGCTGTTTGGAATTTTGATTAGAATTTCATTGCAATTGTGAATTATTTTGGGGAAAAGTGACATCTATGTGATATTAAATCCTTACAAGCAGGACTGTGGTGTCCAATTTAATTTCTTAGGCTTTCTTACATTTCTTTCAAGAAAGTTAAGAATTATTCTCCCTAATAATGCTTTAATGCACCTCTTCAGTTGGATTTTCCTGGATAAATGGTCTCTTGTTATTGTAAGTGCAGTCCTCTTTCTTAAATGTATTCATATTTGTGGTCCTCTCCAGGTGTTTTGCACATTGGCCTTGTCTCTAACAGCATGCCTTCCTCCCTGGTCCTATAGTTTGCCTGCAAGTGCTCTTGTGTTTGGGGGTTGCGGTGTGCATTTGTAACGGTCTCTTTCTTGGCCCCATGACACTGCTGTTGCTTGGTCTGCAAATCTCCCCTCTGCCCCCGCCAGCCCACAACCCCTTTCTGGCCCAGGGTCTTGAATTCTGAGTTTATTTTGCTAAGAAACATTACCCAGCTCTTCAGCGCAGTCACCTTCCCGAGCACTGGAAAGTGTATCCCTGGGGCCTCTAAGTGAGATCAGGATGGGTCCAACCTACCCCACACACAGCTGCAACAAAGCTCAACTGAACACGGCTTCTTCAGCCAGCACAAAGGGACGATGGTCTCAGGAAGTGTTTTAGATGCATTTGGAAATGATTGTAAGCTGCAATAAAATGGACCAGCAGGCAACCTGAAATGGGTTGTTTTAGACAAATAGGTTTCTCCATTTGACACAATTACTGGTCAGGAAGAGCTGGGTTGTGAGGTGCCCAGGGCACTGTTTCTGGCCCTGGCCCACGGGTCACACCCATTGCCACCTGACAAGTGGGAAGACAGGCTTGTGTGACTAGGTTGTGCTCAGGACTGATGCACAGCGGGAGGAGGTGGCAGGAGAGCTGAGTGGAGCAGGGGTCTCCCTTGCCTCCTGCAGAGCTGACGCAAGCTGAGCAAGGGTACCCTGGGTCTAGTCTAGGGCCAAAGAGTATTTGGTTAGAGGGAGCAGTTGCTGATAAGAGGGTAGTTCTGCCCCCTCCTCCTCTTCCCCCCTCCCCCACCTCTGAAACCATGACCTAGAAAATCTGTTTACAGATGACCAGTCTAGTACACTGTTCTAGCAACAACAAGAGGCCTAAGGTCATGGTTAAGTTGGTTTGTAAATTAGTACATTTGCAGGGGGTTCAAGATGAGGCCAAAGCATTGTTTGGTAGCCAAGGTGACATCTATTGTCCTTTATAGCTTTGAATTCCCTCTATAAAGAGGTTATTCCAGAGAAATCCACACAGAATTAAGTCTCAGCCCACCTCCGGCCCTGTTCACACATACACATGTAACTCTGCTGCTGGCTGAGTAATGAATATTTTTGCATGGAAGGGTTTTTACTTAGCAGCACTTTTGTCCATGTGATGGAAAAGTACGCAACTAGTGGCCAGAGACCCGGCTGGAGTCCTGGATAAGGTGACTTTCAGTTTCCATGTGTGTAGAAATGTAGGGTAAGACACCACCCGAATCATTCCTGAGAGACTGCAATGAGACAGCCTGCAGAAGTCCCAGGGACAATAATACGATGGCCCCCAAGAGGAAGAAATGTTTTCCCTGGCTCCTTTATTCCATGGTTAATCATGATTCAAGCTTTTAGAACTCCCAGCAGCTACATAACTATAAAGATGATCAAAGCTTAACTTTACAACACATCATTTTGAAGACAAAAATCAGTCTCTTGCAAGTAGTGTGTGCAGCTGGACTGGAAGAGCCACAAGGGCTCTAGCACTTTATCCCCTTGTAAACACCAAAGAGGGGTGAATAGGGAGATGCCCCCCGCTTCATCCCTGAGTCACTGTGGTGCGCTGACACTCTCCTGAGCTCGAGTCTAGACACGCACCTCTGTGGAATCAGGAGAGATGTGTGGCCAGGTGCCGCTGAGTTCAGCAGCAGACTGTGGGGTCCAGCAGGGGAAGGCTCTGTGCTGAGCTTGCATGTGATACAGGGTTTCTACCAACCACAATATGGTGGAGAGGCATGTGCACACATGTACACACACACACACACACGCACACGCACACTGTTCAAGAAGGCAGAGCCAGTGTGTGAGCTGAAGACCAGGCTGAAGGTGGGGACTGCAGAGGAGGCAGAGCCCAGTCACAAATCCTTGCTATGCTCTGAGCGGAATCACATAGAGCAGTAGCAGCACAGCTCTTCAGGGCCCCCCCAGGGAAGGAAGACAGACAAAAGGGAACAGTGCGTCTGGGACTGAGCACCACAAGGCCAGGAGCTGAGTGTGCTCTGGGACAGGAAGTGGGGCCGTCAAAGATGGCCCAGAGGTGGCCTTGTTCCAGAGCCTCTCCTGGGGGTTGAAGCCTCCATTCCTTCCCCAGATCTATGAAGACAGAGGCCGTGGCCGGGGCTGTCAGGCTGTGGATGCAGACTGGGGCTGAGTCCCCACGGCACTGTGACTAGCAGTCACTCAGGGGACTGGGACTGCGGAGCCACCAGTGTGGTGGACAGCTCACCACTGAATTTTAGGGACAAAGTGCTCTGACAGGGCAGGTGAGCACAGCCTCCCTCATGTTGAGGAAGGGACTTGAGAGGGAATGGGCGGTGGAGGAGGGCAGCCACCGGGCTGCCAAGCAGCACCTGTGCAGGAGACCCAGGGCCCAGCCATGGCCACAGAAATGCTTTGGCCTTTGTCTTTCCCACCAGGCCAGTGTGGGGCTGTGGGGATTGAAGCTGGGCCATGGCAGGGCAGGGCTCCTCTGGGGCTTATCTTTGGGCTGGGAGAGCAGGTGGGAGTGGAGTGGAGATTTGACCCCTCGCCCTCAAGGTGTCCCACCTTCTGGCCTGTCCTTCCATCCCGCCCATGGGAGAGTGCACAGCTTCCCAGGTCCAGTGTTGGGCCCACTTGGCCTTGTGGCCCTTGGCCACCGTGCCTAGGACCTCAGTGGCGGTCAGTGCTCAAGCTCAACTGTGTCAGTGACGTCTTCACTCCTACCTTGGCCATTGCCTTGCAGCCTCGGTGCCCTGACTGCAGAAGACAGTGTGGAGGCCCTGATCACAGCCAGCTCCTCTTCTCCTTGAAAGCCAGCCCTGCTCTTCTCGGCTAGGTCAGCTAAGCCCTAAAGAGGGGCTGCAGGGCATCGAGGACATTCTTGGCATTTTCTCCAGCCAGCATTCTAGTTCCAATTTGGCCTGCCCTCCTCCAGTATGTCCATGGCAGAGACCCCTCCTGGGCATCCTGGACCACCCATCCCTTGGCTCTCTCTCCCCTCTGATTAAAACAGAGCTACTTTTTTCCTTGTGCAGTTTACAGTCTTTGTCTGAGTTTGTGTTTGTTTTTGCCATTTTTTGCTGTCCATTTTCAAAGGGAGCTGGTGGGCAGGGCCTTGAGTTATTTCCTGACAAAGGATCTGCAGCCCAGGAAGTATTCCTGCTCAGTTATTCTGGACACAGCAGCTCCCAGGGTGATGCTTTATTCAGTTGACATAATGGCCAAGGACTTTGGTCAGGCCACGTCGGGAGCTACAGGCAGCACAGAACTCACCCTCACTTTTCCCGGGTCCAGAACACCCCTCCGATTTGTCACTGAGTTCCTAAAATTAACCTCCGGACTAGACCCTGGGCCGTGGTTGAGTTTGGGTCCCCAGACCCAGGATGTGCATGAGGGGACTGGGCTGCTCTGCCTGCCCTCTGTGGTGGCCCTTGAGAGGCCACACAAGGAGGAACCACTCCTCGTCGCCATCAAGATTCTGTCCTTGGTGGGTGCTGGTTTGAGGGCTACTGGGGTCCTCATGGTGGAGAAGCTGCTGCCTCATGCTGGGGCTCCATGCTCTGGGGTAGTGTCTCAGGGCGCTGGGCTCAGACATCTTTCTTGGCCCCTCCACACTGGACTGCTGGCCACCAGTAGCCATGACCTGCTCTGCCAGCTCCCAGTGCAGGTCCTGGCACTCACCACCCTTCCCCCCAGTGTGAGGCCGCCGGGAGCTTCCCCGATGCCCGGGTTCACTGAGGGAGTTGGGAATGTGGAAACGGGGTTGCCAGTCACCCCCAAGACTGCAGTTCTGCAGAGGAGGCTGGGCTGTGGGTGAGGGAAGGGGCTCACTCAGGTGGCAGAAATGGGGTTTCAACCCACAGCTTGTGTGGTTTGAGGATGACTGTCCCCTCCAAGTTTTGTGTTAAAGGGTTTGTCATGGGGGGGGGTCCACCCTCCTGAAGGGATTGACAGAGTCCCCAAGAGTGATGCATTTTGCAGCGTGGTTGCTATAAAGTGATGTTGCTTCTGTGGCTTGCTCTTGCTTCCTTTCCTGCCGTGCAATCCTTTCTGCCACGAGGCCCCGCCAGAAGCTGAGTAGCTGTGGGCACCGAGACCTTGAACTTCCAGTGCAGGTTCCAAACGAATCTCTTTGCTTTATAAGATGACCACATTGCAGGCATTCTGTCACAGCAGTGGGGAACATCCTTACTGCTCCACATTATTCCTATTTGCCTGCTCTCTGTTCCCCAGCATTAGACAGAACAGGAAGGGCAAACTTGTTAGTTCTGATGAGGGATTCAAAGCGTGAAAGCCTTGTGTTCTCCCTCTGGGTACAGGCTGAGGGGCATGCTGGCCTTCTCTCTCTCTATCAGCTGCTCATACCACAGTTGAGACAGTCATTGCCAGGCTGGGGCAGACCTGACTGTTTGGTGACTTCCTTTGCTCTGTCTAGTTGGAGTTTGGTTTCTTTGGAGACAGGTGAGGTTGGAAGGGGGTGGGGGGCAAAGGGGCAGGAAGCCCTTAGACCTTGGCCAGGCCAGGCTTTCTTATCTATAGCTGTTCAGTGTGCCTGGGCCCAGAGCCCATGAGACTGAGGCTGGGAGCACAGAGCTTGAGGCCTGAGGACTGGCCCTGCCTCTTGGCCTATGACCTAAGTTATTTACACCTTGTCTGACTCAGTTCCCTCATTTTTGAATATTAGCTATTATTATTATGTTGATAGATGACAGGTGAAGAAAAGTAGAATGTAGAAGTAGAATGTATTGTGGTATCAAATAGGAAACACGGCTGTACAAGGGGCCCACAGCCAGCCGGTCACCACGGTTATTGAGTAGCGGCCAGGGGAAGGTAGGAAGTGAGCCCTCTAGAGAATCCTGAGAGTAAGGGAAGAAACTAGAAAGAGATGTCTTCTGTGTGAGAGGCCGGACCCCAGTGAGTTGTGAGGAATCCTTAGGATCCCAGCAAACAAGCCCGAAGCTAACGTGGTCCTCAGGCTAAGCATCCTGCCCTCTTGGAATCTCCTGCACCCAGTTTCTGCCCAGACAGGAAGTGGCCCCAGATCGACTGGGGAGGGCAGGGGTGGGTTTGAAGATGGTAAGTAGGTGAGGCTGGGCCTTGGATCGGTTTAGGGAATGAGAAGAGGTGAAAGTGTGGTGGATTCCAGCCCCCATGGCTCCCCGAAATTCCCTAAGTATGTACAGTCAGACTTTCCCCTTCATTATCAAGCTCTGCTCAGGAATGGCTCTGCCACTCAGTTCAGAAACGTCTTTTGATGCCTCAGTGTTGCGCGCAGGGCCTGTGCTGACAGGGTGAGGATAAATGAGACGCAGGCCCCAAACCCAACAGTGATTCATTGCCTCAGTCAGTGCCCAAAGTGGAAGTGAGTGTTTGCATTGCAGTAGCAAGAGCAACGACCGATTTTACGTGTGAGTAGTTTAATTTACTAATTTACAAATGTTGAAAATATCTTTAGAATCACAATTGTCTCATGGAAGAAGATGGCTCGGTGTCGAGGGCACAGAGCCGACACAAGCCCTTTCCCCATACAACCTTTCAAAAGATTTCTGCTTTGATATTTCAGATCAGAATATCTCAATTAAAAAAACACAATAAGCTCCCACAGTACTTAGAGACCGTGACAGTCTTATGTGGAGGTACGTTTTGAGAATGTATTGCTCGCACCACAAAAAGACAGACATTCTGAATTTATTGAGCAAACTAAAGAGAAAGTGAAGTTTGCTGGAGCATTTTTTAAGGCCACTTGGGATAGGGAGCTGTGCCTTGCCAAACACTAATATGCTGCATAAAGTAAACATGCAGACAGAAACTTTGAGTTATGTGCCTCTTGACCAAAAGTATCTTTTTGATTTGTATCATGTATATAATGCTTATTAGAAATTATTCCTGTAATTTATAAGCGGACGAGGACGGGATAAAAACAGCTGCTCCTTACTGACCCTGACTTCTATGCTGAGCACTTGGTGCTGTGTCTCCTTCCCTGCAGGGTCACACCTGGGGAGGTAGAGGTACCCAATGCCAGGGGCAGATGAGGGCCTGAGCCTGACAGATGGACGGATGTCACAGGGGCATGTGCCACCCATCGTAGGGGTATAGGAACACCTGGCAGGAGTGAAGGGTTTTTTGTGGTTTTTGTTTTTTGTTTTTCTGTACTGGAGATTGAACCCAGGCCTTCATACTGAGCTATATCACGGCCCTTTTTTAATTTTGAACAGAGCCTCACTAGGTCGCCCAGATGAGGCTAGAAGTTGTGATCCTCCTGCCTTAGTGTCCCAGAGTGCTGGGATCATAGGTGTGCACTATCACGCTTGGCCAAGAGTGAAGGTTTCTTATGTCTGAGGCCATGGTGTGGGGTGGTGCCCATGTCTGAGGAAGGTGCCTGGGATCAGCCAAGCCCAAAGCTCATCTGCAGGTCAGCGACAGCGCACAGCCAGCTACTTTCCCAAGAGATGGCTGATCTGTGATCACTTCCCAAATCGCAGGCTGGCCAGCTCCATTCCGGGAGGTCAGAGGGAAGAGGGCCAGAGCTGTGCCAAGGCAGGAAGGCCACCTGCACTTCTCATCCAGGAGCAGTCCCTGTGAGAGGCAAGTGTTCTCAGGGACCGGGATCCTGGCAGTTCTGCATGGTTCTGGGCCAGAGTGGGGTTCAGGTGTGGGGGTGGGGTAGGGGG
The DNA here is from genome assembly GCF_053883595.1 of Heterocephalus glaber. Taxonomy (NCBI): domain Eukaryota; kingdom Metazoa; phylum Chordata; class Mammalia; order Rodentia; family Bathyergidae; genus Heterocephalus; species Heterocephalus glaber. The sequence continues at coordinate 770,404 of NW_028258212.1, read as the reverse complement.
CCTGGCCTCAGTGAAGATTTTGATTGTTTTCTCTGCTTCGAGGTGGGAGGCAAGAGAGCAGTGGCACACCAGGTGGAAGGCATCTTATTTTATCAGTGCTGAGGGGGCAGCATCCCCGAATCCCACCCTCTCCCAGTGCGGCCAGCGGCTCTAGCACTGTCAGCCCTGCATCTAAAAGTAGAAACAAAACAAAGCGACACAATATGCCCAACCCTTCCTGTTCCTGCTGGGTCACCTTCCGCCTTCCAGCACACACTAGGATTATTGACAGCCAGACTCCAGGACTGTGTCACTGACAACACCTCTGGAAGGGCATTCTAGTGGCCCCTTGTCTGGACAAGGCCCTGCATGACGAAAACAATGAAGACAAAGCAATGATGTTGATGACACTTATTTTTCAGTCCCAAGACCATGTGAATTAAATATTACTTGGTTATAAAGGGAATTTTGCTGAAAACAAGTTATTAAAATGTGTGCCTCCAATGAAAGCAGACTTACACCTGCTGACGGCTGCTCTGATTGCTCAGATTGAAGTCCCACCCTCGGAGACACGAATGGCCAAGGTGTTGCCTGTGCCCACACTAGCTGGTGGCAGAGGGAACCATCCCAGGCCTCTTTCTGACGTGTGTGTCCCGGCCTCTCCTTTGCTATGTCTTAGTTTCAGTGTGGATTGCAGAGTCCCTGCCAGGCATTACCATTTGGCAAATGGCCCAAACCATAGTGGTTTAAGGCAGCAGTGGTTCTCTTGTTTTCTGCCAGTATCTGGGGCTGTGCCCCTCTGAGAGCTCCCAGGTGGGCATTGGGTCAGCTCTTCTGCTGGTTGCAGGTGCTCCTGGGACTTGGCCATGTGGCTCATGTGCCTCACATTGTGGCCCCTGGAGCCACGCAGATGCTGTGGATCCTTGCGGCCTGTCTCAGAAGTCACTGCATACCTTCCCCCAGAATCTCTGGTGAAGCACATCATGGAGACCAGCCCAGATTCAAGGGGAGGGTACTGAGCCTGCTTCTCCTGGAGCTGTGTCCAGGGCACTGTGGCCATCTCTAATCTGCCACAGGAGCATAGGGAAAAGGGCAAGCTGTTAGGTGAAACAAGTGAGCTTGAGAATCACTGCAGGGAGGGGTCAGGGCCACACAAGACTGAGCTAAAGATGACCAGGAGAGGTTGGTGGCAGAGGTTTAGGCTCCAGGGACTCAAGGAGCAGGAGAACATGATTCCCGTCCTTCAGGCCTCATATGCCATTGGACAGAGGCATTAAGCAGAGTTGTTCACATTGTGAGTGATAGTGCTGAAGTACCTCTTAGTTCATGAATCCATCTACTCACTCACTCATCTACCCCTGACCCATCCACCCACTACCTATCCATCCATTTACCCATCCATCCACCCATCCACCTCTGACCCATCTACCCACTATTCATATATCCATATGTGCATTAATTTAAGAAGTATTCGCTGAGGTCCTGGGCCAAGATCTCTTAAATTACTGAGCTGATATTCTAATGAGGGAGAAAGAAACCATTCCAGGTAGTGATATGAAGAAAATAAGATGGGAAAAATGGAGAAGAGCAAGGAGAGGGATGGGGAGGGACTGCATGTAGTTAGCATGATGAGTGGAGTTCTCTCAGAGAATGGACAGATGGGACGATCCTGAAGGATGGTCCAGGTCCAGCCTGAGATGATCTCTTTCAGGCAGAAAGGTCTGAACATGCACAGGTCTTGGGGCATAAATTGCCTTGCATTGTTCAAAAAACCAATAGTAGGGCAGTGTGACTGGAGGCCTGTGACCGGGTGGAGGGTGTGTGGTGTAGGAGGGAGGCCTGACTTGACTGCAGCAGTGAAGAGCTCAAGGGCTTGGGCCACCTGGGCCACTGTGCCTCTTGTCACAGGTGAAATGCCAGTTGGGTCTCGAGGAGAAGAAATTGCGCTGGGAGCAGGAGAGTGACCAGGGTCAGGTGGGAGGCAGAGAAGGTAACTATAAAGATCACAATGATCACAGATGTTTATTATCCTTGGCACAGGCCCCTGGAACCCTCCTGGCCCAGTGTAAGGCAGGCGCTCTCATTCTTACTCCATGGAAGGGTAAAACACTCCATGGTCTGTGGCCTCTGCGGCTTGTTAACCTCAGGGTACCCCGGGCCGTTTAGGGGGAGGTACTGTACCTAAATCAGCTGTTGGAATCGCAACCTCCTGGCTCAAATTTGACAGTTAAGCATGTGGAAGGGCATAGGAAGGCCGTGGCTCTGGAAGTCAGTCCCCGTTGGTCCTGACCGGGAGGAGGAGGCCAGTGTGCTCGGAAGTGGGGCTGCAGTAAAGGTGACTACCTTCCCATGGGGATCACTGTGGTCATGCGGTGGCTGGGAGTCTGCACCGCATTCTGTGTTCTGCATGATTTGGCAGTGCCAGCTCTCACACGAGGGAGGACAGGGCCTCTGAGTGAGCTGGGTGTCCTCCCAGGGCCTGGACATGGTGCAGGGCAGCAGGACAGAAGGCCTAGGGCGAGGTCCAAGAGAGCCGGCTGGTCCTGAGCTCATACGTCTTCTCATCTGACGGGATTTGTCCATGTTGCTTTCTGAGAGGCTCCCGGGTCATGTGAATATGAATGTCCCGCACATGGACCATGGTCCTGTCTGCTCACTGCTCTGTCTCCCAGCATCTGTTCTCACTGCCCATGCTCTCTGTTTGATTTCCTTTTTGTCCTTGGCTAAACTTAAAAATGTTTGTCTGTTTTATTTTTTGTCTGTTTTTATTTATTGTCTGTTTATTTTTCTTCTCCAGTAATTTCCCGTTTTAAAAAAATCTTAGGTTTACATATTTTCCTATTTATTTTGGTTTATCTTTTATTACCTTACACCAAGTGCTTAATTAATTCCTCTTTTTTATTTACTTCTAAATAACCACTTAATTCTGTAAAATTTCCTTTATGTATGAGGAAACAGGGGAATAGATCCTTCGCACACTGGAAGGGGATTAAGAGTTGGAGGGAGGGGAGGGAGAGAGGACAAAAACTGAATTGCAACGAGTTATGTTTATACCAACTCCTCGCCATGAGTGTCATCACTATGCGCTGGAAACAGGGACTGATTAAAATAAAAATTAAAACCATAAACAAATTCCAGTGGTTTCTGTATGAGGCACCCTTAATGCAGATCATTTTCTGTTTCGTTTTCTTTGCTTAGCTCCAGGTGTTCTTGAAAGGTCAGGGACTCAGCCATCTTGGCTCTTTGGTAGACAACCTCTGCAGGTGGCCCACTCCCTTCCATAGGTGGCCTAGCATCCGCATATATTCTGTTCATACCCTCCCTCTACTTTGCACCCTTTTTAGGTTAGCTACAGTGTCTAACACGACGTGAACGCTGTGGAAGTAGCTGCAAGGCTGCAGCACTCAGGAAATAATGACAAGGAGGGACATTTCGACACATTCAGTGGGCAGGGTGGATGCCAGCCTGGACAGGGACCCACGGGAAGTGCTCACTGGGTGTGTGACCTGTGATATGTACCTGGACAAGGGGCACGTGTGTGTGGGGGACATGGGGCACATGGTCCCTCTGGACCCAGCACCTGGGGCCAGCACGAGGACTAGGCTGTCTTCACTTGGGGTCACTGAGAGTGAATGACGGAGAGAGGAGGAGGCAGCCACTGAGGGAAAGATGCTGAGCTGGAGCACGTGGGATTTGGGGGGGCTGTGGGGCTTCCTCTGGAGGGGTCCAGTAGACAAGTGGGAGCATCAGTGACACCCTGGAAATGGGGCTTGAGGTCTTGAAGACAAGGCAGGAAGTGGGTCCTCCCAACTATGACAGGCGCCATGGTGGTGGGGATCCATGGGGCTGCTCATGTTTACAAACAGCAAACAAGGCAAGGGACCCTCGAGGTCAAGGTCAGAGTGAGCACAGCCAGATCCCTTGTGTCCTTTGTCTGTGAAGGATGATCTAATTCAAGGGCAATGAGGACTCTGGCAGCAGCTCGCAGTGGTGTTTAAGGCAAATGACTCGGAACCCTGGTGTCCATGGCTGGGCTGCTCCCTGCTGGAGCAAATTCTCCTGCACAATCAGCTGTGCCCTGTATTTCCTCTTTTCTGGATTAGATCTGTTCCCAGGGAAAACAATCCACTTCTCAAGCCTTCAGTTTTATGTACTGCTGATCTATTACTTTATTTCTCTAATTGCCTTCCCACAGTGAATGGCTTTTACTACCTGCAACTAAAAACAACCCCCGGATTTCAAAGCACAAGGTCACTTGTTTACAACAAAGAAAGGCATTTGTGACCTGGTGGGAAGGGAAGGAGAGGGCAGAGCTGACCTCCCCACTCTGAGGACACCAGCTCCATGGTGATGTGACACGTATTCACTTGTCGGCTAGTGGCATGGCCTCTGCTGTGGATGGGACTGTAAAGCTCCTCACCACATTGGAAGCTAAGCTGCTGCTTGTTTCTGCATCCTTGGGCCCCAGGTGGGCAGAGTGACATGAACCAGCTCAGGCATGACTTTCCGGAGTGTCAGGTTTGCTCCTCAGAGAGCAGCAGCTCCATGCGGCGGGCAGCCAATCGTAGCCCTGCTGCATTTAATTAAAGTAATTTTCCTACTCAGCTCCAGATGTGGAGATGAGATTCCATTTTATTGTTCATAGAATGGTCCCTCCAAGTGTACGTCACCAGAATGGAATGCAGCCACACATTGAATGTGACAGGTCTGTGTCTTCTGAGGGAAGAGCTGAGGCTGGAACAAGTCCCAGGCCTTTCTTACTGTGGTCTTATGATTTCTAGAAGTGCCTCGTGAGGCGATGGAGCCCATGGACAATGTCACACAGAAGAGAAGCAGTGGAAAGTCACAGGCTCCTGTTAGGGAAGAAAGGCTTTGGTCCCTGTTATGGCTTGCATCTAGATGGTCCCCTAAGGCCTCACACGATCATAATGTTTTTTCAGAGGTGGCTGAATCTACAGTGTGTGATGTTGGGATTAAGCATGAGTGATTACTAAATCAGTCTACTGATTGGTTTGGCACCGCCCTACTTCTGGTAGCTTAGATAGAATATAAAAGGGGCAGAAAAAAGCTGCTAAGGACCCTTGCTTGCTTTTGCTGCCTCCTGCCCACCATGAACTGTTTTTCCCTCTTGGATGCCCCTCTTCCATGGCACCCTGCCTTGGAGCCAGCAAATTATGGACTGAAACCTCTACAAACTGTGAGCTAAACTTTTCCGCCTTTAACTTTGGGTGTCAGGTATTTTGTCTCAGCAAGAAAAGTAACTAAGACAGTCCCCCAGAAGACCCAGCCTGCATCTCCTTCCGCTCTTTGCAGTTAGTGGGTCACTTTTAAGTGAACCCCCAACCCCCTTGCTGGTCTGCACAGCTACTGTTATGTTGCTGGTATGGATGGAGGATGCCCAAAGCCTAGTAAATCTACTTCTGGGCTCTGTGAGGGTGTTTCTGGGAGAAGTGGGATGGGCTGCCCCACCACGAGGACGGCGCCACCCAGCCTGTGAGGACCTTGGTGGACTGAAAGGTGGGAAGAGGGCAGATTCTTTCTCTTCTCGATATGGGCTGTCCATCTCCTGATTCCATCCAAGTCCAGATGCCTGTGAACCAGAGGGAATCACTCCATGGCCTCCTGTACCTCTAGGCCAGACACTGGATCATGGGACCTCCCAGCACCCAAGCACATGGACCAATTCCCATAGTAAATCTCTCCCCACATCTATCTACAGCTGGCACGCTCTTCTCTGGAGAAGCCTTGTGCTCTGGAAGCAGCGATGTCATCAGTGAGTGGGTGTGGAGAGTCGCAGGACTTGGGGCTTGATGGCCCAGGCCCTGCCACCTGGGTTTCCTTCATGCTGTCTTCCCAGGAGGTGACTGCCCTGCTGGAGGCCACTCAGTCTCAGGACCTCCCAAAGGGATGCTGCTCAGGGCTGGGGATTTGAGCTGCTGAGAGTACCTTGCTGATAGCATCTTGAAGAATCCCTGTTCTGGGAGTGCCTCTCCCTTTTGTTATAGTTCCTTCTCCTAGAGGAACGGAGCAAACAGAACATCCCTTTCTAAGGCCACCTCTTAGCATCCAGGGATCCCAGTGATGGGGCAGATTCTTGTCCTCAGAACAAGGATCGTGAGTAGGAAATGGAAGGACAGACACCAAGGATGGGCTCACTTGTTTATACTTCAGGGACAGTGAGGCACCAGACAAGAGGGCACATTCAGATGTCCTGGCAAGACCCAGGCTGCCATGTCACTTTCTTCTGATTATTGTTCTGCCCTAGGTTGAAGTTCCTGGCCTATGGCACCCATGAAGATTTACACTGCCAAGGGGGAAATCACAACTCTAGCGCCCTCCTCCTCCTCCCTGCCCTGGCCCGTGTGCTTGGTCTGCAGAGGCCTCCATCCGCCAGTATCTGACCCCGGGCAGCCTGGTGTAGGCTGAGACTCCAGGATCATCCAGAAGCCGGGGACACACAAGCCATACCATGGAGTCAGTGTTTCTTGCTCTTCATTTCTCATGCCTGGCCTGGGAGATAACACAGATGTGGAGAACCGTGTCCGTGGGAGTGACCAAGGAGTGGGGCCAGGCAAGAAGAAAATGGGCCTTGCCTTGTGGGGTCCACGAGGGGCCCAGCTGTGGTGAGGGGGTTTCTGCCTCTGGAAGGGAGGCTGGTGAGACTGTTGGCATGGAGCTATCCTCAGTACCAGGAGTGCCAGGCTCGTGAGGAACACCACCCTGTACAGCTGGTGAAGGTCACCTGTGTGTGGTAGTGGCCCAGACCCTGATTTCCACAGAGGAAACACAAGCACCATACATGCGTCACCAGAGTCGGGCTGGGAAGCTATTGTAGCGTGGCGAGTGTCTCTGCGGGTTGTCCTGGGGTGACAGACACCAGGACTGGGGCATGTAAACAGAAGTGAGGTTGTTTTACATAGTTCTGGAGGTAGAAGCCCATGGTTGAGGGGCACATCTGGGGAGGTTCCTGCTGTGATTCAGGTGTGAGAAGGACAGGGCTCAGCTCCTCCTCCCAGCAGGAGCCACCCCCGCAGCAGCACCTGCTCCCACCCTGCGCAGTGCTGCCATGGGGTCCAGGCCCCAACATGATACTTCGGGGGTTGCAGTGAAACCATAGCACAGGCAGGCCAGTCAGTGAGGGCGACATCTGCATGGGGACCAAGACACAGCCAAGGAACACGCTCTCTGTGGCCCTGTAGGAGGGTGACAGGCTGGGGTCCATGCTGGACTCCAGGGAAGGGTATAGGATGGCACTGCCCTGGTGTGACCCCTCTCTCACCTGTATGCCCAGGGGCACTGTCCATGGGTCAGCCCTGGGCCCTGGGCAGTAGAGTGTGCAAGTGAAAACATAGGCCAGACAGTCACACTGAACTTCAGATGAATGATAAATACTTTTTAGAAGTAAAAATATTAAGGTTGATGAGAATATTAAAATGATTGTGAACTCGAGCACAAAAGTAGGTAGAGAAAGGAAAGAGGCTACAGGCCTCACTGTTAGGTAGGGGAGGTGCCTCGGCGGACTCCTCGGTGGCTGGGCTGCCTGAGCTATCTGACCATGGCCTTCACCCTGCACCTGTGCACCCTGTGCACCCCAGCTTCACACAGAGCCCCGTCTGTCCACACGTGAGGACCGACCCAGCCCTATCTGCAGACACTGGTGGGGTTGGCCTGTCTGGTCCTTTCCCTCTGCAGAATTCCCAGCAGCCATGACCACTGTGGCCCCTACACCTGACCCTGGAGCTGGCATGGCTGTGTGCAGAGCAGGGGCCTGTGGTCAGGTGAGCTGTGTGCCACCTGGGGTGCAGGAGCAAGTCTCTGAGCCAGGACAGCAGTGCCTTAACTTAGCTAAGGCAGATACAAGAAGGGTTCGGCATCTAGGACGTTGTGAGGAGTAAGGGAGTTAGTGTAGAGAAGGACATTAGTTACATTCCTGGCCTGCAGCAATGCTTTAAATCCTTCCTAAAATATGTTGTATCTGTTTGGGGCCAACTATATTACAGGTGACTTTAGATGAGGCAGCAAATCAGAGGTGGAGCCATGACTATCAAAACACTGCCCAGACCCCAGCTGATTTATTTCAGCCACAGCAATGAGTTCCTGTTATTGTAATGAGTCACAGTGTGCGTGCACCCAGATGCAGGGTTCGGATCATGGGGTGGCCGCACAGCTCGTGTAACAAGAAGCAGACACTTGCAATGTCCTAATGAGGCCGGTGGCCGCTGGACCTGCAGCTGTGTCACACAACACAGCCCGGAATGGAATCCAGTTATTTAATGGAATATTTTTCCTAAATGATAAGGCACTGCATACGGTTCTTTTCCCATTGCGTAGTGATTCCTTCCAAAGCAAACATCTTAAAGATTTTTAACGGAGGTTGGCAAATTCAGCTTGCCTGAGTATAAGAATGTTGAAGCCATCTGCTAGAAAATCAGAGGTCTGCCATATAAAACAGCAGAACTGGACTGCTCCAGCTGATTTAATCATAAAATACCATTTCCTGAACCCGAAGGGAAATGTTTCTACTTGGCCAGTAGGGCTTTCTGGAGAAAGGCAGTATATATTTGCAGAATGGTATATTAGTAATTTTGAATTTCAAAGAGAAAACAGAGCAGGGAGTCTTGGAAAACAAACATCGAAAGGGTCATCATTTCAATACTTTGCAGATGACAATGAAAGAAAAGTTTTTGTTAAAACTGATTTAACATAAGGGCTGGGGATTTAGCTCAGTGGTTCCGCCACCTGCCTTGCAAGCAGAAGGACCCGAGTTCGATCCCTGGTACCAAAAAACAAAACAAAAACAAAAACAAAAACAAACTGATTTAACAGAAATTGAGAATTATAGCTACAATTTTGAAGGCAAGTAATTGAATTGCACTGTTTGTACTTTATTTCGTACACATTTAATAATTAAGCATTTTTCTGTACCATGAGAATGAAACCTAATGCATCAATGTGATGCCAGAGTCAGGAGCCAAGGTAGGCAGTGCACACAGCCTTGTGTTCTCCTGATGTGGGGTATGGGTGTGAGGAGAATACACACGCACATGCACAGACATGTACACACATGCATGCAAGGCACACGTACACACATATATAACACACCCTCACACATACATACACACATGCACACACACACTGGATACACACAGGGACACACATGCACACCCACGTATCTTTTTCTTACCAGAATCTTGTTTAACCACTATCTAATTGGTTCTGGAAGGCAGGCTCCCCACTACTTAGCACAGGTTGAACTTCTCTTATTCTGGTATTAGTTGACAGGTGTTTTCCCAGTGTTTGTGTATAAAATGGTGCTCAGGGAACAAGCAGGGTTTTAAATGTGCCCCATTCCCATATTTGAGAAAGAGTTTATTATATATATTTTCCATGTTAATTAGTAGTTAGGAATTCCATGCTAACTCTTAACTCCTTAGACAAATATCCACAGATTTTTAATGAAATCGGTTGTATGCATGTGGCTAATGTGGTTGTGTGCAACTACTAATGAATGTGTTTTTAAGAATGGGCCTTGGAACTAAGAAAGAGTCTCAGCATCGTGTTGGGTGTTTATTACCCCACTGAAGGGCGATCAGGTAGGAAGAGCAGCAAGCGCCCTTCCCTGCTGACTTCACACACAGCCTGGTCCTCCAGGCTGGGTGCCTCTGTTCCCACATGCTCCCTCACCTGTCACTGTGTCCCTAGCCCAGCTCTCTGGGCCAGACTGAGTGCGTGCCTAGCTCCCCAACTCAGAACGCAGGCCAAGATCTTATCAATCAGGTCTCTCTCGTTGTCACTTTCCATTCCTTCTTTGGTCAGCTTTTCACTTTAATGCCAGATTCCCAAGTGTAAGTGGAGGGTGGGTGGGGCAAAAGCGGTGTTCCCATCTTGAAGTTCAACACCAGCATTTCCTCCCTGGGTGCCCAGCAGCACTTGTGTTTCTGGAAGGACTGCAGCATCACTCAGCTCTTAATCTGGACAAAGCCAAAGTGTTTCCCTGGAGTTCACAGAGGCATCAGCGGTCCCTCCTCAGGTGGTTCCCACGTGTGCCCTGGGCCTCATCAGATGGCAGCACATGCTGAGATTCTGCCATGGCCCTGAGTCTCTAGGGTCTGAGATTTAGGTCTCCCTCCAGGCCTTGGCTGGCTTCTCTCAACTGTAGCTGGGATTTTCCTGTCCTCAATACAGCACCCTTGTTGCACAGGGAGAGCCAGGTAATCCTCTCCTTCCCAGACTCATCATGGCCCAGGAAGGCAAGTGAACATCGCTATGGGGATCACACGCCTCTTCATTTCCTCTCTATGGCTGGTAAGGAATAGGTCCATTCTGTAGCAGCCCAAGGCTTGGGAACCAACCTAGAAAATCCAAGAATTCATCTTGGGAACTTGATCTGCCTCTGTGCCTTGGGTCGCATAAGGTTACTTTTCACCATGGATTACAACCCAGAGCACTGACCAGTAGGTGCATTTATTACACTATCCTGGGGTTCACCACACAAAATAAGAGCCCAAAACTCTGGCGGTGATGTGAAAACCAGTGTGAGAATTAAGCTCAATTGTCAACTTGCTTGGCTTGGGAGCCACTCAGGGGATTAGTACAGCCCATTCTGGGGGTATCTGATGTGTCATAGGCCATAGACTTGGGCACCATATCTGGTCCCTGAACGCTTCTTCTCTGGAACTGTTCCCCTGGTCCACTTACCATGAGCTGAACAGCTTTGTTCCACTAGGCCCTTTTACCATGATCTTCCTGCCTTGGAGCTGCCTGACCATGGACTAGAACCTCTGAAACTGTAAGCCAAATCCTCTTCTTTAACTTTTGGGTATCCAGTGTTTGGTCCCCATGACAGGACAGCTGACTCATACAACCAGTACTTTTAAACACTTAAGTCTTATATGCAAAATGGTATCTAATAAATAAGTAGTTTCTAATAGAAGACAAATATATTAGCAAAACACTTTACCTACTAGACCTGTGCAGCATTCCAGCAGCTACAGACTTCAATGTTAACTTTCAACTCAGCTCTCGGGAGCAGAACTCAAGTGGTAAGAGGAGAGTTGACCCCCAGGTTTCGAGCTTCTGACCTCTGGTCACTGCTGCAGTTCCAGGTCAGGCACTAATAGTGTTCACATAGTGTCTGAAGAAATTTGCCCATAGATGAGACAGCTTCTTTATTATTTTCACTTTTGATGAATGAATATCTGCGAGAGGGCTTGCTGGGACAAATGGCCAATGCCACCTCTGTTGCAGGCGGCATCAGGGGGGCCATGCCGTGGTGTGGGCTTCCGGGCTGTGCTCCTGGGGCCGTGGCTGCTCGTGCTGTGCTGACCTTGCCAGTGGTGAGTGGCTTCACTGTGCTTTATTACAAGTCATCTGCCCTCGTTTGGTTTTTTTTGGTACTGGGGATTGAACTTAGATCCTTGCACTTGCCCAGCAGGCCACGAAACGTGAGCTAAATCCCTGGCCCTGCCCTCTTGTTTTAACCTTACACACATCTGCCTCCCACCAAACTTTCTGCTCATATCTTCTTCCCACTTTGGGGGAATAGTCCATCTTTTCTTACTGATTTATGACACTTGAAAATTTAATGATAACGTGAATATTTTTCTGACATGTGGCTTAAAAACACTTCTCTAGTTCACTATGTGCATTTAAAGGTTATACTAATATTTCACAACCCTCATCTTTTCCTCCTGCTCCATTCCCAGGTTACTTTGCTCCAGTTTCTGTCTGGTTTCTGCAGTGTCTCCCACAGAGCCATCGCTGCTGAACATTCTCGGTTTCTGAGGCAGCAGCTTGGCCTGCTCTGCTAGCAGTGCTTCTTGGAGGAAGAGGGAGGCTGTTTGCACATCATGTTATGATGTTGCTTTTGGCTTTAAAGATTCTACTCCCATGTGCCATGACCTCTTTTTAGATTTACCTTGATTACGGAAAATATCAAACATGCATAGAAGTAGGACAAACAGTGTGATGAACCCTCACTGGGTCATCTCTTGCTTCGGAACCATCCATCCATGGTCACTCACTTCATCTGCTCCTTTTTTTTATTGCCTAGGGTATTTAAGGCAAATCCTAGCTATTATATTTCTCCCACAAATAACTCAGTCTCTATCTCCAACAGGAAAGGATTTAAAAAGCAATCATTACGTTATCTTCACATGTCACACAGCAATCATCAATACTATAGAAGGCGATGGTGTAAACTTTACAGCAATGCTGTGCTTTGGCGGTGCAGAAAGGTGCTGACTAGGCCCCCACTGCTCTGGCTTGGTCCCCTCAGGGTCAGTGACCTTTAACCCTTCTCCCTCCCTGTCTCACGGGTGCATGTGGGTCATGGTCCTTGTACTTTAGTGTGTGTTGTGTGTCTGAGATTTAGCTGACGGCACTGTCATTGAAGACATGTTTTTAAAATATATATGTATATATATATATATTTATTGGTACATTTTTGGTATAAAATACATTTACATTTATCATTGGGTGTTTGTACCAGAACAGGATGTATCTTAGTTTTTATTCTTTCTCCCATTACCTGTGCACCCTTCACCCCCTCCACCCTTCTCTATTTACATAGAGTTTGATTCCATTTTTTTTCTTTCTCATAATTTTTCCTTTCCCTTCTTCCCTTTCCCCTTCCCCTCTGACAATCCCCTAACCCTTGGACCTTTTCTTATTTCAAATTATCAATTATCCATTTTAATCATTTTCATCCTTATTTACACTTCCAATTTCTCACACTAAAGAAACTATTTGGTATTTACACATGTGTGTGCTATTTATTTCACTTAAGAGTATGGCCTCAATATGCATCCATTTAGCTATAAATGTCCCTAGCTTCTCATTGTACTCCATTTTATAGAAAAACCACATCTTCTATATCCAGTTTCCAGTCGATGGGCACTTGGGCTATTTCCAAGCTTTAGCTATTACAAACTGTGCTCCTGTAAACATAGGTGCACATATATCACTGTGATATGATTCTTTTAATTCTTTGGGGAAGATTCCCAGTAGGGGAATAGCTGGGTCAAATGGGACCTTTAGTCCTAGTTCTTTGAGGTATCTCCATACTGATTTCCACAGTGGTCGCACCAGTCTGCACTCCCACCAACAATGGAGAAGGGTTCCTTTCTCTCCACACCCCCACCAGCATTTGTTATTGGTTGATTTCTTGATAGCAGCCAATCTTTGTGGGGTGAGGTGGAATCTCAGTGTTGTTTTCATCTGCATCTCTCGAATGACCAGTGATGTTGAACATTTTTTCATATATTTAATTGCTATTTTTACTTCTTTGTCTGAGAAATGTCTGTTCATTTTTGATGCCCATTTTTGAATTGGGTTTTTGAATTTGGGGGGGTCTGATTTTTTTCAGTTCTTTCTATATTCTCAATAGTAGTCCTTTGTCTGAGGTACAGCTGCTAAAAATTTCTTCCCATTTTGTAGGTTGTCTCTTAGCTCTGTTGGTAGTTTCTCTTGCAGTGCAGAAGCTTTTTAATATGATGAGATCCCAGTTGTTGATTCTTTGTGCTAGCTCCCATGCTACTGAAGATTTGTTCATAAAGCCTTTTCCTATGTCAATGTCATCAAGAGTTCTACCTAACTTACCTTCCAGCAAGTTTAGTGCTTCTGGCTTAATATTTAGATCTTTAATCCACTTCAATCTTAGTTTAGTGCATGGTGATAGGTATGGGTCTAGTTTTAATCTTTGGCAGGTTGAAATCCAGTTTTTCCAACACCATTTATTAAATAGGCTATCTTTCCTCCAATGAGGGTGGTTGGCTCCTTTGTCAAAGATGAGGTGGCTGAGTGTGTCTGGAGTTGCTTCTGCATCTTCTAATCTATTCCACTGATCTTCAGGTCTGTTTCTTTGCCAGTACCATGCTGTTTTTATCACAGTAGCTTTGTAATATAGTTTCAAGTTGAGGATTGTGATACCCCCAGCCATGTCTCTGTTGCCTAGAATTACTTTTGCTCTTCTAGGTTTCTTCTGCTTCCAAGTGAATTTTTGGATTATTTTCTCTAGTTCTGTGAAGTATATTGTTGGAATTTCAATCAGCATTGCATTAAATCTGTATAGCAGTTTTGGAAGTATGGCCATTTTCACTATATTGGTTCTTCCTACCCAGGAACAAGGGATATCTTTCCATTTTCTTATATCCTCTTCTATCTCCTTTTTCCGAGAGCTGTAGTTTTCAGCGTAGAGGTCTTTTGCTTCCTTTGTTAGGTTGATTCCTAGATATTTCATTTTTTTGGATGCTATTGTAAAAGGAATTATTTCCCGAATTTCTCTCTCAATGGGTCTGCTATTTGTGTGTAAGAAGGCTATTGTTTTTTAAGTGTTGACCTTGTAACCAGCTACTCTACTGAATCTGTCAATTAGGTCTAGCAGACTTTTGACTGAGTTTTTTTGATCTTCTATGTAAAATATCATATCATCAGCAAATAATGACAGTTTCACTTCTTCCTTTCCTATCTTTATTCCTTTTATTTCTTTCTCTTTTCTAATTGCTATGGCTAATGTTTCCAGAACAATATTGAACAGGAGTGGTGATAGTGGGCATCCTTGTCTTGTTCCTGATTTTAGTGTGAAAGTTTTCAGTTTTTGACCATTTAGTATGATGCTGGCTGTTGGTTTTTCATAGATAGCTTTAATTAGGTTGAGATAAAGACCTTCTATTCCAATTTTCTGTAGCGTTTTTATCATGAATGGGTGTTGGATTTTGTCAAATGGTTTTTCTGCATCTATTGACATGATCAGATGGTTTTTGTCCTTGACTCTGTTAATATGGTGTATTACATTTATTGATTTATGAATGTTGAACCATCTTTGCATCCCTGGGATAAATCTGACTTGGCCAGGGTGTATGATCTTCTTGATGACCCTCTGTATTCTGTTTGCCAGTATCTTGTTGAGAATTTTTGCATCTATGTTCATTAGGGAGATTGGTCTGTAGTTCTCTTTTTGGGTTGGGTCTTTCCCTGGTTTTGGGATCAAAGTCACACTTGCTTCCAGGAATGAATTTGGGAGCCTTGTTTCCCTTTCAATTTCCTTGATGAATTTAAAGAGTAATGGTGATAGTTCTTCTTTAAATGTCTTGTAGAATTCAGCAGTGAAGCCATCAGGACCTGGGCTTTTCTTTGTTGGTAAGTTTTTTATTACATTTTCAATTTCACTCATTGTTATTGGGTTGGTTAGAATTTCTATATCTTCTTCATTTAATTTTGGCAATTCATATGTATCTAGGAATCTGTCCATTTCTTCTGTGTTTTCCATTTTATTAGAGTACAGGTTCTCAAAGTAGGTATTGATGATTCTCTGAATTTCTGCTGGGTTTGTTGTGGCTTCACCTTTTTCATTCTGAATTGCATGGATTTGAGCCTTTTCTTTCCTTTTTTTGATAAGGTTGGCTAAAGGTTTATCAATTTTATTTATTCTTTCAAAAAAACAACTCTTTGATTCATTGATTTTTGGTATCATTCTGTTAGTCTCCATTGCATTGATTTCTGCTTGGATTTTTACAATTTCCTTTCTTGTATGAGCTTTGGGTTTGTTATGCTCTTCTTTTTCTAGGAGCTTGAGGTTCTGCATTAGGTTATTTAACTGAGTTCTCTCTGTTGTCCTAATATGGGCATTCACTGCTATGAATTTCCCATGTAGAACTGCTTTCATTGTGTCCCACAGATTCCTGTATGTTGTACTAGCATTATCATTTACTTGTAGAAACTGTCTAATTTCTTCTTTAATTTCCTCTGTCACCCATTGGTTGTTCAGGAGGGAGTTGTTCAATTTCCATGTATTTGTGGGAGTTTTGCTGTTTCTTATGTTATTGATCTCCAATTGTATTGCACTATGGTCTGATAATATACAGGGGATAACTTTGATTCTTTTACATTTACTTAGATATGTCCTATGAGCTAGCATGTGATCTGTTTTGGAGAATGAGCTGTGTGCAGCTGAAAAGAATGTGTATTCTGATTTTGTGGGCTGGAACACTGTGTAAACATCTATTTTAGTCCATTTGTTCAATAGCTTGGTTCAGTTCTAGAATTTCATTGTTAATTTTTTTTCTAGTTGATTTGTCTATTTGTGATAGAGGGGTGTTGAGGTCCCCCACTACAATTGTATAAGTGCTTATTTGGTTTTTCATGTCCATTAATATTTGTTTTGTATAGTTGGGGGCATTCGTATTTGGTGCATATATTTTTAGGATTGTCATCTCTTCCTCTTGGATTGTTCCTTTCACAAGGATGTAGTGACCATCTTTGTCTCTCTTAATTAGTTTTGGTTAGAAATCTACTTTGTCTGCAAATAAGATTGCTATGCCTGCTTTTTTCTGAGTTCCTGTCAAGTGGAGAATTGTTTTCCATCCTTTTACTTTCAGTCTATGGATTTCCTTTGAGTTAGGTGTGTTTCTTGTATACAGCATATTGCTAGGTTTTGGTTCTTAATCCATTCTGTCAGTCTATTTCTTTTGATTGGTGAATTGAGGCCATTAACATTGATAGTTATAATTGACAGATTTTAACTCATGCTTGTCCTGATGTTTTACTGTTGTTGACTCTTTTATTTCTTATTTTCCCCCCTTTTGTTTTAGTGTCTTACCTTGCGTGGTGCCTTCTCTCTGCTGGGCCTCATGGAGTTGTGATCTTCATTGTCTTTTTCTAGGATATTGCTTAAAATTGTTTGGAGTGCTGGTTTGGTGCTCATGAAATTTCTCAGGTGTTCTTTGTCATGAAAGTATCTAATTTTTCCATCGATTTTGAAAGATAATTTTGCTGGATACAACAGTCTAGGTTGGAAGTTATTTTCTTTTAGGGCTTGAAATACTTCACTCCAGGCTCTCCTTGATTTGAGGGCTTGTGTTGAGAAATCTGCCGTGATTCTGATTGGCTTTCCTTTGTAGGTGATTTGTTTCTTTTCTCTAACTGCCTGTAGAATTTTGTTCTTCTGTTGGGTTTCTGGGATCTTGACTATTATATGTCTAGGTGTAGATTTTTTTTGGTTATGGCTGGTTGGAGTTCTATATGCCTCACTTATCTGTACGTCCAATTCTCTACCTGTGTCGGGGAAGTTTTCTACTATTACTTCTGTGAGCAATTTTTTAATGTCAATTGTACTTTCTCCTGTGTTTTTGTGGACTCCTATCAGTCTTATGTTATTCTTTGCATCATCTAGCAGCTGTTGGATTGATTTCTCATGGTCTCTTACTATCTTTAAGAAATCTCTGTTTTCATGGTCCTTAATTGCAATCCTGTCTTCTATATCTGATGTTCTGTCTTCAGATTCTCTTAGTCTGCTCTGCATGCTTTCAATGGAGTTTTTAATCTCTTGAATATCTGTTTGAAACTGTTTCATGGATTCCATTTCTTTCTTATGTTGGGCATTCATGGGTTCCAGCATGTTTCTGATCTCATCTATTTTCTTATCTATTTCTACTCTAGAGCTTCTAATCATGTCTTTCATTCTGCTCACCATGTCCGTGTTTATCTGGGAGATTATTTCTGCTTTGAATTTTTCTAGAGCCTCATGCATCTGCTTTGTTACTTCCTGTGGTATCAGTTCAGGGTGTACAAGAGGTTGCTTGTCAGACTTTTCCATCTCATTTCCCCCAGAATTTCCTTTTTGTGGCATGGAAGTCTGTGTTTCTGCCTTGCTTAAGTGTCTTCTCATTTTTGTTTTTGGTACTGTCCTTGGTTTAATTCCTGGGTTCATATTTCAAAATTGCTTAATGTAGGTATCTTTATTGCTTGTGTTTAGAACCCTTGTGGAATGATTGCTTTTCAGAGGTGTCTTCTAGATATAGCTTGTGTTTGGCTATTTTATTTTCCTTATACCAGGTAGGAAAATGACTCTGAGGCTATCTTATTTTCCTTATACCAGGAAGGAAAACTAATTAGATCAATCACAACATGTTAGCCCAAAAGACATAGTCAGCAATACCATAGCTTCAAGCACAGCTTAGAAAATGACAATTTGTGGTAGTTATTAATCTATCAATTTTAACTATGTGAGTTAAAGTAAAACCGAACACCAACCTAAGTTTATAGTGAATAAGCTCTTCAATATAGCATCTTTCCTCTTTGGGTGGGGAGTTAAAAGGAGTTGGGGAGGGGGGGACAGGTAGAAAGAACAGGTAAGATTAGCGGTGAGGCCAGAAGACACAGAAAGATCACACTAACTCTAAGAAGTTGTTAAAGGCAAGAGAAAATGGCAGAATGAAAGAACAAAGATGTGCATAGAATCACCTAACAGCAACAGGGAGGCTAGATACCGAATTTACTTTCCTTTAAACCTAATGATAATCAAGAGAAGGAAAAAGAGAAGAAAAAAACAATAAGGGAGAAATCCGAACTCAGTGCAGAAAGGAACAAATGGGGAGATGAGGGGCAATGTGGGACAGTGACAGAATGAGAGAGAGAGAGAGAGAGAGAGAGAGAGAAGATAAAAGAAAGAAAAGTAAAACTTTGAAGAGTAGAGAGAAAGTAAAAATTAAGAATTGAAAATAGGAGAAAAAAATTTTTTTTTCTTTTTTGCAAATAACACTAGAAATTATGGGCCTCCTTCAGGGTATGTCTCTGCTGTCACAGTAGGCAACGTAGGAATCCATGTGCATATACAAGTCAATGAGTCTCAGCAAGCCAGCAGCAGACCAAGTACAGTGGTCTGATGGGCCTTTATTGTAGAGGTTCTCTTTACTTTTCCGCTGAGCTTCAGTTTTCATCGAGGAGCCTGAGAAGCCCTCTTTCTGTCACTAACTTCTGCTCTATCTTGTGGCACTCAGGACAAGGGTCTTTATAATCTCTTGTGGCTCTGTAGTGTGGGACCAGGTAACAGACAAGCCAGAAAGCCAGAAGGCCAGAGGCGCGCGGGGTGGGGGAGGGGGTGGGGGGGAATTGGGACTTGAAAGGCGCCTGCGCGGCTAAGCAGACCTCGCGGTGGCGTGGGCGGGGCCCAGGACTGCCGTGTAGCTTCAAGCTGCTCCTCTCACCTAGCCGGTCCAGCTTCTTGAAGACATGTTTTATCCTTTGTGCTCCCTGGGAGTGAGTGTAATATCCAAGGCCTGATGGAACGCAGGTTCTTTTTCAATTCTTTTCGGCAGGGAGACTTTATGTGGTTGCCACGTGCTTCTTGCTTCCTTGCGTGGGAAGCAAGGACTCCTGGCCACGGCTCTTTCCACACTGGTGAGGTCACAGCTAATTGAAGAGCTGTGGACCCAGACCCACCAGTCCCTGACCTTCCATCCCTCGCTTCCTTTGGGGTTCAGAGCAGGGCGGCAGGTAGCTGGGCCCAGCTGGGAGCTGGCACTTGGCCTGGCTGGGGCACTCGGCCTTTCTGATGTTGCAAGGCTCACCAGCTCTGTGTGGACCCCATTTTGTGTGTGGTGCCATCTGGGAGCGGAGCTCTGGCAGCAGGAAGTTGGCACAGAAACTGGGTAGCAACTGTGACTGGGGAGCTGGTTCCAGGGGACTGGCTTGTTTAGGTGACTTTCTAGGTCTTTGTGAAGCTCGGTCCCAGGAGGAGTTTCCCAGGGGTCCTCTGGCTGGGCCAGCGGGCAGAGTGTTTGTCATCCTCACATCACAGTTTGGCAGAGGTGAGGGCTGGGACCTGTAGGCAGGGCTGAGAAGCCTGGAAATCCATGCTCGCTTTTGAGGTCCTGGTTTGGAGCACTTGCCAAGCATGTCACAGTGATGAAGATGGATTATAATGACTGTACTTTGGTAATTCACTTACTCTGTGGAGCCATGTCACAGCCAGGCCCCATCTGGTTCCAATCATTGAGAAGGGAGCACTGTGTCTGGATGGAGGGGAAGAGGGGATTCGTCTGCCTCTGCAGGGAGCACGGGATGGTGGAATGTGGACCACCCGCACAGCTCTGTGGCTGCCTTGCATCCCTTCTGCCCTCAGCAGGAATCAGGGCTCTTACTGGGTGCCCGGCTCAGTCCTGGTGCTGGGTGATCAGGGCCAGACAAGGCCCCCTGCCCTCCTGGAGAGGCTGCGTATTCCATCCAGGAGTAGGACAAGGGCAGGCAGCCAGCAAGTAACTGACATAATCCACAAATTATAGGGCACATCAGAAATCAACACAGATTCCGGTGAAGAGATTGCAGAGTGATAAGGGGCTTTAGCAACTCTGGAAGAATTCAAACCCCACCACCCGGTAAGCATTTGCTCAGCCCCAACCTTGGCCTCCTCATACAGCTGGCCCAGGTATCTGGGGCTCTCATCTGTGCCTTCAGCTAGCTGTGATTCCCTGAACATCACAACTGTTTGCATAGCATTTATACCGTGTGAGGCATCCAAAATCACCTAGAGAAGATTGGAGGGTAGGGAGGATGTATAGGGCTTTTGGAGTCACCATGCCCTTCTCAGTAAAGGACTGGGGCATCTGAGTGTGTCACTCTACTTTCCCATCACAGAGAGAGAACACCTGGCCATCAACGTAGAAGGAGAAGCGGTTTGTTCTGGCTCCTGGTTTCAGAGGGTTCAGACAATGGGAGGCTGGGTCCATGGGTTTCAGCAGGTAGTGGCACAGAGCATCATGGCAGAGTGTGTGGTAGACAAAAGTGCTCACTGTGGTGGCCAGGAAGCAGAGAGAGAGAGAGAGAGAGAGAGAGAGAGAGAGAGAGAGAGAGAGAGTGTGAGAGCGAGAAATAGAAAAATGGAGTCCTAGGGCCCTTAAAAATATGTCCCTAAGGCTCAGAAGACGCCGAATCAGCCCGCTGCAGACAGGCAGGTCTGCGGACACCCTATCAAGGTCCCGAGTCATGCGGAACATGCTGAATCAGCCCTCGCAACAATCCACTGGACACCACCCATTCCTCTGTACAGCCACCTGGTTCCACACTACAAAGACGCAGAGGACACCGGGACACCAGACCATGGTACTGAGTCCCTCTGCTCCCAGCCCAGAGATAGGGGCTTCTGAGCCACTATTCCACTGCTCCTGGTCCAGAGGAAGGGGCTTCCCAGCCACCATCCCTCCCGCTGCTCCCAGCCCAGAGGAAAGGGCTTTTGGGCCACCTACTGTCCCGCTGCTCCCGGCCCAGAGGAAGGGGCTTCTGAGCCACTATCCCACTGCTCCTGGTCCAGAGGAAGGGGCTTCCCGGCCACCATCCCTCCCGCTGCTCCCAGCCCAAAGGAAAGGGCTTTTGGGCCACCATCCCTACCGCTGCTCCTGGCCCCTGTCCCACCTCTCCCAGCTCAGGGAAGGTAATCTGTGCAGGTGCCAAGAGCCCCACCCCCAGTTGAAATGAGAAAACACGTAAATAAGTCTCAAAACCAGACTTCCAGATGACCTAGAGCAACCCCAAAGGGAAATGAGGTAGAACACTCTGATACTCAACAACCTGGACCCACTGAACTGGCAACAAAAGGGGATCTGGAAAAAATGAAATCAGAAATAATTTCTCAGATAACAGGAGAAATTGTGCCCCTAGTGCAAGACATGATCAATAAATCTAGAGAAGAGCTGAGGAACATGATGGAATTCCAACATAGGAAACAAATGGAATCCATAAAACAGATGCAAATAGATTTCCAGGACATGAAAAACTCCACTGAAAGTCTACACAGCAGAATGAGCCAATGTGAGGACAGAATTGCAGATACAGAAGATGAAATTGCAATTAGTGACCAGGAAAAGAAAAATTGCTTCGAAATTATAAGGGAACGTGAGAAATCAATCCAGCAGCTGCTAGATGATGCAAAGAAGAATAACATAAGACTGATTGGGCTCAATGAAGAAACAGGAGAGCGTGAAGATGACATAAAAAACCACTTCACAGAAATAATGGCAGAAAACTACCCAAACAGGGGAAAAGAGCTTGACGTACAGATAAGTGAGGCATATAGGACTCCAAATAGCCTTGATCAAAAAAAATCTACACATAGGTATATAATTGTTAAGATTCCAGAAACTCAACAGAAGAACAAAGTTCTCCAAGCAGTCAGAGAAAAGAAACAAATCGCATACAAAGAAAAGCCCATCAGAATCACATCAGACTTCTCAACACAAACCATCAAGGCAAGAAGAGCTTGGAGTGACATATTCCAAGCCCTAAAAGAAAACAGCCTCCAACCCAGATTGATGTACCCTGCAAAACTATCTTTCAAAATGGATGGAGAAATAAGATACTTTCATCACAAAGAGCACATTAGGAACTTCATGAATACCAAACCAGCACTCCAAAGAATTTTACACAATATCCTAGGAACAGATATTGAGGATCACAACCCCAGGAAGCAAAGCAGAATGAACCCATCTGGCATGACAAGAAATTAAATGTAAAGAAGGAGAGCCCAACAAAAAGAAAACGTCATGGCAATGACAAGTCAATACGTTTCAGTTATAACCATCAACATTAATGGTCTCAATTCACCAATCAAAAGAAATAGACTGGCAGAATGGGTCAAGAAGCAAAATCTAACAATATACTGCATACAAGAAACACACTTAATTCAAAAGGAAACTCATAGACTGAAAGTTAAAGGGTGGAAAACAATACTCCATGTGACAGGAACCTGAAAAAAAGCAGGAGTAGCTATCCTCTTGGCAGATCAAGTAGATTTCAAACCAACACTGATTAAGAGAGATGAAGAAGGACACTACATCCTTGTAAAGGGAAGAATCCAAGAGGAAGAGATGACAATCATAAATATCTATGCACCAAACACTAGTGCACCCAACTATATAAAACAAATACTAACAGACATGAAAAGTCATATATGCTCTAATACAATTGTAGTGGGGGACCTCAACACTCCACTGTCACAAATAGATAGATCAACTAGACTAAAAATAAGTAATGAAATACTAGAACTCAATCGAACTCTTGAACAAATGAACTTAACAGATGTTTGCAGAGTCTTCCACCCCCAAAAATCAGAATATACATTCTTCTCAGCTGCACATGGGTCATTCTCCAAAATAGACCACATACTCACACATAGAACATGTTTAAGTAAGTGCAAAGGAATTGAAGTTATCCCCTGTATATTATCAGACCATAATGCGATGAAATTGGAGATCCATAGCAAAAGAAACTGGAAAAATTTCATAAACACGTGGAAATTGAGCAACACACTTCTGAATAACCAATGGGTCACAGAGGAAATTAAAGAAGAAATCAGACAGTTCCTTCAATTCAATGACAATGACATTACAACATATCGGAATCTATGGGACACAATGAAAGCAGTCTTATGAGGGAAATTCATAGCAGTGAATATGCATATTAGGAAAACAGAATGAGCCCAATTAAAGGACCTGATGCTGCACCTCAAGCTTCTAGAAAAAGAAGAGCAGGACAACCCCAAAGCTCATACAAGGGAGGAAATTCTAAAGATCAGAGGAGAAATCAATGCAATGGAGACTAAGAGAACAATACAAAAAAATCAATGAACCCAAGAGTTGGTTCTTTGAAAGAATCAACAAAATTGACAAACCCTTAGCCAAACTTATCAGAAAAAGGAAAGAAAAGGCCCAAATCCATGCAATTAGGAATGAAAAGGGTGAAATTACTACAGACCCAGCAGAAATCCAGATGATCATCAATACCTACTTCCAGAACCTATACACCAATAAGATGGACATCACAGAAGAAATGGACAAATTCCTAAATACATATGAATTACCAAAGTTGAATGAAGAAGACCTAAAAATTCTGAACAACCCAATATAAACAAATGAAATTGAAAATGTAACTAAAAACCTATCAACTATGAAAAGCCTGGGCCCTGATGGCTTCACTGCTGAATTCTACAAGACATTTAGAGAGGAACTGCTGCCACTACTGTTTAAACTCTTCAATGAAATTGAAAGGGAAGCAATACTCCCAAATTCATTCCTGGAAGCAAGTATCACCTTGATCCCCAAAGCAGAGAAAGACCCAACCGAAAAGGAGAACTATAGGCCAATCTCACTAATGAACACAGATGCAAAAATCCTTAATAAGATAATGGCAAACAGAATGCAGAAGGTCATCAAGAAGATCATACACCCTGATCAAGTGGGATTCATCCCAGGGATGCAGGGATGGTTCAATATGTGCAAATCAATCAATGGAATACACTATATCAATAGAGCCAAGGACAAAAACTATATGATTATCTCCATAGATGCAGAAAAAGCATTTGACAAAATCCCACATGCATTTATGATAAAAACCCTACAAAAACTTGGAATAGATGGTTTCTACCTCAAACTGAGAGAAGCCATCTATGAAAAACCAATAGCCAATATCATACTAAATGGTCAAAAACTGAAATCCTTCACACTAAAATCAGGAACAAGACAAGGATGTCCACTATTACTACTCTTGTTCAATATAGTTCTAGAAACATTAGCCATGGCAATTAGACAAGAGAAAGAAATAAAAGGAATGAAGACAGGAAATGAAGAACTCAAATTGTCATTATTTGCAGATGACATGATACTCTATATAGAAGACCCCAAGAACTCCACCAAAAGTCTTCTAAACTTAATAACCAAATTCAGTCAAGTAGCTGGTTACAAGGTGAACACACAGAAATCAATAGCTTTCCTCTACACGAATGACAGACTCACTGAGAGAGAAATAGGGCAAATAATTCCTTCCACAATAGCATCCAAAAAACTGAAATACCTAGGAATCAACCTAATGAAAGAAATCAAAGACCTCTTCTCTGAAAACTATGGCACTCTGAAAAGAGAGATTGAAGATGATATCAGAAAATGGACAGACATCCCCTGCTCCTGGGTAGGAAGGATTAATATAGTGAAAATGGCCATACTTCCAAAACTGCTATATAGATTTAATGCAATTCCAATTGAGATCCCAGCAGCATACTTCATGGACCTTGAGAAAACAATCCAAAAATTCATTTGGAACAAGAAGAGACCCAGAATAGCAAAAACAATTCTAGGTAACAGAGACATGGCAGGTGGTATCACAATCCCCAACCTGCAACTCTACTACAAAGCTACTGTGATAAAAACAGCATGGTACTGGCAAAGAAACAGACCTGAGGACCAGTGGAACAGATTAGAAGATGCAGAAACAACGCCAGACACACTCAGCCATCTCATCTTCGATAAAGGAGCCAAACACCCTCACTGGAGGAAAGATAGTCTCTTTAATAAATGGTGCTGGAAAAATTGGGCTTCAACTTGCAAAGATTAAAACTAGACCTATATCTCTCACCATGCACTAAACTAAAATCAAAATGGATTAAAGATCTAAATATTAAAATAGAAACTCTGAACCACTTGGAACAGAGGTTAAGAAGAACCCTTGAAGACATCAGTGTAGGAAAAGATTTTATGAACAAAACCTCAGTTGCCCGTGAACTAGCACAAACAATCAACAAGTGGGATCTCTTCTTATTCAAAGGCTTCTGTACAGCAAGAGAAACCACCAGCAGTGTGAAGAGACAACCCACAATGTGGGAAAATTCTTCACGTGCTCTTCCTCAGACAAAGGTCTACTACGTCCAATCTATAAAGAACTTAAAAAGATCAGACCTCCCAAATTTAAAGACCCAATCTGAAAATGGGCATCTGAAATGAACAGACATTTCTCAGACAAAGAAGTAGAAATAGCAAATAAATACATGAAAAAATGTTCAACATCACTGGTCATTGGAGAGATGCAAATGAAAACAACTCTGAGATTCCACTTCACTCCAGAAAGAATGGCTGCTATCATGAAATCAACCAATAACCAATGCTGGCGGGGCTGTGGGGAAAGAGGAACCCTGGTCCACTGCTGGTGGGAATGTAGACTCTTGCAAGCCCTGTGGAAATCAGTATGGAGATTCCTCAAAGAACTAGGACTGGAAATCCCATTTGACCCCGCTATTCCACTGCTGGGGATCTTCCCCAAAGAATTAAAAGAATCCTGCCACAGTGATATATGTGTTCCCATGTTCATAGCAGTGCAGTTTGTAATAACTAAAACTTGGAAACAGCCCAAATGCCCATCAACTGGAGACTGGATAAAGAAAATGTTTTTTTTTTTATAAAATGGAGTACTACTCAGCCATAAAAAACGAGAAATTAGAGACATTTATACCTAAGTGGATGCACATTGAGCTGATACTCTTAAGTGAAATAAAGAGGACACACATGTGTAAATACCAAATAGTTTCTCTGGTGTGAGAAACTGAAAGTGTAAATAAGGACTAAATGTATGACAGGTCATGTGAAATAGGAAGAAAAGGGGCAAAGGGGAAGGAAGTGGGAGGGCTAGGGGAAAGGATAGAAGGGAATGGGATTAATATGAGAAAATGGAAAAATAGGAACAAAATCTTTGTAAATAGGGAGGACTGGAGGGGTTGAAGGGAGGGCTGGGCAAGGGTGAAAAACAAGAACCAAGAGAGACCATGTAAAGGTGCAAATTTCCCATGATGAATGTCATTATATTGTATACCTAAAATGTACCAATGATTAGAATGAATAATCGATAATGTAAAATAGGAAGAAAAGGTCCAAAGGGATAGGGGTAGTGGGAGGAGCAGGGGAAAGGAAAGAAGGGAAAGGAAAAATGATGAGAAATGGAAAAAATGGAAATAAAGTCTTTGTAAATAGGGAAGGGTGGAGGGGGTGAAGGGAGGGGAAAAAAATATGTCCCTAATACCCTAACTTTCTCCCACAAGGCCCCACCTCCTAGAACCCCCCTCAATAAGTCCTTAGGCTACAGACTGAGCCTTGAACACACAGCCTTGGGGACACTTACAAAATGACAGCACTCTGAATTGGGGGTCCAGGGGTCCTGGAACCATGGGTACAGAGGGATGGCTATGTCATGGAGCTGAGAAGGGACACTGCACCCAACCTGAATCCTGGGCCACCCACCCCTCTGCTGCCTCTTCGGAGTCCACAGGTTTCCCTTCTTCTTCATCCCTCACCCCTACCTCAGCCTCCTCTGGGGCTCCTGCACTTCCTGCATGTGAGGCGCCCCCTCCTCAGCTCTCCAGGTGCTGAGGCCCCAGCTTCCTCGAGGACGCTCTGCAAGGCTTCAGTGTCATCTCCGTCACCACTGTCACTGCACCTGAGACCATGTGGACAGTCATGTGTGACCACACGTGCTCGTGAGCAGCTCTCCCTTCTGGGCCTGGCTGCTGGGAAGCCTTGGCTTTTGTTTGCCACAGGAAGACAACTGAGTACAGCCCTTGTTTAACCTGGCTCTCACTGCAGAGAGGAATTGTCACCAGATGAGTCACCCCAACATGCTGGCTGGAGCCAGGCTCTGGCTCCCGGGATGTTTACCAAGGAATGACTTTGTCCATGAATGCTCTTAGGAAATGACAAGGGACAGAAAATTGTCATTGTTTCTGCTTTAAAACTGGGGGCCTGGAAATCAGCCAGTGCTCAGGAGAGTGGAGTTCGTGTCTCCTGTGCTGTTCAGAGTCATGTAGAAGAGTGCCTCTCGGTCACAGAGGTGGCCTGCTGTCAGTACAGGTGCCACCGCACTGCCACCTGCATCACCTGTCACCAACAGGGCTGTCCACTTGTCCTACTCACAGGCGTGGGGCTCAGGCTCATGGCCAAGGGAAGGGACGGGTAGACTGAGTTGCCTGCTTGCCTGTGCCCTGGTGGTTCTGAGCCAGGCTGGCTTCATTCCTGAGTGGTTGGTACCCTGTCTCCATGCACTGTGGGTTAGGCTTGGTGACTTTTGACTTGTAAATAATGGAGGCCCCAGGACATGTAGGGCAGTGCCTGTGACATGGACCTGGACTTCAGTCGCTCACTGAATTAGCTTCAGAGCTGGCAGAGCAGTGAGGACCAGGGGTCTCGTCCTCCCTGCCTGGTCTTGGATGCAGATCCAGGCTGCTGTCAGCTCACCCTGGCCAGAGTGTGCCTTACCTGTGTCTGCCTGCCCAGCTGGGCCAGCACGACCCTGCCCCGCATTAGCTCTGATGTCGAGGCCCCGTGTCACACTCTTGGGCATTTCTGGGGCCAGCTGGTGCACAGGTGGTGTGCAGTGTATGCCCATGTCCTGTAGGCTCCCACGGTGCCCGCATGCCCTCCCTCAGCTGGATTGTAGGGGTTGTCGCAGGCTCCTTTGGTCTTCTTCCCCCCATGACCTTGGAGGTAACCTCTGAGACATCACGGAGTGGCCACGGAGCTGGCCCGGCTGCCCTGAAGCTTCCTGGAGCCTGGTACCTGGCAGCATCTCCTGACTGCTGTCCTGAGGGACTTGCTGAGGCCTTGGGCATGGAGGAGACAGGAGAAGGCACCCAGGTGTCTGTTGTGGTCATGAGAATCCACAAAATATGCAGCCTGGGATGAGGACCCTGTTTTCTCCAAACCTGACTGCTTGGAGAAATGAGTTACATGGGACACTGAGAGATGGACAGTGTGTCAGTGTCTTAATTAGCATGTCGGGTAACCATTGGATTCTTCTTTTCCCTATTCCTGCATGTTTACCAGCTGTTTCTACTTCTTTATGCCAAGTCTTCCTCACTGATGACCACTACAGGAAGTAGTGAGGTGAGTGAGTCCTGGAGACCCGGTGCCACCCTGGGGACTGAGCTGGGGAGACCTTGCTGTGTCCCTGAGACTTGCCGAGGGCTGATCTCTGTGGCTGCACCAGGCATGGAAGATGGTGATTGTGTTACCTCGCTTGATCATGGAAGTCATCTCACACCGTGTGCACAGCACAGTGGTGGGTTGGGAGCCTTTAGGGTAGAGTGTGTGTATGGATTGATTATCCTCAAATAAAACTGGAGAAAACCCACGCACACACCTGCAGACACATGCATACATACATGCGCACACATACACCTGCGCACACATACAAATGCATATATGCACACATACAGGAAACAGAAGAGCCCAGCCCAGCTCCTTCCCTGGCCCCCTGACTCCCGACTCTGTCTTCTCATATTCTCGCCATCTCAGATGCTGTGGCCCCTGGTGTCCCCTTCCCTTCCTCCTGTCCCCAGCCCTTTCCAGCTGGCTGTGACCCTGACACCTGTGTGGGAGCCATGTCCTCCACCCAGGGCCCATTGGAGCCTCACCTGCATCTCTCTGGCCTTCCATGTCGACTCCCAGCTGGCCACCAGCCACCACACACCGCTGCCTTGGCTCCTGAGAGCCAGGTCTGTGAGCCGTATTTACTTTACGTGATGTTCACAGGGACCTGAAGCAACTGCCCAAGCACTGCTCTTAGGAATTCCTGGGTGTGCATCCTGGGCATGGGGCCCCCTGCACCCCATCAAGCTGCTATCTCTTTCCCAAATCCAGCTTTCTCTTTCCACCTGCATTGTCATCCTTGATTCTGTGGCCATGAACTCGGTGGCTGTGACTTGGCCATTGCTACCTGTTCCTGTGGCCCAGCCCTGCACTGCCTCATCTCTCACTGCATGGTGGAGATCCCAGCTGAGAGGATTTCCAGCTCCCCTCAAGCCACCTGAGCGCAGATGTGACCTTCCCTGGACACAATTCTCACCATGTTTCCCTTATAGTCCAAGTCTCCATGTCCCCTCCGCATGCAAGCCAAGGTATTCCAGACCTCCCAGCACTTGGGCTTGTCTCCCAGCACAGCCCTGGGAACCCTCTCTCCTTCTTTGCTTCTCGTCTGGGTAGCTTTTGACACTGCCCACCACAACTCTGAGACTACCCCCTTACCCCAGAATCTCCATGCTCTCCCATTTCCTTCCATCCAGGGGTGATGTCTGGAACCCCCTGCCCAGCCCTGGAGCCATCTGTCCTTTTCACGGGGAGCTCTGCTCCGCCCACCTCATTTGGACCCAGGTTATGGAGAGATCTGTGGGCAACCAACAGGGCCATCGAAGACTCCTTCTAGAACCTTCGCAGATCACCTGGAGGGAGGAAGCGTTCCTCTGCCATGAGCTCGTCCCTTCTCAGCACCTGCTGGAGGATAAAGGTCCTTTCCTTTGACACAGCCCTGCATCATGTAGACGTGGGTGAGTGGCCAGGTAGAAAGACTGGAGGTGTCAGGTTGCAGCCCTGGCTGGCGCCTTTGGCCTCTGTCCTGATCCATCCAGTTTTTGGCTGAGGGAAGAGGCAGGTGGGGCAGAGACTTTTCTGGGGTCCTCAGTGTGCCCTATTTGGGACAGGAGGGGCCCCTGGATCCCAGTGAGAGGTTCCTCCTGACAGCCTGTGTGCTGTCTCAGTGGCTGGGCCTTGACCTTGGTGGGCCTGGCCCTTTCCCCTGGGCCCGCTCTGTCTTGTCCTCCCTGTGGTCCTCCTGAACTAGGCAGCCTCAGACCCTCCTTGGGCAGGCGGATGGGCTTCTCCCCCAGCCAGTAGCACCTTAGTGCTGGAGGCGATTACTGGAAATATTTAAGGAAATCTGAAGCAGTTTCCAGTCACACCCTTCATACTTCACCAGCAATAAATCTAGCCTTCCTGGAGGTGGGTGCTTGGCTCTGTAAATTAGGAATCTGTTTCTAAGGAGGAAGATTTCACAGGCCCCAAGGTTCCCTGCGATCCGCTCACATTTCAAGTGTGAGACCAGAGTTGTTCGGGGGTGGGGTGGGGATGGGGATGGTCCTGAGTGGGAGGAAGGGGTCCCTGGGGAACCAGGGCTGTGGGCTCGGTGTCACCTCTACGTCCCCATGTCCCTTTGTGCTCTTTCTTCCTCTGCCCAGGGGCCCTAGGTCAGCTGGCCTAGTTGCCTGACCTCAGCTCTCTCTGGGCCGGGCCTACCCTTTCCCTGGATCACTGGAACATGGGCTCAGCGGGGCTGCTAATGGCTAGGCTTCGTTCTCTGCTCCATACCCCTGTAGGGTCTCGGGTGTAAAGGCCCTAGAATCTGCATGTTCATCTCTGCTGGGAGATTTTGATGCATAGGAAGGGTTTCAAACTGATCTGTTATATGCTAGTTTGTGGGGTCCGAGCTCCATTTCAAACACTCGGACCTCGGCCTATTGCTCACAGCATCTAGCTACAGAACAGGCCTCAGAGTGAGAGAGAGCAGTCCCTGCCCCAGGCCCTCCTTGCCTGGCCCACGGGCGCTGTGCTCAGGGGCAGGCGGTCAGGCCAGCATCTCCTCCGTGGCCTGGTCTGGGCAGGAGAGACATGTTCTGGGTCAGGGAGGAGTGTCACTTTGACGAGCATGGGAGCTGCCCGGTGGGATTAAAGCCACTTCTGGGGCGTCTGGGTGGGCCGTGGGGGTGTGGTCTGTGGTCAGCGTCCGGGTCAGCTCTGTCACTATGGAGGTGGGATGGTGGGACAGCCTCCACCAGGCGGCCATTCCCCCCATTTTCCAGGGTGCCAGCAGGGAGGCTTTTTTGTTGTTTTTAAAGTTAAGGATATCATTGTTTTGGATAGAAACAAGACAATGTAAAAATCTATCCTTGTGAATGTTTTATGAACAGGTATCGTCTGATAATGATATTTTCTTTCAGAACAAGAGTATATGCTTAATAAATGTGGAATGAAGTTTAACTTGTGTTATAATTCTGTAAGGCTTATACGCCTGCAAATCCACGTCTGGCTGTGCTATGATGCCACCATCCAGCTTCTGTTCTGTCGCAGGGACACAGGATGAAGGTTGTTTTTAGGGTTTACCAACTGTCTTCCCCTAAGAACAAATGTTCTCTCCGGGCTGGGCTGAGGAGGAACCAGGGATGTCCTGTTTGGTGGGTTAGAGCCAGCCCCTTTTGCCCTCTGCTGTAACCCTGACCCGTGTTGCCTCGGCAGGTTTCCTGGCCTGAGGCCCTTAGGCTCCACAGCCACTCTCCCGGGCTGCTGTCCTCCAGTGGAGAGGAAGGAATTGAAAACAGAGTACCACACTTTCCATACTTTTATCTGAACTACCGTGCAAAGTGACAAAGCCGAAGGTGGTAGTGGGGCCCACACTGCAGTGCAGAGGCGTAGGCTGGAAGTTTTGAGACCACAGGGCTCAGCCAGTGCTCAGCCTCCTGACAGATGCCCTGACCTGCACTGCCCAAGCTTCTGCCACTGCATTGTCACCAGCAGTGAGCACCCACTGGTGGGGTGCACCTTGCCTTGACTGGGAATGCAGTGTGAAGATGCCAGGTCTGCGGTCTCAGAGATGCCAGCTGGGGAGGGGGAGGTGCAGGTGTTCAAGGAGGCAGTGGCATCACAGGGTTGGGACAAGGGCCGGGTACAGTGCCAGTGGTGACACGAGGACCTGCTTGGCCAGGCAGTCAGGAGAACCTCGAGGAGGAGCTGGGCATGGGGTTGATGGCACCCACAAATCCTGGCTGTGAGTCGGTGGCTGGCACTGATTCTGCACGTCATGGGGTATAGACTCGCACTGCTCACAGCTGTGGGGACGGATATGACAGGCCCAACGGAGGGCAGAATGGGCTGGGGCCAGGGTGGGCAGTGCTGTCTGATGGTGTGAACACAGGGCCCTGAGGTCCTCCTGGGCTAGACTTGGAGATTCCAAGGCCTTCCCCGTTCTCAGATGGCAGAGGTCAAATTCAGGGCATGAGGGTGTCTGCAGTGACTGCAGCCACTGTTCTGCTGTGGGCTGGCTTTTCTGGGCTGACACTTAGATCCAAGCAAATTGGCTTTGCATTGAACCGACTCAGCCAGAGAATGAGCTCACCTCCAACTTGAAGGATGAGGCCCAGGTGGTGCGTGTTGGCCAGCGGCTTCCAGGAGGCCTCAGCTTCCCGGACACTGACTCTGGCCCTGGGTCATGGCATCCCTCTGAGGAGCTTGCCTGGAGCTGAGGCCTCTTCTTGCTCCCATCCCTCAGGAGCGGGCATCTTCCTTTTAGGCCACACGTGGAGGCTCACACATGGTATGTGGGGCTGCATGAGGGTCTGACTGGGCAGTCAGGCAGACAGGGGCCCAGAGTAGCTCTGGGGAAGGGGCCAAGACACCTCCTCCTCAGTGCTCATGGTCCTCCCCAAGCCCCGGCACCCAGTTCCATGGGGCAGGGCTGGGTCGGGCCTGGCCCTGCACAGTGGGGGAGACCTCAGCACAGAGTGGCAGGAGCCTAAGTACCAATGGGAGGACATACAGCCATATACTAGACACATCCGACCCTGAGAGGAGGCGGAGGGGAGACGGACGCCCAGGAAGCACTCAGCTTTCCACCTCCTCCCTCTTGGAGCTGACAGCCTAAGGCTAACACGATGCTGATGGCACTGGGATGACAGACAAGAGGGCGTGGCCACTTAGGGCTGAGAGTGCAGTGACAGAGAGGGAGTGACACACACAGCGGACTGCTCAGAGCCAGGCCTCCTGGCAGCCCCAGCCTTGGCCAGAGTCTTGGAAATGCCAGCCTTGAGAACACACAGGGCAGGAAGCCAGCCCGATGCGGTCTCCAGCCGGAAGCAGGCCAGCCCTTTTGGGGACTATGAAGAAGTGAGATCCCCTTTGTCAGATAAAGAGAGCGTGGGCAGGACTTGTGTGCTCTAGGGCTGGGGCCAGGATCACGCGGAGTCATCTGAGATCTCCCCTGAGGGCCTGGGGAGCTGTGGAGGAGCTGCTGACAGGGGCCTGGACTGTCCTCTTGAGCTTACAAGACACTGCGGCTGCTGCACCAAGAATGGCATGGGGCCAGGGCCACCTGGGCATTGAGACAGAGTAGCTGGACCCTATGGAGAGCTGGAGGGCAGGGTCCACCTGCAGATGAGGAGGGGAGGCAGCTGATGCCACGTTCTCCTCAGGCTGTGGATGAGATACAGAGGTGCCCATGCAATGTAGACTGGACTCCAGATCAACCTGGAGCCCAAGGCGGGCCCTTGAGGGAGGGGTGTGCTAATTTCTCTCAATTCCCTTTGAAAAATGGAATAGTACAGAGTGGGAGGGATTCGGTGTCTGAGAGACACAGGCTCTACTTGGAAGGTGTCCTGCGCAGAGCTCCACCTGATATCTAGGGTTCTGGGGACCATCCAGATGGGAAGATGGGCACAGAGAGGCTGCCACTGCGTCACCCACAGACTTCCATGTCAGAGGGTAGTCGAAGTTCCTAGCCCCAGGAATTCGGACTTGGATTCTGCTCTTGAATCGCACTCTTCCCCGTTTTAAGGCTAAATGGTTCTGCATGCTTATTACATCAGGGGTTGGCCCTGACACCTTCCTGGGGAAGAAAAGGAGTTAGATGCTGGTTTCCAGGAGCTGGTGGAGAGTCCTGGGCCTGGCTGGCTGCGAGGGCTCATGTGCAGCAGAAAGCTCTTCCCACATGCTAGGTTTTACTAAACTGCCAAGAAGCCTGAGAGGGAAGTTCCCTGTATTTTAAGATTGGTTACTAGTTTTCACCTCTCCTTGTTGCAAGATAAAGTGGGCTTGAGCAATAAGGCCATTGAACTCGGTTAGAATTTACTCTCAGGTGAAAGCTGCTTGGGACACAGATGAGATACGAGCCTGTGGGTGACGAGTAGCTGAGCAGACCCATGTGCGAGCCTCGTGCAAGTGAGAGGTTTCTCCGACCTGGAAACCCCTCAGATTTCAGAAAGGCTGTGTCCAAAAATAGCTATATTCTGGGCTGGGTATGGTGGTGCTCGTCTGTAATCCCAGCACTCTGGGAGGCTGAGGTAGGAGGACTGGAAGGTTGATGTAGGCCTGGGCAACTCAGGGACTTAGCCAGACCCTGTCTCAAAATGAAAAGGAAGAAGGGCTGGGATGTAGCACAGAATGAATTCCCCCCTCCAAGAAAAAAAAAAGTCATGTTCTGAAATTCTGCACAATTCTGTTCCTGTTCAGTACCGGATGGTTCCAGGGTCAAGGCGACTGAAATCACGGATGTGAGGGAAGCCTGAGGCACCCAGCTTGAGAAGAGATGAATTTCCCAAACTCTGCATAGGTTGGGGCTTAGGAAGTTTGACATCAGTGCAGACAAACGCGTTATCAACAAGAATATGAGTGAATTTGTGCTGAATTTTGAAACGCTTAACTCTAGACTTATGGGGATTGAAGGATTCTTTACCTCGATTTTTAAGCACCTCCTTTCTGCTTCTCTGGGGAGCTGTGCTGTCGAGGCCATCAGTTTCTGCAGTGACTTTTCTTCCAAACTCCTGACTCCATTCACACACACACAGGATGCTTTTGATCAGTGGGATCTCAATTCACTGTATTGGGACAATTCCCTGTGTGTTTTTAACCTTTTCATAAAGCAGACCGTTAGAACTCAGGATTCCTGAGCCTGCAACACTGTCGGACTTGGGTTCTTGGGAATTGTGGATTTTAACCTTGATTGCTGCAAATGTAAGCTGGGTTGCCCAGGACTCCATTTCCCCCTCTGAGCGACAAAGAGGAGACCCCTCTCTCCTTTCCCAATTCTCCAGAGCTGGGAACGCTTTCGGAGTAGAGAAAGAATTTGATATCCTGAAGTAAAACGAGCTCTAAACCCTGTTTCTCCCCCATAGCAATGAAAATCAGCCTGTTCATTTTTTTCTTAGCTGTCATGGTCATAGGGAAATTCAGCTAAAATAGAACACTTTTTAAAAATTGTGCCTTCAAGGGTATCATAATTAGATTGCTTCTCCTCAGACTGGAGGGTCAGTTCAGAGGCTCCAGTTCCCATCAGACAGACAGTCCCTCTGCCAGCCTGGTCAGAGGTCACCTGCACACCTCTCCTGCCTCAGGGACCACTGTTGGGTGAGTTTGTGTCTGCCTTTATGAACATCGGATGTCTCTTGTCTTTTGTTTTGGCAGTTATAGTCAAGCTGCATCTTCACGAGTAAGTGTCTGTGTTTTACTCCAGTTCTGCTTCCTCGCTCCTACTAGCAACCCTCTACAAACACTGATGGAGGTGGGGAGGGGACTTTGACTTCTTTCTTCGTGCCCTTGGAGGTTCCAGCATTTTACAATCCTGGCAAGAAATACTCGAAGACACATTGAGATGGTGAGGAAGCAGAAAGATGTGTCCTCTCCTGGTGAAGTCTAACTTCCTTGGTGTCCGAGGGTAGCAGTTCATACTTCTGGGGTCCCTTGGCCTTAGATGGGGGGAATTCAAGTTCAGCCAGGAAGGGAACAAAGAAATCGCACTCACTGCCAGGGTATCAAGTGCTATAGGAGCACAGTTCCTAAGCCACTGCTAAGTCCTGCTTCTTCCATCTATGTACAGATGTTCCTGGCTTAGGATGTTTCCACTTAGGGTTCTGTGGCTTCAAAGTGGAGTCAGAATGAGGGGCATTCTTTTGAAACTGTACCTTCAGTTTTGAGTTTTGATCTTTTCCGGGGATATTGATACCCTGGATGATCCACAAAAATGATTCTTTTAAGTGAAAAGATCAAAGTTCTCCAACTTAATAAGGAAAGCAAAGCAGCCATAGGATGAGTGAGATCTACAGTAGGATGAGCCATGTTTCGAGAGGACATTCACATAACTTTTATTACAGCCCACTGGTAAGCGGTCTATTCCTAGTTTTTGTTGTTAATCTCTCACTGTGTCTAATTTGTAAATTAAACTTTATCACAGCCTTATATGTGTAGACAAGAGTATTTAGAGAGTTCTATGGTTTCAGGCACCCCTGGGGTTTTGGAACATAACCTCAGGTTTGGGGGACACTAACTGCCAGGGCCTGAGTAGATGCTGAGGGTCCTGGGGGTGAGCTGCTTCCTCGCAGAGATCAGCTCTTTTTTGATGCTCTTTTAGAGAGTGCTAGGATGACTCATCTTAGATCACTGCAGAAATTACAACAAATCAAGGACTCCAGTTCCAAGCCTTCAGTCATCCCAGCACTCAGGAAGCTGAGGCAGGAGGATTAAGAGTTGAAGGCCATCCTGGGCAATGCAGTGAGACTCTCCTTCAAAAACAAAAGACAGCCAAAAAGCAAACAACAGTAATAGCAACAACATATAGAACTCTAATCCTGGGGCATGGATCCTTCTGCACGTTGGAGCCCCCACTTGAAATGAGGGCTGGGTAGGCAAAGGCCTGGGAAACCCTACTCCCACGTCCTCCCCAGGCTGGTCTTGTGCACAGGAGACAGGAGCATTTTTGGCCACTACTGCCACCGTGTTGTGTGGGGCTGGACTCCCCTATAGGGTCGCATGCCAAGGCCCCCTTCCCGGGCTGAGCAGGGCAGAGCAGACCCACAGGCAAGAATGGTGGAGCCAGGGGTTGGGGGTGTGTGGGTCACAGCTGGACTTCCTGCCCTGGCCGCCTGTCCCGCAGCTGCCACCAGGATGACAGGGCTGCTGGCGACAAAGATGAGGTTCACCAAGTGTCACGGGTCTGGACCTTCCTATCAAGGCCAGAACACCACTCAATAAAAAGTGCAGGAAACTTAAAAAACCAAGGGCAGCTGACAATGAACTCTATCCTGGGATGTTTTAACACAACAATCAAGGATCTGGCACCTTCCAGGGCTACGTAGCAAAACGGGTCAGGACTGGTGGCCACAGTTGCTTCTTCCATGTTGCACACAGGGTCCCTGCCACAGGCAGGAATTCTAAAATAAGGCCTGGGCTCACAGGATCGGCACTTTTGTTACTCACCCTCTCCAAGTCCGGTCTGGTGAGAAATGTCTTTATCGGAGCTGAGCTTCCACGTTGGTATTTATAGAGCTCTGCTTTC
The DNA here is from genome assembly GCF_053883595.1 of Heterocephalus glaber. Classification (NCBI taxonomy): domain Eukaryota; kingdom Metazoa; phylum Chordata; class Mammalia; order Rodentia; family Bathyergidae; genus Heterocephalus; species Heterocephalus glaber. The sequence goes on along the minus strand of NW_028258212.1, from coordinate 732,976 downwards.
TGCCAAGTGCCTGTTCCCGAGATGGAGATCCGGGCGGGCGTCTCCTGGGGGCCAAGTGCTGGAGGTGGGCAGTGGGGGCAGGCTGGGAAACCCAGGGTGCGGCCTGCTCAGCGCTCTCATCCTGCCTGAGCAGGACAAGTGTCCCGAATGCTGTCTGCTAAGTCCCCAGGGGACAACCTTGGGAGGGGTGGCCAGGGAGGTCCTTGGCCTGGGAGGGGCTGTGGGACCTGGCCCACCCTCTCTCTCTGCTTTTGTTCAGGGGTGACTGCTGGCTCCCACACATGCTCCTTCATGCTGCACATAGCCAGAGGCCCCTCCATTGTGGTCACCCAGCCCTGGGCTCCGATCCTCTGAACTGCAGCTACATGAACCTTTTCTCCTTATGAAGCCAGTGCCTCAGGAACTGCATGCCCCTTCTGTCTTCAGTGCTGCTGTCCCCACCCAGAGCTGCCCCTCTCCCCATCTGCTGTTCCATCCCATGGGGTCTCCTGGGAGCAGAGAGGATCCTGGCTCCCCAGCCAGCTTCGAGGGCGCTTGCTCTGGGGCACGGTTCCTCATCTTCCCATGTGTCTCACCAGCATGGTGCCCTCAGGGAGCACGAAAGTCTTCTCCAGGTGCCCTCAGATCCTGATGCCAAGCTGAGCTGAGGACGTCTGGGTTCCTGACACTAAGTGGTGGTTCAGACCCAAACCCCCAGGGACACGATGACCCTATCCTCCCCCGTCAGTCTGAAAACTATGGCTTCCCCTTGAGCTCCTGGTGGGTCTGCTCGCTTCTCTCTGCCTCAGCTGAATCATAGCATACCTCAGCACAGGGAGTGGTGAGCAGTGAGCACCACCCTGGTGGAGGTCCTCTCTGCACGCCGGAAGGGTTTCATCACCATGATGACTAAGCGTCCGGAACTGACACAGGAGCAGGGCCCACCTCAGGCCACAGCTCCTCCTTCAGGAAGAGCCCTAGCCTGGTGTGAGTGGATGGGTCACCTGGGGTGAGGCCCCAACGCTAGCTAGCCATCTCCAAAGCCAGCTCAGTGTCACCTTCCCAGCACCTGCCACCTGCAGAGGGTGGACACCAATGTCAGAGTCCAGAGAGTCAGCTGCAGCCTGCCAGCCACACGTCTGGGGTTCTAATTTTGCTTCCGAGTGGCTCCTGATCCCCTGTGAAGGTGCAGTGGGATGCCCTACATCGTGCCTAACACGGCCCCCAGCAGAGCACCTCAGGTTCCTGGGGAAGAAGGAGGGGACACAGAAATGGCAGAGGGTTTGGGAAGGGCTGGGGACAGAGGAGGAGAGGCAGCCAGTCCTGACGAAGATGTGCAGGGCAGAGGGCCCAGCTCCGGGTCCCAGCACCCATGCACGGTCAGCCGGGCGCACAGTATGGGGTGCTGGAGCTCAGCTCGTCTGCTGAGTGTGGACCACCTCCCACTAACTGAACTAAGGATTCAGTGAACTCCCGAGCCCGCGTGCTGTGGGTGAGGCTGTGGTTAAGTACAAACCTCTCCATTGGCAGGCAGATTGAGTGAGAAAAGCACATATAAAGATAGCAACAAATGCCGAAGAACAGCTAGGGGAGTTGGTGCAATTGCAATGAAGAAAATTGCAGAACCTGGTAGGAATACGAAATGTATAACTTACACATCTGGGTGCTTATTGTGTTTTCTGGTGAGAAAATCACTGTGAACATATTGTTTCCAAATTAATGCACAAGTTTGATGTGAGTCATTTCAATACCCTCTCAGCGATTTTGGAAACAGAACAAATTCCGAAGTTACTGTGAAAAATGTATATGAAACAAATCTTTGAATTAAAATAATGATTAGGGTTTGCAATTAAAGTCTGTTATAAAATACAAGGCTCAAAATCATTGGTCCGCGTTTGGGGAGAGAGAAGTCAACAAAGTGGAGAGAGTCGCAGACCTGCACAGCCATAAGCCGTGTGCCCCATGAGGACAGTCTGGGCCAGCACAGGACTGCATGTGCCGTGGTGGCCCTGGAGATGGTGACAGAGCTGAAGAGCCCTTCCCCTGGTGATGTCGCGCTGAGGCCTCGAGGTGCAGCATAGCCTGGCAGGAGGTGGCACCTTCCAGGTCTGTGATGCACGCTCCATAATGCAGTCCACATACAGCAAGAGCACTCAAGAAGGATTTTCCAAAACTTGGCCCTGTTGTCCTGCGTGTGTGTGTGTGTGTGTGTGTGTGTGTGTGTGTGTGTGTGTTTGCATATCATGTAGGAGAAATCTGTGGGTAGGGAGAAAGAGTAATTCAGTCTTAAAATATCCAAGCGAACGAGAGATGAACATAATAGCTCTGCTACAGAGCAAGCAAAGGCAGGTGAAAGGATGAATTCAGGGTCTGCCTTTCATCCTATGGCTCAGAATCCCAACTTTAATACCTGTTCTCCATTCATTGGTCACGTGGATGCTGACATGAGGTGTGGTGACCTAGTCCTGTCCCTGCACCGGGCTACAGGGAGTGTGGGGTGGCTTGAGGAGAGGCGGTGTGCTGGGCTGCAAGCCATGGTGTCCATTTGGGCATGGGGAGTGTCTGCGCACACTCAGATTCCATGGATGGCATTGTGTGCCTTTGCTTTCCCGATGCTGTCCTCCTTCCCCAGTGTGTCCAGCCAGGAGATGGTCATGCAAGAAGCCCAGGAAATGGTCTGGTGCACCTCTGTGTCATGGTTTAGGTCTAATAAGACCCCAAAGTCTTGTGTGTTCAGAGTTGGGCCTGGGTGGAGGTGGTCACTGAGGGTGTGGGCTAGAAGGGTGTATTCTTGTCCCTAGTCCTCCCTTCCCTCCCTGCTTCCTGGTCTCCATGACGTGAGCAGCTTTGCTTGGCAACACTCTTCTACCATGATGTTTCTGCCTTACAGCTGGCTGACCATGGACTGAATCCTCTGAAATCATGAGCTGAATTTAACTCCTCCTCTTTTAAGTTTTGGAGGTTGAGAATTTATCTAGCCTCAGAGACCCTTATTAGTGCACCACATCCTAGGTAGCAGCTCTGGTCTTTCAGTGGGTGGTGCCCCATGTACATGCTTCTGCAGTCCTGGGGTCACCTACATTCAGCAGCTGCCATTCTAGACACACACTGGAGGCCCCCTCCTAGAAGCCTCTGTGCCCAGGGGACCTGACACCCAGTCTGGCTTCAGGGGCCAGAACCATCTTCCCCTCAGCCTCACCCTGCCCCTTCTCAACTCTTGAACCCAGTGGGGCCCAGCTTAACCTCCTGTGCAAAGCAGGGCTCTTCTGGTGGCCCCACTTGGAGGGGGAGGCTGGTGGTTGCCAGTCATCTGTAGGAGATGACCACCACATCACTGACTTTCCACAGCAGTAGGAGGGTCACAGATAATAGCACTGAGAGAGTGTGAGGGAACCAGGCCTCTCCAGGCCCAGCCCCGTGCTCTCCTTGCCCGACACATTTCTGGCTCCTCTGTCCCACTGTCCTATCCCCCTGAAATCACGTCCACACCTTTGACACAGGCCCATTCCATGCTGGGGTGATGTCTCCACTGCCTGCAGGCCAACTGCAGCTCGGTGGTTACAGGAGGCTCTTCCTGAGTGCCTGAGGGGGCTGTTAGGGTTGATATCTGAATGTCCCCCAAAGCTTCATGTGCAGAGAGAGGCTTATGGAAGGCAATTGAATTATGAGGTTGCTACAGCTGGCTTGCTGTTAGGAGATGAGGTTTAGTTGGAAGAGAGGATCCCTGTGAGGATGACCAGGAAGGGTGCATCTCCCTCCTGGCTTTGTCCTTCTCTGCTTCTGGGAGGCCATGGCATGAGCAGCTGTCCTTCTCCAGGCCTCTCTGCTGTGCTGTCCTGCCTTGGTGCCAGCCGACCAGGCAAGGATGGAGACTTCTGAAACCATGAGCCACGATAGACCTCTCCTCCTTTAATTTGTGGGTTCAGGTATTGAGTCCCTGCATGGAGGGAGTGCCCAAGACAGTGGCCATGCACTGGGGTCACCCCTGCCCCACGCCCCTGCCCTTGGGGTATTGATCTTAATAAAACAATCTGGAGCTGATACGTACAGAAATACAACCCCAAGAGTCCTGCACATGTTCAACAATGAGAGGACTGTCTACGGAAAGCTGGCCACATTGTCATTGGAGTGCTTGGCTCACAGTTGGGAAGGGGGTGATTTTGTAATATTTGGCAACATGGCATCTGTCCACACTACAATGGTTAATGAGAAATTAAGGAGGAGGCTCTTACATTGTGTCACTTGGTCTATAATTACATAAAGGAATACATACATTCCTGTGTCGAGGGGGAAACTGCCAACCCAGTCACAATGGCTTTGTTTCAGTTATGGGATCAGGGGTGGGTTTTCTCTCTCTTCACTGTTCTCCGATCTCCTGGAATGCGGTCAGCATAATGGAACAATGCTTCTCGCCTTGCAGGAGTCAGATGAGGTAATGGTGTGGAGGGCCTTTGCCTGTGTCCCCCCTCAGCCTCATTGTGTCCCACAGCTTTGGCCTGAGGAGGAGAACTGCACTGCAGGGCTCTCTGTTCCCAGTGTGGGTCCTCTCTTCCCTCCCTCGTCCCTCGACTATGTCAGTTTGGGCTCTTGGTGATAACCCCAGGAAAGCTCGTACCTACTGGGTGAGGAAGTTCCCTCGCAGGAGCACCTACCTACCAGAAACAGCTCTGGGGTGGAAAGTCTTACTGAGAAAGGAAATGTCCAGGAATTTCCTATGGCTTGGTGTGTGACAAGAGCTCACTCCCCATCTCCACACACTCAGATTTCCAGCCACCTTGGTCCCACTGCCTGCATGCTGAGCCGGGCTCCCCTGCACTTATCCTGGGATTAGCCCCAGTGGATTCATGCTTTCCACTTCTTCAACTTAATTTTATTTTTCTAAATTGTCTGTGAAGGGAACTGGATTCCCTCTCCATCCTCCAGGAAGGACTGTCTGGTCTGAGCGTGGAGAGGCTGAGACTCCTCCCTGGGGGACCCTGAGCCCCTTCCTCAGATCTCCTTCTGTGAGGAGAGGAACAAGGAAAACTGCCCTACACACAGCTGTCCACATCCCAGGCCAGCTCTGGTTCCACCACAGTGAAGGAGCCTAGGAAGCCCATCACCAGCTTTCATCACTGCAGACTGCTGGAAGCTCCCCAGTGTCCCACAACAGGTCCCGGCTCATCAAACAGAGAAGGGACTGGGAATTACCCTCCTCTGGTGGCAGCTGGGGGACCAGAAAGACAGGAGAAAACGCTCATTTTATTATATGTGGCATTTCTTTGATTCACTTTGAACTGTACACATGCAACCACGCATACATTTGGTAAAAAGTTTTATAACGTGTGCATTTGGTGGGAAAATTAAGAGACCTCTTTGCGGGGGCAATTACCGCCTGGGGCTATAAGTTTCTTGTTTTCATCTGTCTGCAGTTAGAGGGAAAATAAATTCCATGGCTGCATCTTTGGCCAGGCCCCTCACCTCCTCTCCCAGTTGCCCCAGGCTCCTGCAAACTCACTGGGACTCCCTAATTTCCAGCTCCTCTCCCTTGGGCACTTCTGAGTTTCTGACTAATCACTCACCCCGCCTGCCCATCCTCAAAAGGTGGCAAGAAATTTAAAATGGAAACACTGGAAAACTGATAAGAATTTAAGACTTGATATTTATGCACACTTCGGCTCTTGCAGAAGCACCTCAAATATGCTGAACTTTGGGTGATAAGGTGGATGCTTCCAGGAGCTTGGTTCTGGACCCGGTGTGGCCTGGAACCCTGTGGCCGGGGCCTGAGCAAGTAGACCAGGTGAGTGAGAGATCTCGAGGACATTTCTGTTACCAGTTCCCTGGTGAATGTATTTATTATGTGCAAATTTAAAAGGGCAGGAGGCAACAGTGTCTTTATTTTCTCCATCAGATTACATAGGGGTAAATAAGAAGCTGTACTGGCTGCTCCCCATGAGCTCCCCCAGGGATCCTGCTCCCCTGGACACGCTGAAGCCTCTCCCTCCTGCCATGTCTGCTTTGTCATAAGGCACCTCCATCATCTGTGACACCTGAGGCCCCAGAGCCATTGTACCCGGGGGAGCGTTTTTCTCTGAGTTTCATCAGTGGTCACAAGACACTGAGCAAATGTATGGGATGTTTTCTTTCTTTAAACAAAACAAAACAAAAATAAGGGGGTACTATTTCATTTACTGTGCATTTGCCCCTGTCACCCAAAACTAATCCTGACTCCTCTGTAGGTTGACCCAGTAGATCGTACTCTTGCACATTTATTTCACGGCATCCATCTCATACTATCATTTATTCTACTGACCCTCTTCATTTCCTTCCTTCTCTTCATCAACCCTTCTTCCCTATTTCTTTCTGTTCTTTTGTTTTGGGTACTGGGGATTGAACTCGGGACCTTGCGCTTGCGAGGTAGGCGCTGGAACCACTGAGTTAAATCTCCGGCGGCCCTTGCTTTCTGTTCTTTCCCTGACCCTTCCCTCTCTCCTCCTCTTCCTCCTGGCCCTCACAAATAGCCTTGGAATAAAGTTCCTGTGTCCTTCAAGTCCACATGGCCCAAACGGTGGCTGCGCACCTGGGAAAAGGCCACTGTAGACACCTTCCCGCAGAAAATCTTGACAAAGTGCGTGCACACCCGCTGTGACTCGGGAATGTGCCCAGAGCTTGGAGCCACCACTTCAAGCAGCCATCTGATTCCCAGGTAATACATACGTGGCTGTAAATTTTAATAGCTTCTGCTAAATTGTGTTCCAAAAGTGTTGCAGTGCTACAGTGTGTGCCCCTCATGTCCACACCCTCAACTCCGTAGTTCCAACTTGGAGATAAATGCTTCAAAATAGCTTTATAGCTTTATTGTTTTATTGTAACATGAAGTAAGCTCATTGCCAAGCCCCTCCTTTAGTGCCATAGTCCGAGGCAACCTCTGTGGGCCCGGGGTCAGCGGGTGTCCAACGCTGGGTGTTGGTGATGGCCATGCCCACACGTGTACCTGCACTGTTACCTCCTGGGGCTCACACGCTAGCACCGCTGCATGTGCTGCTCTGTGGCTCAGTGCCGGTCACTGGTCAGAAGCCTTTCTGGTTGGCAGATGGAGATGTGCACCGCAGTGCTGGGGACAGGTGCCACACCTCATGCTCACCCCTGGGGGACATGCCTCCTTACCAGTTCTCCCCTTTGCAGGTGTGTGCGCTCCTTCTTGGCCCTCATCTTCTGGGGTTCATGCAGCGTGTGGTGATGGACTCATTTATTTCAGACATTGCCACATTGTGTCTTCCCTTTGTCCGCTGGTCAATACAGTTGGGCACTTAGGGATTTTATCAGTCTTCTCAAAGGTCCTGCTTTTGGCTTTACTAATTTTCCATATTTTTCCTTTTTCTATCTTATCAATGTTCACTGTAATCTCCATTATTATTTTTCTTCTGTTTATTTTGAGTTTCATTTGATCTTCTTTCCCTAGTTCCTTTTCTATTCAGTGTTGTATAAATCGTTAATAATCATTCTCTCATTTACCTATAGATTTATTTAAAATTAATAAGTAAATTTATATTCATTTATTATTTGAAACATGATATTCTGAAATATTTTTTCTAGTTTTTAAAGTGGAACTTGAGACTTTCCCTCTTTTTCTAATACAGGAAGTTAATGAGATAAAGTGGACACAAATTCTGCCCTGGCTGCGTGCACAAATTTTATGTACTGTGTTTTCATTTTTAATTGTTTCAAAATACCTTTTAATTGCTGCCCTGATTCTTTCCTTGCTGTATGAGTTATTTAGCAGTGTGTTTATTTTTCCAAACACTTGGTGATTTCTAAAGCTGGCCTTGCTTTGTTAATATCTGAGGCCAAAGCCTGTGCCTGGCATGACTGGGATCTCCTAAGTGTAGTGAGGCAGACTTGCGTGGATAATGATCTGCATGCGGTGAAAACAATGTGATCTTGTCCTGTAGACACAGTGTTCTGTCAAGGTCAAGCAGGTTAAAGGCAGCTGGTCGTTTGTTAAGTCTGTATCTTTACCGATTTTCTTTCTGTTTGTTAATGAACTATTGGGATAGGGAGCTGCAAATATCAAATTCAAAATGTAAATTTATCTATTTATCCTTAAATTCTGTCAGATTTTGCTTCATGTATTGAGAAGTTACATTATAAGATGCAGAAAATCTCTTGGTTTATTGACCCCTTCAACATTATGAAATGGTCTTTTTTATCATTGTGAATATTCTTTGCTCAAAATTTACTTTTATGACATTTATACAGCGATTTCTTTTGATTGGTTTTGACATGTATCTTTTCCCTGACCTTAACTTTTCATCTCTTTGTATCTTTTCACTTAAAGTCTATATCTTGTTGACAAGATATACCCAGGTCATGCTTCTCTGGTCTTGTCTTGTGTCCTCTGTCTTCTAATTGAGGGTTAGAACATTTGCATTTAATGTGATTATTGATGTAATGAGTCTATCGTCTTGCTGTTGCCTCAATTCTTCCTGGTTCTCTTCCTTTTGGATTAACTGATTGTTTAATTAATTTTGTTAGCTTATGTCCATAATTCTGGAATGTGCTATTCTAGTGACTGCTTTAGGGTTCACAGTGCAGTCAGTCCTCTGTATCCATGGTTTCTGCATCCATACATCGAGCCAACTATGGTTGGGAAATATTTGAAAAAAATTGGGTCTCTGCTGAACATGCACGGCTCTTTTTCTTATCAGTAGTCACTAAATAATATAGTAAAATAATTTTTTATATTGTATTTACATTGTAGTAGTGTATCACTACTTTCAGTAGCTGGGACACAATACTCAACACTCCAAACTTAAAGGAGGAGAGGTTTAATGTGGCTCATGGTTTCAGGGGAGTCAGACCATGTCAGGGCTGGCTCTAAGGCAGCACATCATGGCGGAAGGACATGGTGGAGCAAAGCTGCTTAGTTCATAGCAGCCAGGATGTAGAGCAAGGGAACAGTGCCAGAGAGGAGGCCAGTGAGCAGACACAGATCTCAAGGTAATGCCTCCATGATCTGATCCCCCAGACACACCCAGAATCATGCTTCAGCAATCCCCTGGTGGCTCTGAGCCAACCAAACTGACAGTTAAGCTTGCAAGTGGGTATTGTAAGTAGTCTGAGATGATTTAAGGCCTGCTGGAAGATGTGTATTGTTTACAGGAAAACACTGTGCCATTTTATGGGAGGAGGGCAGACTGTGCAGTGTGTAACCACTCAGTCTTCTTCAAGCACTGCTTCCGTGCATCATGTGTGAGAGGAATCCCATAACAACATCCGTCTGTCACCACCCTCCTGTTCTCTGGGCCATTGTTGTCACATATTTTCCTGCTACACATTACAGGTCCTGGTTTATTTTATTTATTTGCCCTAAAATTTGATTACATTTTTAAGATATTTAAATAATAGGAAAGCATATTACAGCTTTAGCTACACAGTTACTCTTTCTGGTGCTCTCTTGTTCCTTTCTGAAGATTAAAGTTTCCATTTAGTATTACTTTTCTTCCTCTTGAAAGACTTCTTTTACAGTCTTCTACCTAAATCTACTGGTGATAGATCCCTTCAGATTTTGTACATCAGAACAAGTCACTATGTCCTTCTAAGGTTTTTTTTTTGGTACCGGGGATTGAACTTGGGGCGAAACCACTGAGCTAAATCCTCGGCCCTTCCTCTTAAGTTTTGAAAACAATATTTCTGGTTTAAAAATTCTGGGGTGAGAATTTTGTTTTCTTTCAGTTCTTCACAGCTGTTGCCTGCTGTCTTCTGCATGCTTTATTTCTTGGTGCGAGGTGGGCTGTCGTCCTAATGTTTGTTTGTGCTGATGTCTTTTTTTCCTGGCTGTTTCAGAAATGTCTCTGTCTATGGTTTTTCTTTGGCAGTGATCTTGGTTGAAGGAGGTCCATAGATTTACAATTTTCCTTACATCTGGAACACCTCCAGCAATTATTTCTTTAAATATTTAGTCAGTCTCTTACCAGCTTGTTCCAGGACTCACCTTACACATGTGTTTGGTTGCTAGACAAAACTCCACAATTCACTCATATGATTTCTTTTCTTTTTTTAAAATTAAATTCTTTTATTGGTACATTGTAGGTATACAGCACAATTACATTTCTCATTGGAAATTGTACCTTTAAATAATGCATCTTGGTTCTTATTTTTTCCCCATTCCTAGCCCTCCCTTCATGCCCTCCACCCTTCCCTATTTACAAAGACTTTATTTCCATTTTTTCCATTTCTCATCATTTTTCCTTTCCCCTGCCCCTCCCACTACCCCTACCCCTTTGGACCTTTTCTTCCTATTTTACATTATCGATTATTCATTCTAATCATTGGTACATTTTAGGTATACAATATAATGACATTCATCATTGGAAATTTGCACCTTTACATAGTCTCTCTTGGTTCTTATTTTTCACCCTTGCCCAGCCCTCCCTTCAACCCCTCCAGTCCTCCCTATTTACAAAGATTTTGTTCCTATTTTTCCATTTTCTCATATTAATCCCATTCCCTTCTATCTTTTCCCCTAGCCCTCCCACTTCCTTCCCCTTTGCCCCTTTTCTTCCTATTTCACATTACCTGTTATAGATTTAGTCTTTATTTACACTTTCAGTTTCTCACACCAGAGAAACTATTCGGTATTTATTCATGTTTGTCCTATTTATTTCACTTAAGAGTATCAGCTCAATGTGCATCCACTTAGCTATAAATGTCTTTAATTTCTCATTTTTGATGGCTGAGTAGTACTCCATTTTATAAAGAAACCACATTTTCTTTATCCAGTCTCCAGTTGATGGGCATTTGGGCTGTTTCCAAGTTTTAGCTATCACAAACTGCGGTGCTATGAACATGGGTGCACATAGATCACTGTGGTATGATTCTTTTAATTCTTTGGGGGAAGATCCCCAGCAGTGGAATAGCGGGGTCAAATGGGACTTCCAGTCCTAGTTCTTTGAGGTATCTCCATACTGATTTCCACAGTGCTTGCACCAGTCTACACTCCCACCAGCAGTGGAGCAGGGTTCCTCTTTCCCCACAGCTAATGTGTTAACATTCTTTTTTCTTTTTTAAAATAATTTTTATTTTATTGGTACATTTTAGGTATACAATATAATGACATTCATCATTGGAAATTTGCAACATAATCTCTCTTGGTTCTTATTTTTTCCCCTTCCCCTGCCCTCCCTTCAACCCCTCAATCCCTCCCTATTTACAAAGACTTTCCATTTTTTCATTTTCTCATATTAATTCCATTCCCTTCTTTCTTTTCCCCTACCCCTCCCACTTCCCCTTCCCCTTTGCCCCTTTTCTTCCTATTTCACATTATCTATTGTACCTTTTAGTCCTTATTTACATTGTCAGTTTCTCACACCAGAGAAACTATTCAGTATTTACACATGTGTGTCCTATTTATTTCACTTAAGATTGTCATCTCAATATGCATCCATTTAGCTGTAAATGTCTTTAATTCTTCATTTTTTATGGCTGAGTAGTACTCCATTTTATAAAAACACCACAGTTTCTTTATCCAGTCTCCAGTTGATGGGCAATTGGGTTGCTTCCAAGTTTTAACTATTACAAATTGTGCTGCTATAAATATGGGTGTGCATATATCACTGTGGTATGATTCTTTTAGTTCTTTGAGGAAGACACCCAGCAGGGGATAGCTGGGTCAAATGGGACTTCCAGTCCTAGTTCTTTGAGGTATCTCCATACTGATTTCCACAGTGGTTGCCCCAGTTTGCACTCCCACCAGCAGTGGAGCAGGGTTCCTCTTTCCCCACAGCCCCGCCAGCATTTGCTATTGGTTGATTTCATGATAGCAGCCATTCTTTCTGGTGTGAAGTGGAATCTCAGCATTGCTTTTGTCTGCATCTCTCCAATGACCAGTGATGTTGAACATTTTTTCATATGTTTATTTGCTATTTCTACTTCTTTGTCTGAGAAATGTCTGTTCATTTCAGATGTTCATTTTTGGATTGGGTCTTTAAATTTGGGAGGTCTGATCTTTTTAAGTTCTTTATAGATTCGAGATAGTAGATCTTTGTCTGAGGAAGAGCAGGTGAAGATTTTTTCCCACATTGTAGGTTGCCTCTTCACACTGTTGGTGGTTTCCTTGCTGTGCAGAAGCTTTTTAATAAGAAGAGATTCCATTTGTTAATTGTGTTAGTTCACAGGCAACTGAGATTTTGTTCATAAAATCTTTTCCTACAGCAATGTCTTCAAGAATTCTACCTAACCTCTGTTCCAGCCAGTTCAGTGTTTCTGTTTTAATATTTAGATCTTAAATCCATTTCGATTTTAGTTTAGTGCATGGTGAGAGATATAGGTCTAGTTTTAATCTTTGACAAGTTGAAACCCAATTAATCCAGCACCATTTATTAAAGAGGCTATCCTTCCTCCAGTGAGGGGGTTTGGCTCCTTTATTGAAGATGAGATGGCTGAGTGTATCTGGCATTGTTTCTGGATCTTCTAATCTGTTCCACTGGTCCTCAGGTCTGTTCCTTTGCCAGTACCATGCTGTTTTTATTACAGTAGCTTTACAGTATAGTTTCAAGTTGGGGACTGTGATACCCCCTGCCATGTCTCTGTTACCTAGAATTGCTTTTGCTATTCTGGATCTCTTCTGGTTCCAAATGAATTATTGGATTGTTTTCTCAAGGTCCGTGAAGTATGAGGCTGGGATTTCAATTGGGATTGCATTGAATCTATATAGCAGTCTTGGAAGTATGGTCATTTTCACTACCAGGAACTAGTAAGGATCACTACAGGATCCTTCCTATCCAGGAGCAGGGGATGTCTTTTCATTTTCTGATATCATCTTCAATCTCTCTTTTCAGAGTGCTATAGTTTTCAGAGAAGAGGTGTTTGATTTCTTTTGTTAGGTTGATTCCTTGGTATTTCAGTTTTTTGGATGCTATTGTGAAAGGAATTGTTTGCCCTATTTCTCATTTCTCTCTCAGTGAGTCTGTTGTTTGTGCAGAGGAAAGCTATTGATTTTTGTGTGTTGACCTTTGTATCAAGCTACTTTCCTGAATTTGGTTATTAAGTCTAGAAGACTTTTTATGGCATTCTTGGGGTCTTCTACATAGAGTATCATGTCACCTGTAAATAAAGACAATTTGACTTCTTCATTTCCTGTCTTTATTCCTTTTATTTCTTTCTCTTGTCTAATTGCCATGGCTAATGTTTCCAAAACTATATTGAATAACAGTGGTAATAATGGACATCCTTGTCTTGTTCCTGATTTAGTGTCGAGGATTTCCGATTTTGACCATTTAGTATGATATTGGCTGTTGGTTTTCCATAGATAGCTTTTATCAGATTGAGGTAGAGACCATCTATTCCAATTTTTTGTAGGGTTTTTTTTTTTTAATCATAAATGTGTGTTGGATTTTGTCAAACGCTTTTGCTGCATCTACTGAGATGATCATATGGTTTTTGTCCCTGGCTCTATTGATATAGTGCATTACATTGTTTGATTTGCATATGTCGAACCATCCCTGCATCCCTGGGTTGAATCCTCTTTGGTCAGGGTGCATGATCTTCTTGATGATCTTCTACATTCTATTTGCCAGTATCTCATTAAGGATTTTTGCATCTATGTTCATTAGTGAGATTGGCCTGTAGTTCTCTTTTTCAGTTGGGTCTTTCTCTGCTTTGGGGATTAAGGTGATGCTTGCTTCCAGGAATGAATTTGGGAGGATTGCTTCCCTTTCAATTTCAATGAAGAGTTTAAACAGTAGTGGCAGTAGTTCCACTCTAAATGTCTTGTAGAATTCAGTGGTGAAGCCATCAGGACCTGGGCTTTTCTTAGTTGGTAAGTTTTTAATTACATCTTCAATTTCATTGATTGATATGGGGTTGTTTAGAATTTTTAGGTCTTTTTTGTTCAACTTTGTTAATTCATATGTATCTATCTGTCCATTTCTTCTGTGTTTTCCATCTTATTGGCGTATTATAGGTTCTGGAAGTAGGTATTGATGATGCTCTGGATTTCTCCTGGGTCTGTTGTAATTTCACCCTTTTCATTCCTGATTGCATTGAGTTTGGTCTTTTCTTTCCTTTTTCTGACAAGGTTGGCTAAGGGTTTGTCAATTTTGTTTTTTCTTTCCAAGAACCAACTCTTGACTTCATTAGTTTTTTGTATTGTTCTCTTAGTCTCCATTGCATTGATTTCTGCTCTGATCTTTATAATTTCCTCCCTTGTATGAGCTTTGGGTTTGTCCTGCTCTTTTTTTTCGAGAAGCTTGAGGTGCAGCATCAGGTTGTTGAATTGGGCTTGATCTGTTTTCCTAATATGAGTATTCACTGCTATGAATTTCCCTCATAAGACTGCTTTCTTTGTGTCCATAGATTCCAATATGTTGCAATGTCATTGTCATTTAATTGAAGGAACTGTCTGGTTCTTTTAATTTCCTCTGTGACCCATTGGTTATTCAGAAGTGTGTTGTTCAATTTCCATGTGCTTTTGAAATGCTTGCAGTTTCTTTCGTTATCGATCTCCAATGTCATTGCACTATGGTCTGATAATGTACAGGGGATAACTTCAACTCCTTTGCACTTACTTAAACATGTTTTATGAGTGAGTATGTGGTCTTATTTGGAGGATGACCCATGTGCAGCTGAGAAGAATGTGTACTCTGATTTTGTGTGGTGGAACACTCTGTAAACACCTGTTAAGTTCATATGTTCAAGAGTTCAATTGAGTTCTAGTATTTCATTGCTTATTTTGAGTCTAGTTGATCTATCTATTTGTGACAGTGGGTTGTTGAGGTCCCCTACTACTGTTGTATTAGTGCATATATCACTTTTTATGTCTGTTAGTATTTGTTTTATATAGTTGGGTGCACTAGTGTTTGGTGCATATTTGTTTATGGTTGTCATCTCTTCCTGTTGGATTGTTCCCTTTACAACAATGTAATGTCCTTCTTTGTCTCTCTTAATCAGTGTTGGTTTGAAATCCACTTGATCTGCAATGAGGATAGCTACTCCTGCTTTTTTTGGGTTCCCATCGCAGGGAGTATTGTTTTCCACCCTTTAACTTTCAGTCTATGAGTTTCGCTTTGGATTAAGTGTGTTTCTTGTATGTAGCATATTGTTGCATCTTGCTTCTTGACCCATTCTGCCAGTCTATTTCTTTTGACTGGTGAATTGAGACATTAACATTGATGGTAATAATTGATACATATTGACTTATCCTTGTCATGACTTTTTCTTTTTGTTGGATTCTCCCCTTTTGTGTTTAATTTCTTGTTGTGCCCCATGGATTCATTCTGCTGTGCTTCCTGGAGTTGTGATCCTCATTGTCTTTTCCTAGGATATTGTCTAAAATTTCCTGGAGTGCTGGTTTGGTATTCATGAAGTTGCTAAGGTGCTCTTTGTCATGAAAGTATCTTATTTCTCCATCAATTTTGAAAGATAGTTTTGCAGGATACATCAGACTGGGTTGGAGGCTGTTTTCCTTTAGGGCTTGTAATGCATCACTGCAAGCTCTTCTTGCTTTGAGGGTTTACCTTGAGAAGTCTGCTGTGATTCTAATGGGCTTTCCTTTGTATGTGATTTGTTTATTTTCTCTAACTGCTTGTAGAACTTTGTTCTTCTGGACCACTCTTTTTTTTTTGTTTGTTTTGGTACTGGGAATCAAACTCAGAACCTTGTGCTTGCAAGGCAGGTGGCAGAACCACTGAGCTAAATCCCCAGCTCTGAACTTTGTTCTTCTGTTGGGTTTCTGGAATCTTAACAATTATATGTCTCTGTGTAGATTTTTTTTGATCACAGCTAGTTGGCATCCTTTGTGTCTCACTTATCTGTATGTCAAGTTCTTTCCCCCTGCTTGGGAAGTTTTTTGCCATCACTTTTGTGAACAGTTTTTTTTATGTCATCTGCACTCTCTCCTCTTTCTTCATTGACTCCAGTGTTATGTTATTCTTCTTTGCATTGTCTAGCAGCTGCTGGATTGATTTCTCATGGTCCCTTACAATTTTGAAACAAATTTTCTTTTCCTGGTCACTAATTGGAATCTTATCTTCTATATCTGAAATTCTGTCCTCATACTGGCTCATTCTGCTGTGTAGACTTTCAATGGAGTTTTTAATCTCCTGGAAATCTGTTTGTATCTGTTTTATGTATTCCATTTGCTTCCTATGTTGGGATTCCATCATGTTCTTCAGCTCCTCTATTTTTTTTTATCTGTGTCCTCTCTACATTTATTAATCATGTCTTGCACTATGAGCACAATCTCTGCTGTTATGTGAGAAATTATTTCTTATTTCATTTTTTCCAGATCCTCTTTTGTTGCCAGTTCAGGGAGTCCATGTGTTTGCGTATCAGAGTGCTCCATCTCATTTCCCTTTGGGTTGCTGCAGTTGATCTGGAAGTCTGGCTTTGAGGCTTGTTTATGTGTCTTCTCATTTTGATGGGGGTGTTGCTGTCGGTGCCTGAAGGCTCATGTCCTCTGGGCTGGGAGCAGTGGTACGGCTGCCCAGAAGCCCCTTCCTCTGGGCTGGGAGTGGTTGCACAGTGGCCCAGAAGCCCCTACCTCTGCACTGGGAGCCACGTTAACATTCTTCCTTCTTTCTGTTTCACTTTGAAGATTCTATTTTGTGCATTTAAACTCCCTAACTTTTCTTTTTTTTGTGTGTGCTTTAAACTATTTAACTGAAATGTCATATACTGATTTCCGTTTATTTTGATACATCTTTTCCCCACAGTAATTGAGAGGATCTTTAAGCCAATATAAATATTTCATAAATATTTGGCCCTTTGGGTGTACACCTACATAATAACTCATATCTTTCCACAAGAAAAACACTGAGGAGTAAATCCCTGACACAGTTACTAGGTACAATGAGAATCTGCTCCAAATATTTGTTTCTCTGAGGTAAAGGCACTTCACACCTCTTCAATTAAGAAAATCATCCTTACAATACAGGAAGATTTTTTATTTTGAAATGGAGCCTAGAGCAATTAGCAGTTAATTAGGTGCTGAATGGCAGAGCTACATCCCCAGCTTATGCCAGGAGTCCATAGAGAATGGGTTCCAGCTGCTTGGGCTTCTTTCCATTGGCTCTCACAAAGTGTAGTTCTCTGGGTGGGGCAGGCTGGTGCTTCAGTTGAACCCAGGTGCCTTTCTCTTTGGCTTCCTTCTTTTTCTGACCATTTTCCTTGACATGTTTTCAGGAAGCTATCTTGACTCTATGAGTGCTTAATATGCTCAATATGCACATTAATCCTCTTGGCAAGTATCTTGCCCTTAACTTGCTTTTTTTTTCCAGTACTGGGAATCAAATTCAGGACCTTGTGCTTGCCAGGCAGGCAAAGTGCCACTGAGCTAAATTCCCTGCCCTTAACTTGTTTACAACAATGCCAACAGCATGCTTGGTGACATTGTAGACCCTTCCAGTTTTGCCATGGTAACATTTGTGTGGGATTCCTTTCTGAACAGTACCCATCGCCTTGATGTCTACAATATCATCCTTTTTGTAGATTTGCATGTATGCGGCCAAAGGAACAACCCCAGGTTTTCTAGAGAACATATACCAGGTTCCCTTCCTCTTCCCTTTTGTGTTCATCATTTGGGCAATACTGGAAGATGGCTGTTCTGGCTGAAAGGGCTCTAATTTTTCTTTTGCAGTGCCAAACTTGCCATTAATATCTCCCATTGTATTCTCTATCTCACATGTTATTATTATTTGAGAGATCTAGTCTCCTTCAGACCTTCTGGAGTGTGCAGAAGTCAGTGTTTGACATGTGTCCCTGGACCCACCGCTTTACCTTGTGGCCCATTTTAGGTACTGATTTTCTTTATGGTGGGTGGTATTTTCTTGCTTCCGGGTGTGCTGGTAACTTTCTCATTGGCTGCCAGACATTATGCCTTTTTGCTTGTTAGATGCCAGATCTTTTTGTTTTACTCTAAATATTTCTGAGCTTTGTTTTTGGACTCAGTTCAGTTGCTATCAAACACTTCATCCTTATGTTCCCTATTCATTAATGCATAAATTTAATTAATATGCATTTGCAGTGTTCTGTTTTAAAGAGTACGATGTGGGGTTGTGATCACCCACATCTGATGACTTGGCTGTCACTGACTCTGTCTCTAAACTCTGTGCTAGGAGGGGACAAAACCCCCTGTCTGAGTTCCCCCCAACTCTGTCCCTTCACAGAAATGCCAAAGACAGGGCTAGAGTCAGCTGCTGGTGCCTTTCTTTTTAGGATGCCAGTTCTTACTTTCTTAATGCATCAATGATTCTTGTTGGACAAATCTTGTTGTAGCTCTACCTCTTAACCCTTTTAGTGGTCCATGTTAAGACTGAATCACTTTGGTGTCTTTTTTTGTGGTAAGGAAAATCCTACTTGAAGTGAATGCATCTTATAATTTTTTTCTGTAGGTAGGTTTTCTGTTAGCTTCCCCTTTCTTGTATTTCCTGTCATTTTTCCATGTTCTTCTCCCCCATCACCCCTTTAGTTTTCCACTCTCTAGTGGGTGAGTCTCCTCCTCAGTGCTCTTCAGCTCCCTCCCTGGCCTTGTGCTCCCCATTTTGCCTCCTCCTCCTCTTCCTTATCCTCTAGCAGACTCTCTCCCTCTCTCAGTTCTTCCTCCTTTGCTAAAGCTGCATTTACTACTGGGTGATGTTATTTTAGTAGATTTGTCATTGAATTGGATGATGCAATTTTATATATATATTTGTGTGCTTGAATTTGACAATGAAGAGAATGTGGGTAGGGTTACCTTGACTCTGCTCTTTTTACCTGGGCATCCTTAAGATCCTTGTGGGGCCTGAGTTGTGAGACTGTGTTACTCCCGCCATCTCTGGGCACAGATCATGCAGAGCAAGGGAGGAAATGGGAGCCACTGTTATTTTCCACCTAAGGACCAGCAAGGTACAGAAGCAGCAACTAAAGCTATTCTGGCTTGTATGCATGTGTGTGCACGTGTGCATGTGTGCAAGTAACTTGGAAAGCCTGCTTGATCCACCTCACACAGAAATGCAAAACTAAGCGAAAAGATGAAAGCTGCTTTTGCTTTGCAGAGCCCAGCCGAAGTTCTCAGGCATGGCCTTCAGGGCCTTGTAGTGCAAAGCTGTTTGGTAACTTTCTTCTTTCTCTGAGACAGCACAACTTTTGTTGTGAGGATATTCCACTCCAGGCACTTGGGCTGTGCTGCATGACTGCAGACTGGGAATGGTTATTACAAGTCAGAAGCCTAGTTGTGATCAAATTCCTGGCATGGGTGACTCTGGGGTCTCAGACAGACAGCGTCTGCCCTTCAGGCCTGGATGGAAGGAAGTCCCCAGGCCCAGCTGCCACTGATACAACACATCTGCCAGGGTGTCCTTCCCCAAGCCTCTGCTCAACTGTACAGGAGCAGCTCCCATGGGGGGGGACCCTGAGTCTGTCTCTCCCAAGGGGCCCAGGGCTGCCAGAGCCTGCAGAGACGGGTGGGCAGCATGCAATGGTGGGGAGGGCACTGTATCCCCCTCGCTCCTGCTCCCTCTGCACTGTGGTGTTGTGGGGAGTCTGCACACTCAGGCCTGTCAGAGCTGGATGGCGACAGGCTGATATGTGTCACTGCAGAGGCCTGGGACTTTTCCTGCTGTGGACCTTGCACGGGAGGGACAGCCCAGACTCCCGGCCGCCGCACCGCCCATGTCTTTCATCAGCTGCTTTCAGAGCACAGCCTGGCCTTGCCTTGGGCTCCTAATTGCTTCTCCACCCGCTGGAGCTTTCATCTCACTGAGGACTCTCTCTGGCCCACTGCTGCGGCACCTGGCTTGGGATCCTGCACTTATGGAGATGGAGTAGATCTAGAGAGAAGATTCGCGTGCAGCAGATAGTAGAGCTGTGTTGTGAATTTGCTCATGAGTCGGTAAGCACAACGTGATTAAAATAAAAAGGACATTCGATCCCTGGTACCAAAAAAATAAAAAATTTAAACATTTAAAAAAAGTAAAAAGAGCAATGTCTCCTGGGGTGCAGGAAACAGACGGTGGGGTGCTGGCCAGGTCAGGACTTTGGGGTGAGTGTGCTTTGCACCCTACCGTGGGTGCAGCCAACATCTCAAAATCAAAGATCATGGTCCAGGCCTGAGACCCTGGGACCTGTGTGAGGACAGGCACAACTCTGAGCCCCAGTCCTGGCTGCATCCAGCTGCTCCTCAAGGCCCACGGTATTCCCTACATCCTCACCCCCTTCCTACAGAGGCCTCTGCACTCAGCCTGCTGCCTGCCACCAGCCCTGTCTCAGGTCTTGTCCCTGGCACAGTTCAGCTCAGCACCCAGGTACGGGGCTGAGCTTAGTGATTCAGGGTCTCAGATGCTACCCAAGTCGGCTGCAAAACTCAGGTTATGAGAACAAAAGAAAGATGGGAGCACACAAGGCATCTACCTTTCTGAAGTCCAATATAAGAAATGTGTCTCAGTTCGTAATAGCTAAAGCTTGGAAACAGCCTAAGTGCCCATCAACTGGATAAAGAAGATGTGGTTTTTTAATAAAATGGAGTGTTACTCAGCCATAAAGAATGAGAAACTAGACACATTTACAGCTAAATGGATGCATACTGAAGCGATACTCTTAAGTGAAATAAATAGGACACACGTGTAAATACCGAATAGTTTCTCTGGTGTGAGAAACTGAAAGTGTAAATAAAGATTAAAATGATTAAAATGATTAATTGATAAGTTGAAATAGGAAGAAAAGGTCCAAAGGGGTAGGGGAAGTGGGAGGGGCAGGGGAAAGGAAAGAAGGGAAAGGAAAAATTATGAGAAAAGAACAAAATGGAAACAAAGTCTATGTCAATAGGGAAGGGTGGAGGGGGTGAAAGGTGCACAGGTAATGGGGAAAAAATAAGAACCAAGATACATCACGTACAGGTACAAGCACCCAATGATAATGTAAATGTATTGTATACCTAAAATGTACCAATAAAAGGATTTAAGCAAAAAAAAAAAAAAAAAAAGAAAAGACATGTGTCTAAGGACTCTATGACCTGCAGCTGAGATGCACGCACTCACTGCTAATGATGATCATTCAGGGTTTCTGTGCCTTGGTCTGGACTGTCCCCAAGCCCATGTTCTCAAGCTTGGTCCCTGGCCCATGGTGCTACTGGGAAGTGGCAGCATCTTTAGGAGAGGGGGCCCAGTTGGAGGTCTTAGGTCACTGGGGATGCCCTCAAGGGGGCTGTGGGACCCCACTCATTCTCTCTGCCTCCTAGCGACCTAGATGAGCATCCTGCCCTACCAAGTGCTCCCTGCCTGGCATGCTCTCTCCTCACAGACCCAGGAGCCATGGGACCAACAGACTATGGGCTGAAATCTCTGACACTGGGCGCCAAATAAACCTTTCTTCTCTTCAGTCGATTATCTCAGGTACTTTGTTAGAGTGATAGAAAGCTGACCAATACAAAGATTGAGCTTGTTATGGGAGGTAAACAAAATAAGAAGCTTGAGTCAGTCTCAGGGATTTAACCTAGACAATGTTGATTTGCTTGTTAATTGATGGATGAAGTTTTAAATGTATTTAACAGCCGTTTATCCATTCAACCAAAGTTTATTGAGAACAGCCTCATGCAATGCATGGCTTGGGGGAAACCAAGATAGGAACAAGACAAAGTGCCAGTTCCCAGGGAGCTCAGGGTGGGAGTCAGCAAAGGCAGGGGTGACAAGAGAAGGGACTTGGGACATCAGCCTTGAGAAGGAAATTAAATTTAGTGCAGGCACAACCGAAGGCAAACAGAGTTAGGAAGATTCTTGAAGTCATTAGGGGGATCCAGTGTGGGAAGGCAATGGGGTTGGGGTGCAGGAGAGGAGAATCAAGGATGCAGGCATGAGGCGGACCTGGAAACTGGGTAGATGGTAACAGACAGAGAAGATGGGCTCTGTTTTCTCACATTGGTTGTTAGATCCAGTGGAAAAGTGGAGCAAGTCCGAACTGAGGAGTGAGGTCTAGGTTCGGCATACAATTGGAGAATCATTTTCTTCTTGCCTTTTGTTTTCCAGCTTTATTAGAAGAACTGGAGAATGGTTTTCCTAAGAGGCAGTAAAGAAATGTGTGCAACTGGATGAGATCAGCAGAGAGGTTGACTCAGGAGAGAAGGACCCATTTTCAGAGTCACCCAGATTTGAAATCAAGTATGAGAAGGATGTAGGGAAAGCTGAACAGGGGGCAACAAAGAAGGGTGTGCAGGCTGAGAGGGGCTCTGCCAGGTGGGCTGGCTGCTGTGGGCCAGTGGAGGGGCACCGGGCTCCTAATTGATGACCTGTGCACTCCCCCAGCAGAGGAGAGAGGAAGTTGTCTGATGAGAGTGGATTTCAGAGTTGAAGATAGGACTTCTGGGCAGCTTTCCAGTTCAATGTAGGAGGCAACCTGAGATAATCCATGTAAAGCATGTTGAATAACGCCTGGCAAGGATTAAGCCCTCAGGAAGTGTGCCCAGCCAGTATAAAGTGGCACCAGATCCGTCAGCTTTGCGGTTTTTCTCCAACAGTGATCAGCACCCGGAACCTCAGGCACACGACTGTTGGCTGATGCATTGCTTCTGAGGGAAGCAGTTTTGTCAAGAAGCAAGGTGGAAGAGTTAGGAATTGTGGAAGTTGGAGAGTGTAACAGAAATGTTTCTCTGTGGAATCTGAAGTCTGTTAAAAAATCTAAACCAACCCAAGCTGAGAGGAGGCTGCTGGTTAAGGAGGCAGTAGATGGTTCTTGGGCCAGGAGAGTAGACTGTGTTGAGGCATTGCTGCAGAGGGAGCCATGGCCGGGAGGGACCTGGACACGAAGGCTGGTGGAGAGTGTGTGTCTGGAGCTCGGACTTCTTAGGTGTACAGCAGTGCCATTGAGGCCAGCCTTGGATGTGTGCTGGTGAAGTGGAATGGAGGGGATGTCCCTGGAGTGGGCCAAGCTGAGGATGGAGAGCACAAGGTGCTGGATGCTGAGTCACCGAGGAGGATGTCAGGACACAGAGGGGAAGAAAGGGGTGTGGGAGGCCTCACTAGAGGAACAGATTCAATATACAGTATTCATGATCATGCAGAGAATTTACTAGATCACCTCACAGGGTCAGAAGTGGATGAGTCCCCATGGCCACCTGCCAGAGAATCCAGAGTGGCCATTTGTGTGTTGGAGAGCAGAGGAGTGAGTCCAGGGTTGGAGGCCTGGAGCTCACTGCAGAGTCTGACTGAAAGCCCAAGGCTCTGAGCTGGAAGCCTGGAAGAGCAGGAGTCGAATGTCCCAAGGCACTGGCGAAGGCTGGAGCTCCTCCGAGGAAGCGTAAAGGGCACACTCCCTCTTTTTCCTTTGTTCTGTCCAGGTTCCAGGCCTGTTGGTTGGTGCCACCCACCTCTTCGCATCCCTTTCCTCCTCCCTCTGAGTTGTACAGGGGGGATCTTGAGGTTCCCATTCCTTTGCACACTGGTTGCTGTCACACCTGTCCAAACTCATACCCGGCCCCATGTGGGGCGCTCATGTTGACCAGAAGATGGTGCCATGAGGGAGCTGCTGTTTAAATAAGTGGTCCTGGCTGCAGAAGGTCCTGCGGGGACCTCCTGGGGCCTGTGATGCAGCTCTGACACATCCCAGCCCAGAGCCTGGGCTGGGACAGGGTGGTCTGTGTGCAGCCTGGACCTGCCATGAGCCTCTTGCTCTGGAATGGGCAGCTTGCTGGGCAAGTGGATTGGTCAGTGCTGATGGGTGTCATGCAGCATCTGGACGCACAGGGCCTGGCAAAGCTGTGTGTTGCCTTAGAGGCAGGAGTTGTGTGGGGCAACCATAAGTCTGTCACCTGGAAGAGGTGTCCCTCAGAGCCCAGCCTGTAGGACTTCTGGGAATACCACAGTGGGCAAAGCCTCTGGGGTCTGTCCCCTCTGTTCCCACCCTCTGGCTCACAAGTATCCTGACTGCAAGAAGGGTACATGCATGCATTCAAGCAGCAAACATGGGGCTCACCTTTCTTTTCCCTCTTTTCTTTTTTGAGTGAAGAGGAGTTATTTCTGGGATTATATATATCATAGCACATATATGTAACAAAACTTCCTTTATTTCAAAATGTTTTTATAACATTAACAAACAGAGGGAAAAAAGCAAGCCATGGGTTGGACTCCCCCAAGTCACTCAGGTAAAGATACCAACATCAGGGTTCTCGAGGACTGGTTCCCTTGCTCCCGTCTGAAACCAGGGCCATGATTGCCCTGCTCTGTGGACTTCCGAGGTCGAGTGTGTGACACACAGGAAGTACTTGCTGCTCTGTGGAGCTTCCATAGCCAGTGATTGCCAGGTTGGCCTGTTGAAGAAGTTACACTATCCCCTTTGTGGTGGACTCCGGGGAGGAGGGGAGGAGTGCTTCAGAGCTGCCCCACGGAGGGTGCAGGGCACGGGTGTCCAGAAGGTCTCGAGAATCCAGCAGCCCAGGGGTTGCTCGTGTCTCTGTGAGCATGAGGTCCCAGATGGTGACCTTTGGGGGACAAGGAGAAGGTGAAGCAAACATTTCTAAGGCCAGCTCTCTGGCTTGTAGGTCTGCCAGATGGAGACAGAGTTACTTAAGCCATAAGCTATCTAGTCTTCGGCAGAAAGATGGCCAGGGCTTCACAAACTGTGTGCTCTGCACCCCGAGACCAGGCCACAGCAGATCTCAGCATCAGCTCGATGCTTCTGGGAGCTAGGCCCCGAAGGATAGTACTTTCCTCAGGTCTCTCCAGTGCAAGGAGGCTTGGGGGTGAGGGCCAGGCTCAGATTGAGGAGTGCTAAGGGAGGGCACTGTGACAGGCTGATGGCAGTAGCCCAGGGAGAGGCTCAGGGATATCCTGGGGGTGTGACCTTGGGAATTAGCCCCCTGCACCTCATGTGGACTGCAGGCTGCCCCTGCTCTGAGAACCTCGGGGACACTGTTCCCTATTGCTGGTTTCCGGGAGTGAGAGTGTCCATGCCCCTGCCCGGGCAGGAAGTGACCGTAGTCAGCCACACACTGGCTGGAGCATGAGCAAGCGTGACTTTCAGGGTGTTGTTTTATCTTTTCTTGCCCCTGGATGAGAATGGAGCAGTCCTAGGACTAGAGACCTACATCAAAGAGAAAAATTAAAAATTAGGAAAGATCAACTACTGAGGAGGTTTGGTGTGGGCATGAGAGCCCATGGGACAGTGCTCAGGACAGAGACGAGACATCAGCCAAGGAGGCCGTGGTCACAGGCTAATGCTCCCTGTGGGTGCAGGGCCCAGGGGACAGGAATCGGATGCAGAAGCCCTCGTCAGTGCTCACCGCTCTGCAGCTTGGGGTAGACATCCATCCATTTTCCCCAGAAGTATTTGAGGGGTTATGGGAGAGAATGACAAAGCCAGAGTAGTGAGGAAGAATAATTGTAAAAGATTCAAAACAAATTTGATGGTGTGTTATTGACTTTTTTCATTGACTGCAATTCTGAATACTAATTCTCTTCTAAATCCCTGGGCTTTCCCCAGGTCCCTTTATTTGCTTTGACCGTGGAAGTGGTGTTGCTTTTCTAAACCTGTGTCTTCAGCTGTAGAAGGAAGCTAAACAGTAGCACCCATTTGACAGAAAAATTGTACAAAAAGCAATGCCAGCAGGGCTGAGCATGTTTGCCGAGGGCACCGTGGAAATGTGCACTGGCCTGTGCTGTAGTGGAACCTGGAGAGCCCCAAGGCCATGCTGGAAGGCCTGGTCCCAGGGTGCAGGGAGGAAATGAGGTCACGGGGACCCTGGTCCCAGAAGGGGACATGGGGATCCTGGGTGCTCGCTGGTTCTCTCTGCTTCTTAGCTGTCACGAGGTGAGCAGTTTCCTCTGCCGTGGTCCCACCACAAGGCACTGGGCCGCCACAGGACCAAAACAATAAGGGCCGAATTCTGCAGCCCTAAATCAGAAGAAATCTTTTCTCCTTTAGGGTGGCTGTCTCAGGTATTTAGTCACAAGGGCAGAAAGACACACATGGTAGGAAAAATGTACTCTGTGAGAGGAGAACTTCGTATTTACCCTCTCTAATACTCTTCTGAATCTCCTGTGGTGACACTGTGAACAGGAAATACACAGGGACCATTCTGCTGCTGTGCCTAGGATGGCTCCCCTCGTCCAGTGTGGACCAGGCCTAGAGAGCCCAGACCCCTGGGCTGGCTGGAACTCTAGGACCTTTCTTTGCTTTTGACAGTGGAAAGTGTGGTGGCCTTTCTAAGCCTATTCCTTCATTTGTGAAACAAGACTTAAACATCGCACCCATTTTACAGAAAAATTTTAAGAATTAGATGAAATAAATAATACCCTGAAGTGCTCATTAGTAGAACCTGGTAGTAGGAGGACAGTTGATGCATGATGCTTGTTTGTCCTTATTCTTCCCACCAGAGACTAGCAGCTGTACTAAAAGGGATGATATAAAAAATGCTCTGTGACCTGTCTTCCTCTCCCTGTGTCCTTGGCCCCTGTTTCTGCCCTCTCCTTGAACCCAGCATGGGCTGTTGCTACTTTTAGCGGCACCATAGATTCTGGAGTGGGGTGTCCTGGGGAGAGACAAGCATAAGACTCCAGGTTGGAGCAGAACTCCTCTCCTCAGACCTTGGCGTCAGCACAGCGGAGTTGTCTGTGCTCTGGCGGAGACACAGGACCCGGAGCTGCTGCTCCTCCTAGAACATGCAGCACACTCGGGTCATTGCAACGTGACAAAGTTCAGCAGCATTGTTGGAAACACCATCATAAATCAGCAACAGCTCTCTTTAGGGACTGCATTGCCACTTGATTTAGCATTTCCTGGCACCTTGCCTATCTAGGAATGAAGCCACGATTGCTTCCTACATAAAATGTTATCTGCAAACGTCTCACAGAAACCACAGGAGGCTGGGCGGCTGCAGGCGTGACCATCTGTGGCCCGCCTTGGTATTGAGAGTGAACCAGACAATGGGACCCATTGTCATTTTGGACAATGTATTCCATGAGCAGCTTCTAAATGAAAATGGGGTCCAGATAGCATTTTACAAACTGTTTGTTTTAAAGGAAGGAAAAATGGACTCTTAAAGCAGGAGGAAGAAAACTCAGCAAAAATGTGCACAGTGTGAAATATGAGAAGTCATAAGGTATGATCAGGCTGCAAGTTCCAGTACTCTACAGACAGGGAAGGGTGAGAACTCTGAGGGTTGGGAGGTGACAGTTACCCAATGTGACCTGGGGTGCTTCCTGCAGGGGAATCCTACAGGACGAAGGATGGAGGGAAGCCTGTGCAGGGTTTGCCCTGGGGGTGCTGTGGCCAGCACAGATGCCCGGAGCTCTGGAGATGGATTCTGGCCTCACAAACCTGCAGTGGTGCTAACCCTGGACTCTTGTTGTGGCTGCGAGGCTAGACCAGGACAGGAGTAACCTGGAAGAGAAGAGCGCTTCCAGGAAACTCCTGATGGCTCTGACAGAGAGGTGAAACCAGAGGAGAGACCGAGCCCTGTAGGCCACTGAGGCAGGTTGCTGGGTCAGCACAGGAGAGGCAGGGAAGCCAAACCCACCCGCTCTCCTTCCTTCCCTGGGCTCGGGAGCCCTGGGCTGGGTCCTCATGGTGGCCACTTCTGGACACTTTGAAGGCAGAGGAACCATCAGGCACAGGGGAAGATGGGGCAGTTCAAGAAAAGGGGTCACCAAGGAATCCAGCAAAGTCCCCTAGGCATACAGTTTCTGGGAGAGAGGAAATTCGGAGGATAATTTGGATGTGCATTTCCAACTAGCTTCAAAGGACACATCCCAGAAATGTGAGGCTGGGAAGGTTGCAGAGGGATTTTAGAATATGGACAAGGAGGAGGTAAAGAACACAATGGACCTTTCAGAAGCAATTGGGTGGTGCCAAAGTCAATTGTGACACCACAGAGCTCAGGATAAGTTAACAGATGAAAATACATGAAAGGCATGGAGACTAGGTATATCCACTTTACAAATATTAGGAATTTCAGGAAAAGAATCACCAAAAGTGGAATTATTATTAAATAACTATTCTGGGGAAAAGTTCTGAGCTAAAGGTAAACTTGGTTTTCTGAATAACAGATAAAATTAGTGGAAAGTTTTAAATATGTAGACTTATCCTTCAAGTTGTTTTAATTTCTAGAGTAAAACTGAAGTTCAGTGAGGCCCAAGCAGGAGAAGCCAAGCTCCAGCTTCACCCAAGAAATGCAAAGGAAGGGAGCAGGAGCTGTCACACAAGGGGGAACAGGTCGCCCCCAGGTCCTTATGCTGGAAAAGATGCTGCTGATCTGAATCTAGAAGTTGTGTCTGCCCTGCTGCTGCAGGTGCAAGTCCCTGAGGCAGCACAGCAGCCTCCTATGCCCTGAGCCTGGTGTGCACAACTTGGTGCAGGTCTGGAAAATACCAGTTTCCTTGACTATTTTAAGCCCTTTGAATGAGAAATCAAAATATCTAACTTAAGAGCAATGAATTCATGATATAAAAACAAACAACTCCTTTGTAAAAAGATCCCAACAAATATGTAATTCTCAATATGGTATTAAAACATAATGAAAATGCCAAAATTAATTTTCGAAAGAGGGAACATGGGTAAAAATGTTCATTTACTAATAATGGTCTAGTTGAGTCACGTGGAAGACGCCGAATTAGCCCGCTGCAGACAGGCAGGTCTGCCCACACCCTGCCGAGGTCCCCAGTCACGCGGAACACACGCCGAATCAGCCCGCTGCAGACAGACAGGTCTGTGCACGCCCAACCGAGGTCCTGAGTCACGAGGAAGACACCGAATCACCCCACTGCAGACGGGCAGCCACCTGATTCCACACTAAAAAGACACAGAGGACACCAGACCACCAGACCAAGGTACCGAGTCCTGCTGTTCCCGGCCCAGAGGTAGGGGCTTCTGAGCCATCGTCCCACTGCTCCTGGTCCAGAGGAAGGGGTTTCCCGGCCACCATCCCTTCTGCTGCTCCCAGCCCACAGGAAAGGGCTTTTGGGTCACCATCCCTACTGCTGCTCCTGGCCCCTGTCCCACCTCACCCAGCTGGGAGGAGGTAATCCGTGCAGGCGCTAACAGCCCCCTGCCCCAGTCGAAATGAGAAAACACATAAATAAGTCTCAAAACCAGACTTCCAGATCACCTACAACAACCCCAAAGGGACATGAGATGGAACCCTCTGATACTCAACCACCTGGACCCACTGAACTGGCAACAAAAGGGGATCTGGAAAAAATGAAATCAGAAATAATTTCTCAGATAACAGGAGAAATTGTGCCCTTAGTGCAAGACATGATTAATAAATCTAGAGAGGAGCTGAGGAACATGATGGAATTCCAACATAAGAAACAAATGGAATCCATAAAACAGATGCAAATAGATTTCCAGGACATGAAAAACTCCACTGGAAAGTCTACACAGCAGAATGAGCCAATGTGAGGACAGAATTGCAGATATAGAAGATCAGATTGCAATTAGTGACCAGGAAAAGAAAAATTGCTTCAAAATTATAAGGGAACATGAGAAATTAATCCAGCAGCTGCTAGATGATGCAAAGAAGAATAACATAAGACTGATTGGGCTCAAGGAAGAAACAGGAGAGAGTGCAGATGACATAAAAAATCTCTTCACAGAAATAATGGCAGAAAACTTCCCAAGCAGGGGAAAAGAGCTTGACATACAGATAAGTGAGGCATATAGGACTCCAAATAGCCTTGATCAAAAAAAATCTACATGTAGGCATATAATTGTTAAGATTCCAGAAACACAGCAGAAGAACAAAGTTCTCCAAGCAGTCAGAGAAAAGAAACAAATCATATACAAAGGAAAACCCATCAGAATCACAGCAGACTTCTCAACACAAACCCTCAAGGCAAGAAGAGCTTGGAGTGACATATTCCAAGCCCTAAAGGAAAACAGCCTCCAACCCAAATTGATGTACCTTGCAAAACTATCTTTCAAAATGGATGGAGAAATAAGATACTTTCATGACAAAGAGCACCTTAGGAAATTCGTGAATACCAAACCAGCACTCCAAAGAATTTTACACAATATCCTAGGAACAGACATTGAGGATCACAACCCCAGGAAGCAAAGCAGAATGAACCCATCTGGCATGACAAGAAATTAAATTCAAAGGGGGAGAACCCAACAAAAGAAAAAGTCATGGCAATGACAAGTCAATATGTTTCAGTTATAACCATCAACGTTAATGGTCTCAATTCACCAATCAAAAGAAATAGATGGCAGAATGGGTCAAGAAGCAAAATCCAACAATATGCTGCATACAAGAAACACACTTAATTCAAAAGGAAACTCATAGACTGAAAGTTAAAGGGTGGAAAACAATACTCCATGTGACAGGAACCCGAAAAAAAGCAGGAGTAGCTGTGCTCTTGGCAGATCAAGTAGATTTCAAACCAACACTGATTAAGAGAGATGAAGAAGGACACTACATCCTTGTAAAGGGAAGAATCCAAGAGGAAGAGATGACAATCATAAATATCTATGCACCAAACACTAGTGCACCCAACTATATAAAACAAATACTAATGGACATGAAAAGCCATATGTGCACTAATACAATTGTAATGGGGGACCTCAACACCCCACTGTCACAAATAGATAGATCAACTAGACTCAAAATAAGTAATGAAATACTAGAACTCAATTGAACTCTTGAACAAATGAACTTAACAGATGTTTGCAGAGTCTTCCACCCCACAAAATCAGAATGCACATTCTTCTCAGCTGCACATGGGTCATTCTCCAAAGTAGATCACATACTCACACATAGAACATGTTTAAGTAAGTACAAAGGAATTGAAGTTATCCCCTGTATATTATCAGACCATAGTGCGATGAAATTGGAGATCCATAGCAAAAGAAATGGGAAAAATTTCATTAACACATGGAAATTGAGCAACACACTTCTGAATAACCAATGGGTCACTGAGGAAATTAAAGAAGAAATCAGACAGTTCCTTCAATTAAATGACAATGACAATGACAATACAACATATCAGAATCTATGGGACACAGTGAAAGCAGTCTTACGAGGGAAATTCATAGCAGTGAATACGCATATTAGGAAAACAGAATGAGCCCAATTAAACAACCTGATGCTGAACCTCAAGCTTCTAGAAAAAGAAGAGAAGGACAACCCCAAAGCTCATACAAGGGAAGAAATTATAAAGATCAGAGCAGAAATCAATGCAATGGAGACTAAGAGAATGATACAAAAAAGCAATGAAGCCAAGAGTTGGTTCTTTGAAAGAATCAACAAAATTGATAAACCTTTAGTCAACCTTGTCAGAAAAAGGAAAGGAAAGGCCCAAATCCATGCAATTAGGAATGAAAAGGGTGAAACTACAAAAGACCCAGCAGAAATCCAGATGATCATCAATACCTACTTCCAGAAGCTGTACACCAATAAGATGGACAACACAGAAGAAATGGACAGATTCCTAGATACATATGAATTACCAAAGTTGAATGAAGAAGACCTAAAAATTCTGAACAACCCAATATCAACCAATGAAATGGAAAATGTAATTAAAAACTTATCACCTAAGAAAAGCCCGGGCCCTGGTGGCTTCACTGCTGAATTCTACAAGACATTTAGAGAGGAGCTGCTGCCACTACTGTTGAAACTCTTCAATGAAATTGAAAGGGAAGCAATACTCCCAAATTCATTCCTGGAAGCAAGCATCACCTTGATCCCCAAAGCAGAGAAAGACCCAACTGAAAAAGAGAACTATAGGTCAATCTCACTAATGAACATAGATGCAAAAATCCTTAATAAGATAATGGCAAACAGAATGCAGAAGGTCATCAAGAAGATCATACACCCTGATCAAGTGGGATTCATCCCAGGGATGCAGGGATGGTTCAATATATGCAAATCAATCAATGTAATACACTATATCAATAGAGCCAAGGACAAAAACCATATGATTATCTCCATAGAAGCAGAAAAAGCATTTGACAAAATCCAACATGCATTTATGATGAAAACCCTACAAAAACTTGGAATAGATGGTCTCTACCTCAAACTGATAGAAGCCATCTATGAAAAACCAACAGCCAGTATCATACTAAATGGTCAAAAACTGAAATCCTTCACACTCAAATCAGGAACAAGGCAAGGATGTCCACTATCACCAGTCTTGCTCAATATAGTTCTGGAAACATTAGCCATGGCAATTAGACAAGAGAAAGAAATAAAAGGAATAAAGATAGGAAATGAAGAAGTCAAATTGTCATTATTTGCAGATGACATGATACTCTATGTAGAAGACCCCAAGAACTCCACCAAAAGTCTTCTAGACTTAATAACCAAATTCAGTCAAGTAGCTAGTTACAAGGTCAACACACAAAAATCAATAGCTTTCCTCTACACCAATGACAGACTCACTGAGAGAGAAATAGGGCAAATAATTCCTTTCACAATAGCATCCAAAAAACTGAAATACCTAGGAATCATCCTAACAAAAGAAATCAAAGACCTCTTCTCTGAAAACTATGGCATTCTGAAAAGAGAGATTGAAGATGATATCAGAAAATGGACAGACATCCCCTGCTCCTGGGTAGGAAGGATTAATATAGTGAAAATGGCTATACTTCCAAAACTGCTATATAGATTTAATGCAATTCCAATTGAGATCCCAGCAGCATACTTCATAGACCTTGAGAAAACAATCCAAAAATTCATTTGGAGCAAGAAGAGACCCAGAATAGCAAAAGCAATTCTAGGCAACAGAGACATGGCAGGGGGTTTCACAATCCCCAACCTGCAACTCTACTACAAAGCTACTGTGATAAAAACAGCATGATACTGGCAAAGAAACAGACTTGAGGACCAGTGGAACAGATTAGAAGATGCAGAAACAACGCCAGACACACTCAGCCATCTCTTCTTCGACAAAGGAGCCAAACACCCTCACTGGAGGAAAGATAGCCTCTTTAATAAATGGTGCTGGAAAAATTGGGCTTCAACTTGCCAAAGATTAAAACTAGACCTGTATCTCTCACCATGCACTAAATTAAAATCAAAATGGATTAAAGATCTAAATATTAAAATAGAAACTCTGAACCAGTTGGAACAGAGGTTAGGTAGAACCCTTGAAGACATCAGTGTAGGAAAAGATTTTATGAACAAAACCTCAGTTACCCATGAACTAGCACAAACAATCAACAAATGGGATCTCTTCGTATTAAAAAGCTTCTGCACAGCAAGAGAAACCACCAGCAGTGTGAAGAGACAATCCACAATGTGGGAAAAAATCTTCACCTGCTCTTCCTCAGACAAAGGTCTACCATCTCGAATCGATAAAGAACTTAAAAAGATCAGACCTCCCAAATTTAAAGACCCACTCCAAAAATGGACATCTGAAATGAGCAGACATTTCTCAGACAAAGAAGTAGAAAGAGCAAATAAATACATGAAAAAATGTTCAATGTCACTGGTCATTCGAGAGATGCAAATGAAAACAACTCTGAGATTCCACTTCACTCCAGAAAGAATGGCTGCTATCATGAAATCAACCAATAACAAATGCTGGTGGGGCTGTGGGGAAAGAGGAACCCTGATCCACTGCTTGTGGGAGTGTAGACTGGTGCAAGCATTGTGGAAATCAGTACGGAGATACCTCAAAGAACTAGGACTGGAAATCCCATTTGACCCCGCTATTCCACTGCTGTGGATCTTCTCCAAAGAATTAAAAGAATCCTGCCACAGTGATATATGTGCACCCATGTTCATAGCAGCACAGTTTGTAGTAGCTAAAACTTGGAAACAGCCTAAATGCCCATCAATTGGAGACTGGATAAAGAAAATGTGGTTTTTTTATAAAATGGAGTACTACTCAGCCATAAAAAATGAGAAATTAGAGACATTTATAGCTAAGTGGATGCACATTGAGATGATACTCTTAAGTGAAATAAATAGGACACACATGTATAAATACCAAATAGTTTCTCTGGTGTGAGAAACTGAAAGTGTAAATAAGGACTAAATGTATAATAGGTCATGTGAAATAGGAAGAAAAGGGTCAAAGGGGAAGGAAGTGGGAGGGCTAGGGGAAAGGATAGAAGGAAATGGGATTAATATGAGAAAATGGAAAAGTAGGAACAAAATCTGTGTAAATAGGGAGGAATGGAGGGGTTGAAGGGAGGGCTGCGCAAGGGTGAAAAACAAGAACCAAGAGAGACTATGTAAAGGTGCAAATTTCCAATGATGAATGTCATTATATTGTATATGTAAAGTGTACCAATGATTAGAATGAATAATCGATAATGTAAAATAGGAAGAAAAGGTCCAAAGGGGCAGGGGTAGTGGGAGGCACAGGGGAAAGGAAAGAAGGGAAAGGAAAAAATGATGAGAAATGGAAAAAATGGAAGTAAAGTCTTTGTAAATAGGGAAGGGTGGAGGGCGTGAAGGGAGGGCTAGGAATGGGGAAAAAATAAGAACCAAGATGCATTATGTAAAGGTACAATTCCCAATGAGAAATGTAATTGTGTTGTATACCTACAATGGACCAATAAAAGAATTTAATACAAAAATAAAAAAAATAATGGTCTAGTTCCAATTATTCCCTAGCATCGCAGAGAATTGGGAACGAGATGGCCAGGCTACAGGAAGTAAAGTAGAATGTATTTCTCATAGTGGACAGAGAATAATCCATCAGCACTGCTTTATTTTTGATAATAAAAATTAGAGAAAATAGATTTGTATGTATATTTATTAAATGCTACTATTCATAGTCTAAAAAGAGTATACAAGGCTTCTAAAATCACGAAGGAAAAGTTGAGTTAAAAATATTGTTTTAGTTACTTTTTTTTCATTGCTGAGACAAAATACCTGAACTCAAAGTTAAAGGAGGAAAGGTTTATTTAGCTCACAGTTTGTAGAACTTTCAGTCCATAACAAGCTGGCTCCAAGGCAGGGTGGCACATGGCAGAGGGGCAATAGTTCATGGTGGTGGAAGACAGAAAAAGCAACAAGGGACCTTAACAGTGTCTTCTTGTCCTTTCTATCTTATCCAGACTACTTCGGACCTTTAGCACTCATGCTCTTAATCATAGCACTCTTGAGCCTAGCATTGAAACATGAATCACTCCCAGAGTCACACACTCTAGATCCAGCTACCTCAGAAAAAGCCCCACCTCTGACTGCATGAGGCTTTTAGGGGACATCTAGACACAAGCCATAAAAAACATCTCCATATAAAAATGTCTACCGAAAAAGAATCATAAAGAAAAATAGAAATTATGCATATCAGTTGTGTTAACAAAATCATTGGGATAAACTCTCACTTTGAATCAGAGACTTGCACTAGGTTAAAAATAAACATCTATATATTTCATTAGCATACACAGTCTGAAAATAGTGAGTTATTCAGCAGTGGGACCACTGGGCCTGTGCACCATTGAGCAGTGGAGCCATCTGTAAGAGCAACAGCCAGGTCCAGACAATGGCAGAAAGCAGAAAGTCCACCATTCTGAGCTTGGGAAGGTAGCAGAGTGGTGAGCAGCACAGAGAGGGCCTCTTTGAGGCCTGTGGTTGATAATTGAAGCCCACTGGGAGAGTGAAAACAGCCACTGTAATAAAGATGCAGCAGACTACAGTGGTTGGTGAGTGCTTGGGATCAGCACCTCCTACCAGAAGCTGGACTTGCTGTGGGGGAGGGGTGGCTCAAACCTGCAGCAGAATCATGCAGAGTTCAAACCCACAGGAGGTCAGGGAGCTCAATGCTGGCCTCACAGCCAGAAACTAGCCTGAATCTCAGTGGACTATGGCTAGCTCACTGAGATTGAGTGACTGGGACCTGCATACTGCTGCCCACATTGTCTACCAGTGACAGCAGAAACATGCCTTGGAGGGGACTTTTAATTTTCTCTCTTTCTTTTTCTCTCTTTTCTTCTCTCCTCCTCCTCCACTCTTCCTCCTCCTCCTCCTTCTTCTTCCATTTCTCTCTTTTCTTGTTCCTGTTTTTCTCCTATTTTGTTTTTTCTTAATTGTTCTTATTTCTGTAAGAGGACAAATACAGTTTCTAGTTCTTCTGTTGCCATTAGTTTGCTCTGTTCTTGCTTTTGTCTCTGCCTTCTCTCTTTCTGCTGTCTTCACCAGTTTCCTAAAGTTTACATGATCTTCCTGTGTCCTCTAGCCCTACTTCTAACCTTTCCCTCTCCTTCTATTTGTCTACCCCCCAACTCCTTCTAAGTCTTCTTCCAGGAAGGTAAATTCACTATACTGAAAAGCTTATTTACTGCAAATATATTTCTGGTTGGTCCTAGATTTTGATATATAATCACAAGTCTAGTTCATGTGGTTAAAGGTGACAGATAAATAGTTACCATAATTTGTCATTTTCTAAGCTGGGTTTGATGCTATTGTTGATGCTGATTGTATTACTTTGGCCAAGGTGACATGACTGTTCTAGTCAGTTGTTCTTCCTGATATACAGAGACTGAGATTGCCTAAGGGTCATTACAGATTCAAAACCTAAAGACCAGCTAACATTTCTGAGAAGAAGGCAGTCCCTAAGGGTTCTAAATTCAATAAAGATGCTCACAATAGGCAATATACAAGCATCAACCCAGGAATTCAACCCAAAACATTAACAACTACAACAACAAAAATAGAAATGAGAATATACCTAAACAAGAGGCAAACCCAGACTTCCAGATCACCAAAGGCAAATTCAGGGGGCAATGACACGGAACAATCTGAAAGCCAACCATCTGGACTCCCTGAACTGGTAACAAAGGAGTTAACAAAACAGATGAAAGAGGAGCTGAAAAAAATGAAATAAGAAATAATTTCTCAGATAACAACAGAGATGGTGACCATAATGAAAGATATGATTAATAACTCTAGAGCAGATATAGATAAAAAAAAGAGGAGCTGAGGAAACTGATGGAAACCATGAATATCCAGCATAGGAAAGAATTGGGAAACATGAAACACATCCAAGCAGATATCCAAGAAATAAAAATTCCACTGAAAGTTTCCACAGCAGAAAAAATGAATTCAAGGTCAGAATTTCGGATATAGAAGATAGAATCATGGTTAGCGAACATGAAAAGAAAGATTTAAAAATAGCAAGGGATCATGAGTAATCAATCAAGCAGCCTCTAGATGATGCAAAAAAGAATAACTTAAGATTGATTGGAGTCAATGAAGGAGTAGGACATAGCCCAAAAGACATAAATAAGCTTTTCACAGAAATAATTGCAGAAAAATCCCCAACAGGGAAAAGAATTTGACATAAGGTAGGTGAGGCATATAGAACTCCAACTAGCCATGATAAAAAAAAATAGTCAAGATTTCAGAAATCCAACACAAGAACAAAATATTAAAACTAGAATTAGAAGTCCCATTTGACTCAGCTATTCCCCTGCTGGATATCTTCCCAAAAGAATTAAAAGCATCATACCACAGTGATATATGTACATCCATGTTTATAGTGGCACAGTTTGTAATAGCTAAATCTTGGAAATAGCCCAAATGCACATCAACTGGTTACTGGATAAAGAAGATTTTTTAATAAAATGGAGTACTACTCAGCCATAAAGAAGGATAAACTAGAGACATTTATAGCTAAATGGATGCACATTGAGGCCATACTTTAAGTGAAACAAATAGAACACATATGTGATACCAAATTGTTTCTCTGGTGTGAGAAACTGAAAGTGTAAATGAGTACCAAAATATATAATAGATAATGTGAAATAGGAAGAAAAGGTTCAAAGGGGAAGGGGAAGTAGGGAGGAAGGGTGGGGGAAAAGGAAAGAAGGGACAGAAAAAATATGAGAAAAGAAGGAAAAAAACAGAAACAAAGCTTTTGTAAATAGGGAGGGGTGGAGAGGTGGAAGGAAGGGAAGGAGAATAGGGTAAAACAAGATCCAAGATATATCATGTATAGATACAAATTCTCAGTGATGAAAGTGATCGTAATATATAACTAAAATGTACCAATAAATTTAAAGAATTAAGAGAAAGAAAATAGTAAAGTAGGCAGTGGGAAACAATATAGCAGATGAATTTAAACAACTGTGATGGGAACAGAAACATGAGCAGGACAGGGAGACAGGGCTGATGTGGTAACAAGCTGTTTTATTCAGAAGGAAGGAAAAACCCTTGTATGGTGTCAATAAAATCATCAGATATGGTTAACAATAGTTTCACCAACATGAAAAGAATAGGAGAGAAGACCTGTTGTCACAGCAACACTGACAGACATTGTTGAGAAGATCTCATGGACAAAATCAGTAGGTTCCATATTTGCATCACACAGGAGGAGAAGGTATGGCTTTTTCAACCTTCTCAGACAAGTGGAAGTTGGTGGTGAAGGACATCTCAATGAATCCCCTACTTGGCAATTAGAATTCCCACCGCGTGCATGTCTGGTTGTGGTGTGGGGCACCCAGTGTTGTTGAGACCTCAGGATGATGGCTGTGTCATCAGGGGACACTGATCCAGAGCCTGTGGTGTACACTTCCCCTGCAGGGTCCCAGGGCCAAGGAGGTTGGGAGAGGCCACAGGCAAGCATTCAAGAACAGAGAGAAGAAACCAAGCTTGGTCAGTGGTGACTATGCCACTTCCCGACTGAGCCCAAGCTTTGGTTGTTCATCAGTGGACACAGCTGACCCTCCAGCCTCTGCCAGCACCACAGCCCTGGAGAAAAATAGCTTCCTTGGCAGCAGGATGGTGACTGCCTTGGCCCCCCCCCCCCCCCGCCCAGGATTTCAGAGAGACCCAGGCAGAAGGGAGATGCTGCCCTTAGGGTGACTCCAGAAGGGAATGTTTGAGGAGGGCACTGTTCATCTTGAAGCTGGAACTACTCTGCAGAGGCCAGCAATATGTGCTTTAAGGATGTGACTCACCTTAGAGACTGCTGAGCCTTGTGGCAATGAGTGGTTTATGGTGTGGGTTTTCAGGGCACAGACTCCAGAGCTGCTGAACTCTCCATGCACTGCCAGCTGGCTTAGGCTTTCACGAGACTTTTCTAGATGCACTGGTTTCTTGGACAAAAGGCCACCAGTGTGCCCCTAGGAGGAAAGGTCAGCAGATGCTAGTAGCATGCTGAGTGACTGGGCCTCCTGTCTGTCTCAGAAGAGGGCTGTGTGCTCAAGACAACACCACCTGGCAGAAGGCTGGGAGGTTGTTTTCATAAGGGGATTAGTGCAGAGAGCCTGGAGATATCCCCAGTGCCACCCAGCTCCATGCTAACCTGACTGTTGTGTGACTTTGGAGCAGTTTCTAAGGAGCCTGCTTCCCAGCTTCCCTCATTCAGGTGAGCAGAGTCTGACCCAGAAGAGCAGGGCTGGGAGATCACAGTGTCAGGGCCTGTGGGTTCCAACACACTTGTCCTAACTAACCCTGATCCTGACACTTATCCTGAACACATTGTCCTACCACTAACTAACTCCTCTAACCTTCACCCTAACTAAGCTGGACTCTAACCTTGACATTTGTCCTGACCCTAACCCTAAACCTGACCCTGACCATAGCTAACCCTAACCCTGATCCTAACCCTGAATCTAATCCTAAACCTAATTCTGACCTTAACCCTGATCCTGACCTTGATCCTAACCCTAACTCCAACCCTGATCCTAATGCTGACCAGAACCCAAGCACTAACCCTAATCCTCTAATCCTAACGTAAGCCAAACCCTACCTCTGACTTTGACTCTGACCCTGACCCTGCTGGTGGAGAGTGAGTTCAATTCAGGCTCTATCTGAATTGAGTGCCCCTATTTACATACGTATACAATCCCATTATGAGCTCCTTTCAGTCTGAACACTCACATCAGTTATTTACCAGTGGATGATCACATTCCACTCAGGGGTGAGATTTTTTCTCCAAATATGGACTCAATGGGTGGTCATAAATAAGGCATTGGTGTGCAGGAAATGGAGTATCCTTCCCCTGGGTTGTCCAGGGGAAGCAGGGAGCCTGGCTATTTCAGGAAGAAGA
The DNA here is from genome assembly GCF_053883595.1 of Heterocephalus glaber. Classification (NCBI taxonomy): domain Eukaryota; kingdom Metazoa; phylum Chordata; class Mammalia; order Rodentia; family Bathyergidae; genus Heterocephalus; species Heterocephalus glaber. The sequence goes on along the minus strand of NW_028258212.1, from coordinate 693,113 downwards.
TGGCTGCTGGGGTTGGGCTTTATGGGAGGGGGCAGGGCAGCTGTCCTCAATCCATGGCTTGGGGGTGCCAGCCCTGTATTGTTCAATCTCCTCCTGAAATTAGCTATGAAAGGGAGGATGGGTGGAGCCCTGGCTGGTGGATTCACACACACACACACACACACACACACACACACACACACACACACAAACATGCAATTTTCCCAGTAAGAACTGGCAAAAAACGTGCGGCCCTTATAGCAATATCAAAAAAACAGCAATACCAAGAAAAACCCCTGCTTTCCGAAGCTGTGCCTGATGGTGGCTGTTCAGGGCTTGGGCTCAGGATCAGGCTGGGCTGAGGCTTGGTGTCAGCCTGGATTGGCAGAGTGAGGGCTGCGGCAGTGGTTAGACGGGATGCTGGCAAAAAGGCAGGAGCTGTGGGCCTAGCTTGCCAAGGCTCCTTGAGATGATCTGTCGTCCAGGGGACTTTTAGTTTAGCTGCAGCTGGCTGGAGTACACTAAGGTTTACGAATGTTACACATGGGGTCTTTGCTAAGCTGGGGCAGTCTCCAGTGGGTGGCCATAAGGCTCTATCATTCCACTCATTTCCTTCAACATTTTAATCAGTGGGTTGAATGAGATACCAGGGAAGACATTTGCCTAATATTCCAACAGCTTAAAATAGGAAGGCATATAGGAAACACAGAGCAGATTCAGAGGGAAGTGAATTTGACATGACCCACAAGGTGAGGCTTCCCAGAGTAAATGGGAAATTTAGACACCAGGTCCCAGGAATCTATGTCACAGGCACCTGTGAGGGCTCCAACCAGGTGAATGCTAAGCATTGGAAAGCTCCACAGAGCTTCAGTGAAGCCCATGCATTCAAAGGGACCCAGAATCAGCTCCCCCAGAAGCACCTGCACCCCTAGACTTGAGTCCACTCAGGTCCAGGGGACAAAAGTGCCCAGGCCACAACTAAGGCACTGTTAGAACCGTAATTTTCTGAAATCCCAAGTGGATGTGGTGCAAAATCAACTCCTGCCCCTGAAAAATGACAGGAGACACCATTAACAAATGAGATGCCTGGAAATGGCCTGGGGGCTCCATACAGCCTCCTGGTGGGCTGAAGGTTCAGTCCTCCTGTCCAGGAAACCCCTCATGCCCCGGACCTGCCTTCCGAGCAGATGAGCAGCACCCAGCTGCCTCCCTGGACTGAGCGGCCTCACCATACTCTCCCCTCTGCATCCCAGGGTGGCAGGGATCAGCAGCTCTGTTGCATGGGCCAGGCACAGGATGCAGAGATGCCAGGGATGCTAAGGGTCACAGAGCCCTGCTCTGTCATTCTCTCCCCAAATCTCCTCTGCTCAGTGTGGGACTTGTGGCCATGCCTGACCCAGGGCCCCTCTGCCCTTGGTCCCTGAGGCCTGAGGTGTTCCCCACAGCAGGGCAGGGCCAGGCACAATGGGGCTGGACTGCGGAGGCTCAGCTGGCACAGAGCTGTTTTCCAACTGCTTTCTCTTAGAGCCCTGGCTTTCCTGGTGCAGAATGAGCTGCTCCTTTCTACTCAGCTCGGAGTTGGTGATGCCAGTGTAAATGGAGTCGCATTGTCAAATCACTCACTCTGGGTTGCAGGGCCACTTGGCATCTTTTGGTGAAATTTCAATGCTTTGTGCGTCTTCCAGGCTTTCTATGTACAGCTATTTTATACTAATTAATGGCTCCAAGGTTCTCTAAAATCACACCTTGTGGCCTGTGGAGCAAGCACACTGGAGAGGACCGGATTTCAGTTTCTAGGTGCAGACTAAGAACACAGCAGTGAGAGTCACAGTGATTCTCAGATAAGACGCTTCCAGCTTCAGATCTCAGAAGAGGACCTAGAGGCTCTGGACCCAGACACCAGACACCAGGCTCAAGCACCTGCCACAGGCTCAGCCCCGGCCCCAGTGTCTTACCCAGGGGTGTGCTCTTTACCCCCAGTCTGTAGTCCCAGCAGAAGCTGCTGCAGCCGGAGCCTGGGACGAGAGAAGGTACTATGCTACTTACCTTTGACTGGAGCCTATGTTCCCACCATGGCGCACATCAGCTGCCACTTCTCTCTTTAGAAGAACAGGGCTCTGGGGCCACACAGCTGTTGAGAGTCTCCCTCCCAGTGGTCAGCAGGCTGCTGGGCTACTGGCCTGAGCTCCATCCAGCACACAAACCTGACCCAGGCAAGTGCTTTTGAAGTAATTGTGTATTTCAATTCCACCCTTAAAACTGGGGTAAGATACATGCAAGGTTTCCCCATCTCCATCACTTCTAAGTGGACCCTTCTTATAGGGGGAACTCCAGGTCCTCCATGAGGCTATGCTGATGAATCTTCTAAACATTAAAGAAGACAGGATGCCGATCTGCAGGCATCATTCCAGAAATGTGAAGCATGGTGGGTCCTTTTCAGCTCACTCTGTAAGGCCAATGCTACCTGATACCAGAACCAAGGACTTCGCTAGGGAAGTACTGATTGATATCCCTATGGGCATTATGTGTGAGTTATGAGTACCCTTAGGTTGCCCTGACAATGCCTTCAACACCAGACATGCTTTCTTCACACTCTTGAGGCTGGACATCTAAGGTCCAGGTGCAGCTGGCTCAGTGAGCTCAGCTCCTGGCTTGCAGGCGGCGTCCTCCTTCAACCTCCCATGGCCTTTCCTCTGTGCACGTGCTCTGTGGGTGTGTCCCCCTCTTCTATAAGGACACCAATTCTGTATGGTGAGGGCCCCACCCTCATGACCTCATTTACCCTCACTAGGGCTCCTACCTCCAAATACGGCCACATAGGGGTTAAATTTCAACATGCAAGTTCTGGGGAGATACAATCAACCCACAACAGGTGGGCTGTTTTTTAGAAAGTTTTTTCCACAAATCAAATCCAACAATACAGGAAATAAATCACAGCCCAGGAGATTTGTGCCAGGAATGCAAGGTTTGAAAACCAATCAGTGCAATTCCCCACACTCACATACTAAAAAAGAGAAAAACCCTATGTGATCATCTAATGAAACACACACAAAAACATTGCGCAAAACTCAACATCCATTCCTGAGAAAAACTCTGAGAAAACTAGGAGTGAAGAGGAACTGTCCTGACTTGACAAAGAAAGGCAGGAAAGTGATCCACAGTTGATGTTCTCAGGAGGTGCTGAAAGCCCGAGGCACCCTCCTGAGCACACACAAGGCTGGCACCTGTCTATACCACCTGAGTCCACATGGTGCTTGCCATCTTTGTTGGGACAATGAGGCAAGCAAGTGGATTCAGATTACCCAGAGTGTAAGAGAAGAATCCACATTGTCTTTATTCATGGACAGCATAATGGACAAGGTGGGAGGGTCAATGGTTTCTGTAAAACTAAATGGAAGACAGAAGAAGAGTATACTTTAGTAATAGGGGAGCTTTGAGAGTGGAAGGTAGATCCCCAATGAAATAAACACCAACCCCTCTGGCCATTTTAACAATGACTAAATTAGAGATGTTAAAAATAAGGTAGAACTAAAACCCTAGATGACACTGCAAGTTGGCAGATGGAGAAGGAGATATATTGGGATAAAAGGATTCTGAAGTTTGTGTATTGTCTGGGAGGAAGTTAAAAATATTAACTTTGCAACTTTGTAGATTCTGGTATGCACATTAAAGTGTAATGGTAACTAATAAAAACAATAGAAATAGAAATATAATTCTATATGAAGAGAGTTCAAGTGGGAAGGTGGACAAAGCCCAAATGAGGGTTTTGAAAATGAGAGTAGAAAAGGAGAAAGAAATGAAGAAAAGATAAGGCTGGAGATGCAGCTCAGCACTACAGAGTTTCTGGTGAGCATGTTTGTGGGCCTGGGTTTGATCCCAGCAGACAGAAAAGAAAAAGGGAATTTAAAAATAAAAGAAAGGCAGAAATGCAAAATGAAAAATAGAATGGTAAAGTAGCTCTAACTATGTCAATACTTACAATAAAGTTAAACTGATTACTTAAAAAACAACTTTTCCCACATTAGAGTTAAGAATTTGATTACACTGTATTTATAAGAGTCATCTAAACATAAAGCCTAGGACCAAAGAGAGAAGAAACGTGTTTATTCAGAGAGTATTAAAAAATACAGCAATATTTACATTAGACAAAATATGTTTCAAAGCCAGAAAGCACTGATAGGAATGGATAGCTTAATTGTTCAACAAGGAAAAGAAAATATTGATCAGGAAGGCAAAAATGAAAAAAGATCTTTCTGAAAATCAAAAATCATAATATCAAATAGGTAAACTAGAACCTGATCAAATCTGATTAGAACTTTGCATGGAGATGGGTGGCCCTGTAACCTGTAGGCTCCCACTCCTGTCACAGGAGAGGTTAAGGGGCTGCGTGGAATCTGCTAACGGATGGAGAGCTTCGGGTGCACAGAGACAGTCGTGCTTTCCACTGCTGCAGGACATGTGAACTTCAGCAGCCATGTGGTACACGCCCGGAAGTTGTGGCAGAATTACCCAGGTGGTGGAGGGACAGAGAGGAATGTGCAGGCATCAGGGAGTGGGGAAAATCAATCCAGGATGTGGGTCCACATCACATCAGAAAGAGGCTGAGAGGGCCATGGGCTCGGTGACCTTGTCCTTGGTGACCTGTGGCCAGAGGATTTCCAGCAAAAGGCCAAGGAAAGGGCTGTGGGGAGGTGAGGAGAGGTGACAGTTCAAGCCATTTGCCTGGGAGGGGAGAGAGGAGGAGAGTCTGGGGGAGGTGTGGGGTTAAGATGGGGTGTGATCAGGTGATGTCTCAAGAGGAGGGAAGGAGAGAGGGAGTCACTGCACAATGATGGGGGCACGTTCCAGGTCCTTCTGTGTGTGACACGGAGGGAGTCCAGGCTCTGGGCCAGCAGCCCAGGCCTGTGTGCCTGCCAGCTGGGAGGGCTGTAAATGTCACCAGGATGCCTTCCAGGAGGGAGCCAGGCACTCAGGGATTTAGTTAAGATGCTGGAAGATAATTCTGTTTCTAAGCAAGGTCACAGGGCAGTGCCCGGTGTGTGTGCACGTGTGCATGACAGTTGCCAGAACCAAATGGCCCAAGTCACTGCAGAAGGTGAGTGTGGACATGGGGATGGAGCCAGAGGGGAGGCTCCACAGTGACAGGATCTTTGGGCTGGCTGTGGTGGGGAGAAGGCACAGTCAGCAGGTCTCAGGTTCTCTGTCCTGTCCTGTCCTGTCTCCCCTGTGATGAGGCTGGGAGAGGCCAGGATGCAGAGATCTCCTGAGGCCTGAGCCTTGGGAAGTCGGGAGACAGCAAGAAAACATCCTCATGTGTCCTGTGTCTCCAGACAAGTGAGCAGGCATCAGGTAGTGGTGCTATGTATTGCTTGGCAATAGGGTTCTGAGCAAACTGTCATCATAAGGAAGTGAGGTAATCTACTGGGATCTCTTCAACTGAACTTTTCCTTGCACTGGACATAAAATAGCCCCTGGGCTGCTGATTGCCCCCAACTCACACTCAGTACACAACCTGACAGAGTGACACAAAAACACTTGGCTGAATCTCCCTGGGCAGGCCAGGGCTTAGCTGGCACCCCAGGTAACTGATGAACCCTGCCACTCTTACTTTGGGTTAGGTTTAGACATTAGGGTTTAGGGTTAGAAGTCAGGTTTAAATTTTGTTGTGAGGGTCAGCGTTTGTTTTAGGGATTAGATTCTGGGTTAGAATTTAGGGTTCAGGGTTAGGGTTGAGGGTTAGGGTTCAGTGTTAGACAAAGAGTTATGATTTTGGGGTAGGGGTAGGTATAGGGGGTTAGGTCCTGGTGTAGAGCTTATGTTTTACAATTAAGGTTAGGTTTTGGATTAGTATTAGATTTCTGGGTTAGGGTTTGAGTAATTGTGAAGGCTACAGAAGCTTTTAGTGGTAGGGCTTTGGTTAGGATAGATTTAGGGTTAGAAGTTAAGAGTTATGCTAGCAGTTTTTGTTAGGTTACTTTTAAAAATTAGAGTTAGGGGTTAGGGTTACCTTTATAACTAGCTATATTTATAATGAAATTAGAGGTTTCATTAAATTTGGGAACATTCAAGATTTTTGGCTTTCAATAATTCTTTATAATATCTAAAATTTAAATCATCCCTGCAAAACCATAGAAATACCTAAAATCACTCATAGGCTTGCTGCCATTTTTCTGTTTTCACAGTTTCTTTCCTCTGTGACCCATTGGTTGTTCAGGAGGGTGTTGTTCAATTTCCATGTGTTTGTGGGTGTTTTGTGGTTTCTTATGTTATTGATCTCCAATTGTATTGCACTATGGTCTGATAATATACAGGGGATAACTTCGATTCTTTTACATTTACTTAGATATGTCCTATGAGCTAGTATGTGATCTATTTTGGAGAATGACCCGTGTGCAGCTGAAAAGAATGTATATTCTGATTTTGTGGGGTGGAAGACTCTGTAAACATCTATTAAGTCCATTTGTTCAATAGCTTCCTGAGGGCCACTCTGGGCTTCCCCTTCCCTCTGCCTAGTGGTTTATTGTCTTGCATTTGTAGCTTTTCTGACTCACTTTCTGCTTTATTAGTCCATCAGTCTTGCTCTTCCCCTAGCTTGTCCTCAGCTGTGACCATGCCTAGCTCTGCCCCAGAAGGGCTCTCACAGGCTCAGGAAGAATGAAGACCTCATGGGCTGAGTGCTTCACCTCAGGCTAATGCCCCCAAGGGTGTGGGAAGTGTGGGAAGTGTGGGAAGCTCAGCATTAAGCTGGCACTGGGACTCTGGGCAGATGGCGGCTAGTGCTTTGCATTGCTGTCCTGCAGACTTGGGTGCCCCTGAGTCCAGTGCTGTGTTGACACTGGGGTTGGGTGGGTGGTTTTGGGGGACTGACCTCTGGCTGCTCCCCAGAAGCCAGCTGCTTTGCTGGTGTCCACAGGGCACTCAGAGCCCATAACCCTGAGGCCTGTCCCTGGGCCCGGGACACGGGGCATCCCTGACCATGTCTCCCTCACACCTGCCTGTGCCATGCTGCTGTCCTTGCACATTCTGAGCACTTAGCAAATAGCTGTTGCTGTTCCTCTGGGGTCTGGAAATGCTGACTGAGGCAGGCACCCTGCTTAGTTAGCTGAGCTACTGGGAGTCAGGGAGCAGAGGCAGAGGAGATGAAGATCAGCTCGCCAGGCTCATCCTGGGGGAACAGGGGATAAGGGAAAAGGGCCTTAGTGCCTGACAGTGCTCCATGCCCAGCCTGGGAGCCACCAGGCTGGGGACAGGACGGGACACCAAGGGGCTGTCGCAGATTCCATCTCACAGAACTGGAACACTGTTGGACCCGAAACCCTTCAGACTGGCCCCGCCTCATTAGGAAGTGAATGTGATCACCCTTGCAGTTTATTCCCATTTCCTTTGTCCTCAGTGAGGACAGCATGGCTGGCTCCTCCCAGGGAAATCACCCTCGTAGTTAGTGAGGGCAGCTTTCATCTTAAAAGTGCCTGGCAAAAAATGGTACCTGACAAATTGCACATAGAATCTCCAGCCTCCCCCATTCACTTCTCCATTTGTCTCACATCTTGGCTCCTTTTCTTTAAGATAAGCTTAAGGAACCCAGGGAGACACATAAATTATCTGGCTCTTTTATTGCTCTGGTTCTCATAATAGGCTACATTGTGTGACCTGACCATATCTTTTCCAGGAAATTCATGCTGTGGCAAGAAGAATCCCTGCTAGCAGAAACAGCCCACACCAGGGAGGTTTATTAAGGGAGTATTTATGGTCAATCAAGCTGCCATGAGCACTTTTCTCAGTCTTGGCATGCCATGGAACAGATGTGCTTGGGGCCAGTGGGCACGGGGGAGGGCATAGTTGGAAGGAGGGAACCCTCAGGGCCAGGCCTCAGTACCCATTGTGGAAGCCACAAGCAGGACCTTTCCCTTCTTGGGACCAAAGCTCCAGCAGCTGGAACCTGAACGATCAGATGAAGTAGCCTCAGGCTGTATGGTGCGTGAATTCAGGGCGGAGGAAGAGCTGTCTTTGTGGGGGATGTGAGATAGTGAGGGACCCCTGGCCCAGGAGATTTCAGCTCCCACCCCAGTTGTTAAGGTGACAGATGGTCTAAGTTAGTCCAGCAGCCACTTGAGACTGAAAACAGATTGGATGACTTCAAGAATCAGGTCTGTGTGTGTGTGTGTGTGTGTGTGTGTGTGTGTGTGTGTACACACACCCAGCCTCTGACCTTGATCTGGTCTGAGGGCACCAGGAGGTAAAAGCACAGTGACCCAACCAGAGGCCAGAAAGAAAGCGCCTGTCATCTGTCACCTCCTGTAAGCATATGTGCGGGGGAGATGGGCAGCCTCCTACCAGGGTCAGCCTCCTGGCCTCACTCTCGGAAGACACAGCTGGGCAGACATCGTTCTCATACACAGGAGTGACATGCCTTCCTGGAGACATTTAGTGTGTGGAAGGTGCCCTGCCCACTTTCAGGTGCTGGCTAAGCTCTGACCTCAGGCCACCTACCTGGGACCCACCTACCTGGGAAGCGACTGTAGCTCTCATTGTCTCTGTATCCAGTGCTGCTCTGACCACACTTCCTGCCAGTTCTGAGCACAGAGGGCCCAGTGTGGCTGCTTCAGTCAATACACAGACAGTCACTGACTCAGATTTGTTACCTTCACTTTGGGGACGCAGCCTTGGGCCACCTAGGGGCCAGCTGCTCCAGCAAATCACAGAACTGCTTCCCATAGAGTGCCAGAGAGACTTCCTGTGGAGGGAAAGGCTTCAACGGATCAGTGATTGGGTCCATTCTTGGAGGGGCTCCTGGCCTTCGGGAATAAGGCTGAGGCAGTTGCACGGGGGGCCGCAGGCCTGACCCTGGTCCCCAAATCCCTAGTGCTCTCCATCCCCATGTCCTAGTGGGAAGGCAGCAGATGACCTTACCTACTTTTCAAGGACATGGCCGTTTGGGAAGGTTGTGCCTGCCTGACAGCTGCCAGGGAGGCTACCACTCATCTCAGTGGGCAAAGCTGGCCCTAGGCTCCCAGCTCTGCAGACTGGACCACGATAAACCCCAAGCATGCTTTCTCCTAATTTCCTAACACACGTTGAGGGGTAGAGCTAGAGATATTTATAAAAAACATTCTGTGGATGCTCGGGAGGTTAGTGAACGGCATCTGGCTCTGCTCAGTCAGTCTCAGGTAACCTCCCAGGATGAAATGAAAAGTATTGTGACTGCCCTCTCAGAGCCCAGGCAACCGAAGACTTCCATAGCCACTGGCGCTCACAGGTTTTGTAGGGTCCCTCTGGTCCTGCACATGGTGACAACACAGCGACACAGCTAACCAGTCGCATTACCAAGCCACGTCTCTCATCTCCTGCTGTGCTGAACACTTGGGCACAGGACCGACTTTCATCCTTTCTACGGCCCTTGAAATAGACCTGACTTTCTCTGGGGAGGCTCGGAGAGTTAGCCACTTCCCTGAGCTACCACAGCCTCAAGGTTCAGGATTGAGGCTGGAACCGAGTCCCTGAGCAACACTGAAGCTGCTTTGTCCCTGCATCCACCCCTGCAGCCCTGCCTGTGGGGCCAATGCTACATAACACTGGATTCCCTAAAACGCTAGAGCTGTCCACCTTTGGTTCATTTCAGCTCCAAGTTTCTTTAAAGAATAACTTCCAACTTTTATTTTTAACAGCTTTATTGATATATAAACATGTATCATACTTAATATACATTTAATGATTTGATATAGTCACAGAATTATGCAACCATGACCAGAGTCTAACTTTAGGTCCTATTTCACCATCCCCAAAGGAACCAAGTGTCCATTATCAGTCATCCCCAATTCTCCTTGACCCCCAAGTGCTAGACACCATAGTCTACTTTATGACTCCATAGACACTTGCCTCTTCTGGACAATTTATATAAGTGAGCCACCGATGAGGCACTCTTCTGTGACAGGCTTCCTTCACTTGTCCTAATGTTTGCCAGGTTCATTTAGTTTGCAGCCTAGGTCAGTACAGATAATACTCTATTGTCTGGATAGATCATATTTCATCTGTCTATTCAACAGTTGAAATGCATTGACTATTATAAGTAGTGGTGTTGTGGATAATCATGTACACGTTTTTGTGTGGAAATGTTTTATTTTTCTTGGATATATACCTAGGAGTGGTGCTGCTGGTCACATGATAACTCCACATTTAGCTGTTGGAAGAGCAGCCAAAATGTTTTTTAAAGTGGCTGCACTATTTTACATTTCTACCAGAAATCTATGAGATTCCTCGACGTCCTTGGCAACTCTGGTTGTGGACTTTTTGATCACACTATTCCAGTGATATGAAGAGGCATCTCCTGTAGCTTTAATTTGTAGTTGCCTACTGAGTAACTATGTTGAGCACTATGTAATGGGCCATTTCTACATCTTCACCAGAGAATATCTGTTCATGTCCTTGGCCAATTTTTAATTGTGTAGTTTTTCTTTTTATTATTGATTTGTGAGAGTGTACTATGCATTCTAGATATAAGTTCCTTATCAAATTTATGAGTTACACATATTTTCTATTCTGGGTTGTCTTTTCACATTTTCATTGTGTTCACTGATGCACAAAGGTTTTTAATGTTGATAGAGTCCAATTTATATGTTTAATTTTTTGTTACTTGTACTTTTGGTGTTATATTTAAGATACCATTGCCTCACCCAGGGTTACAGAGATTTACTAAATTTTCTTTGCACAGTTTTATAATTTTAGCGCTTATACTTGAGTCAATGACACTTTAACGTGGTGTCACTCAGGATCTCAACTTTCTTTTTCTGGATATCCAGTTGTCTGAGAACTGTTTGTTCAGAAGATCTGTTCTCATTGGTACCCAAGATCTCTCAGTTTAGATTGGGGCTTATTTTTGGACTCCACTCTGTTCCCCTGGTCTCTATGTCTATCCTTACATGAGAACACATTGAGTGATGGCTGGAACTTTGTAGTAAACCCAGACATCAGGAAATATGTGTCCTAAACTGTGTCTTTCTTTTCCATGGTTATTTTGGATTTTCTGGTTCACTTGCACTTTCATACAGATTTTAGGATCACTTTGTTAATGTCGGCAAAAAAAGCCAGGTGCTATTTTGGTAGAGGTTGCCTTAAATCTGTAGGTCAACTTGAAAGATTGCTATATCATCAATATTAAGTCTTTCAATCCATGAACATGGGGTGTTTCTCAATTTACTTGTCTTTTATTTCTTTCAGTAGTCTCTTTTAGTCTTTAATGTACGAGTCTTGCGTTTTTCTGTTAAATTTAGTTCTAAGTATTTTATTTCTTTTGATGTTATTGTAAGTGGATTTTTAAAAATTCACATTTGCATTAATCATGATTAGTGTATTTTGTAAACTTGAGCAACTCATCTATTAGATCCAATAGTTTTTGAGTGTATTCTTCAGAATTTTCCATAAAGAAGGTACAATACCTTCAAATGGAGTTTCACTTATTTTATTCCAATCTGAGAAGTTTTTCTCTTGATTTTCTTTTTCCCTAATTGCCTTGACAAGAATTCAGTACAGTATCGAAGTGGTGAAAGTACAAGGTTCTGTTTTGCTTCCTGAATTTAAGAAAAACAACCCTCCCCCCCAAAAAAAACCCAACAAACTTTTCAGTTTCTTACCATTAGCTGTGATGTTAGATGGGAGTTCTTATAGATGAACTTCATCAGGTTGAAAAAGTTTCCTTGTACTCTTATTTCATTGAGTCTTCTTTTTAATCATGAAAGGTATTGGATTTTTTAAAGATTCTTTCTATATCTATTAAGATAATCAGTGGTCTGTGCCTCTATCCTCTTAATTTGGGTTAATGTACAAACAAACTTTCAGGTGTTAGGTGAATCTTGCACTCCTGGGCTAAATTCCATTTGGTCATAGTGTACAATCCTTTTAAAAATTACATTTGCTGGACTTAGTTTGCTGTCATTCAGTTTTGTGCCTGTATTTGTGCCTTAGTTTTGTGCCTGTATTTGGAAGTGCTATTTGCCTGTAGTTTCTTTTTTGTGTGTGCTGTCTGTGTCTGGTTTTGATGTCAGGATAATACTGGCCTCCCTTTTCAACTATGTGTTTGAAGAGTTTGTGAAGGATTAGTTTGATTCTTCTTTAAATATTTGATAGAATCACCAGTGAAATCATATGGCTTTTCCTTTATTTTTTTGGTACCGGGGATCGAACTTGGGACCTTGAGCTTGCGAGGCAGGCGGCGGCACCACTGAGCTAAATCCCCGGCCATATGGCTTTGCTTTGTGAAATGTTTTAAGTTGCAAATCCACTCCTTTTACTCTTCACAGGTCTTTTCTGATTTTCTATTTTTTTTTCCTTGTGTTTGTCTCAATAGCTTGTGTGCATCTTGATATTTGTTCTTTTTGTAGGTTAGCTAATTTGTTGCCACATAATTGTGCACAGGAATCTCTTTTGCTCCTGTATTATTAGAATTATGTCTTCCGTATCATTTCTGATTTTGGGATTTGAATCTTCTCTCTCTCTCTCTCTTTTTTTTTTTGGTACTGGGGATTGAACTCGGGTCCTTATGCTTGAGCAGCAGGCAACGAAACCACTGAGCTAAATTCCTGGCCCTGAATCTTCTCTTTTTTTATTGGTCAGTCTAGCTAAGTGTTTGTCAGTCCTGTTGATCTTTTCAAATGTCAATTTTTTGTTTTATTGATGTTTTTCTTTTTTCTTCTGTTCTTTGTTTTGTTGATTTCTCTAGTTCACTTGCCTATTTGTTTCTTTAATTTTTTTCCTTCTCCTGTTTTCTTTTGGTTTAGTTTCTGTTTTTCTTTTCAGGTTTCTTAAAATGGAATATTAACTTAATGATTTGAGATCTTTCTTCTTTTTCAATTTATTGGCATTTAGAACTATAAATTCTCCCCTCTTAGCACTACTTCAGCTGTATCCCATAAGTTCTATGTTGTGTTTTTATTTTTATTTATCTCAAGTACTTTCTAATTTCCCTTGTGACTGCTTCTTGGATCTATTGGTTATTTAATAATGTGTTATAGTTCTACATAATTGCAATTTCCCCAAATTTCCTTGTGTTACTGCTTTCCAATTTTATTTCTTTGTGGCCAAAGAAATATTTTGTTTGCATTTAAACCTCTTAAGTTTATTGACCTCCTGTTTGGGCCTAGCAGATTCTGAAGCATGTTCCATGTACATTTGAGAAGAATGTGTTTTCTGTTACTGTTGGGTGGATTGTTATATTAGTACTTTCTAGTCTTCCATATGCCTTTTGATCTTCTATCCTATTCTTCACTGAAAGTGAGGTACTGAAGTCTCCAGCTATGATTCCCACATTGTTAATTTCTCTTTTCAGTTCTGGCGAGTTTGGCTCCACCTATGTTGGGGCTTTTGTTTGGGGCCTACGTCTACCATTCTTATATTATCCTGCTGCATGGGCCCTTTTAGTATTACAGAGTCTCTCACCTCAGTAATTTTGATTTTGCTTTAAAGTCTACGTTGTCTGATATTAGCATAGCCACTACAGTTCTATTGTTGGTATTGTTTGCATGTTATATGTTTTCCATTTCTTACTTTCAATCCATTTGTTCTTCTGAATTTAAAGTGTTTCTGATACCAATAGATAGGTGGGTCTTGTTTTTATGTAGTTTTATAATCTCTGCCATTTGATTAAATTGTTGTATTTGCATTTAATATTGTTACTGATATTGTCAAATTTATACCACATTTCTTGCTTCTTCCTGTGTACTATTTACTCTTACATTACATGAATATTTGCCCCTGTAACATTTTAATTCCTTTAATGACTTTTTAAGCTATTGTCTTGGTGGTTGCTTCAGTGCTTACAGTATGAGTCTTAATTTATTAGAATTGAATTCAGATTTAAAGTAACAGTTTCAGTGAAATGTAGCTCTTTCTCTATTCTTCTTTTTATTTTTGTTAAATGTATTTCATCTATAGGTATTATAGACATAATAATATATTGGTATGCTTATTGCCTTATGTAATTTCATGCATTTTAAAGAAGCTGAGAAAAGAAAGCAAGTAAATATTTATAGCATATATGTTATGAACTTCTTAATTGCCCTTTTTGTTTCTCTTTATTTCTTCCCATGGATTCAAGTTACCATAGTGTTATTTCCTTTCAAATGTATAGTTTTCCCTTTGTTTTGGCATTTTAAAATATAACACATTTATATAAATTATATACTCAGCAACGTAATTGTAGTCTTATACAATTTTGAAAAAGTCCACTGAAAGAAGAAAGGAGAAAATACATCATTAAACTATATTTTATAATTATCTACCTAATTGCCTTTACTGGCACTCTTTGTTCCATTATGTAGATGTGACTCATTGCCACATGTCACTTTTTTCAGCCTGAAAACTTCTTTTATTACTTTTTGTAAGGAAGTCCTTCTATCAAGGAATAATCTCTTTTGGTTTTGGGGTTTTCTTTAATTACTTTTCATTTTGAAAAGCATGTTGCTGGTAATAAGGTTCTTGGTTGACGTTTTCTTCCTTTGTGTACTTTGAATCCACTGCCTTCCAGTTTCCATAGTTTCAGATGAGAAGTCTGCTGTTAACCTCCTTGAATCCCTGGCACTAGAGGACTTGTTTATCTTGCCTTGTGTTCATGATTTTCTCTTTGTCTTGGCTGTCAGTGAACTCAGTCACACCTGCTTCCCTGAAGCATGAGCCTCTGACATCTCTGAGGGGGCAGCCTTGGGATGTGACATCTCCCTGACTCCTGGGATGGCTGTGATGCAGTTGGGTGCTCTTTGTCTTCCCTTTTCTCATCTGCCCATTGAGCTTCTGGCTGGTCTGCCTTGTAGGAGTCTCACACAGAACCACTTTTGCTCATTGCTAGTGGTTTGTCCTATTGCTTTGCTGATGTCTTGGGGTGTAGAATGCTTCGTAATTAATTGAAGTTATGTCTCTGCAGGGGCTAAATGCTCCCTGTTTAAATGTGATACTCTGACTATAGGAGGGCTTTTCTCAGATGTGCCTTTTACTGGCCTCCCTCTGTTAAACTCCTAGCTATGACACCATCTTGCTTGCCACTTCTAGTGTCATGGACTCACTAGCTTCTTCTTATTAAGCACCAAGGTCTCTCTTGTTTTTGATAATGCCTTTACACATTAGCTTCCCAGGCCATCTCATAAATGAAGTCAGAACCTTAAAGGAGAGCTGAGGACTGTCTTGTCCTTAAAATCTGCATCTTCCCCTAGGAAGAATCTTTGTGCCACTAAATAAGAGCTGAGCATAGGAACAGTGGCCTTCTGTTAATGGAGAGATGTCCCTGCCCTGTGAGTGACAGATCTTTTCTCTGGCCTCTCCTGGCATTGAGCCTCTGTCCCACATTTGGGAAGAGGTGATCAAGGTCCAGTGTTCTTCTCCTCATGAGAGGGGACCTAATGCAGGAAGAGCCCCAGTCCTTGCAGGCACTCCTTCCTGGAATAGACCCCTTTTGGCATGGAGCTGGGGTAAGGGGTGAGATTTGCTGACATCTTTCTAATCCTGGGGTAAAATCCTAACTGTAGAGCAGGATCTTGAGTCACACTCATCTGGAGTATAGCTTCCATCCTGCTGGGGTGGGTGGGGATAAAGCTGGTTGTAGGTCAAATGCCACAGGCTCCCACTATTGTTACTGAGATTTAATAGATTTTTCTGGAACAATGTTTTTCTATTGACCATATGCCCTCAGGATAACTTCCAGAGACTTGGAAGACTTTAAGTAACTGTTTATGTAACTTTCACCAGTTGAGTGCTTGTTTTGCTGGGCAGAGTGTTTCCTGAGCCACTCTCAGCACCCCTTTTCACATCTATGTCAGTACATCTCTTATATCCTAGAGATGGACCAGAACCTGACCTCTGCTTGATCTTTCAAAAATTACCATAACACAGTTCCATATTGAATGCTATGAATGTTTTTTGTCCTATGCAGCATGATCCCAGAACTGTTTAGCTTTTCATTTTCTTTTGTTGCATTTGGTCACTTAGCCATTTCTTTTTATCTTGGTAGTCACTCTGGCTATAGTGACCCTTGTTTATATCCTCTCATACCACAATTTGGAGATGGTCAGAGCTATGGGGCCATTACAATAAAACCATTCTGACCAAGAGAAGCCTCCAATAAACCAATTCCCAAATCATGTCACTCCTGGAAGATGGTTAAAGCCTTTGTAGAGTCCTGTTTACTTCTGGTGTTGATGACCTTCCAGACAGGGACCCTTGGGTGTTTAGAGGTGGGACCAGACTTCAGGTGCAGTTCCAGGGGTGATGATGGGGCCAGGTGGCCAGGAGATGTGTGTAAGGACACACTGATGTTAGGAAGGGGTAGTATATGAGGATGGAAATGAGCACCTTCCTTTGGGGGCTTGCAAGGCTGATGGACCATCCTGAGAAGGGACAGGGAGTGGGCTAGAAACTCTGTCCAGCAGAGAGGAGGTCAGCACTGGCTTTGTGGCTTGTCCAGCCCTGGGCAGAAGGTGCACTAGTTCTTATCTTCCAGTTGTTGCTGGACTGCAGCTGCTCAGAATATCTCTATGCTGCAGTGAGAGTTAACCTCCCCTAGTGTCCTTGCTAGAGATCTGCATAAGGGGCATCCTCTAATGACTCTGCTACTCCATGGCCAGCTTCTCAGTGTTCACTGCCAGCCACTCGGAGGCAGAGGTTCTGGCTCATATGTGTCTGGCATCCTTGCAGCTGGGTCTTGTTCTTCTTGTATGTCTCAGCAGGTGTGACTGTGCCCTCTGGCCCCATGCATACCCTTCCCACAGCTGATCTGGTGGCCATGAATGGTCAGCCTTGGCTGTGAGGTACTTTTTCTCTTGCTCTCTTCCAGGGTCTCCCACCAATACACAACCCAGCTACAGTGATGGAGACCTGGCATGGAAAATCACAGTGCTTCTTAAATCTCAGCTCCTCTCAGAACCTCGGGGGTCTTTAATGCACAGATTGCAGGGCTGTGAGATTTGTAGATCTGAGGTGGGCCAAGAATCTGGGTCTCTAAAACTTGCTAGGTGATGCTCATCACTGTTGGGGTTCCAAGGACCAGATTTTAGGAACTACTGGGCTAGAAGGTAACATTGCTATCGGCCCTAGGAAGATCACTGAGGCTGATTGTTTTCCTGCAGTTTAAATGTGCATTTCTATTTCTTTATAATTAAAAAACAACAATGAAAATAACTCAAATACCTACATCTTCAAATGCATGTCCTCGATTTCCTTAGCCTCTTGATCCAGCTCTTCCTCCTTCCTGAGCCAAGCAGCTCTTCCCAAAAGACATGAGCAGAGCTGCTCTTGGCAGGGGGTGTGCACAGTGGCCTCACTGGCCTCAAGGGGAATGGATACACCCCAGGGAAACAGCATGGAACCAGCTAAGACTTCCTGTTGGACAGCACAATGGACTGCCCCTTCACAAAACCCTGGCACTGGGTCAGTTTTGGAGATGTGTGCACGTGAGAGGTTGGGGTGGGACCCAGGTATGAACAGGGTCCATCTGTGTTTCATGGGCACCTTATACACCAGGCCTGAAGGTAACTTACATGATAATTTTAATAATCTCATGCCGGGAATAAAGTTTCACGGGTGGAATTCTCCACTTGTGTCATGTTGGCACTCAAAAGCATCTGATCTTGGCCACTGGTAAGCTCAGGTTTTCTGATGAGGGGTGCCTGCCTGCGTGTCTCACCCCAGAGAGCACTGGGTTGTGACTGGGGTGTACTGGTTCTACCTGCACCTCTCCTCCCACCCCTTTTTCTCCCACAGATGTAGGAAGTCAGCAATAGTCACACAGTTGCTCAGTAAATCCAGGCTGAGCAAGGAACAGTGATGAGAGCAAGGTTGGCTTTTAGATTCAGCAGGCCCAGCCCCACCCTGTCCTCAGCATGGTTATGAAGCTGGGGTGTATCTGGGGGAAGCTGTGCTGTGATTTGATGTCCCCCAAGCTCCTGTGTGGGAGCCTGACCCTCAAGTTCACAGGCGGTGGCCTTTGGAGGTGAGGACTTTGGGGGTGATTGGCATTGGATGAGTCATAGGGGGCTGCAGATGGGCAGACAGGATCATGGCTGTGTGTCTGCCTCAGGGCCTGGCCTTGCTCTGGGCCGCCTGGGCCTCCACCTGGGCTGCTGCACTTGTGCCCTCTCATGGCCGGGTCACACTTTATTGGGGCCATGACCCCTGTGGATACTGGCCTTCTCTAAGCCAATGATGAGAAGCACATCGGGCTGGTGGGGTGTGTGTGGGGGCAGCCAGGCTCTCTTGGTCCCCAGGGAGCAGGGCCCAAGGCAGCATCTGGGGCGGCTCCAGGCCTGCTGGAGCGGGTGGCCATTGCCGGGCCCTGCCTGAGGCTTCCTTCTCACCTGCACTGTGGCATCCAGGACTGGTCAGCACTTGCTCACCACAGAACACAGGGTGGGCTCGGTGTCCCTGCCTCCACCTGTCCTCCACCTGGCCCACAAAGAAGCAGACATTCAGAAAATGTCTTGATAGGATTTGCTATTAATCTAGACCCGAGACTGCAGAGCCAAGCCCGTCAGCTTAGGTACAGTATTCCCTGTCCATGGGGATGGCCTGTGTCCCGGGAAATTTGGACCCAGTTCTGTCTGAAACCCATCAAAATCCTGCTCTTGGACAGGGTCCTACCTACAGTGATATAGCTCCTATTCCAGTTCCTTAAAAACTACTTCAAGCTGGACATGGTTGTGTACTTCTATGATCCCAGCACTCTTGAAGTCTAAGGCAGGAGGACTGAAAACTCCAGGCCAGTGTGGGCAATTTAGTGATTCAGTGAGACCTTGTATCAAAAAAAAAAAAAAAAATTAGAAAAGGCCTGGGGAGGCAGCTCAGTGTGAAGGCTCTGGGTTCAACCACCAGTACTGAAGAAACAAACCAACAAGCCTGCTTCTGACTCTCCCCACCCCTTACCCATCATGTTCCTGTGGGAGACAAAGTCAGCCCTCCAGGGCCAACGCCCCCCACCCCGCACTCGTCCTTGGCCCTCAGCCTGGGGCCCTGAGTTCTGTCCAGGGACATTGCAGCCCTGACTCTCCTAGGCTCTGTGTCTGTGTGCCCCTGCCCTTGGGATGGGTCATACTCACCTTCCCGACACAGCACCATGGACCCCAAAGCTCTCACACCAAGGCCTGAGCTCACTGTGCCAAGTTCTACCACCCCAGGAGTGGTCCTGGGCTCCATGGACAGCTCCGTGGGCAGAGGCAGCACCTGGCCTCTCTCCCTCCCTCTCTCCTCCTCCCTGCCCTTGCTAAGGCTGCATCCTTTCTCCTGAGAGTCCAGCCCGATCCTGTTTCCTGCTAATAACCCCGGGCTCCTGGGGCAAGTCTTCTAAAAGTGCAAAACTCAATCCGTTAGTTTCCTGTTCATTTAATTTTATATAAACAGGCTCCTTGAGGCTGAAGCAAATTGGGCTGTGATCAATATGAAAATGTAAAAACTGTTCTTGGAGTTGTATTTCCACAGAAGTTGTCTCTATTCCTAATGTAATAGAAATGCATATGATAATCCACATTTTATAATCTTTTTGGTGTGGTAAATTTCTGAGCACAAACATCCATTACTTGGAGAACTATGCACACATCTAGAGCCTGCTTAAGTGTCCTCTGTGGGAAGGCTCATCCAGCCCTCTTCCGTCACTCTGCTTGCCTAAAGGGAGTCCTCCTGCCCCTTTGTGACAACCAGGGTCCTGTGGATCTGGCTTGTTCTGCAGAATTATTTATGTGTTTTCACTGGATTCTGAGTTAAGGGAACCATCATGTGCTCTATGAGTGACTGCTAGAGATGCAAATGACACTCCAGGAGGCTGAGGTAGGAGGACTGAGAGTTGGAGCCCAGCCAGGGCAGTTTAGAGACTTGGCGAGACTCTGTCTCAAAATAAAATGTGAAAAAGGGCTGGGGAGGTAGCTCAGTGTGAAGGTCCTGTGTTCAATTCCTGGTCCTCTCTACCCGCCCCCCCATGCAAATGGATTGTTCAGGTGTGTGGTTTCTGTGTGGTGGGCAGGGACCCTTGAGTCACCAAGTGGCCACATCATTGCTCACAGGTGACATGGCGAGGAACCCTTAGCTGCTTCTCCTGGCCAGGAGGATGCTCAGTGGCCAGCAGGGAACAGCCACTTGAGGGTGCTGCTTGAGTCTGCCTCAGGAGCCCAGCTGAGTCCACAGCAGGAAGACAGGACTCCCTTGGCCACAGGATTCCATCTGCCTGGCTAATTCACAGCAGCCCAAGCAAGGTCATTGCCATGGATGAGGTCCAGGTCCCTATTTCCCATCTCCAGATGAAATGCTGCTGCTCTGTGCAGCATGGGCTTCTGAGAGGGGAGCCGCCGGTCACTCTCCCATTTTCTGCCACTCTGTGTCTCCGAGCATGGCCCAGGGCTGCAGCTTCGAATAGGGTCTCTGGGGTGTGGTGAGTCAGGGAGCTGTTTCTCCTCACTTCTCCAGACAGAAACTGCAGTGTGCTCATTCTCCCAGGCTTTCTGCACCCTGAGCTCATTAGGGATTCCCAAGGCCTGCAATGTTGGGGTACAAGGACCTGGGAAGGAGACTGCTGCTTTGAGCCCTTTAACAAGGGACCTCAGAGAGCACTGGAACTCTCCCCCAGCTCCACGGGGTCTCAGCAAGGAGGCCAAGGCAGCCCAGCTCTATGGAAGGCACCCAGCCTTCTCCTGAAGACCCACAGCCCACGAGCTGGCTCAACCCACAATGTCCTCCCCTGCCCACCTTATCCTTGGCTCCCTGCGTGGTCTTGGAGATTTGCAGGCAGTGGCAGAGGGAAGGCATGCTTGTCAGATTCAACTCCCAGCCTGGTGCCCTGTGCTCAGAGCACCTTTCTTGCATCCTCCACACTCACATGCAGCCTCTAGCTCGGCATGCAGGACCCGCAGAGCCTCTGAGGCACAGAAGTCCCGGTTTCCAGGCCCTGTCTCTGACAGTCTGTCCACCCTGGTCTGGGGTCTTTCCTCATCCTTGCTGTCCAGCAGACCCACACATACCTGGAAATCCCAGGTGCAGCAACTGCTCCCAGGAAGCCCACCTCCCATGAGCACTGACCTGAAACAGGTGCCTGACCTGCTCCCAAAACTCCGATGTCACACGACTGCAGGTCTCAAGACTTGAGCATATATGTGTGTGCATGTATGTGTGGGTTTGTGTGCCTGCATGTGTACATGTGTGTTTGTGTGTGTGTATGCCTGCATGCATGGGCACGAATGTGGAGGTATATATGCCTGCATGTGTGCACATGCATGCACAGTGCATGTCTGAGTCTGTGTGCACATGCCTGTATGGATGTGGATGCATGTAGAGGCATGTATGTGTGCATGTACCCATGTGTGAATCTGTATGCACATTGGTGTATTCCTGCATGCATGCACATATGCAGATGTATGTGTCTGTGGTACTGTGTGTACATATGACTGCACATAAGTGCCTGCATACATTGGTATGTGTACTTGCATGTGTCCATGTGTGTCCATGTGTGCCGGCATGTGCACAAGTGTACACGCATGCACATGTCTGCATCTGCAGGTGTGTGTTTTGTGTATGCCTGCACATATACATATGTACTTCTGTGTGAGTGCACTTGTGCACATGTGCACTATCTGATACCCCTTGGGGAGGAGTAATCTACCACACTTCCCAGTCTCACCTTTTGGCTGATACTCTGCGATGCAGGATTAGTGACGGCTCTCTGAGTGGGTGAGGAACTGCTGTGTTTGGACAGATAAACTTCCAAGTGGTGAAAACTTGTGGCTCCCCCGCTCACCCCGCATTTGACAAATACTTTCCTTCTCTAATAAGCAGCTCTAATTGGGACCTTGACTTCATATTTGGAGGTAATGGGCCTTGCTGAAAATGGATCGAGCAGGTTGTAAATTCCCTAAATGCTGACATACTATGGGGCCTACCAAAGCTGCTTAGCTTAGAAAAATATTGAGCATTAAAGATGAAAATATTAGTATCCTGGGTTCCTGTGGAGGTTCCCAGCTTGTCCTGTATCCTGGCCCTGTGTGACAGCCAGCTGGGCTGCTAGACATTGACCCTGTGCCCTGTAGCTCCTGACAGAGGACAAAGGAAAGGATGGGAGGTGGGCACCCAGGAAGGGGCTCTGGACACTGCCAGCCCCTGAATTCTGCAGAGGCCCAGGCACCATGAGCTCTGTGTCCTGCAGCCCAGTCCATGGGCCCCGGGCCCATTTAACCGGCTGCCCAGTGAGCAGTGGTTCCAGCAGGCCGGGCCAGGGATACCACCTCTGAGCAAAGCCAGGGGAGGGCCTGGCGCCTCCAAGAAGTGCTGACACTGACTCTGAGGCCAGAGGGGAGATTTATGGATTTCAGAAAAAGTCCCAAAGTTAATGACCCCCGAACACTACTGCTGACCCGGTGGTGGCACGGCCCTCCCGTCTGGTCAGCATGTCCCTAGCTCTGTCGTGGCACATCCCTAAAAAAGTGACAGAATTTCTCACACAGCCACAACACTCATCCATCACGTGTGTTTATACTGACAGACACACTTCCAGGCCGTGACATGAAGCAGCCCTCACCGTGGGGGTCCTGCCAGTCATGCAGTGGGAAAGGCACTGGCCACGCCTACAGGTCTGGGGAACATGGGACTTGACTCTGGGTCCCCTGGCTTCCAAAAATATACAAGAGTGACCCATAGTGGACCCGAGGACCCCGAGTGCCTGCCCCTAGGCATTCTCCGCCTCATTAAGATATTAGCTGGTTCACATTGTCGGGGGATAATTAAATCGCCCGAAGTTGATTTATGGGGGACAAACAGGGCTGTGAATGCAGAGACACAGTTGCAGGGGTGATTTATGAATATGAAGCTCCGTGCTGACGGCTGAGCCTGGCTGGGATCGGCCCTGAGAAGGGGGCTGATGTGACACCAACCAAACCCACGGGGCCGGCTATGCCCAGGTGAGCGCCACTTCCTCAAACCCTGGCCTGCATGTTGGGGTCAGTAGTCTGAGGACCTCCGTGCCTGGGAGAAAATAAAGATGGAAGGAGAGTTGGCACCCACACAGCCACACACTGATGGGTGGGCTTGGTGTGAGGGGAATCACAGGGAGTTGTGACAGTCACAGCCGGTCCTGGCACGGTGGCCCATATGCTCTCGAGGTGCCTTCACAGTGAGTGCTGAATGGAGGCTCAGCATTCTGTGCCTTTCCTTGTAATCTGTGGAGCCAGTGGGAAGGGAACTCCTTTCCTCTCTGCGTGCAGGGCCAGGCTCACTGCTGTGGGGATAGACACCCTAGAGGTGTAGGACACCCGGCACTTTTGGGTACTAGAATCCCCCTGCCTGGTGGAGTGCACTGCTGGTCGTGAGTGGCCTCAGTCAGTTTCCCTGCATCCTTGGGGCTCCTGGCGTTGGTGGCAGCTTCTAGCAGCTCAGACTGGCCTTAGTGTTTTGAGGCCGCATGTTCAGTCCCACTGTCCAGGCCCTCAGTGGTCAGTTGACACAGGTCAGCTGCTTCCAGCCATGGTGAAGGGCTGGCTGTCCTCTGGCCTGGGGATAGCTCCTTCTGCCCTGAGAGCAGGTCCCAGGGAGGCCAGCGAGCTGGGCCCAAGGGACACCACCAGGTCCTTGCACATGGCTCCTCCCCTGCCCTGAGCTCAGTCCTGTCCTGTGCTGTGCTACCTGCCCAACACCTAGTGGGGGTCTCATGTACCTGTGCACACCTTGGGGTGCACTGCAGGGACCCGATAATGCAGGTCGGCGATGGGAATATGGCTCCCTCGGGAGGCTGCATTTGCTATGTCAGCACAGAAAGAGTCCCTGCTAAAATAACAGTAAGCAGGCTGGTCCAGGGATGTAACCAGCAGCACAGCTGCTTGTCCCTGAGCACCGGCAGTCCCAGTGTGTCATGCACAGTGCTTTCTCATGGCTGGAGCCCCGAGGGGTTGTCTGCTCCAGTGTTCCCACAGTGTGTGAGGATGCAGACTGCCAAGATACCGTGCTCCATCTTGATCTCACTCGGACGCAGCCGCACAGCGGGTTTGTCACCGACTGGACCCCTTTATGGGGCACACGACTGTCTTTCAGTCCTTGAGGCCTCTGACTCAGCCGCCCAGCACAATGACTGGGAGGGCTCAGCATCGAGCTCTGGGGCCCTAGCTCCTCTTCCTTCACCTCCTTCTCTGGGATGTGCACCCCAGTGCCCAGGAACTTCCAAGGGAAAAAGAAAACCGAGTGGGTCCCTTTTGGTGTCTTCCTCTGTCCTTTCTCCTTGTCAAGCCAGACCACCTCTCTCCCTGCTCTTGCTTCCAGCTTTTCCAAGTCTGTCTTCATCCAGAATGGGCTTCCTGCACAGCCAGG
This sequence comes from Heterocephalus glaber, assembly GCF_053883595.1. Classification (NCBI taxonomy): domain Eukaryota; kingdom Metazoa; phylum Chordata; class Mammalia; order Rodentia; family Bathyergidae; genus Heterocephalus; species Heterocephalus glaber. The sequence continues at coordinate 668,831 of NW_028258212.1, read as the reverse complement.
TTAACTAGAACACCAGTTCCCATGTGAGGCCCTCCCAGTTTCCTTCTGTCGGAAACCACCCCAGAGCCCAGGTCACTTCTGTCTGCCCTGAGCCCCAAAGAGCGACAAATCTCCACCAAAGGCCTCTTTGTCCTGTCAAAGGAAATGTGTTCCCAACCTGCTCTGAGTTATAGGTGTGCTTAGAAATACTTGAAATGCTCAAAATACTTTCACACTGAATTTAGTTGTCTTTAACTGTCCTTGTCCTCAGTGCCTCGCATTGATGAATTTATTATATGGAAAAATTAAAGGCAGTGACTCTGTTTTGCACACCCACCTTGAATAACCCAGATCTGTACAAGTAGCCAGTGGCTCCTTTATTCCAGGGGCATCCTTGGGACTTCTTAAGGCAGTCACATACTTGAGGCTTTAATGTTCCTGTCACATTCATCAGTAACCCTAACCTGAAAGCTATTCCAAAGCAGGGCTTACTGTTCACACTGCAAACAGAGGTGACTGACTCCTGTCCCTGGTGGCACCTGAGCTGTAACAGATAGAAGCAGGAAGCTGGCTTCCCTGGCAGGAGAGCCAAGCTGGCCATGGGCAGGGCCCAGGGTATGACTGGTCAGTGTTTGGAGGGACAGCAGCTACACAGCAATGAGCTGGAGTGGCGAGGGTCAGAGTTCTCAGTTATCAGAGGGCACAGTTGCCTCAGGAGCTTTGGCCCGAGCACCTTCAGGAATTTCGGGGCCATCCCGAGGGACCTGTGTCCCCTGGCTGTCATCACTGTCTTGGCTGTGTCTGGTGGGGAGGGGTCGGGATACATGTGGGGAAGGGTACAGTAGAGAGGTTTGTGTGGCTTAGAAAAAAATACCCTTAATGTCATCTGAAAGAAGATAAATAGCCAATTGCCGAAGCAACAGGCCTCCAGGGGCCAATTCCGGAACTTCACAGTGACTCAACATGTCAAATGTCAGCTCTGTGTTATGAAATAAAAATACATGCTCTCTTTGTGTAAACAATAAGAGTCGTTCTCAAATGTCCCACGTCGTTAGTCACATTGGACACATTAAGTGCCCGATACCGCATCCCCACACTTGGTGCCCAGGGGTCATGGAGCAGGAAAGCCAAGGGCTGTGGGTTCAGCTATGTGGCTATTGTTGGTCCTTGTGTGCCGGGGCCCAGACTGCGCTTGTCACTGAACTCTCAGGACAAAGAGCGATGCAAGACAAATGTTCCCACGTCCCTGTGTCCTCTGTCCTCTGGCTTAGAATTCAAGGTGGCAGGGGGTTACAGGGCAGGGTCCAGCTGTGCTCCTAGTGGGGTTGGAGCTGGCAGTGGCAAGGAGGGCAGTGCTCAGGGTTCTCATCACACTGTTGGCCACCTGGTGGTGTGGGGCCTATTTGTGCTGCCCTGGCTTCTCCTGTGGATCCAGCCCAGCATGCGTGTAAAGCGACAGAGGTGGACGTGTGGCACCCAGACACACACGTCGGTACTGGTCCACAGTCCTGTAGCAACACCGCACTTGCTTCGAGGAGAGGACCCTCTCTCATCCCTGGGCTCAGCGTCTGATGAGTCACAGAAGCCCAACGCACATGGGTTGGGTTGGGTTGATTTCCTTAGTCTCAAAGCAAAATTCATGCTGACCTTCCAGGTCTAGCCAGGGAAGAGGCTGCTGTAGATGCTCAGAGCAGAGAACACTGGCCACCTAGGAAGTCAGAGAACAGTGAGGTCGGGCCACAGGGACCCGTGTGTGGGGGAAATGGTGAGGAGAACCTGGTTCCCCATGACCCCTCTCCACTAGCAGCCCTGGGACTCAGGCTGGATGATCACCACTGTTCCCTGAAAACCCTCCCTGAGGCAGGGAAGAAGGGGTTGGGTGGCTCTGAGGACAGGTCCCAGGGTGGATGGCACTCCAGAGCCTAGGAATAGTTTCCTTCATGTGCGTCACTGTGAAATCCCCACAGAAAAGCTCGGGATGGCGCATGCTCCCCTCATTTCCTGTGTGAGGGGACGAAGGTGCAGAGGCTTCTGGGAAATGTCTGCAGGGCACCCACACAGGCTCACCCTCTCTGCCTCCCTGGGAAGGCTGGTCTTCTCTGAAGGATTGGGAAAGGTCCCTGTCACTCAACAAAAGGTTTCTTTCACTTTGTAGCCTTGCTCCCAGACTCGAGCCCATGTGGGTCTCCTGCCCTACACCTCTGTCAGTGAAAGTGTAGTGTCAACCTTTCCACCTGTGTTTGTTGAACAGTCTTTCTCTCTTCATTTCTGTCAGGTTTGCTTTAAATGTTTTGGGACTTCCTTGTTAGGAACCTATGTGTTCATAATTGTTATGTCTTCTTCATGGGCTGGACTGTCCCTGCTTCTCTGATTTTTGTCGTTTTAGTCTGTTTGGTCTGATGTCAGGGAGCCACCCAACTTTCTCACGGCTGCAGTCGGCTTTCCATCTGTGCCCTCCGTCGGAAGCACGTCTCCTGTAGACAGAGGCTCTGGCTCTTGTTTTCTACTCAGCCTGACACTTTCTGCCTTTTGATCATCCCGCTCTATCTACTCACATTTAGTGTTCTTAATTTAAGGAGTTTGCCCCTGTGTTTTACTGTTTCTTCTCTCCACGCCTCCTGTCTTTCCCTGGTCAGCACACAGAGGGACATACTATGAATTCCAGATTTGAGTTCTGTGGCTCCAAATCCACGAGCATAAAGGGTGATTCTGCTCACCCCTTCAGGGTTTGCACCCTCCAGGGAGTTGGCAGTTCTTCTGCACCTGCAGGTCCACCTTAGCTACTCTGGGAGGGCTGTGGAGTGAGGCTGGGCCATCATGGTGGGTGAGGGAGCTGCCAAGAAGCACCAGCCACTGTGCTCTCTGGCCTGCAGCCCTGGCAGAACATCTTTGAGTTGGTTCAAGGACATTAAGGGGTTGGTCCCTGGACAGCAGGGAGTTCTCCGTGGGTCTGGCCATCACTGCCCATGGGGTCAGGCAGGCAACTCTGTCTGTAGGGCAGTTAGGGTCACCCATGCCACTCCCCGCAGCTGGCACCTGAGGCACACATGAGGCTCCTTCATCACAGGCTGAAACCCAAGGGTTCTTGCAGACCACAGTGGGGAGGCAGATGTGGCTGCATAGGAGGCAGACCAGTGAAACCCTTGGTAAATAAAGCAGAGCACATGATTCAACTCCTGGCTGGGACCACCAGGTCCAGTGAAGGAAGCCTGTGGACAGGACCAGGGGACTCAGGCTGGGGAGACAGTTTTCTGCCATAGCTTAACAGTAATGTGTCTATTGTTTGTTATCGTGATAAGTTGTTTTCATTTTATTTTTGATATAAGAAGCAATAAAAAATAAAAGAGGAAAGAAAAAAATATGGAAGGACTTGTGGAAATGAGGGAAGGAAGGAAAGAACAGAGAATAGTTCGGGTTCCTAGGGCTGTAGGAAAGGAGTCCCAGTGGATGTGGCCGCTGCCACTCTTACGTGGAGACACTGTCAGCCATATCCATCATGGCTTCCTCATCCTGTGGCCTTTGGCCCTGTCCCCTGTCTGGAATCTCCCTGTCTATACTTTGCATTCAGACATTGAGATCCTGTCTTATCTCCATAACCTATTGGATGCCAACAGCTCTGTGCAGACTTCCTGGCCCTGGCCCCTCAGAGGTTGAGTCTCTGAGTTGAATCCCTGGAGTTCCTGGACTCTGTCTGCCAGGGGAAGTGACTGTTGCTTGGTTGTCATGGGTACCTATGGGTGGGACATGTGCTTTGTCATCCTGGGCATCCTGGGAGTGGGGCTGCTATTCCTCAGAACCATCCTCTAGAGCCCCCAGGACCCTGATGCATGGAACAGGCTCAGAGCTGCAGAGAAATTTGATTCAGCTGACAATGGTGTACACCTGGCCAGGACACTGAGCCCTAAGAGGAGCCTGGCCAGCACCTGGATTTCAGCTATGTAAGATCCTGTGTAGAGCACCTGCCTGACTGCTCATTTAGACACTGAGGTGGTAAATGTGCCAAGGGCATGGCCATCTGCAGCACAGCAGAGCAGACGAAGCTGTACCTACTTCTGCCCCTGCCCCACACAAGGGCAGGCTTTTAGCTTGGCTCTTGGGATTTCCTTGCTCTCTCTGCCCATGCATGACTTTCTTCCCTCTTTCCAATAAAGCTTCTTCATCGAAATTTGTAATTCACACTGACCCTTGTGGGTGTTTGGTACAATACAATAGTTAGATACACGTATGCAAAGTGTAATGGTCACACAAGGCAATTGGCGTTCCCATCTCCATACACATTTATCATCTTTATTGATGGAAAACTTGGGCTCTTCTAGTTATTTTTCAATATAAATTGTTTTAGACTACAGTTACCCACCATGCCATAGAACAGCAGAATTACTTCTGACTGGCTGTACTTTTTTTTTTTCTGGTACCAGGGATCAAACTCAGGACCTTGTACTTACAAGGTAGGCATGGCAGCACTGAGCTAAATCCTTGGCCCCTGGCTGTACTTTGGTGCCCGTTAATTGGCTGGCTGGGCTCTGTATCCGAAAATATCTGTGATTATAGTATGGTAGGGAGGACCCTGGGGCCAGCTGCCCCTCACCCTCCCCTAGGTGCATGGAGTGGGCATAGATTCAGGCCCCCGGACTCCTTTAGTAGACTCTGCAGCCCATGGCTCTGCGATTCCTTCCCAGCTGATCATTCCTAGGAACTCACAGGGACCACAAGTCCAGGTCTCCTGGGCCTTCTTAAGGAAGATGGGGAAAAATGTCACCACTCCTCCAAGCCAGAGTGTGGTAACTTGAGAGCAGAGAGGAGTGAACACTTCTTAGAATTATAGCACCTTCTGCCATCTGCAGGGTTGAGAAATTGTTATCATTTCATAGGAGGCTTGGTGATTTATTTGAAATTGTTGGGAGTGATTACAGTGAGAAGAGAGAGAGCTCACCCAAGTCTCAGAGCTGCTGCCCCAGCCTGTTTAAAATATGCAATCTAGTCAGCAAACTCTTAGGGCAAACCACAGGAAAATATGGGGGAAATTTATTCCCTGTCAAAAACAGTTGGAAATGTTCAGTCCAAAAATGTGTTGGTGAATAGGGAAAAATGGAGTGAGATCCCCACTCCATCTGTTTATCAAGTAAAATCATTAACAAAAAACCCCTTTTTATTGTTATGCAATTGTAGACTCAGGAAATGGCACAAGTGGTGCACAGAATGTCTTATCCCATTCCTCAACTTCCTCTAATGGTGACATTTCCTACAACCACAGCACAGCATCACAACTAGGGCATCAACATCAACGCATGTTATGGATTGGATTATAACGTCCCTCCTGCCCCAAGTATAGGATGAAGTGCTAACTCAGAGCGAGACCTGGAGATGGGTCCTGTCAGGAGCAAGGTGAGGTGAGGTCTCATGGGAGTGGGGTGGCCCTCCGTCTGTATGGTTGGGTCCTTCTGAGATGGTCACGGGGAGACAGAGACTCAGAAAGGATGCCACCCATGACAGAGGCGGGAATTTGGCTTGTGCACCCGTAAGCCAAAAGCACCAACAAATGCCAGGTGAGTGGCAGAGTCGGATGAACCAGGAGGACTCTGACCACAGGTCTCCGGACCCAGCTCCGCCAGCCCTGTCCACCGCTCAGCAGGACGTGCCCCACACATGTGTGTTTGAAGCAGGGCAGCTCCTGTCAAGGGACTTCCATGCTGTGAGACCATCCTCTCCTGGCTCTTTGGCATGGAAGCAGTCCTCGGAGCACTGTGTCTGTACTTGTGCGATTGCAGGCAGTGGGCGGCTCCAGAGCACGGGTGGGGGTCACAGGATGTGTGATGGGAACCCAGCCCCTTGCTGTGCGTCATTCTTCAGGTCCCAGGAAATCGCTATGTTCTTTCCACCTTCAGAGTCTTCAAGCTTGACCTTTTATTGTGGTAGAATACGAAGTGTATAACCTAACCATTCCAAGTGTGCAGCTCAGTTAAGCGCCTTCTTTCACTGAAAACATCACCATGCAGATATCACCACCTTCCTCCTCTAGGACCCCTTCCCCTCCCACCTGAAGCTCTGTGCTTTGTACACAGAAAAGTGCTCATTACTCGTCTTCCAGCCCCTGCCCATCACGTCCTGTCACTTCCCGTCCCTGGATTCCCCAGCGAAGCACTTACTCTGGATGCTGTCCTCGCAGTGCAAGGATCCATTGGTGCTGTGCTTGGGTTGAGCCCCTCCTTGTGAAGTGGAGGCTCTCACCTCACATGTCCACTGCACACTGTGTTTGTCCCTGTGCTCCTCTGTCTGTGTCAGTTGGTTTTGATGCCTGTAAGTAATGCTGCTCTGGAGGTGGGTATAAAAACATTTTCCAATTCTCTTAATGCCTACTTTCAGTTCTTTTGGTCCATACCCAGAAGTGGGCTTTCTGGCTCACACGGTGATTTTGTATGGGTTTTGTTTATTTGACTTGTATGTTAGATCCAGTAGTTTTTCAGCATGAAAACTAGGGAATGAAAGAAGAACTGCCAAGCTAAGTCAATTTAAAAATCTGTTTCTCAGAGTTAACAGACAAAACACTTTCATGGCATGGCCAGCAAGCTCTCATAAGAACCCAAGTGACCTCTCCTGAGTTCCCTCTGCACCAACCCTAGGACACCCTTCTGAAGCACAGCTAAGCTCCTGATCTCCGGGTCACCCAAGGAGCAAGCAACTATTTTCTTCTTTGAACTGCTAACATGCCAGTCCAACATATCATAGTTATTACAACAAAGTTCATAATAATCCTCTTCATTTTTCAAGAAACACCCACTTCTGCTGTTTTGTTCCTCCCAGCCTCACTGTGAAGGAAGCAGTCAAGGTCAAGGTCAAAGTCAAGGTCAAGACTATTCATTTTCACTTTGTGGGAAGGAGCCACACGTAGGTGGTTTTGGGATGAAAATTCCAAACTTCTGATGTATCTTAAGCCGCTGCTCTTTCCTGTAAACACAGTGCCCAGGTTGTTGGATAGGGGCACTTGGCCTTTCAGATCTCTATGGATGGGCACATCCAGCTCATGGGCCACCCTGTCTTCCTGGCTTGGGGATTGTGGGAGGGGAGGGTGCGGGCACATACTGGTGGACTGAGAACATTGGCTCACGTGGGGCCCTGGATGGGATGACAGCTATGTGCACAGAGCTGTGCATCCTCCCGACCCTTCTAGGGCCGCACTGGTTCCAGAGGCAGGGTGTTCCTTCCATCCAATCTCAAGCCCCTTGCTCTGAGTACTGAGCACCCGCCTCACCCGCTGGGAGGACTGCATGTGGGTGGCTTAGTGATGAGACAGCTCTTGTGGGGCTGGGGCTACAAAAGCCAAAGGTGGGGTAGCAGAGGTCAATGGTGGGCACCCATGAGTGTCCAAGTCACCTTCTTTGCCAGAGCCTGGTGACCAAGGGACCCCACACAGCTCCTCAAAGCTGAGGGTCAGTGAAGATGAAGAGCCCTGCACTCCAGGGCACAGGGAGGCTCACTGAGCTCAGTGTGTCCCACCCTGCTTGCCTCTCCCTGAGCCTCAGCCTCCCTGGGCTGCACACTGTTCCTGTGGAAGAGCCCAGTGCCCAAGCTGACCCCAGAGCAGTGTCCTTGGGCTCAGGAAATTGAGCTCTGGGAAGGCTCAAGAGGAGCCAGCCCTGTGGGCCTGCTGTCTCCCTCTAGTGCAGTGAGATAGTGAAGCTGTGCTGTCACTAGATTGGGTGGTTTTGTCACAGCAGGGCCAGGAAACCAGTAGAACAAACACTAGCACAACAGAACACCTAATGTCCTGGCCGTTGGGACAGGTGAGTTGACACCTGTAACTGAGAGGCCCCCAGACCCCGCTCAGCGCAGTGTGCCTCCAGGTGCCTGACGGTGCCATCAGCCTCCCTCTCCCCACAGTGTGATGGCCCAGAACTGGCTGGAGACAGGGCTGCCCTCCTGGAGCACTGCTGTGTGAAGGGCCTGGGCATTTTGCTGGACAGGGAGCCCTTCGAGTCACTGGCTAGAGCTCCAGAAGTGCATGAGCACATGATGACTTCTGGCCCCAGAGACCCTGCAACACCTTGTGAGACCACGAGGGTGTCTGTGCCCACCATGGCCCCAAACACAGACTTCTGAGCAAACAATGCCAACCTGCATGCTGCAGCCTCGACGGTTTCTCCTGGTGCCATGGGCAAGTTGGGCCCCAGGCATGCGGTGATGGGGAGGCAATCCTCGACCTGTGTCTGCTGCATCTGTAGGGAGTAGTGGGTGACTGAATGTGTGTCTAGTCACAAAAGGGGACTCGAAGATCCAGGTGCCAGAGTTGTCTTCCCCGGCTGGCAGCCAAGCAGAGGCCTCCTGCTGGGGCCGAGCTTCAAGCCTTCAGAGCCATCTGCTACTGCGAACCGTGACTGGCAACTTGTCTTAGCAAAGTCCCAAGCATGCTCGTAGTGTGGCCTCACTGAGGGGCAATAAAGTTAATATCAGACTTTCCACATCCTCTGGTTTTCCATTCTCTCAGGATGCAGCCTTCTATAAAAGTGTAACTATGGTAAAGATATGCCACAGAATCTGATTAAGTTTCAACGAGTGGAAAACTATGTTGTCCAAACAAATGGTTTGGAACTGATGGAGAGAATGTTCCCAGTGGTAGCCTGGCCTCCTCTACCTCTAGGGAACTTAGAGCAGAGGAAGGGGCCAGTGGGCCAGTGGGCCAGGGGTGTGGGTAGAATGGGCCCGCTCTGCCAAGACTGCTCTTCGAAGACACAAAACCCACCAAGCTTAACTTGCATGTGCTTGTGGAAGTGGAAACGCCTCCTGCTCCTTGGGAGTGTTTTATCTTCCTTGAATGGAGGATTAGAGCAACAGGTTCCTTCGTGGCTCAGCCAGGAGTGAGGATGGAAAAACAAGCTTGGACCCTAAGAGCTGAGTTCCCACAGGCATGCGAGAAACCCAGTTGGCAGCTGTCTTTCCCACTATCATTTATTTTGTTTTCAGGAAGGTAGAGCGAGGCTAGATAATTTCACTGCGCAGAATTCTGAGGGAACACAGCATCTGGGTCGTATTTGAAAACATCTCTGCCTTCCCACCTGCACGATCAGGATCAGTGTGTGTCAGTCCCCCACAGCTGCTGTAACAAGGTCATGACACAGGCTTCTTAGCTTACATCTGGGAGCCAGAGGCTGAAATGGGCAGGGCTGAGCAGGGCTGGGTTTCAGAGGCTGCTTTTAACCCTGTGTTTAGGCCACCTTTGCTTGTGGACACCTGGGATGGTCCCACCTTCGACCACTGCAAATAATGCTGCTATGGATGGGGAGAGCACAGATCTCTTCCGGTCCCCGATCTCCATTCCTCTGTGTGTGTGCCAGAGGGATTGCTGGCTCACCTGGAGACTGTTTAGTTTCCATGGTGGCTGCATCATCTCACATTCCCACCTGCAATGCACGAGCATTCCCCTTTCTCCAAGTCCCCCTCAACACTTGTTATTTTTTTTCTCTTCTAACAGTAGCCATCTCACTGGGTATAAGAAGATTTCCTGGCTATGTCTCCATAGTGGTTGTCCTTGGGGGCTGCATGGCCTGCTGGGATCACTGTCCATCAACTGCTCCTTGCCCTGCAGAGACTGGTGCCCTGGAGGTACTGGGACTCCCTGCCTCTGCCACTGTCTGGATGGCTGAATGACCAAGAACTGGCTGGTGGAGCACCTCCTTCCCACACTGTGAGTGCCTGGTCTGGGTCTCTGGCCTCCTGGCCTGGCTGGTGGTCCCTTTTGAATGACACATAGCAAGCACAAGGTGAGTCAGGTGCCAGTAATCTCTGCTGGGTACATTACGTGATTCTGTGATGGCAAGACAAGCACTAAAGTGATGAGTGAATTTGCAGAATAAATGTTGGAAATTGTTAGAGAGTCACATGCAATGGTGCTTTGAAGAATGGATATGTATGCGCTCCAGTCGGTTCACAAAGACTAGAAATGCAAAGCGGAACAAGACAGCCATCTAGATGGAGACCAATGAATATTCATCAGATTCCAGGAATTTAGCTCTGTGATTGCAATGCTTGGGGAGAAGCAACCCCAGGGCCGGGAAGGGCATGGTAATTGTTTGGAAAGATGCCTGATGGGTCCCTTGTGGGAGGAGACCCCTTAGGGAAGATGAGGGTCCCCAAGATTACAAATTTGCCCCCCAGAAAGCTGGGGACCTGGCGGAGAAACTGCTGAGGAGGATGGGAGGTGGTTTAAGGACAAATATCAGGCCTGGTGCCATGGCAGGGAGGGACTTTGAGGTTTTGGTAGGGTTGGGGAAGATATCCTGGGGGACTGATTTGAATCGTGTAAAAGTTGAAAACAGCAAAAAATGTACAATGAGCAGAAATAAAAGAACATAACAAACTAGGAGCACGTTTGCAGCAAGCACAATCAGGATCAGTTGGCACATCACTGCTCTACCTCACAGCCCCCAAAGGAAGCTGGTCAATGGTACTGGGTCAGGCAGGGACACTAGGTTGGTCCTGAGAGGAAAAGTAGGGGGTGGCATGGGATGAACTGGAACATTTTATTAGGGGACAAGGATGTGAGGGGAGAGGACAGGAAGTCAGAGCTGAGGGAAGGAGGAAAAGGCTGGGAAGGAGGGAGCATGCTGGAGGCCAGAATGGTCAGATGAGCTCAGGTCTCTGGACCAGGCTGGGCCTAGACTTCCACAATCTAATTAGTTAGAATATATTACTAAAATCAATGTCATCTTTTTAAACTTTTTTAAAAAAGGAGCCACACACAGTTCAAGATAATCATTGTAGAAGGCCTGTCCTGACTCCTGATGTGACGTGGCCCTGAGGCTGTGAGCCCCGAAGAAAAGTTGGGACCCCAGCCCTCCTCCTTCCTTTTCACAGCCACCACGAGCTGAGCAGCTCTGTTTGACCTTGTCCTCCCTGCCACCATGTTTTTAGCATAGCCCAAAGGCCTGGGCCAATTAACCATGGACTGAGACCCCTGAAACCATTAGCCAAACAAACCTTACTTGGCAAGTTGATTTTTCAAAGGTATTTTTGTCACAGGAATAAAAAGCCCTCCAACACAGGTATCCCAGGTGCTGACCAGTGAGTACCTTCATCACCTAATTATAGGGGCATATGCAAGGAAGGTGGGCAGAAATGGTGGATGGGAAGAAGAGAACAGAAAAAGAAGGAGGAAGGGGAGGGGAAGTGACGTGGGTCTCTGTGTATGGAACAAAGCCCTGCATGCCCAGGCTTCTGAGGAAAAGGCTCTTCTCTAGCTGTAGGTCTGGGGGTCTTCAATGTCCAGTCCAGAGCTGTCTGATGGCAGATCTGGGGCTGAGCCGTCACAGCACAGTGGCTTCCTGCTGCAGGAATTGTGTGGCATTAGGTGTTGGCTGCTTCTCTTGCCCAGAGGTCTGGAGAGGCTCGCTGGCTCCCAGCACAGAATGCACAAGTGACCTTCCCCATATGGCCCTTCTCAGAAAGTGCCAACCCCCTCATCTTTCAGCCCCATAGTGAAAGCATACTGATTAAGGTTTTATCTGCCTGGTAAGCCTTTTCATATCCCCTGGCTTTGCTGGGTCCAGGATCCTGAGCAGCTAGGATAGTGCTCAGATAGCCTGGCCTGCAGTCCTGGGGAGAAGCTCATTGCGTGGCACTCTTTTGTGAGCAGAGCAGGCCCTCAGGTGTCATTAAGTGTATGCCCTGCACATCCAGGTACCTCGAGTGGGTGGCTGAAGGTGTCCATGCAGAGGGCAAGATGTTAAATAAGACTGTTGCTGCCAATCTCCTTGTCGCAGTGAGTCAGTTCATATAGAACCCATGTCTCAGAATGAGGAGACAAGACGCATTCCCAACTTACCGACTTCAGCTACACCTCTTACTCTGTCTTCACAGATTCCACACATGGACTTCAGTTACCGCTGCCCAGGAAATTTTCTCCTTATGGATTATAGGGATGAATGGAGTATACAGACTGGTTTCGTGCAGCATTCTGACCTAGAATTTCAGTGACGAATACGCTAATGGCAGTTACCAGGGGCTCAGGCCTGGGCTCTCAAGGGTCCTCAGATCCCGCAGTGGGGCTCTCCATGGGCTCAGCTGCTGCAGTGCTTGACTGAGTCCTCTGAGAAGGTGCCCAAACTCTGGGAATGTCCCCGTAGAGCCCAGGGTCCTAGCCCTGAAGAGCATTAGAGAATGACGCCCATGGCAGTGGAAACCCCACCTCCATCTGCCCAAGGCACCACCTGCCCTCAGCTTCAGGAAGAAGCAGGCGGTGCACGGGTCTGAAGGAGCCTTTGGGACTCCTGTCGAAACTCAAAACCACTTTAGGGGAGGTGCGGATGTTAGGGGCTGATTAGGTCAAGAGCTTCGTCCATAAGAATGGATCAGCCCTGTGATGGCGGGAGTGGCTTTGTCAGACAGCTTGAGCACTGGCCTGTGGGTATTCTCCTCTTGTTAACCCTCCCTCTGTCCCTTCGTCCTGCCCAGGACCCCTCACCCTCTGTTGTGTCACAAGGCAGCACCAAGGCCTCCCCTGCTGGGATCCCTGGCTCCACTGTGGTACACATCCAGGCTACTAGGAGAAGAACTTGTGTTCAAGAGAAGGAATGAAAGGTGGCTGACTTAGTCCTTAGCTAAGTCCTCAGCAGGAGGGGAGAAGTCCGGAGGTTGGGGTGCCTCTGCCCTTTGCCCATTCTCCAGGAAGCAAAGGCTGAGAGCAGCTGTGCATTCAAGAGTCTCTAGTGCAACTTAAGGCAGGACCCTGGGCACCCAGAGGGGCTAAGCTCAGCAGGGGCTCTGCCAGGCTCTTAGGAGCTTCAGACCCTGTGAGCTCCAGAGCTGTCCTACCTGGGTAAGGAGCTGGGTGTTCACACCAGGTTCCAGCCAGACCCTGGATCATGCCAGCTCTGCAGAGAGGCATGAGTGGGGCACTTGGGAAAGGGGCACACAGTGGACCACAGTCTCCTCTCCACCCCCTGTGTTCCGTGAACCAGTTGCTCACAGGAGTAAAGAGGAGGTGGTGAACTTTGGGAACTTATGGGGAGTGGAGATGATCAGAAGTAGTAGCAATATGGCTTCAGGACCCAGGACCAGGAAGGGGCAGGGGACGAGCTCTAAGCAACACACAGGGCTGGAGGGTGGTAGAATAACTGAAGGGCCTCAGTGATGAGGGACATAAGACAGGGCCCAGTGTGGGAGCATGCAGGAGTGGGAGGTGTTGGGGGTCCCTGGCCTGGTGTGTCTCTGTGCTCATGGGCCAGTGGAGCTTCAGCTTAAATGCTCCGACCTCATCCTGGAGGAGCAGCCATCCAGGGGACTGAGAATGAGAACCACTCATTCCAGAGCCTTAACCTCACAGCAAGAGAGTAGCCTCAGGCCTCACTGAGATTCACCTTTGGGGGGTCTCATCTTGGGTCAGAAATAGTGCAGAGGACCTGGCTAGCAAATCCTGCCTGTCCAGTACAATACAGTTAGCTCCAGTTCCAAGTGTGGCTATGATTAAAACTGGAGGTGACTCATATGAGTGCATATTTTTGTATTAAATTCTTTTATTGGTACATTGTAGGTACACAGCACAATTACATTTCTCACTGGGAATTGTACCTTTACATAATGCACCTTGGTTCATATTTTTTCCCCATTCCTAGCCCTCCCTTCATGCCCTCCACCCTTCCCTATTTACAAAGACTTTATTTCCATTTTTTCCATTTCTCATCATTTTTTCCCTTCCCTTCTTTCCTTTCCCCTGCCCCTCCCACTACCCCTACCCCTTTGGACCTCTTCTTCCTATTTTACATTATCGATTATTCATTCTAATCATTGGTACATTTTAGGTATACAATATAATGACATTCATCATTGGAAATTTGCACCTTTACATGGTCTCTCTTGGTTCTTATTTTTCACCCTTGCCCAGCCCTCCCTTCAACCCCTCCAGTCCTCCCTATTTACAAAGATTTTGTTCCTATTTTTCCATTTTCTCATATTAATCCCATTCCCTTCTATCCTTTCCCCTAGCCCTCCCACTTCCTTCCCCTTTGCCCCTTTTCTTCCTATTTCACATTACCTGTTATACATTTAGTCCTTATTTACACTTTCAGTTTCTCACACCAGAGAAACTATTTGGTATTTACACATGTGTGTCCTCTTTATTTCACTTAAGAGTATCACCTCAATGTGCATCCACTTAGCTATAAATGTCTTTAATTTCTCATTTTTGATGGTTGAGTAGTACTCCATTGTATAAAAAAAACACATTTTCTTTATTCAGTCTCCAGTTGATGGGCATTTGGGCTGTTTCCAAGTTTTAGCTATTACAAACTGCACTGCTATGAACATGGGTGCACATATATCACTGTGGTATGATTCTTTTAATTCTTTGGGGAAGATCCCCAGCAGTGGAATCGCAAGGTCAAATGGGACTTCCAGTCCTAGTTCTTTGAGGTATCTCCATACTGATTTCCACAGTGCTTGCACCAGTCTACATTCCCACCAGCAGTGGAGCAGTGTTCCTCTTTCCCCACAGCCCAGCCAGCATTGGTTATTGGCTGATTTCATGAGAGCAGCCATTCTTTCTGGAGTGAAGTGGAATCTCAGCGTTGTTTTCATTTGCATCTCTCGAATGACCAGTGATGTTGAACATTTTTTCATGTATTTATTTGCTATTTCTACTTCTTTGTCTGAGAAATGTCTGCTCATTTCAGATGCCCATTTTCAGATTGGGTCTTTAAATTTGGGAGGTCTGATCTTTTAAATTCTTTATAGATTCGAGATAGTAGACCTTTGTCTGAGGAAGAGCAGGTGAAGATTTTTTTCCCACATTGTGGGTTGTCTCTTCACACTGCTGGTGGTTTCTCTTGCTGTGCAGAAGCCTTTTAATAAGAAGAGATCCCACTTGTTGATTGTTTGTGCTAGTTCACAGGCAACTGAGGTTTCGTTCATAAAATCTTTTCCTACACTGATGTCTTCAAGGGTTCTTCCTAAACTCTGTTCCAACTGGTTCAGAGTTTCTATTTTAATATTTAGATCTTTAATCCATTTTGATTTTAGTTTAGTGCATGGTGAGAGATACAGGTCTAGTTTTAATCTTTGGCAAGTTGAAGCCCAATTTTTCCAGCACCATTTATTAAAGAGGCTATCTTTCCTCCAGTGAGGGTGTTTGGCTCCTTTGTCGAAGAAGAGATGGCTGAGTGTGTCTGGCGTTGTTTCTGCATCTTCTAATCTGTTCCACTGGTCCTCAAGTCTGTTTCTTTGCCAGTACCATGCTGTTTTTATCACAGTAGCTTTGTAGTAGAGTTGCAGATTGGGGATTGTGATACCCCCTGCCATCTCTCTGTTACCTAGAATTGCTTTTGCTATTCTGGGTCTCTTCTTGCTCCAAATGAATTTTTGGATTGTTTTCTCAAGGTCTATGAAGTATGCTGCTGGGATCTCAACTGGAATTGCATTAAATCTATATAGCAGTTTTGGAAGTATGACCATTTTCACTCTATTAATCCTTCCTACCCAGGAGCAGGGGATGTCTGTCCATTTTCTGATATCATCTTCAATCTCTCTTTTCAGAATGCCATAGTTTTCAGAGAAGAGGTCTTTGATTTCTTTTGTTAGGATGATTCCTAGGTATTTCAGTCTTTTGGATGCTATTGTGAAAGGAATTATTTGCCCTATTTCTCTCTCAGTGAGTCTGTCATTGGTGTAGAGGAAAGCTATTGATTTTTGTGTGTTGACCTTGTAAGCAGCTACTTGACTGAATTTGCTTATTAAGTCTAGAAGGCTTTTGGTGGAGTTCTTGGGGTCTTCTATATAGAGTATCATGTCATCTGCAAATAATGACAATTTGACTTCTTCATTTCCTATCTTTATTCCTTTTACTTCTTTCTCTTGTCTGATTGCCGTGGCTAATGTTTCCAGAACTATATTGAGCAAGAGTGGTGATAGTGGACATCCTTGTCTTGTTCCTGATTTGAGTGTGAAGGATTTCAGTTTTTGACCATTTAGTATGATACTGGGTGTTGGTTTTTCATAGATGGCTTCTATCAGTTTGAGGTAGAGACCATCTATTCCAAGTTTTTGTAGGGTTTTTATCATAAATGCATGTTGGATTTTGTCAAATGCTTTTTCTGCTTCTATGGAGATAATCATATGATTTTTGTCCTTGGCTCTATTGATATAGTGTATTCCATTGATTGATTTGCAGATGTTGAACCATCCCTGCATCCCTGGGATGAATCCCACTTGATCAGGGTGTATGATCTTCTTGATGACCTTCTGCATTCTGTTTGCCATTATCTTATTAAGGATTTTTGCATCTATGTTCATTAGTGAGATTGGCCTATAGTTCTCTTTTTCAGTTGGGTCTTTCTCTGCTTTGGGGATCAAAGTGATGCTTGCTTCCAGGAATGAATTTGGGAGTATTGCTTCCCTTTCAATTTCATTGGAGAGTTTAAACAGTAGTGGCAGCAGCTCCTCTCTAAATGTCTTGTAGAATTCAGTGGTGAAGCCATCAGGGCCCGGGCTTTTCTTAGGTGACAAGTTTTTAATTACATTTTCCATTTCATTGGTTGATATTGGGTTGTTCAGAATTTTTAGGTCTTCTTCATTCAACTTTGGTAATTCATATGTATCTAGGAATCTGTCCATTTCTTCTGTGTTGTCCATCTTATTGGTGTACAGCTTCTGGAAGTAGGTATTGATGATCATCTGGATTTCTGCTGGGTCTGTTGTAATTTCACCCTTTTCATTCCTAATTGCATGGATTTGGGCCTTTTCTTTCCTTTTTCTGACAAGGTTGGCTAAGGGTTTGCCAATTTTGTTGATTCTTTCGAAGAACCAACTCTTGGGTTCATTGAGTTTTTGTATCATTCTCTTAGTCTGCATTGCATTGATTTCTCCTCTGATCTTTATAATTTCCTCCCTTGTATGAGCTTTGGGGTTGTCCTGCTCTTCTTTTTCTAGAAGCTTGAGGTTCAGCATCAGGTTGTTTAATTGGAATCGTTCTGTCTTCCTAATATGCGTATTCACTGCTATAAATTTCCCTCCTAAGACAGCTTTCATTGTTTCCCATAGATTCTGTTAAGTTGTATTGTCATTATCATTTAATTGAGGGAACTGTCTGATTTCTTCTTTAATTTCCACTGTGACCCATTGGTTATTCAGAAGTGTGTTGTTCAATTTCCACATGTTTATGAAATTTTTCCAGTTTCTTTTGCTATGGATCTCCAATTTCATCCCACTATGGTCTGATAATGTACAGGGGATAACTTCAATTCCTTTGCACTTACTTAAACATGTTCTATGTGTGAGTATGTGGTCTATTTTGGAGAATGAGCCATGTGCAGCTGAGAAGAATGTGCATTCTGATTTTGTGGGGTGGAAGACTCTGTAAACATCTGTTAAGTTCATTTGTTCAAGAGTTCGATTGAGTTCTAGTATTTCATTACTTATTTTTAGTCTAGTTGATCTATCTATTTGTGACAGTGGGGTGTTGAGGTCCCCCACTACAATTGTATTAGTGCATATATGACTTTTCATATCTGTTAGTATTTGTGTTATATAGTTGGGTGCACTAGTGTTTGGTGCATAGATATTTATGATTGTCATCTCTTCCTCTTGGATTCTTCCCTTTACAAGGATGTAATGTCCTTCTTCATCTCTCTTAATCAGTATTGGTTTGAAATCTACTTGATCTGCCAAGAGGATAGCTACTCCTGCTTTTTTTCGGGTTCCTGTCACATGGAGTATTGTTTTCCACCCTTTAACTTTCAGTCTATGAGTTTCCTCTTTAATTAAGTGTGTTTCTTATATGCAGCATATTGTTGGATTTTGCTTTTTGACCCCTTCTGCTAGTCTATTTCTTTTGATTGGTGAATTGAGACCATTAACATTGATGGTTATAACTGAAATGTATTGACTTGTCATTGCCATGACTTTTTCTTTTCATTGGATTCTCCTTCTTTACATTTAATTTCTTGTCATGCCAGATGGGTTCATTCTGCTTTGCTTCCTGGGGTTGTGATCCTCAATGTCTGTTCCTAGGATATTGTGTAAAATTCTTTGGAGTGCTGGTTTAGTATTCATGAAGTTCCTAAGGTGCTCTTTGTCATGAAAGTATCTTATTTCTCCATCCATTTTGAAAGATAGTTTTGCAGGGTACATCAATCTGGGTTGGAGGCTGTTTTCTTTTAGGGCTTGGAATATGTCACTCCAAGCTCTTCTTGCCTTGATGGTTTGTGTTGAGAAGTCTGATGTGATTCTGATGGGCTTTCCTCTGTATGTGATTTGTTTCTTTTCTCTGAGTACTTGGAGAACTTTGTTCTTCTGTTGTGTTTCTGGAATGTTAACAATTATATGTGTATGTGTAGATTTTTTTTGATCAAGGCTCTTTGGAGTCCTATATGCCTCACTTATCTGTATGTCAAGCTCTTTTCCCCTGTTTGGGAAGTTTTCTGCCATTATTTCTGTGAAGTGGTTTTTTATATCATCTTCACTCTCTCCTGTTTCTTCATTGAGCCCAATCAGTCTTATGTTATTCTTCTTTGCATCGTCTAGCAGCTGCTGGATTGATTTCTCATGTTCCATTATAATTTTGAAGCAATTTTTCTTTTCCTGGTCACTAATTGCAATCTTATCTTCTATAACTGAAATTCTGTCCTCACATTGGCTCATTTTGCTGTGTAGACTTTCAGTGGAGTTTTTCATGTCCTGGAAATCTATTTGCATCTGTTTTATGGATTCCATTTGTTTCTTATGTTGGGATTCCATCATGTTCCTCAGCTCCTCTCTAGATTTATTAATCATGTCTTGCACTAGGGGCACAATTTCTCCTGTTATCTGAGAAATTATTTCTGATTTCACTTTTTCCAGATCCCCTTTTGTTGCCAGTTCAGTGGGTCCAGGTGGTTGAGTATCAGAGTGTTCCATCTCATTTCCCTTTGGGGCTGCTGTAGGTGATCTGGAAGTCTGGTTTTGAGATTTATTTATGTGTTTTCTCATTTCGACTGGGGTGGGGGGCTGTTAGTGCCTGCACAGATTACCTCCTCTGAGCTGGGTGGGGTGGGACAGGGCCTGGGATCAGTGGTAGGGTCGGTGCCCGAAAAGCACTTTCCTGTGGGGTGGGAGTAGCCAGAGGTATGGTGGCCGGGAAACCCCTTCCTCTGGACCAGGAGCAGTGGGACGATGGCTCAGAAGCCCCTACCTCTGGGCCGGGAACAGTGGGACTCAGTACCTTGGTCTGGTGGTCTGGTGTCCTCTGTGTCTTTGTATTGTGGAATCAGGTGGCTGCCTGTCTGTAGCGGGGTGATTCGAGGTGTCTTCTGCGAGACTCAGGACCTCGGTAGGGCATGCACAGACCTGCCTGTCTGCAGCGGGCTGATTCGGCCTGTGTTCCGCGCGACCGGTATAGTTATTTTAAAGTGACAGCATGAAGGAGTGCAAAACAGGTTTTTCTGAGGTAAGAATGCCTCACTGACAACCAGGCCAAAGTCGAGAAATGCTTTTCCAGGAGAGGTAGCGACATCTTTCAGGGCAACATTACCAATTAATATTAGTCCTATGTTCTCATATTTCACTTGGACACTTCCAAACAGGAAGATAACAAAAATGAATCAATCCAGGGACAGAAGGTAGTTTTTGACTTTCATTTTAAGAGCCAGAGCCTGCTACCTGAGACTTCCATATGAGTGCATTTTAAAGACCAGGTTATGATCAAAACATCACTTTCTGAGTTTAGAAAAGCATGCTTTGCATTGTGTCTGATGGAACATATCAAGATGGTGCAGTAGAAGCTGCAGCAAGCAGATCATGGTCTCTTTGTGACCCTAATCGAGACACCTGGAAAACAGCTACATGGGAGACAGAGAAGAAAAGTTCAGGGAACCAGGAAAGCTAAAAATTACGGAGAAACAGAGGCAATGTAGAGAAAAGAACAAAGCAATCCAGGGCGCTAACCCTAGGTCCTGGGAGAGGCAAACCAGCTCCATGGGCACAAGGTCTTCTCATGTGTATTATTGTTGCTGACTTCTTTCCTGTTGCTAATGGTTCTATCTCTACTTTTATCTATCTATCTATCTATCTATCTATCTATCTATCTATCTATCTATCCATCTATCTATTTATTACTCTATAGCATATTTTGTTTGTCTTTGTGTCATCACTGTTACCGTGGATTGTTTTCTCCCTGCTGAGCGGGCCTGGGCACTGAGATGCGGGAGAGATACCCATCTCAATAGATTCATAGATCTTGCCATGGATCTTTGCCCCCTGTGGTTAGGAGAGGTGCTGGGGAACAAGCAAGCACTCACCAGGAAACTAGAGACAGATGTCCCAGGGTGGGAAATATGTACCAACGACAGGGGCTGTCAGGAAACTGAAGTTAAGGAACTACTTCAAGCAGTTGTAATTGGAGCTCTGCTGTGGAGTGTGCAGAGATGGGAGTCAAGTTGGAGGCAGAGCTGGACTAGTGGCTGGAGAAGCCGAGCTGCCAAAGTGGGTTTGTCACCAGTGCACCAATGCCAACTCTTCCTTGTTAGCATCCATGTCAAGCCATAATTCTATTTCCAGTATGTAACGGGGAAGATGAGTCCAAGGGAAGAGGTTCAGGGCCAGCCTGGGTCATGGCTTTTAGAGCCATCAAGGCATATGGGGTGTTAGGAGATGGGGGCTTCAGATGGGAAGCACAGGGACAGTGCTCTGAGGATGCGCTACGGGAAGCTGAGGCTCTGGAGGCAGGCAAGGGAGCGAATCCCTCGCAGCATACCATGGAGGGGCCGGAGATGCTGTGCGTCACTGAAAGCACCTCAGAGAAGCCTGAGCAAGGTGAGCTGGAGAGTAGGCATGGGTCAGCAGGTCCTGCTGCACTAGGTGAACGTGGAGGGGCAGGTGAGGGTGCCTGGTCAGAGTGAGAGGCCTGAATGGAGGGGGGAGATGGATTTAGTGAGTGGAGATCCATTCTTTATGGAGATCCATGAGCTCTGAGTTGAGATCCAGGGCTTCTCCTGACTCCAGGAGCTTGGGACAAGCTGGAGGTGCTCGAAACAGTCCTGAGCATGGCCTGGCTTTGTTTACAAGGTACCTGGGGCTTGGCCTGCCTCTGGGGCCTCAGCCAGAAATCTGGGGACCCACAGCAGAGGCAGGCAGTGGAAAGAGCCCCCAGCAATATCTCTCTATGGTGCTGGTTCGGCCATATTCACTAGGGATGGCTCTACTGGGCTGGGTTAACATAATTACCAATTTTTGGATATTCTGTAGATTTTCTCTGATGAAGGCTGTCTTACTGAATGATTCGTAAATACTTCTAGATCAAGAAAGGCTGAGCCCTGGGCCTGCTGCTGCCCCAGCTTGGGGCGGTGTGTCTATCCCTCGGCAATGGCATCTGGAATCCATCATGATGACCTTTTCTCCACTACTGACCCAGAATCAGCAGGATCAGGTAAAGCCCAATCCTAGAACCCTGGAAGGCTCCTGCAGCCGGTCTTCCAAGATGGCGTGTTACTCCCATCCACACAGGCTGGCCTAGAGCCACACAGTGAGAGCTGAAGATGATCTTGTCCTGTCGTGGGAAACCAGGTCTAGGCAGGGGCAACGAGGCCTCTCCCCTGCGGGGCTCTTCAGCTGCTTTCTCAGCATCCTGGTCGGCCTCCTCTGGGAGGGCTGGGTCGCTGGCCAGCCGCCCATCTGCCAGGCCGGACTTCTCATCTTACAGACCACCGAGGCCATGAGAGCCACCCAGAAACGTCGCTGCTTCCTCTGAGAGGAGGTGGGAAATGTTCGTCAGCCTTGTTAGAGCCTCTCGTCACTCTGGCACTGACCAACACATTCTTCTTTTCCAGATTTTAATAAAAATCGTGTAACATTCTGGTCCAAGTCCTGTTGTGTAAAGTCTCTATGCTGTCCAGCCGAAAAGCTCACATTCAGTTATCTGTACACTTCAGGCAATTGCAAGAAACCTTTTCTCCTAAATCCGGCTTCTTTTTAAGCATCAACCAAAAACAAAAACAAAAAAACCAACACTGCATGTTTCAAAAAGTTTGGTTTGTTGGAAAAGGAGAACATTCAGCACTGCTGATTTGAAACAACAGGAGCACTGTGCGGGGAGCGCCCTTCCTCTGCTCCCGTTGTTTCCTGTATGTAAATGGCCGAGCAGTGCTCATTCATCACAGGGGCTGCAGTTTCCTGCCACTGCTGACTCCTACTTGTGCAGAAACATTCAGCAGGGATCTGGAAACCCACATCCAACAACTCATTGAGCAAAAGCAATCAATTACTGTGTAAATAACCTCCAGGCGACGGGCTGGGACTGTCGATGTGGGCCTGCGGCAGGGTGCGGGAAGGCAGTGTGTGGGACCCAGTGCCCTAGGACACTCTGTGGCTCAGCCTGTCTCCGGAATTCCTGGAAATCTGTCTGACTGCGGAGGAAAGCCAGGTGGTGGTAACTGCTTCACCATGTGGCACTGAAGGGCAAGGCTTGGGGAGCAGCACAAATTAATCATGGGCTTTTAGGATGTCATCATGTTCCACTGCGAATTCCAGAGTGAAAGCTGGGAGGGAAAGGCCATTTTAGTCTCAGCCTTTGCGTTTTAAGATGCCAGTGGGATGATTGCAGGCTCGCTTTGATGCCAGGGAGCAGGAATCCAGCGTACCTGGTGCACACGTCTTTGTCTTGTGTCCAGAGAGTCTTACCGTGGATGAGCACGTGAGCAGCTCAGTGTCCCCCGGAGCACAGCCACACAGAGGCCCACTGAAGCTTCAGCAACTGGATGCCTCAGAGAGAAACACTTCCTGCCTCTCAGAGCTCAGGACAGGCATGGGCATCACCAGCCTGGCATTGAAACCCCTAAAATTTGCTGAGTGAGCCAGAACTGGGATAAGCTGTCACTCTTGCAAACACGCCGCGAGGGAGGTGGGCTCTGGTGAACCGGCCTGTTGCTTAGCTGGGAGAAGGACGCACTTTGAGAATCAACCTAATGGCCTTGCATGAACATGAGGAAGAACAGATGCAGCCGCACGCTTTGGAAATTGCCCGTGGCATCATCAACTACCCGAGTTTCAGTTTTGGAGCCTTGTGTTGTGTTGTGTTTTAGTGACTCTGCTCATCGTAGCACACACCATCCAATCATCTTTGGTGTGGCTTAGAGTCCATATACGAAGATGAAGTGTGCACAATAGACACTTCCAGGCTGTGAATGAAGCTGCTGCCTATGCTTATGTAAATCTCCTCCTCTAGAATGCCAGGGAATGCAGAAGGCGTGAAGCCTGATCCCTGGAAACAGAGGCCTTGACTCCCTGAGCCTTGCACATCTGATTTACGGGTGGTTGGTACCTAAAGCTCCAAGACAGCATAAGGCCGGCCTGGGGGAGGGAGGGGAATCTCTCACTCACCCCATGTCTTGGCTCACCTTGGAATCCTGGTCCTGGGGTCACCCAGAAAGCTAGACCCAAGCACTCCGAAGGACCTGCCTGCTGACAGGCCTAAGTCTCCCCCTGTAGCCCCACCCTGCTTTGGCCACCCAAATGGAGCTTTCTCCAAGGACACAGTTCCTTGGCTGACAGTCCCTGCACTGAGCAATGGAACCAACAGGGAGACGGAGCAGACAGGGCATGGGGGACCTCTAGCCACGATGCTGAGACAGAGGGTGGCCACCTGCCGGGGACACTATCCCCTCCTTCTCTTCAGCAAGCAGCAATCTCCACAGGAACAGCTCACACCGTTCAGTAGAGACCTAGGCTATGAGACACACACAGCTGCCCTCTGCTTTGAGAGTGGTGACTGAGTACCCCAAGCTGCTGGCAAAACCCTGGGAGCAGTGTTTCCTATTCCGTCTGACTTTTATGAATAACGAGACAACTTGGTGACTAAAAGGGGAAATGCTTACCCTGAGGACCTGAGAAAGTGGTTCATCATCTCCCCAGAAAACTTAAGTGTGTAGATGTTCTATACTAGGAGTGAAATATCAGAAATCACGAAGTTTATGAAACAGACGAATGTGGGAAAGGGTTTGAGGTAGACTGAGATTTTTAAAAAGACAAGATAAAAAGTAAAAGAAGTGTAGGGCTTCCAAAGATTGTGACAGAATTAGAATCTACTCCATAAGCAGTTAAGAAAAGAGCTGATGATAGACAAACCAATGACTCAGAAGCCAAACCATAGGCTGAGAGAGCAGGAGGTAAATGCAAAGCAGAACAGAATAGATACCAAGAATGGAAAATCCAAGATGTGCCTAATTGTCATTCTGCAAAATATAAGCTAAAAGAAACGGCATGGAAATATATCACTGCCTAGAAGAAAGCTTTCCTGAGGTTATAGAAGGAAATATGGGTTGTTTTGAATAAAATGAGTCATCTTGTGAGTAGAAACTCGCCCTTGGACTGTCTAAATGTGTTAATTTCAGTGATAGAGAATAACCACCCCAAATCACTTTTGCAGGAAGAAAGGAAAATTAAAAGAAAAATGTTTAGAAAAAATTCTTGCAGAGATTTTAGGAAGTCTCTTCCAACACTGAGCATTAAAAGACAATACAGGGATTCCTGTGGGTTTTCTTGGGGCAAGAAACAGAGATTCAGCCCACAAGAGACATTGCTTGGTTACCCAACACCAATGTGTCTTTCCTGAACAACTTCTTTTAGAGGACGGATAAATCAAAGACAAATATGTAGCTATGGGGAAATCATAATACGAAAGCCCTGTGGTTAGCATTTTTTCTAGTTGTACCCTTAGAGCTAGATATGAAATAATTTTGTAAAGAGTCAACTTGTTTACAAAAGATTTAAAAGGCTATTAAAGCAGACTTCACATATGACCTTTAAGTAACATGTTAATAAAAATAGTCACACTAATATAATCAAATCCCAGCAAGAGATGTTACCTTGGCATTGGGATTCCTCACCTAACAGGGGAGTAAGAAGTGATCAAATGTTCCTGAATCTGATGATTAGAAAAACAAAGAAAGCTGTATGCTTTGGAGAACCTTAAAGGGTACTAGAAGTACATTTGAAATGGAATATTTGCTTCCAAACCACTGGAGAAAATAAAAACAAAGGAAATGTTCTCAGGAAACCAGAAAGGAAACAGTAAAAGCATACCAAAGCAAAAAGCAGAAAACAAGATGATAGAATTAAGAACAAAAATATAAATACATGTAAAATCATGCAGGCTAAAAAATAGAATTCAATTACAGTCAACATATAATGCAACACTTATGCAAAAAGATACAGAAGCAGCCAGGTAACCCTAAGACAAGTACCAGGCTCTCCTCTGCTGGTCAAATGCTACCCATCTCTAAAAATGATATGGAGATGATTTTCATAAAAAGTAGCATTCAGTGAAAAAAAAAAACAGTGTCAAGGCAGTTATATTGTCGATGAAAAAAGTACAATTGGCAATAACAAAGAATGTAATTGGACCCAAACACATTCAAAGAGATACAGTGAAAGATAAAACAGTCCTGGGGAGCTGCAGGAGAAGTCACATTTATGTACAAGTCTCCTCTCAGAACTACTCGAACAACCCAAAAGACCCTAATGCAGGGACAGGGTCTTGGTCACTGATGAAGCAAGGAAGCAGCCTCAACCCCTACAGTGGGTGGGGTGGGGAGAGTGACTGAAACCCAACAGGTATCGCAGAAGGTTAGGGAGGCGTTCAGGTGGGACACTGAGGGACACTGAGCTCTTGGAGGTGTGAGGGATGGTTGGGAGCATCTTTCAGCTTGGGAGGGAGTCTGAGTTGGGGTATCTGGGATCCATTTCCACACCAGAGAAGCCATTAGCAAGGCCTGTCTGGAGAAGGGACCACACAGGGGTCTGCTTCCCAGGTCTCCATGTGAGTCTTCTCCTCTCTCCACCACCTTTGTGGAGCATTGCACACTGGGCCTCTGCAAAGAAAATCCTCAGAAGGGGCCACTAGAAGAGGTGGCTTCTTGCTCCTTCCAGGGACCTCTGGGTGGGGCCCAGAGGCAGGTGGGAAAAACCAAAAAACAGCGATAAAGCAGCTAAACACAAGAGAAGACAGTAGCGCTCAGAAACACGCAGGATGGCAGGTCCTGCTGGGGAGTGGATGCCAGCCGGGCCCAGGCTCCCTTGGTGGGAACTCGTGTCTCTCAGGTCACCTCCCACTGGGCCTGGAAGAAGGACGCAGGAGAGAAGGATGGCACAGCACCTGGGTCCCACAGTGCCTGGAACGCCCTGTGGGTTGGACTGAGCTCGAGATGCCCACCTGCCCAGGCATGGGTAGGACTCAGCCTTCCCCAGGTGTTGCCATGAGTGAGTGAACTCCTGTCCCAGCCCTGGATGTCCACTGTCCCAGGGAAGTCAGAGCTGTCAAGGCTCCAGGACCAGGGCGGACCCCCAAATGCCTCTGCTCCCTTCTTCCATCTGTGCTTAAGGCGAATGGGAAGAATGGCTTATTTCCTCTGGTTCTTCGGTTTGCAGGTTGGGTTCACTGCTACACAGAGGAAGATCGATGCCCCACATGGAGGAGAGAGGCAGCACAGAGCCCAAACACAGGGCAGGTTCAGGGGCAGGTGGCAACTGGAGGAGGGAGATGGCAGCTGGCTGGCGCCCCGGCCCGGAGGCCTCTGTACCCAAGTCCTGCTGTGGGGGTGCATCCAGTGTCTCCTCCTCCATTCCTCTCCTCCCTCCCACCCCAATACCTTGCTGGGCTGGCTTTTGCAGCCTGGCGCAGGGCCTGGTGGCTCTGTTCCGAGTAGGTGGTGCCCATGCTGTCACCATCTGAGGTGCCGATTCTGCCTCTACCTCCTCACTCACTCACTCCTCAGCTCACTCACAGGTTGACTCGTGGAGCTCCTCGGGACGGGGCTGGGCTCACGCATGCAGGGCCCTGTCGTGCAGACGTCTGGGTCACCCACCTGGGACCTCCACATCCTTTTCCCGCCTCTGACTCTGTGACTCCTCACGTGACCCCAGTGGCCACACTTGCCTCTGCCCCTCTCCCCCAACACTGTCACATGGTGGTGCCCTAGGTGGGTGCTGGGTCCCTGCTAGACTTTGAGCTCCACCAGAGAAAGGCACTGGTCGCCTTGTCCCTACAGCACCTGCAGGTTTGCAGGGCGCCTTTCTGCCCTGGTCGTAGACATCCTCCTGCCTCCCTCTCCATCTCTCCCCCAGGCTGGACTCTGGCTTTGCCTTTGAGCAGCTTCCTCTGCATGCCCCTGCTTGTGTGGTGCTCAGGTATCTGTTCTTCTGGGTCTCACTCCCTCCTGCGCCCCAGTGCCAGGGCCTTGTCTAGGGTTCAATCCTGGGATGATCACTTCCAGCTGAGCACCAGGCCTTGTTATGCCCAGGGCTCAGAGTGTCCCCCACCCCTCCTTGGGGTCCTTGTCGCCATTCACACTGCTCCCTCCTCGGACATGAGGCTCTTGGAGCCTCTCCTCACCCTTGGAAGAGTGACCACCCTCTGCTGCTGGAGCCCCGCCCCATTCTGCCAGGGCAGCAGTTCCTCCTGTGCCCAGTCAGCTGTGGGGGGAAGAAGCTACCTTGGGCATCCAGGGAACCACCCCTCTCTACAGTCCTTCCCAAGAGGGGAGGCCTGTGGCAGCCACGGAGCTTCTCCTCTCCTCTGGCTTTGGCTCCACCAAAGGCACCAGGCTCAGAGGGCCTGTCTTGCTCCTCCCTGGCCAGGGAGATGGTATTGGGATTGTGGCCCGAGGCTTCCGAGGCACCTGACTGCATGCACCCTGAAATCGAGCAGGACACCTTCCTGTGCCTTCCACGCTGTCACTTGCTCTCCCAGGAAAGACAATCACACCACTGCACAGTCCCTGGCATCCTCTGGCTTGTGGATTCCTGGCATGCTGGTTTCCAGGACCCATGGGCATTCTGGGCAGTGAGCACTGCAGGCCTTCGTGGGGCAACTGAGCACTGCTGGAAGTGTGGGTGTGCAGACATTGGGGGAGCAAATGCTGCCGTGGTGTCAGGTGAAACAGCTATAGAGAATTCCTCTCGGGAAGAAGGGGAGGGCGTGGTCAACTATGGGGTGCTGGACAGAGGTGGGTGCATTGTCCCATCACAAAAGGAGGTGAAGGGGCAGCGTGCAGAGAACAAAACCCTCCTGGCCTCTCCTTCAACGCAAACGTATAAACAGAACGCTCTTTTAGGGTGTCACGGGGATGGAATCCAAGGCTGCACATGAGGGGCAGGTGCTGCTCTACACCTCGAAACGCGCTTCTTTACACATATTACTATTTTTCTCTTTCCAGGGTGTTTTATGCTCTTATTGAAAGCCATCCAAAAGCCTTTTAGGTGTTAGACTACAAAGTGAAGAAGAGAAATATAAAAGCAGTAAGAGCGCGGTTATCTCAGACAGACGAGAGCAGCCTTTCCCCGCTAGGAAAGCCCAAGGGGGATAGCAGGGTCTCCTGTCCCCGGCAAAGGGGGAACCCATCTGCAGGCTTCAGGGTGGCTGGAGGTGACAGGCCTAGCCTTGGAATTCCCCAGCAGGCAGCAAGGGGCCCTGGCGGTGACATCAGCCGTCCTGCATTGTGATGTGGCAGGAGTGTGTGAGTGTGAACTTTCCTTCAAGCAGGAAGCAGAGGAAGGAAAGTGAATTTAGGCAGACAATGGCCACCTTAGAAAGGGATCACATTCTGAACAAAAGCCCACCTCCTGGTGCAAGCCCCTGCTTATTTGGCAAGAGTGCTGTGTGCAGCCCAGCTGGCCTCCTGGCGCCGTCTATGTAGCGCTTTGGCCTGAAGTTGGGTGAAGGGAGCTCTTTGAGCCCTGGCAGCCCTTGGCCTGGCCCACACAAGCAGCAGAGGGAGCACAGGCTTCCGGGAGGCTGCCATGATGGAGGCTGGGCCAGTCAGTTCAGGCTTTACTCTCAACTCCCATTTAGTCCACAGGGGTATCATGGGCAAGGGCCAAGGGGAGGGGAGGGTCCCTGTCTGCTCTCGTCCTTGGGAGCCTGGCTGGACCACCCAGCTCACCAGCATGGTCCACTATGGATCAGTGGGTCCCAGGGAGGGCTCTTGGGAAGACGGAAAAACCACAGGAAGATGGCAAGTATGCTAGAGTTTGCAGATGCATGAGTCAATAGGCAAAGAAGATGTCAAGCTGCCGCCCCAGCATCCAGACTCAGCACATCTGTGTTGGTGCTGCCTTCCACTCCCGAGTCTGAACCCTATACCACTTGAGAACATTCCTATCCCAGAGAGAAGGCTAATCGGCCCCAAACCTTCAGGGAGGTGGCTCACCATTGTTCCCTTCACCTCTGCCCTTAGAAAACCAAGTCTTTGGAAGATCATCTTGGCTGCTCGGTGAGAGGCCTCGTGGTGAAGGATGCAGCACTCCCCCACGCCTGCAGCCACCTCTGCCTCGAGGTTTTCATCCCAGTGGGTTAGACTTGGGCGCCCCCCAATCCTGACGGATAGTTAAGAGGGAGGGGTGCTGTGTAAGCCGGGAATGATGTTCTTGGCTGCTGCTTCCTCTTCTTTCTCTTTCAATCCTCAGGGATATGACTTTTTTTTTTTTTTTACTTCTTTGAGATTTAGGAGTTGTGAGGTTTTATTTCGAAAAGAAAAATCGGAGTGGTTTTAGAAGACAAGTAACTCTGAGTAATTCAAACCCTCATTTATCCAAACACACAGGCTCCAGCCCGCTCAGCAAAGCAAGTCCCCTGTGACCCGGCTCTTGGCAAAGATCGGGATCTGTTCTGAGCGTCACCCGTGCCCTGCCTGGTGTCCCTGTCAGCTTGGTGCTGCCATTCACCTTTGCAGGTGTGCACCCATGTGCATGCAGGTGCATGTGTGTGCATGCATGTGTGAGTGTGTGCATGGATCACACGGAGAGAGCAAAGGCGCCGGCTGTTTATGGAGCCCTGGGACAAATGAGGTTTGGGGTAATGAGGGGAAATCTCCCTTGGCAGGCCTGGGATCTCTGTGTCTGCTTCTCATTTTGGACAATTGCAAGAGGCAATCACTCAAGTTTTATTGATGCCAAAGCATTTTTCACAGTCATCAATATAGGCTGCACAAATGAAGCCGCTGACATCTTATTTCTGGGGTTTTTCTCTCAGGTGACTGTGAGCCTTCAGGCATCATGTATTTTGAAATAAGGCAGTTCTCTCCACCATGAGCAATCTTGAGGCTTCTCAGGCCAATGGTCTTGCATGCTGCCAGGCCTGGGCTGGCCCCCCCGCCCCCTCTTCAGCCTGTCCAGCCTCTCTCTGCTGTTAGATAATCTCTCTGCCTCCATCTGCTCAAAGGGCATGAGATAGGATTTAACTCAGGCATGAAGCTTGTAGTGATTTCTAGCAGGCCACATACATTTGGCTGTGTACTCCTGCCTTATTGGCGTTTGGCCTCACTCTCAAGCTCGGCTCCTGGAGGAGTTTGTTTACTCTGGGATGGACTCGGCTGGGGCTCTGGCTGGGTAGAAGTTTTTGCTCACTCAGTGGCTGCAGCACTTAGGAATGGGCAGCCCCCATGTCTCTCGTGTTCCCAGCCAGGGTCTGCTGCCCCACAGGCTGGGGAGGATGCTTTCTGCCCCATGCAGAGGGACAGCAGCTGTCCCAAGTCAGGAGCATGTGGCTGGCTCACCCAGGGGACAGCTGCTGTCCACAAGACCTGGGCAGACTGGAGCTCAGCATGCCACAGGGAGCAGGGCCTGGCTGGTCGCATGGAGGGGGTGCCACTTCACAGGGACCAGATTAGACACCAGGTGTGCAGGAAGCTGAGTCATGAGTGGCTGCCACTGTTGTGCTCTGTCTGCCTGGAGTCCACACCATAAAAGTCTCGACATTGCTGCCCTGGAAGGAAATGGGTGACCCGGAGGGTAATATTACCCATGAGAGTCAGTGGCGGCCGCCATCTCTCTGAGATCAGAGCTCAGTGAAATAAGGGGATCTATGGAAGGCATGTGTCATGCTGCGGGGATGAGCTCATTGCTTTTTATCAGTACCAAAACTGGAGCATTTCAGAGCTCCGAGCCACCCTGCCAAGCGGCCCTCAAAGGCATTTCCGTCACTAGTGGGTGAATAACTGCAGGCAGCTCTCGCATCTCCCCGATGTCCGAGTGCCTGCTCCATGTCACAGGCACGGCCACATCTCACTCCTGTGGAGGGGCAGCAGAAGGCTACAGAAGATTCCCAAGCCCACACAGGGTTTAACAGGAGCTGGGCATTTCTCTACCACCACCTGCACATGTGGCCCTTCCACCAGATGTGTGTCAGGGCCTCTGTCTGCAGGGGGCCCACACTGCCCCGGCCCTTAACACCACAGTCCAGTCAGTTTGGCCAGACATCCCGAAGTGTCCTCGAGGGTGGATCCTCATCCCAGGACTCCAGCTGTGCAGGCACTGGCATGGGAGCCGCTGGGGCGGGCCTGGTGTCCAGATCTTCCTTGCTGTGTTTAGCCAGTGCTGGAGGGGCTGGTGGGGTACAGAAACCGCCCCTGGGAACTGTGGCTGGGAAAAGACATGGTAAGAAAACCTTCGTAAGTAGCTGACAGAGGGATTCTTGCCCTGTTTGCGAATTGGTTTGGATTCATATTGTGCAAAATGACCACAAGAGGTCCCACGTTCTGGTCTGAGCCACACTCTTCCCTTCCTCTGCCCTCCTGACCCAACGTGCGTGATGTTCCAGGCCTGAGCTGTCCCTGCACTCCCTGCTCACTGACCGCACCTGGGATTAAAAGCTGGAGGTCTGAACAAGGACACTGACCACTGAAGGTCAAGGGTCTTTCACAAGATACTACTATAAAGGGCTCAGTGCAGGTCTGAACAGCTGCTCTTGGATTTCTCTGGCTCCATGGGGCACAATATTGCCCAGCGAGTCTACTGTGTGCTAGCTTTGGTTGTGGGATATAGAGGGTCTCTGAGAGGTCAAAGAGAGCCCATGGCCAGAGGTCTGCAGATAGCAGAGCCCCTGGGAAGGTGTTTGCCTGCAGCAACAGAAGTCACAGAAGCAGCAGAGTAAATGGCCACGGCAGGGTGCAAGGTCAAGTGTGGGGACAGCCCCTGGGGGGTGACCACACCTCCACATGGTGGCGAGGCTTGGCATACTTTCGGTGGGGGGCTTCCTCCTCTCCACTAGATGTCCCTGCAGCAGCGGGGGCTCCTAGGTCGTCCGCCTGGTCACTGCCACCTCAAGATTTTCTTAAGAAAGAAAACTGGGGACTCCCTTTGGTGGGACAAAGCCAGCAGAGGTTCAGATGTGGGGAAGAGAGGATGACAGGAGAGACCACGGTGCCTGACCTCCGCTAGGGACAGATGAAGGGAACCACAGTGCAGGTCTGCAGCCAGTTCAATCCAGCGTGCCCGAGGTGCCCCACGGCTCCTTCACAGTGTCTCGCCCTCACTGCCTGCTCTCTTTCCTTCCCTCGGCTACCACACACCTCCTCTCAAGCTTCCTTGGTGATCACAGGACCCCCTGGTTGCCCTATGAATGATGGGAGGTTGAGATTCAGGCCCAGAGCAGGGCAGACTCAGTGTAATGACCTGGCGATTTCTGGTGGCAGAAGATCACAGATGAAATAATTGACCTCTTCCCACGGTCCATTTCCCACTGAAGGTTGGTGGTAAGGGCAAGGCTGCCTGGTAGCAGATTCCTGCAGGTGGACTCAGAGGACCACCTCCCATGGTGCAGTGTTCTGTCCTAAGCCCTGTCTACCATTGCATGAGGGAACTGAGGCACGGAGGCTGAAGGGCTGTGTGAAGATGCAAGGTGAGAGGGAGGCAGCACCGGGCCCTGTGCTCAGAGTCCAGCTAGGCCCAGTGGTCATGGCCACGGTCCAGTGACTATCTGATGAGTCTCCTGATGGCTACCTTCCTTGTTCTCTCAGACAGTGCTCAAGTTGATTTGTTTGTCCAGAAGAAAATTAACCATGAGCCCAACATTTGTAACAGCCTGCAAAGTTTTAGGGGGAAACTTTGTATGGATTTAAACCGTGAGAAAGGTCTACGCAGGGAAGGCCCTAGCCCAGGAGTGTACCATCAGGGCACTGCCAGGGGGCAGGGGCAGCAAGGCTGAGGTGAACTGGATCCTGCTACCCTCAGCACGGTTACCAGAAACACCAGACAACTGCCTGGAAACCTCTGTCTGCAGGGCCAGCAGTGCGCAGGGCCTGGGGGTCTTGGGGCCACCCTGCCTCCATATCCACCTCTGCCCTCCACCTTTCCCTTTCTTCCCTTCCTTCCCTCCCTTTCTGAGATGAGTCAGTGCACAAATCCTCTGACTCTCCAGGTCCCAGGAACTGTGGAGCCCACGAGTGCTACACCAGTCTATGGGGTGTGGATCAAGGGCAAGTCCTTCCTAAAGGCCCTGTCCTTATGGGAACCTGTCACCTCCCACCAGTGACTCCTTTTCAGGGCCTTTGTCAACCTGGGCTATCCTTGGTGCCTGGCCCTTGGCAGGCCTCAGGTCAAAGACCAGCACCCTCTGCTTCCCGGAGTGCTTCGCCCTTCCAGGAAAGCTGAGCTCTGGCTGGTTCATCTTGATGACTGGGATTCAGTGCCTTGAACTGGGTTCTTGTCCAATGGTCTTGACCTTGAGCCCAGGTTAAGAAGGTTTGTTTTCGAAATAAGACAACCTGTAGCTTCAGTGTGCTTATAAAACAAAGCAAAAATCTTCTCATTCTTATCCTTTCATTGCTCATTTTATATCCCTTCAGGAAGTCTTTCTTATACATCTTCTAAACTCCACTCAGGAAGTTTTAAACCCATGCCTGGGATCGTACCCCTTCCTGCTGGTACCCTGGGAATGGGGTGCAGGGGCCCTCAGCTTTCAGTGGGCTGTATCCTGAGGAACCTATGGGAAGCTGAAAATATCCCAAACTGAAGCACATTGAGTCCACCTGACCTGTTGGGCACCAGTGGAGCAAACAGCGCCTGGTGTAGGTTGCTCACCCTCCTGGCTGTGAGGCTTGCTGCAGTCTTTTGCTTGGAGAGGTGGAGAGCTGGAGGGATAGAGGAGGGAGGGGTAGGGGTGGGAGAGGGCACAGGGACTGGGTCCTACTGCTGTTGCTGGTCTGGGACAGAGCCTAACTCCAGCCTGAGGCACAGTTTCTACCAACTGTCTATGGGTGGCTCTGCACTGTAGTAAAGTTGGAGAATCGTAAGTGGAGCCATCGGAAGTCAGACTGTTCACATTGCTCTTGAGTCAGAAAACTCAGCATGCTAGGGTATAGTCTTCCTCGTCAGTCAGCAGAGTCATGAGATCTCCAAAACTCTCAGCAGGCTTTTTTTATATCTTGAGAAAATTGTTGATTATCAATTCAAGTAAAAATTTAAAATACCTAAGAATAGCAAAAATGACTCTGAAAAACTAAAAACAGAATAAAGTTGGCAGATAACGCTATCTGACTAAGACACTATAAAGCTACATTAATTGAGACCAGTGTTGAAGAGGGACGTCAGGGGACCAGGGTTGAGTCAAGGAGTAGACAGGGACAGTGATAGTCAGGGAAGGGGTAGGGCGTTTCCTGGGGGAAAGGTGGGTCTTTCCAACCAAGGGTGCCAGGAGGATGGGAACTCATGTGCAGAACCCAGCGAGCAGTCTTGTGTTATTCACAGAAACATAACTCGAAATAGATCCTAAGCCTGTATGTGAAATCAGAAGTGTCAGTCTCCTGGTGGAAAACAGGAGAAGGCTGAGGACCTGGATAAGGGAAGAATTTTTGTAGTTACACCAAAAATTAAATCCGTAAAGGAAAAACCAAAACAAATAGTTGGGCTGCATCAAAATGAAAACTTCTGCCCCAACGGGGCAGTGCTCATGAAAAAGCAAATATTGTCTGGGAGGAAATATTCACAAATCAAAGGCCAGAAAAAAGACATTCTCCTATTTAAAGTGCTCTTGACATCCAACAATGAGGACATAACTCACCGTGCACAAGATTCCAACAGACGCTTTGCCACAGAAATCATATGGATAGCAAATAAGGAGCACATGAAAAGATGCTTGGCGTCTCAGGGAAGCGAAAATTAAAACCACCAAGAGAGATCACTGTGCATATAATGAATGACTATGGAGAAAAAGTTTGAACATACCATGAGTTGCAGGGATGTGGAGGAAAGCAGTTGGGGGTTCCTGAAAAAGTTAAATATATGCTTCTAATAGCATTCATCCATTCTTGACGAATCCAGAACCTGTGTGTTTATCCAAGAGAAATGAAAGTGTATGTTCTTACGAAGACTGACCACAAGTGTTCAGAGCTCCTTTCTCTATAGAAGCCCCAAGCTGGAAGGACTCAGATGCTGGTGGGCAAGGTGGCAGGTGAGCCTCTGGGGTGCCTGTGCCATGGATTCCTAACCCAAAACAGAAATGAGCTCTTGATGCCTGCAACCTGTGTGAGTCTCAGTGACTGTCCTGAGGGCAACACCTGCCTTGTGACCCTTGATTTTCATCCCGTCTCCTCTCATCCCTGCTGTGTTCTCTGGGACCTTCCTTTGTAGACAGTGAACAAAGTACATTTTCAGTTCCTCGGCTCTGTTACATTTGTTTGGCACCTCTGAGAAAGTCTGCTGAAATATTTAACATACCTGTTTAGCTCCCAAATTCCCAAGCCACCTTTCCCAACAGAAAATCCTTTGCTGGAGAAAGGAGATATGGACTGTCCCGGTAGCTTACTGGATCCTTCCCTTGTGTGGTTGGGTCCATGAACCGAGTCTCCGGGAGCCACGGAGCACACTGTCCTCAAAGGTTGGTGGCACTGGACTACGCTTTTGTCACTTGCACAGCAAACCCATGTGCACATGACACAGCCTGAATACGGCCATCCCCTCAAAAGTCAAGCTGAAATGCCATCCCCAGGATGAGATGCTAGACAGGAAGGGAGCACTTTAAGGGTCTCTGGGCCTCTGCCTCATGAATGGGCCAGTCCCTTTGTGCAGTTAACAGGTGTACAGCCGGAGAGCATATCTGCCACAGGCCCAGCTGGCTATGCCTCTCCAGTGCCCATCCTCTGCCACATGATGCCCCACTTACCTGGGGCCCTGCCAGCAGGAACACATCCAACTCTTGAAGGCCATTGACCTCGGACCAGAACCGGGAGCCAAAACAGGACTCTATGACGTACCCCCTGTGGTGTCAGGCTATTGGCCTCCTATCCACACACGGAGCCTTCACTCTGCTGTCCCTGTGGCAGCCCTAGCCTGGGCTGTAGGACACAGAGGCTCCCTTGAGGCTGAGGAAAGAAAGTCTTCCTTCTTCTCCCAGGTCCCCCTTTGTCCTAGGTGCTCTGTGATGTCTGTGCTCGTGCCTCCCTTGGGAGGGCCCAGCCCTTGACACCTTGGGTTTTAGCTAAGGTTGGATCCCAGCGCTTACCAGAGCCACTTAGACACATCTTGGCTGGAGCTGGGATGAGCAGGACAGACTGGAAGGAAGTCTGGGGTGGCTTGGGGGTGTAGACCCCCAGCTCTAGCCAAGTCTCTGTCTCCCTCTCGGTGGCAGTGTCTCTGCACTCCCCACCTGAATCTGGCCCTTCATGACCCAAGCCCAGAACGCCGAGTGAGCTGCTGAGTGCAGAGTCCTCGTCTGGATGTCTGGCAGAGACAGAGCCCTCACTTCCTTTCTGGTAACCCTTCTCCCGCCAGTTCTCAGCAATGACTGCCTCCCCGCTGGGGACATCTCTGCAGCATCCATGTCCGAGCTTAGCAGGAAGTAGGGGCAGGTCTGCAGCCCTTTCTGTGTCACAGACAGTAAAGCATGATGTGGGGCTTAGGGACAGTGACTGTGCAGCCACCCGTGCTGGACGGGACAGAGTGCCCACATTCACCTGGGCCCTCACTGCGGGGCAACCTCCTGTCCCAGCCTGGGCTCCAAGGGCTTCCTGGCCCCTAGAGGGACACAGGTTGGGTCTTGTTGGGACCCAGACTCAGAGACCCCAGCCTGGGGGGACACATGGGGCGCTACCCCTCCCCGGTAGCTGTCACGGGCTGAATCGCGGTGGGACTCTGCTCTCTCCAGTGACAGCTTGGGGGGACGCTGCTCCTCACCCAGGACCCTGGGGTGCTCAGGTCCCTCTGTGCTCTTGGCTCTGCTGGGTCTCTTAGGCACTGGTCTCCAGTCCTGAAGGAGCCGTTTCTTGTAGCCAAAAGGCAGATGTGTGTTTCTGAGGGACTACGAAAGCTGCACAGAGCCGGGGTTCCTGTGGGCAGATGAAGTGGCCCACTGCTGGCCAAGGAACGGTCCTGCGCTTGGGTGCTACCCCTCAGGAAGCCACACTCCGCAGCAGTCTCAGCTGGAGGGGCCCCTGCCCCTGCTGAACTGTCACTGTTGCATCTCTGACCCCAGGGAAGGGGCAGAGGGCCTGGTTCCCAGTCCTTTCTTCGGTGGACCTCATCCTCTTCTGAACTCGCAAAACACCCAGGCCAGGGGCAAGGGGTCTCATCTCGCCATGGCTTCCAGTGTGTGCAGAGCACGCAGCTTGGACCTGGAGACCACAGCCCTGCCTCAGTCTCTCTGCGATGGAGGAAAAGGGGACAGTCCTGACTCAGGCTTGTGCCTGTGATAGAAGAGGCTGGGGAATTGGTCAGGCAGCCGTTTTAAGACAAGCATTGCCCGGAAGATTGCAGCCAGCAAACTCTGCAGACAGGGACCCCTGGTGCGGATGGCCCTTGCTAGGCTCAGCCTGGGGACCAGCCCTGTTTGCCGAGGGGGTGGCCTCCCCTGAGCACTCAGCAAATAGGTCATGGCCGGCAGGAAGATGAGGGAGGGGGAACAAGCCAGACGCAGAGGTGCTGTTTCTAGGCGGCTTCCCTGTGGGGTGAAGCGGAGACATCTTTAATACTGCACAGTGGCCAGGTCCCCCTCACCGGTCACTGTGGCTCCCCTGCTTTTTGGATTCTCTCATGCAGCTTGCGATGTGGCACTCAACCTGGGGAGGTTGGGCAGGTCCCAGGTCCCCAGCTCTGATCTTGTTTATACCTTTGCAGTCAGACATGGTCTTCCATGTAGATCTAATCAAATCCCTCAAGTATTTTAGGGACAGAGCCACAGCTGGGTAACTGAGAATGTGCCTTCCATCACTCGTGATGTGCTAGACAGGGAGCTAGCTCCATTTCCTGGCACGGCCCCATCCTGTCCCAGGTCAGGGGGCTGTGCCTCTACTGCCTTCGTCTGCTCAGAGTGATAGCAGACTCCTTGACTGTCACGCCTCGGTGCCTTAGACTCTTGGGTCAGATGTCAGAGGGAAGCTTGGACAGGGAAGCTTGGCGTCCTCTCTCACAGGGCATCTGTGTCTGACTTAATTTGCCCAGGGCCTAACCCCATCGTTTTCAACCCCCGCCAGGATAGGGCTTTCTTAACAGCAAGCTGCTGGTATGCCTGCAGGCCAAGTGGAGAAACCGAAGCAGAATTCTTGGGAAAGATGTTTCCTGGTCCTGGGGCCATGAGTGTTGGGAAGGACAGGTGCGATCCTGTTTTAGATTTCCAGTGAGCCAGGGGGAGAACCTGAGGAATTCAGCATCATTCCAGAAAGCAGATCTCCTCCAGCCCTGTGTAAGCCAGATTGGGAGCATCGTGAACTTGAGATTTCACAAGCAGAACAGGTCCTCTGGGGGCTGATGGTCAGGGTGTTGTAAATATACATCTTTGAGATTTTTTCATGAGTGTTTTGATTCTGGCTGGGGGGGCACAAGTAGTATTCTGGCTTCAAGACAGTGGGAAGAAGCCTGGGCCATGCTTAGCCCTGAGCTGCAGCAGAAGCTGGGTTCTGGGCTGGGTGGCTGCAGACACCCAGGGAAGGAGCTGTATTACCAGGGACTTTGTTGGGTCAGCCTGGAGCAACACAGTGCCAACTCCTCCGGTGGTGGTTTCTCCTCCCATGACCCTTGGCCACCTCATCTCCACTGAGTGCCTGCTGAGGACCCAGGGGCAGAGACATCTTTTTTGGGTATTGCAATGAGGATGGTGGCTTCCAGACCTCTAGGCCATGTCCCCTACCCTGAGTGTTGAGGCCATGAGCCCTGGGGCCCCAGAATATGACTGTGTGGAGACAGGGACTTAAAGGGGTACAGAAGAGGTTAAATGAAAGTTAGGCCACTGGGATGACCCTGATCCCATGTGACTAGTGTCTTTGTCAGAGGAGGGGATCAGAACACACACACAGAGGGACGGCCACATGAGACACAGGGAGGGGATGCATCTATAGCAGAAATGAAGCCAGCCTTATGCTTCCCGTGTCTTTGCCTTGGCCACAGGTCCTGGGCCACTGCCCCTGCCACTCTGCAAGTCCTGAAGGGACCAGCCTCACCTGGAGCTGCAGGGCAGCTGTGTCCCGGGCAGCACGAGGGAGAAACCCAGCCAGGAGGGCCGCAGTGAGGCTCCCTGGTACAGCAGTGCCCATGAAACGCCTTTGTCTACAGGGTACCAGGCAGGGCAGGGCCCAGCCTCCTCTTCTGGGACAAGGACTCAGGAGGGCTCTGTCTGGGGAACCAGCTGGCATCTTGAACCTGGGGACAGATGGCTTAATTACTACTTGGGTCCCTCAGGAGAAAGCCTTCCATGCCCTGGAGAGACAGCTCTTGGGAGACCGAAGTGTGATGAAACCTGGATTCTTCCCCAGATCAGTCCCAACTAAGTCCCCCACACTGGCTTCAGCTCCACACAAATCCTAGACCAGTCTATACCCACCCTTCTCAGGTTGCCTGATTGTGTGCACCTCCAGAGGATCCTATTACTGGCAGGTTCTGACCCAGTCGGTCTGGGTAGGCAGCAGGAATTTGCATTTCCCACCTGCATCAACTGGGTGACTCTGTTCATGGAGGACATTTACAGGGTGGGACACCTGTGTCCCCCATTCCACCCTCTGCTCCCTAAGCACTAGCAACTCCTGTGTGCTCCAGGCCCCAGGACAGACAGGCAGATGGGGTGCCAGGGAGAGAAAGCATGGACCCTCATTGCTCTGCACCCTCAGATGAGAGTTGGATCCACACAGAGGAGTTTTGTTTCTCACAGAGTGGGTGAGCTGACCTGCCTGAAAGGGCCATTGCCTGAGGATTGATGAGACAACACCTGTTCAAAACTCAGGGAAGGACAGGGATGAAAGGAGCACTGTGCAAATGCTGGCCCCTTCTTGTGTCTGCCCATAAGAAACCCATGGCCTTGTGGGAAAGTCCTGGGCCTGAATCATGGCCCAAACACTCCTGAGAGGTAGATCCGGGTGGTACAGGGCTGGTGAGGGTATCTGCTCCTGTGGGCCAGGGCTGATGAGGGCTGGGCTCTAGCTGTGCTGCACTGCATCTCCATTGCCTGGAGAGTGTGGAGATGGCAGGAGGTGGGTGTATGGTGTACAGAAGTCCAGGCTGCCAGGCATCACCAGAACAAGACTTGATCCCCCACTCAGGATCTTAGAATGGATTGTGGGAATGGGGGGAAACATGCCAATCTGGGAAGTGCAGGGCCTGGGCACAGGTATGGGCACCTGCTGCTGTGTGGGGAGATGAGGAGGTCAGGGAAGCTTCCTGAAGAAACTGCAGCCAAACTGGAAGGAAGAGTGGGAGGTGACCAGGAGAAAGAGATGTATGTGTGAGGTGTGTGTGTGTTGCATTTGGTGTGTGTGTATCAGGGGTGTGTGTGATGTGTGCATGACGAGCATGGGTGGAGTGTGGTGTATTCGGTGTGTGTGTGTGTGTGTGTGTGTGTGTGTCAGGGTGGGATATTTGGAGGGGAAAATTTTAAAGAGTATGCTATGTTTCATAAGAGAAATAAAAACTATCCTGACACTTTGCTAACTTTAGACAAAAAAAGGTGAAAGTGAATATCTAGTTGTTTCAGGAGGAGGCATGGTGGACAGAGGCCTTTGGGGAGAGGTAGGGGAGTTGCCCAGTGCTGGAGGGGAGATGGGATATGGGAGCATCTGAAGAAGGCTTGCAAGGAGGCCGCTTCCATTCAATAGACACTCAAAACTCAAGATTTTGTCAGCTATCTGGGGAGGGAAGACAAAGTCACCCATGAAAACTTGCAGCTCAGTCTGTGCATGCAGAGCTGCGCCCTTCACTTGTCAGCCAGCCCGGGTGGGAATCTGAGGTACAGAAATTAAAGTAATGGTTAAGGACCATTAAAGTCCTCACAGCCCAGTCATGGGAGTGCCAAGGAAAATGAACCTCACCGAAGAGGAGCTGTCATGCAGAAGTTTACGCCCAACGCCCAAGAAGTGAATCCCAATAGGGAGAGCCAGCAAGCACAATAACCAGAATTCGAGTCTTCAGAACGAAGATGCTACTGAGTGGCAGCTCTGCGGGTGGAAGGTAAGAACCAGATGCTGTGTTTCAGTGTCTTTGTACTTTCCAGGAGGAAGTGGAGATAGTGGCCAATTCTACATTTATTAATTTAAGTAGCAAATTGGAAATCTAGGGATAACTAAAACAATAGAAATAGAGTGCAAACTTCAAATCATCAGAGGGGAATATGAGTTAAGTAAATCTAATTGATTTGACAGCAGATAAGACAAACAATGAATTATGACAAAAACAAAGTAGACAGAGAAGGTGGTAAAGAGAAGTACAAATAGGAATAATTGCAATGTAAGCATTAATTTGAATTATAAATTGAAGGATTTTTGTATCTGACTATTATCAACAAATAAAACAAAACAACACCCAGCCTTAACCTTCCATCTAAAATAAAATGGGAAAGAAGTTAAAAATAAAGAGCTGGAAAAATATGCTCCAGAATACTCAACAGTAGAAAGCAATTGTGGTAATGTGGTCTTGAGATAAAGCTAGTATTTAAGTTAAACCATTTAGAGATGAATTTATTCTTAATAATAAAGTACATATCTTAGTAAGATGAAATTATCCTAGGTGTCACTAACAATAGTTTCAAAAATCTACAACCCAAAACTTATAAAATTACAATTAGAAATAATAGATTTATGACACAGTGGGAGACCAGTGAATGAATCAGAAGAGTAATAAAGACAGATAAGATCAGGAAGGTTTATTACTAACTGTGATCTCAGGGATAAATTCTGCATCTAGCAATGGAAGGATATCTGCCACTTGCTTTTATGTTCCGAGACGTTTTTGGTTTTCTTCACGAAAAGCCTTCCCGTCCAAGTGTCTGTCATTCCTTCTGGGAAGAGCAGTTTATCTCCACTCCCTGGACACCGCGCGGGGAGAGGGGTGCTAAGCTGTGGGTGAGGCGGCGAGAGTCCCAGGGCCCCACCTTGCTGGGCCTGGCTCTGTGACTTCAGGCAAACCCCTGGGCTCCTGAGCCTCGATTTCCGCATCTGTGCCATGGATCTAACAGGAGCCCCTGCCTCCCAGGGCTCCGGTGAGAACCAGGGAAGGAGCTGTGCTCAGCGCCATCTGTCTGTCTCACACAAGTGTGCAGCACAGCAGCTACTTCTGTGCTCATCGAGAGCGTGCCTTTACCCCTCCTTCCTTGCCCACGCCAGTCTGGACTCGGAGCCCTTGTCTTTTACAGTGTCTTCTCCACATGTTTTAGGGCAAGCCTGGGGTCCTGTCATTTACCTGTGAGAAACAAGGATACTTCAAGATCGATCTGCTATAGCTAGATGCCCTCTCAGTGAGACAGAAAAAAAATAATTCTTCAAGCATCATAATAAGAGCCTGGCATGGTGGTGCATGATGCCTGCAATCCCAGCACTCGAGAGGCTGAGGCAGGATGAGCACAAGTTTGAGTCTTGTCTGTGTAACAACAAGATCCTGTCTCAAAATAAAAAATAAGAAAGATTGAGGATGTGGCTCAGTGTGAAGGCCTCGAGTTCAATGCCCAGTAACCCCCCCCCCCGCCCCCCATACACAGATGCACACATAGGCACACAGACACACACAATAAGGATACCATCCATCATGGAGCGGGTATTAAAGTCTACAGGGACAAATCACAACCACAAGGTATTTTTAATCCTGATGCATAGAGTAGCTTGGTTTGGGGAGCCCCAGTCTTACCCACAGTGTCACAGACAC
This sequence comes from Heterocephalus glaber, assembly GCF_053883595.1. Classification (NCBI taxonomy): domain Eukaryota; kingdom Metazoa; phylum Chordata; class Mammalia; order Rodentia; family Bathyergidae; genus Heterocephalus; species Heterocephalus glaber. The sequence continues at coordinate 626,018 of NW_028258212.1, read as the reverse complement.
AACAGAATGGTACCACTAGAACTGAGCGAGGAAGGTCTTTAAAAATCTCTGTGTGTGTGTGTGTGTGTGTGTGTGTGTGTGTGTGTGTTTGTACTGGGGATTGAACTCTGGACCTTGAGCTTGTGAGGCAGGTGGCATTCTCTCTGTGTGTTGACCCCAAACCCTCCAGTAAACCCCAGAACCTCCCTCCTGGTGGTGTAGACTCAGATGTGAGCCGTGGGGATTCTTCCTAAACACACGCAGCCCTCTGTGTGTGGCATGCTCCACACCTGCGGATTCAACCTGCCAGGGCCAGAGGGGCTTGGAGCACTTGCATCTGTACTGAGGGTGCAGGCTCCTCCCCTGGTCACTGATCCCTGGACTGCACAGGGTGACAGCTGCGCCCCTAGCCTTGCCATGTAGGAGGTGCCTAAGTTACCTGGAGATGGTATAAGGTGCAATGGGAAAGCAAGCAGAGGGCCTCGCAGCGGTCCTGAGCCTGTCCTCTACGAGAGGCAGGTACTGCTGCTTTGCTTCAGAGGCTGCTGTGGCCCTGGATGACCCGTCAGTGCACTGGTCACAGTGTACGGCAGGGGCCAGGGGCTCCCCAGCGCTCCAATTGCACCAAGAGGAAGCACGGGGCTCCTGCAGGACCTGGGGACCGAGTGGGCTCAAGGCCTATGGTGCCCTTGGAGAGCAGGCCAGCCCCTTCCATGTAAGCAAGGATTCCTTGGGGAAGTCCTGTGCCTGGGTAGTGAGAGCAGGGTGGGGACCCTGGGACCCTGAGCTGCACCCCAGAGGGACAGAGAGGGGCAGAGGTGGGAGGCTGTGCTGTGCTCCTGGTGAGCGCCAGGTGGTGGCTTGTGCACGATCCAGGGCAGGATGTCCTACAGTATCAGGTGCACATAGTGGCTTCCAGGTGTGGGGTCATGGACAGGTGTCACCCAGTGGGTGGCTATGACACTTGGCATTTCCAGGCCAGCCTGAGCACAGGTGATACGGGGCAGGGGTTAAGTGGAGGGACAAGGGCCACTGTGTCTTCTGCCTGTCAAACTCAGGTTGGTGATAACATGGTTACATGCATGTGCTCAAGGTACCCTGCAGGGTCACGCTGTGCCCTTTTGCAGTGCAGTCCTGGAGTCTACTGTGGGATCCGGTGATCTCCAAAGTGGGTGTGAGCCTGGGGGCTCAGGGAGCCCACCCTTTGCATTGCCCTCACGTGCAGTCACATCAGGCTGTGTGTATCTGTGGCTGCCCAGGGTGCCCGCCTGGAACCCTCCAGAGAGGGGTGTCATGTACTCTAGGAGGGGCCCAGCATGGGTGGGGTCTGGCTGCTTCTCCCCTTCTTTTTGTTTTTAAATTTAATTTCATTGATACATTTTAGGTATAAAATATAATGACATTCATCATTGGAAATTTGTACCTTTACATAATCTATCTTGATTCTTATTTTTTCCCCATTCCCCTACCCTCCCTTCAACCCCTCCATCCCTCCCTCTTTTTAGACTTCGTTTCCATTTTTTCATTTTCTCGTATTAATTTCATTCCCTTCTTTCCTTTCCCCTACCCCTCCCACTTCCCCTTCCCCTTTGCCCCTTTTCTTCCTATTTCACATTATCTATTATACCTTTTACTCCTTATTTACACTTTCAGTTTCTCACACTAGAGAAATTAGTCAGTATTTACACATGTGTGTCTTATAAGAGTATCGCCTCAATGTGCATCCATTTAGCTATAAATGTCTCTAATTTCTCTCTCTCTCTCTCTTTTTTTTTTTGGTTCCGGGGATCGAACTCGGGTCCTTGCGCTTGCACAACAGGTGGTGAAACCACTGAGCTAAATCCCCAGCCCTAATTTCTCATTTTTTATGGCTGAGTAGTACTCCATTTTATAAAAACACCACATTTTCTTTATCCAGTGTCCAGGTGATGGGCATTTGGGCTGTTTCCAAGTTTTAGCTATCACAAACTGCTGTTATGAACATGGGTGCACATATATCACTGTGGTATGATTCTTTTAATTCTTTGAGGAAGATACCCAGCAGGGGAATAGCGGGGTCAAATGGGACTTCCAGTCCTAGTTCTTTGAGGTATCTCCATACTGATTTCCACAGTGGTTGCACCAGTCTACACTCCCATCAGCAGTGGAGCAGGGTTCCTCTTTCCCCACATCCCCACCAGCATTTGTTATTGGTTGATTTCATGATAGCAGCCATTCTTTCTGGGGTGAGATGGAATCTCAGCATTGTTTTCATTTGCATCTCTCCAATGACCAGTGATGTTGAATATTTTTTCATATGTTTATTTGCTATTTTTACTTCTTTGTGTGAGAAATGTCTGTTCATTTCAGATGCCCATTTTTGGATTGGGTCTTTAAATTTGGGAAGTCTGATTTTTTTAAAGTTCTCTATAGATTCAAGATAGCAGACCTTTGTCTGAGGAATAGCAGGTGAAGATTTTTTCCCATATTGTGGGTTGTCTCTTCACTCTGTTGATGGTTTCTCTTGCTGTGCAGAAGCTTTTTAATAAAAAGAGATCCCACTTGTTGATTGTTTGTGCTAGTTCACAGGCAACTGAGGTTTTGTTCATAAAATCTTTTCCTACACCTATGTCTTTAAGAGTTCTACCTAGCCTCTGTTCCAGCCAGCTCAGTGTTTCTATTTTAATATTTAGATCTTGAATCCATTTCAATTTTAGTTTAGTGCATGGTGAGAGATATAGGTCTAGTTTTAATCTTTGGCAAGTTGAAACTCAATTTTTCCAGTACCATTTATTAAAGAGGCTATGTTTCCTCCAGTGAGGGTGTTTGGCTCCTTTGTCAAAGGTGAGGTGGCTAAGTATGTCTAGAGTTGTTCCTGCATCTTTTAATCTGTTCCACTGATCTTTGGATCTGTTTCTTTGCCAATACCATGCTGATTTATCACAGTAGCTTTGTAGTAGAGTTGCAGGTTGGGGATTGTGATACCCCCTGCCATGTTTCTGTTACCTAGAATCTCTTTTGCTATTCTAGGTCTCTTCTTGTTCCAAATGAATTTTTGGATTGTTTTCTTAAGGTCCGTGAAGTATGTTGCTGGGATTTCAATTGGGATTGCATTGAATCTATATAGCAGTTTTGGAAGTATGGCCATTTTCACTATATTAATCCTTCCTACCCAGGAGCAGGTGATGATGTCTGTCCATTTTCTGATATCATCTTCAATTTCTCTGTTCAGAGTGCTATAGTTTTCAGAGAAGAAGTGTTTGATTTCTTTTGTTAGGTTGATTCCTAGGTATTTCAGTTTTTTGGATGCTATTGTGAAAGAAATTATTTGCCCTATGTCTCTCTCAGTGAGTCTGTTGTTTGTGTAGAGGAAAGCTATTGATTTTTGTGTGTTGACCTTGTATCCAGCTACTTTATTGAATTTGGTTATTAAGCCTAGAAGACTTTTGGTGGAGTTCTTGGGGTCTTCTCTATAGAGTATCATGTCATCTGCAAATAATGACAGTTTTCCTCAGTCCTGGGAGGGCACAGCAAGAAGGCACCATCTGGAAAGCAGAAAGGTAACCCTCATCAAACTGATATCTGCTGATGTTTAGCCTCAGACTTACTCTCTGGAACAATTATAAGCACACCACAGAGACTCACCAGTTCAGGAAGTGTTCTGATCGGCCGCCCATATACTCCTGCACCAGCAGTGGTCACTCAGCCACACATAGCAGAAGGAACTAGGTGGGTTCCTGGTGATAGAAAATGGGCTAGGGAATTTATAGAATCTGATTTTTCAGAACGTAAGTGAAGCAAAAAAGGAGATAAAAATGAAAAAAGATTGAGACATTTTTCAATGAAAGTGTGTGAAAAAGTTCAGTGGAAAGGTACAACATCATATAATGAAGTAGCTGATGAACTGGTATCACAGTTCACCAATTCAAATAATCATTTGGCAGCTGATTCACAGGCTTATGATCAGAAGAACATTAGGAGAAGAGTTTATGATGCTTTAAATGTGCTAATGGCAATGAAGATAATGTCAAAGGAAAAAAAAGAAAGCAAGTGGATTGGTCTGCCTACCAATTCTGCTCGGGAATGTCAAAATCTGGAGATAGAGAAGCAGAGGTGGATAGAATGGATAAAGCAGAAGTGGGCCCAGCTGCAAGAACTTCTCCTACAGCAAATTGCTTTCAAAAACCTGGTACGGAGAAATCCACAAAATGAACAGCAAAACCAGGGCCCCCCAGCGCTCAACTCCACCATTCAGCTGCCATTTATAATCATCAATATCAGCAGAAAGATGGTGATAGATTGCAGCATCTCCAGTGATAAGTTTGAATATCTTTTTTTTTTTTTTTTTGGCACCGGGGATCGAAGTCGAGTCCTTGTGCTTGCAAGGCAGGTGGTGAAACCACTGAGCTAAATCCCTGGCCCTAGTTTGAATATCTTTTTAATTTTGACAACACCTTTGAGATTCACGATGACATAGAAGTACTGAAAGGGATGGGGATGTCCTTTGGCCTGGAGTCAGGCAAATACTCTCCGGAGGACCTGAAACTGGCTAAATTGGTGGTGCCAAAGGCTTTAGAAAGTTACATCACAGATATCTCCACAGGACCTTCTTGGTTAAATCAAGGACTACTTTTGAACTCTGCCCAAGCAGCATCAAATTTAGACTTGACCACGGGTGCAACCTTACCCCAATCAAGTGTAAACCAAGGGTTATGCTTGGAAGCTGAAGTGGCCTTAGCAACCGGGCAGTTCCTTGCCCCAAACAGTCACCAGTCCAGCAGTGCGGCCTCTCACTGCTCTGAGTCCTGAGGTGAGATCTCCTGCTCCTTCAATGGTGAAGACGAGGAAGATGATGAGGATGATTCCTCCTCTCCAAGATAAAGACAAAAGGCACGTTTCAATAAAAAAAATGACAATTTGACTTCTTCATTTCCTATCTTTATTCCTTTTATTTCTTTGTCTTATCTAATTCCCGTGGCTAATGTTTCCAAAAGTCTATTGAACAGGAGTGGTGATAGTGGACATCCTTGTCTTGTTCCTGACTTTAGTGTGAAGGATTTCAGTTTTTGACCATTTAGTATGATATTGGCTGTTGGTTTTTCCTAGATGGCTTTTATCAAATTGAGGTAGAGACCATCTATTCCAATTTTTTATAGGTTTTTTTTTAATCATAAATGTGTGTTGGATTTTGTCAAATGCTTTAGCTGCATCTATCGAGTTGATCATATAGTTTTTGTCCTTGGCTCTATTGATATAGTGTATTACATTGATTGATTTGCATATGTCGAACCATCCCTGCATCCCTGGGATGAATCCCACTTGGTCAGGGTGTATGATCTTCTTGATGATCTTCTGCATTCTATTTGCCAGTATCTCATTAAGGATTTTTGCATCTATGTTCTTTAGTGAGATTGGCCTATAGTTCTCCTTTTCGGTTGGGTCATTCTCTGCTTTGGGGATCAAGGTGATGCTTGCTTCCAGGAATGAATTTGGGAGGATTGCTTCCCTTTTAATTTCATTGAAGAGTTTAAACAGCAGTGGCAGTAGTTCCTTTCTAAATGTCTTTTTAGAATTCAGCAGTGAAGCCATCAGGACCTGGGCTTTTCCTAGTTGGTAAGTTTTTAATTATATTTTCAATTTCATTGATTGATATTGGGTCATTTAGAATTTTTAGGTCTTCTTCATTGAACTTTGGTAATTCATACTTATCTAGGAATCTGTCCATTTCTTCTGTGTTTTCCATCTTATTGGCATATAGGTTCTTGAAGTAGGTACTGATGATGCTCTGGATTTCTGCTGGTTCCATTGTAATTTCATCCTTTTCATTCCTGATTGCATGGATTTGGGGCTTCTCTTTCCTTTTCCTGGTAAGGTTGGCTAAGGGTTTGTCAATTTTGTTTATTCTTTCAAAGAACCAATTCTTGGCTTCATTAATTTTTTGTATCATTCTCTTAGTCTCCATTGCATTGATTTTTGCTCTGATCTTTATAATTTGCTCCCTTGTAAGAACTTTGGGTTTGTCTTGCTCTTCTTTTTCTAGAAGCTTGAGGTTCAGCATCAGGTTGTTGAATTGGGCTCCTTCTGTTTTCCTAATATGCGTATTCACTGCTATGAGTTTCCCTCATAAGACTGCTTTCATTGTGTCCCATAGATTGGCATATGTTGCATTGTCATTGTCATTTAATTGAAGGAACTGTCTGATTTCTTCTTTAGTTTCCTCTGTGACCTATTGGTTATTCAGAAGTGTGTTGTTCAACTTCCATGTGTTTATGAAATTTTTCCAGTTTCTTTTGCTATTGATGTCCAATTTCATCGTGCTATGGTCTGATAATACACAGGGGATAATGTCAATTCCTTTGCACTTACTGAAACATGTTCTATGAGTGAGTATGTGGTCTGTTTTGGAGAATGGCCCATGTTCAGTTGAAAAGAATGTGTATTCTGATTTTGTGGGGTGGAACACACTGTAAATATCTGTTAAGTTCATTTGTTCAAAAGTTTGATTGAGTTCTAGTATTTCATTGCTTATTTTTTATCTAGTTGATCTATCTATTTGTGATAGTGGGGTATTGAGGTCCCCCACTACTATTGCATTAGTGTTTATTTGATTTTTCATGTCTGTTAGTATTTGTTTTATATAGTTGGGTGTACTAGTTTTTGGTGCATATATGTTTATGATTGCCTTCTCTTCCTCTTGGATTGTTTGTTTTACAAGGATGTAGTGTCTTTTTTTGTCTTTCTTTATCAGTGTTAGTTTGAAATCCACTTTATCTGCAAAGAAGATAGCTAGTCCTGCTGTTTTTTGGGTTCCTGTTTCATGGAGTATTGTTTTCCACCCTTTAACTTTCAGTCTATGAGTTTCCTTTTGAATTAAGTGTGTTTCTTGTATGCAGCATATTGTTGGATTTTGCTTCTTGACCCATTCTGCCAGTCCATTTCTTTTGATTGGTGAATTGAGACCATTAACATTGATGGTTATAACTGATATGTATTGACTTATCCTTGTCATGACTTTTTCTTTTTGTTGGATTCTCCCCGTTTGCATTTAATTTCTTGTCATGCACAAAGGATTCACTTTGCTGGGCTTCCTGGGGTTGTGATGCTCATTGTATTTTCCTAGGATATTGTCTAAAATTTTTTGGTGTTCTGGTTTGGTATTCATGAATTTCCTAAGGTGCTCTTTGTCATGAAAGTATCTTATTTCTCTATCAATTTTGAAAGATATTTTTGCAGGGTACATCAATCTGGGTTGGAGGCCGTTTTCCTTTAGGCCTTGGAATACATCACTGTAAGCTCTTCTCTCCTTGAGTGTTTGCGTTGAGAAGTTTGCTGTGATTTTGATGGGGTTTCCTTTGTATGTGATTTGTTTCTTTTCTCTAACTGCTTGTATAATTTTGTTCTTCAGTTGGGTTTCTGGAATCTTGATAGTTATATGCCTCTGTGTAGATATTTTTTGATCAAGGCTAGTTGGAGTCTTATATGTCTCATTATGTGTATGTGAAGTTCTTTTTCCCCGCTTGGGAAGTTTTCTGCCATCACTTCTGTGAGCAGTTTTTTTATGTCATCTGCACTGTTTCCTGTTTCTTCATTTACTCTGATCAGTGTTATGTTATTCTTCTTTGCATAGTCTAGCAGCTGCTGGATTGATTTCTCGTGGTCCCTTACAATTTTAAAGCAGTTTTTCTTTCCCTGGTCACTAAATGCAATCTTATCGTCTATATCTGAAATTCTGTCTTCACATTGGCTCATTCTGCTGCATAGACTTTCAGTGGAGTATTTAATCTCCTGGAAATCTGTTTGTATCTGCTTTATGGATTCCATTGTTTCCTCTGTTGGGATTCCATCATGTTCCTCAGCTCCTCTATTTTTTAATCTGTGTCCATTCTAGTTTATTAATCATGTCTTGCACTATGGGCACAATCTCTGCTGTTATGTGAGAAATTATTTCTGATTTCACTTTTTCCAGATCCTCTTTTGTTGCCAGTTCAGGGAGTCCAGGTTGTTGAGTATCAGAGTGTTCCATCTCGTTTCTCTTTGGGGTTGCTGTAGGTGATCTGGAAGTTGGGTTTTGAGGCTTGTTTATGTGTCTTCTCATTTTGGGGTGGGGGGGAATTGCTGCTGGCACTCCCGTGAGGCTCACACCCTCTGCACTGGAAGAGATGCTATGGCAGCCTAGCAGCCTCCTCCTCTGTGCTGGGAGTGGTGCTATCTGCTTCTCCACTTCTTGTGCAGGACTTAGCCATTGCTTTGTGCCTGATTTGTATTTGCAGGTTTTCTGATCTGCCCTGGGCCCGGAGAAAACTGGGTGGTTTTTGGGCAGATAGGGCTACAGATGGCATTGGGCTGATGCGAGCTGATGGGAAAGGATTGGAAATGGTGGTCTAGCATATTTGTTGCTCCCTCTAGCCACCATTTTTGAGTGAATTCTGGCCCTACCCCAGCTTCTTGCATTACAAATTATTATAGTATTGCACAGGTCAGGTTTGGAGACAAAATCCATCATTTGACAGCCTGGCTTCTAAAAGAAAGTGCCAAATAATTCTCCCACCAGACTCAGATATTCTGGGCCCGATCTCAGCTGAAACGTGCCTTTTCTGTTTGGTCAGCCTGAGTTAAACGACTCTGGGCACTTTTTACTTTCATGAGAAGGAAAAAAATAAACGTTTTCAACTTTAAAAATAAATGGAAGCCATTCATTTTAACTCCGAATGCTGTGTGACCTTTCAAAGAGCTGTGGCCCAAGTGGGTTATTTCCTCAAAGGGGCAATCTGCAGGATCTCTGTCAAGTAATGTCAAGGGCAAAAATGTTAAGTGATGGAAGAAGAAAAAATATCTATAAGACAAGTAAACCTCGGAGCCAATTATTCTCCTTGATTTCCCATAAGTCACCCTCTGCCTGGGTTTCAGCATTGTTGGGAATGTTTTATATCATGATAGTATCCAGATTCATTTGAATGAACACACAGAATGACTTGATTTAGAAGGAGTGATCATTTGAAAAACAAGTTTCTGCAGAAAAGAGATAACTCGATAGCTGCCTGGCAAGACAGCTTTGGATTGTACCTTGCAAAAACAACTCCAAATGGCACTTTTCCCTAGGTGGATGCCTTAGGGAATCAGCCCACCAGGCTTTGGAAATGGATCATTATGCAAATTCATAAAATACAACTAGATCTTTTCACCTTGGGATGTTTATAATTCTTTCCCTTGGAAATAAGATCCTTTAAGGGAAACCTCCATGGTCATGCTCTGTGAAGAGTAAGATCATAAATGTGCTGCTAGGCAAAAGAAAATATGAAACACTGGATTATGTAGAGAAATTATAACTCAATTTCGTGGCTGAGGTATTATGGATTCTTTCGAGGGCCATATTTCTTTGGGCTTTATTATAGTTTTGCATGGGTATTGCTATTTTCTCTACTCCTGCTGGCCCAGTGGTTGGTGAAGGGCCTGTGGTCAGAGCAAGGGCTGTTTCCTGACCTCTGAGGGCCAAGGCACCTCAACCACTGGATGGGACAGACAAGCACATGGATGACTCACACACGGAGTGAAAATTCTTCATGGCCCAAGGCCTGAATGCCATGGAAGACTCCCACATTCTGCACATACTAATTGAGTGTCCTCTACAAGCTGGTCACAATACACTTACCATTTCATTTTAATTTCAAATGCATCTCCCAATATTATTAAGTTGGACTCCACTAAGATCAACACACCAAAAATGGCTTTCACAAGTCACTTTTGTCTTTATTGGCATCATTTAGGAGAAATTCTGACTGCCTGGGGAATCAAAGCAAGTGGTCAGATGTCAGAGGACATACTTCCAGGAGATCCCAGGAAAAGCACTATGGAGGGAGCAGAAATAGAAAACCTTAAAAAGAACAATTTTAAAAATAAACAAAAAACCCATCGCATAGAACCCATGGGCCCAATAAAGTATTTTGCAACATAAAGAAATCACAAAGCAGAGCATCTTGAGAAACTCCCACATTTCCAAGGCTGAACCACAGTTGGAATGCAGGGAATGACACCAATCCCTGAGGGATGGGCAGCCACAGTGCCCAGGAAGGGGAAGAAGACCTGCTCCTCCACTGGAAGACATGGAGGGCATTTGGGAAGCCAGGGGACAGGAGAGATCCCATCCATGGGAACCCAGGCCCAGGACAAAAGAGTCAAGTTGATACCTAGAGGAAGTTGGGACAAAACAGTGGACACCCAAACACAACCATAGGAATGAGGGAAGCAAGGCTGGGTTTCAGACCCCACTGGCCCTATGCTCACCTTGGGAGTTTGTGCTGTGCTTCTGTTTAATTCTGTACATATTTCCTGTGTACATTCCTGGTAAACTTCTTGTTTTGACAGTTGCCTCTGTTAATATCTTAATGTATCTTACTCAGGTTGCTGGCACCAGAATCTTGATCAGCCAAGGAGTTCCTCATCCAGCACTAGAAGGAAGAGTGATAGCTGTGCTTTGTAGTACCTCATTGTTATAGCCGTAACCTGCACATTTCCACAGCAGAGCTGGAGCCAGGTGAGTGTGGTGCGGGGCTATGGACAGGAAGATGCTGCAGCCGGCTGAGCACGTGTCCATGCAGTCTCTGGGACACCCTGCCTGGCCCCAGGCAGCAGGGCAGCAGAGGGGTCTGCGGTTACTCTGGCTCCCCAGCTCATGAAGGAAGGCTGCCCAGCTGCAGGCCCACTGTGTGAGCCATGCACTGTCTCCTTCCTACATCCACTGTCCTCCTGGGGAGTGGCCCTGGGGCTGGAGCTGCAGCCTGCCTGGCCTGGCTCTTCCCTGTGCTGCTGTGGGGCTGCCTGGCCACAGGACCCTGTTCATGTCCCTGCCTCTGTCAGCAGCCATGGGTCTTCTCCAGATATGCCCTGCTCAGCAGGCTCCTCTGGTCCCCTTGCTCAAACCTACCTCCCTTCCAACTCATAGCACTCCTTGGACACATTACCACCCAGATTTATAAGCAAGCATATCTGTGTAGCTTACATAAAACATGTGTGTATACAGTGTGACCTCCTGTAGGGTTCTGGCCAGCGTTAGCAGTTGGCCCCCGGAGGAGGTGTTGGGGTGCATGGTCCCCAGTACAGCACTCCCAAGTGCTGTAAACACTCCCCTCACAGATAATTGCAGGGATGGCTGTGTTGACTGGCTTCAATTCCTGACAGTCTCCCAGCTGGCTGCTTGAGTGGATCCTGCCAGCTCCAGCACTTGAGGGCTCTCTCATGCCAGAAGCCCCTCAGGTGACCCAGCAGGGCAGAGTGCTATGTGCCCTGGGAACTGCTGTGACCTCAGTGTTCCATGGAGTTCTTGGTTCACAGCAGAGATTTCATAAGTGGTTGTTGAATGAATGAATGAGTGTGGGCAGGTGTTTTCAGGTCCTTGTACATAAAAAAAATGAATTCTGTGGTTGCTGTGTCTGCTCACACGAGAACTTTGCCTGTGACCTCACTTGTGACCCTAGAGAGACTTTAATGTGCTTTCTTTTTTTTTTTGGTGCCAGGGATTGAACTCGGGTCCTTGTGCTTGCGTAGCAGGTGGCGAAACCACTGAGCTAAATCCCCAGCCCCTAATGTGCTTTCTTGATTGTCACTGGGCACAGAACTATTCTATATTTAGGTAAATTTTATCTCATTAAAAACAGCACTACTGTAAGTATCTATGAATATAAATATTTTGTCAAATCAGACGCAGTGGTATATGGTTTGTTTGAAGTCAATAAAACTATGTTAAGAGGTCTGGGAAATAAATTTGTGAGCATTTGATGGTATTCTGAAATTAAAATGATACAGGACTGTCTTCTCAAATTTATCTGATATTAGAATTTTAAAATATTCATTTTCATAAACTAATTAAATTCTTAAATGGTAAGAAAAACAGTTAGGACCAGGAGAACAGACAAGGAATCTAGAACAGAGAAGTAATCTAAAACACTGATATTTTTATACAAATTCAGTATGCAAAATAACTATCATAAACAATTCAGGGGATATAGTTAAAATGAATTGGGGACAATTGTAACAATATGATAATTTATTAATTGTTAATTTATTAATTAAAATTAATTAAGTCCATCTTTCATGTTGTACATAAAAATAAATTCGGATAAAGTAATAAAAATAACTGAACTAAGAAAATACATTGAATGTTAAAAGGGCAAGAATGAGAATTTTCTAGTAGTTAAAGCACTAGAAAAAATTGCCAAGAAGTTCAGTATGTTTAAGATTATATGGGATTTAAAAAATTTTGTTCAACGAACACTATCAGAGCTAAAAGGGTCATGTGACAACTCTGACGGATGTGACTCTGTTAAAATCTATTCCCGAGGGTCAGATCTCCAAGTCAGAAATGGACAAGGCTAAAGATCATAGGGGGTTTTGTTAAAATGAATGTTCAAATGATGACCAGGCATCAGGGAAGGCAACACTGAGCGCCCTACTCCCAGGCAGGCTCAGGGTAAAGACAGTGTGTGCCCACCCCCCTCACTTCCCACACTGCCTGGGCCAACTGCTCCTGGCTGCCTAAGTTTTTCACTGCCCCACTGCAGACCTTATCTGGCCATTCCTGACTATGGGGTGCCAGAGGGAGGACCACAGAAACCAGCAGGGCCTGGAGCTGCTGGGGACTGTGTTGTCCGGTGAGATGCTGGACCCACATTCTTTTGATCTTGCTAAAGCCAGGCCCCAAGGAGGAAGAAGGCAGAAGCAGGTATGTTTCAGACCCAAGCGTTGAGTCCCCATCTGACCCTTAAACATGGGCACAGGGGTATTGGGACCCTCATGCCCTTGGGATCCACAGGCACCTCTCATCCTGAGAACGTCAAGGCTGTGCAGGTGCTAGAGCACCTGAGGTGTGGATGCAGAAAGGAGGGAACTTCTTGGCAGAGGGCCCAGTAGCTGATCCATGGTGAAGGACCTTTAAACACATCGGCACCTGCTGCCTGCTCTTGGGTCCTGGGAGTTAAGTGGCCCGCCGGTGCCTGCATGTGCCAGGGTCCTGACTGCACTGAGGTCCAGACCAGGAATCCTGGGGGCCTGTGCTCATGGGTGGATTAATTTGCTGACATTCACAGCTGAATGTGCTGCTGGGGTGCAGGGCACACTTAGGGGTGATCATAGGGTCTGGTCTGTAAGGCATCTCTTTTGCTGGTGCTCTTCCTCTGGGCTCTGCTTCCTGGCCACCATAAACTAAGCATTTTACCTCTACTGTGCCTTTCTACCTTGGAGCCACCACACCATTGACTAAAACCTCTGAAACTGTGAGCCACATAAACCATTTCCTCTTTTAAATTGCGGATGTCGGGCATTTTTATTCCAACATCAGGAAAGCTGACTGATACAACACATTCAATCAACAAACACTCACCGAGTGCTTGCCCTGTGCTGGGCTCTGCACAGGGCCTGGAAGGTGAAGCAGTGGCAGGGCATGCCCAATCCTTGTTCTCATGGGCCATCTCACTGTGACTCTGTGCCCGGTAATGATATGGAATCCCAGACCTTATCCCCAAAATTGGTCTCTTGTGTTCTCCTTCCTCTCCTTAGATCCACAGAGGTAGGGATACTCAGACACTAAGCTCAACTTTAGCAGGGCCTATGGGGGGGCAGCTCTTTGGGGACCTGGGGCTGTGCCCTCAGCTCCTCCCCAGGCTCTGTGGTCCTAGCAGTGTACCTCATAGCCCCTCTGCTCCATGGCTTTAAATTCTTCCTGGTGGGAGGGCCCAAGCCTGTGTCCTGGGGGTCTCCAGAGCAAGGAATGAAGGAAATGTGAGTGAAATAAAGCATGTGCCCAGGGAAGGACTGTCTGTATCCGGGGCCTTGGCACCTGGGAGTGGGTGCTTCTGTCCACATAAGGAGCCGATGTGTGGGAGTCCACAGGAAGCCCAGGGGCATCCTGACCCTGCCTCTTGCCCCCGGCTGGCTTTCCTGGAATGTCCACTTGTGGGCTGGGAGTTCTCCTTGCTGCCCAGCTGGTGAAGATGGAACCATCCTCAAGCTGATTAGTGGGAACGAGGTCTACCCTGGGACAGCGATGTATTTCCTCCGGGCAGTGGGGATGAGGTCAGGCCTCTTGCCTGGGTGCACATCCCTCCCGCACACCCTTGACTCTTGGCTCTCCCTCCCAGGCCAGGATGCTGGGCTGGGCAGTGCCATATCCTCTGGATGCCTGGCTGATCTAACAAACCCGGTCTCCACTTTGCCCCTCCTGCCTTCCCTGTTTTAAGCCTGTGCCTGGGAGAAAGGAGCTGGCACCTGGGCACTGGGGCTACGAGGATGTATACCATGGAGCCTAGGTGGCTGCTGGCTCCATTGTCCCCTCACTGGGGAGCAGGGGACCCGGCTGTGTGCCCATTCATTGTGTGCTGGGCCAGTTGCCAGGCGTCTGCTCTGCGCAGGGCTGCAGCGGAGCCCAGCTTTCCTGGAATTCATGGAGCAAGAATTTCGCCAGCTCTTGAGTCACCCCTGATTATTTTAACTTCGTTTTCAGGCTCCCCCTTGACATTGTTTTCTCAGGAATTTGGGAGAAACAATTGGGAAAAATCCAAACACTGCATGGCCTGTTACCAAGAAAACAATCGTAAGACAAGATCCTGCATGATTGCCCAGCCACAGCCCAGGGTGGGGAGGGGAGGAGAGAGGCCACAGGGAGGGCCCTGTCCCCAAAACCCTTCTCTTGGGTGATGCTACATTAGTTCTGCTGTCCCTGTAAGAACAAGAGGGTTCGAGTTTGCCTTTTGTGATTTATGAAGTGTACTTTAAGCAGCCTGCTCCCTTGGGAAAGGATTTCTCAAGCCATCAGCTGACTGTGGCTGATGATTTTTGGACATTCGAGTTATTAATTCATCCCTGTCTGGTCTGGGGCTTTGACTGAGGGAGGTGCTGTCAGAGGAGAGAGTGTAGTAGGCAAGCAATGTCAGGGTGGTCCCTCCCCACCAGAGTCCTCCCTGGCCAGGCTGGTTGTCCTCCAGGTGACCCTGCTTTCCACTCGTCCATGCTGTCCAAGATAGATGTCAGAGGCTGGCCCAGGGGCAGAACCCAGGGCAGCGCATGGGGAACAGGTGGCCCTGACCCCAGCCTCCTCTGTGCAGAGTTTGAGACAGTGACCCCCAACTCCCCAGGAGGCTGCCCTGGGTCAGCAACTCGATGAGCTCAGCCCCAGGTGTGATAAGCAGGTGTCTCCATCTCAGCCTGCAGAAATCCAAGGGCTCAAGAGTGGGACAGGGAGGGCGCAGCCACACTCAAGAATGTAACCAGGAGCAGGATCCTCTCTCCCACCACTGTTATCTTGGCCCATGGCAAGGTAGGCACAGATGGGACCCCTGGAAGCCTCAAGTCCTTTGGAAATCTACACTCTGCGGCTTCTGTGGCTGAAAGGCTGGCATCTCTCCGAGGCCTCAGGTAGCCTGCGGGTGGCCCCAGGTTGCGGTGTCACACCGGCAAGGCCTTGACACTCTACATGGGGCACAGAAATGAGAATGAGGGCTGGGACTGTCTCAGAGCCTTCTGATTGGCCCCCAGCTGGTCCCCTGCCTTTTTCTTTCAACCCACCTGACCTTCTAACAGGAGTGAGCAGGAAACACCTATCGCTTAGCTTGGATGTTTTGTCCTTGTACCTGTCCCCACTTAGGGTGGGGGGGCAGGAAGCTGAGCAGTCCCTGGTGCCCCCTCCTCATCAGGGCGTGGAGAGGGGAGCACACTGCAGTGCACAGGAAGCCCTGAAGGTAAGGGTGCTCCAAGCTGGCAACACCTGTTTGGCCTGAACCCTGCTAATTCCTCAGACAATGCTCAGCTCAGCTCTGGGAGGCAGGAGAGCCCTGGGCCACCATGGTGGGAACTGGCACTTGCTCAGCGCAAGTGTTGCTTCTTTGAAAAGTGAAAGCACAGGTAAGTGACAAGTGGACACACAGATGGCCTCCCCACCTCACTCGTGGCTGTAGCCTCTCAGGCGTGTCTAGGAGAGAGTGGCCTTGTCTCCCTGAGTGCATACCGAGCAGGAAACACCTTCACCCTAGCAGCTGGCGGCAGGGCATCTCTTTGGCCTCCCTACCTAGCCTCTGACGTTACACCTTTGCAGAACTTGTAGAAGAAGAGCATTCATATCCCTGTGATACTTCTCTTCCGGCACACAAGGCTGACTCTGAGAGAAAGCCCCACGCCCGGCAGACATCCATTTGGAGGTTATGAACATCTCCGTCCTATTTAAAGTGGTTGGTTATTGTTCCAGTGCAAAGAGCATTGCTTGGGACATGAACTAGGAAGCATAAGTGGAAAAGTTGTGTGAACTGCAAGGCCCATACTCTGTCAGCTCCAAGATCCATGGCCCCCTGTCTGCACTTCCTTGGGTCTCTCCTGGACAGCCCAGCCTGTCCTGCCCCACTGTCCCACTGCAGTGACGAGTGACTCTTGTCCTTGCTGGTGGTGTGGTGCGGAGGGCTGTCTTCCTTCCTTTCCTGGTGAGCATCCCACCGGGAGGCCTGGTCCTCAACAGGGTGCCTTGCTCTGATATTGGCCTTCCTGCCCTTCCAAAAAGCCTCCTTAGAAAATGGCCCCTTTCATGAGGGACACCAGTCTGCAGCAGGGGTACCTTGAATGCTTAGCCTGAGGGCACCAATGTTCTATCACTGTCACCCACACTCCAATACCTTTGGTCCACAGACTGCCTGACTAGAACCCCTCTTTGGTAAACCCCAGATCTCTTTTGATCTTTGCCTGCCAGTGGCTGTCATGGTCTGGCTTTTAAATGCTCCCACTTGGGATCCTGATGCTAAGTCTGGGTCCCCAGCTTGTGCTATGGGAAGGGTGGAGCCGGTAGGAAGTGGGGCCTGGTGGATGGAAGTTTCGGTGTATCCTTGAAGGGGATGGAAGGGGTCCTGACCCCTACCAGTCTCTCTCTGCTGCCCGGCCACCATAAGGCAGATAGGTCTCTTGGCCACGTGCTTTGGCCATGTTGGTCTGTCCTGCCCAGGCCCCCAGCAACAGGGCCAAGTGACTATGGACAGGGAACCTGAAATCACAAGCTACAGTGAGCCTGTCCTCCTTTATTGTGTCATGGGGACAGGAAGCACACTAACATACCAGTTCTAGTTCTGCTGTCTGAGCTGAAGTAGGCATGCAAGCTCTTGTTTTGTGTAATTGCTCTTCAAAAATCCAGAAATTACTTGAACATTCCCCTAGTCTTTCCCTTTCCAGGGTAACTTCATTCCTTCATCCAGACACCTCTCCTGTCTTTCCTTTCTCTGGAGAGTTCGAGGTTGTCCATCATGTATGTTCTGAAGGTGTGTCCAGAGTAGATTGCAGTATTCAGGCAGGATCCAACTGGAATAGGGAAGATGTCTGGGGTCTGTCCTGCTCATAGGGTGGACACTGTCAACTTATAAAGTCTTAGGGCCTCTTGTGTCTGGTTCATAAATGAAAATCATTATTTGCTTTTATTTATTCAACTTTGTTTCTTATTTTTCTTGTACCTAAGGTGATTTTCAAAAATATAATATAGACATAAGTGGAGATATTAGTTGAAAACACCGGCACAGGGATAGGATGAATAGGGTACTAGAGAGAGACCAAAGTTACACCAGCAGGGGAGGTGCATTCTGGCAGGTCCTGCAGCCACACACTGGGCTGTGCTTCCCAGGAGACAGTGGGAAGATGACAACCTTATCACCCACATGCCAGAGTAGATGAGGGCAACCAGGTCAGGACCCTAGCCAAGCATAGCTGCTCCTAGCACTGAGACCTAGAGAAGTGGAACCCTCAAGTCCTGATGCAGGACGTGATGGTGTGGGCCTGGTGACATCCTTGTAGTGAGCACAGAGTATTTCCCAGGATTCAGGCTGCTCCTCATCTGCCCCCGCCTGTATGTAGGACCCAGTGTGAAGCTCGTGGCCTCCACTGTTTGAGACATGCTCATCCTTGCTACACTTTGAGGTATAGATCATAACCCTCACTGAAAAAGAAGGAGAGGCTGCAGGGAGTCTCTGTCTCACCCAGTGTTCCAGGGAACATGTGACAGTGCAAGTTCTGTGACCACCAACCCTTTGGAATTGGTCTATACTCTTGTACTATTCTCTCAGCCTCCTGCTGTCATTATAATTTTTAAAAAATACAACATATTTTGAGGTCAAGCACATTTGCAGAAAACTTTCTGTTGTGCTGCTGGAGTTCAAGGCAGATCTAGCTGGAAATGGGTTATATGAGGCACCTATCCCAGGGCAGAGAATCGCCCTGGCCACCTGGAGTCTAGATCAGGGTCTCCCGGGGACAGGAGAGGACAGGTAGGCCATTGCCATGCAGCAGCCGGAGAGGCTCCAGGACAGCACAAGGTGGGCTGTGGCCACTCCTCGGGCAGGATGCGCTCCACTGATGGGACACTGACAGGCTACTTGCTGGGCCAGCTCTATCTTGGTGGCCTACCTTAAAGCTGCTCAAGAATTCAGCATGGTGCCCCTTAGTCATTCTAACAGCTCATCTTGGGATTTTGGCCTCTGTGATGTTAATTTTATACATCAACTTGACTGAGACATGGGTGGCAGATTTTGATCAAACCACTTCTGTGAGAATGTTTTTGCATGAAATTAGCATAAATGGATAGACTTGGAGTAAAGGAGATGTCCTTCCTGAGTGTGGGTGGGCTGCATCTAATCAGTCAAAGGTTGAGAGAAAAAGCCTGACTCCCCTTCCCCATCAAGAGGGTGTCATTCAAACTGGGACATGTTTTTTTGTTTTCTTTCTTCAGAAGTGAACCGAAACATCAAGTCTTCCTTCATTTTAAGACTGTTGGCCTTCAGGCTGCTGCTGTCTGCTCTCCTGGGTCTCCAGCTTACCAACTGTAGATCCTGGGACTTGTCAGACTCCATAACTGCTTAAGTCGATTTCCTATAAAATCCTCTCTCCCTCTGATTATCTACATCCTACTGCCTGGGGAACCCTCACCAATGCAGCCTCTAACTGACTTTGGTGGCATCCTTGCCTTCTTCCTGCCTCATCAGAGCTCCATGCCTGGTGGTCACTTCCTGGTCACTCAGTTCATCTGTACTCCTTGTGGTGGCTAAGTTGAATTGTCAACTTGATTGGCTTGAAAACCAAGTAGGGGATTAGTAAAGTATACTTCTAGATGTGTCTGAGTGGGTTGTGTAGGTGGGATCTTGGAGTCCATGTCTGGTTCCTCTCTCCTGCCTCTGATACAGTTCCCCTATTCTCATTCCCTGATGCCATGAACTAAGCAGCTTTACTCAGCCACATCCTTTTGCTGTGATATTTCTCCTTTGAGCCAGCTGACTGTAGACTGAATCCCCTGAGACTGACAGTCTCCTCCTTCAAGTTGTAGATGTTGGTTATTGTGTCCCATTGAGAGGAAAGCTAACTGATGCAGAAGATTGCTACCAGAGAAGTGTGGTTCTTGCTGTGACTACTTGATCATGTGATTCAGAAGCCTTTGAAATTGGTTTGCAGGAGGAGTTTGGACAAATTTGGAAATAGGAACTAGAGAAGCCCTTAGAATGCAGTAAGCAAGGTCTGTTGGTGATTGTGTATGGGGCACAGAAGACCATAATACTGGTAGGAATGAGGAGAGTAAAGGCCAGGCACAGGAGGTTTCAGCTGGGAATTAAGGATCCTATCAGTATGTGAATTAGAGGCCATGTATATTACACTCTGGCAAAAATTTGTCTACATTTTTCCCATGTCCTGAGACTTTGCAGGAGACTGAGATTAAGGGCAATGGACTGATCTGGTGAAGGAAATTTCAAGATAGCCTAACATTCAGGCTGTGACAAAATTATAGTGATAATCAGGGGTAAAAGGAAAAGCAGAAAAATTGAAATGCTTAAGTTTTGACTCAAAGGAACTGCATGCAAAATTGGAACCAGAGGATATTGACTGCTAAAGAGATTAGCAACATTAAAAAGAAACCGAGAACAGTTGTAATTTGTTCTGTGAGTTTTTCACAAGACAAGAAAACATTTCTAATAAATTTTAACTGATAAATGAGTAATGTCTTGCAATATGAGTAGTATGTGATGATGATCAAAACTGAGCCAATGGCTCTCTTGCTGCGTGATTGTGCGATGGTGGATAACCTCTTGCTGTTGGGAGATGACCTCATCTGCAGAGGAGGAGGAGAAAAATACAGAGGAATTCCTCACTTCACATAAGATTAGGGAGATGTGTAAAATGTGGGAAACAGAGCAAAATTTTGTAGTAAAGCGCCACCTGAAGAAGGCTATGGCAGTGTGTGCAATGAATCTTTTTAATGACAATGCAATGTCACATTTCCATGAAATCCTCAAAAGGAGACAAACCAAGTGTCATTGGATAGGTTCCCCGTTAAAGTTGCATGAAAAGAAAAAGATTCCATTGAACCAATAGAGAGGAGTGATTCTGTTAGTGACAGTGAAAGTTGTCTTACTCAGTGACCCTCCTCTCTCTTGTCTCCCTCATATCAGCCATGAAGATTTTCACAGGTTAATTTGGTTTTTTTTGCTTATATTTTGTATTTTCTTTTTGTTTTTGTATTATATTACAGTATTGTAATCACTTTTATATGAATATTTTTGGGTTGTGGAATGAATTGTCTGAGTTTCTATTATTTCTTATGGGGAAATTCACTTTGATACACAAGTGCTTTGGATTACAAGCATGTTTCCAAAATGAATTATGCTCACAAATAAGGTTTTAATGTACTTTGTATAGGGACAAAAAGAAATATGTTTTGGGAATCAGTAAGACTCCATCCATTTTGGGATCAAGAGTACAAAAATGTCAACTTTTCACTTGAGAGTACCTGGGATGCCTGCTCAAGAAGGACTTCCTCAGGAATTTGTTCCCAGAGATTCATTTTATGCAGCCATGTTCCAAGGGAGCCTGGCTACTGCTCAAGTGGCAGCAGACCTTAGTGTTTTCCACATGATGCTGGTTTTACTAACATGAAGAATGCAGGAGTTGTGGGGTCAGGGAGGTTTCCATCCAGATTTCTTTTTTTCCCCCCCATTAAGTTTATTGGTACATTTTAGGTATAAAATACAGTTACATTCATCACTGGGATCTTGTACCTTTACATGAGTCTCTTGGTTCTTATTTTTTCCCTTTCCCTTGCCCTCCCTTCATCCCCTCCACCCTTCCCTATTTGCCAAGACTTTGTTTCCATTTTTTTCCTTTTCTCATATTTTTTCTTTTCCCTTTTTTCCTTTCCCCTACCCCTCCCAATTCCCCTGCTCTTTTAGACCTTTTCTTCCTGTTACACAATATCAGTTATACATTTTTAAAATTACAATATTAAGATCTAGGAGACATTACCACAGATTTTACAGAATGTAAAAGGATATAGAAAGCATATTACAAAAATATTTTTTCAATTAAATTTGACGACTTCTAAGAAGTAACTTAGAAGACAAATTAATGAAACTGACTCTGGAGGAAATATAAAATTTGAATAGCACCTATTAAAGAAAGTATATCCCTACCTTGAAAACCTACCTATATGACAACAGCAGGCTCATAAACACTTTAACTGATAAATTATATCAAACATTTAAAGCAGAAAAAAAAGGAACACTTCTCCCCTCATTTTAGGAAATCAACATTGTGCTAATCCTAAAACTAGATAAAGATAATAGAAGAAAAAAGTATGAACATAGATAGAAATTTGTTTAAGAAAACAAACTCTTAGAAGTCAGATCTGGCAGGATGTAGAAAGTGGTTTTGTTATAGGGATGGCAGTGTTGGTTCAGCATTGGAAGATCCACCCCCAAAAGTCATCATTTTAACAGAGGAAAGGAAAAAGCCATATGATCCTGTCACTAGTTGGAGAAAAAGTATTGGACTAAATTCTACAGCTGTTCATGGTAAAAGCAATCAGGAGACTAGAAGTAGAACAGAACCTTCTCAACAGATGAAAGACATGTACTCTATACTTCCAGCGAGAATGCCTTATATGAATGGAGAAGATACAATGCTTTCTCCTTAAGGTGGGGAACAAGGGCAGATATGCTTACTCTTTATCTGTCCATTAAACTTTGAAACCTAGTCCCCACCAAAATAGTCTGGCAATAAAATGACACAACTAGGATAGGATTGGCATGGCAGAAGCAAAATCTTTATACGTAGATGAAATGATCATCTACAGAGAAAATACTAAGAAATCTCTAGGAGCCCCTAGAACTTGTACTTGAATTTAGCAGGATTAGAAAATACAAGATATATATAAAAATTCAGGTCTGTGTATACTTGCTATAAATGAAGAATGGGATATTGAAATTTAAAGTTATGTAGGAGTACAAAGGACCTACAAAAATTAAAAACAAAACAAACACAAGACCAAAAACAGTGTTGGAAGATGTTTAGCACCTAATCTTAAGACTTCTTTTAAAGCTACAGTAATCAAGGCAGTGTTGGTGTAAGGAAAGACATACAGATCATTTGAATAAAACAGAGGATCTAGAAATAGAACCACACATATATGGTCCACTGAGTTTTGAAAGATTATTTAACATTAACATTTTATAGAATATAAACTCAATTCAAGAGCCAAGGAAGAGATAGTGTTTTCAGCAAATGGCACTAGAACACCTGGTATCCGTATATAAAAAATTAACCTCAACCCTTTATTTCCATATGTGAAAATAACTTGAAGGGATCTATGAACCTAAATAAGAAAGTCTAAAAGTATAAAACTTTAAGAAGAAATTATAAGGGAAAATATTTATGAATTCAGGGTAGGCAAGAACTACCTAGGATACAAAAGACATGATGTATAAAAGAAAAAAATTGATAAATGAGATTCCATCAAAATTTAGAACTTTAAATGACATCATTAAAATGAAAAGTAGTCCTTAAACAGACCATATTTCCAATGCATATAACCTATGAGCAGAATATATAAAGAATTCTTAGAGCTCATTAATAGACAACCCAATTAAAATTAGACATAAGAAGATGATAAATAGCCAGTATAGCACAAGGAATGGTGTGCAACTCTAGAATCAGAAAAATACTAATCAGTACAATAATAAGATTGAATTATACACTCACTAGGGAGATGAAGTTCAAAGTTTTAAAAGCCTTGTCATGACTTTTTCTTTTTGTTGGATTCTCCCCCTTTGCATTTAATTTGTCACACCCAATGGATTCATTCTGCTGGGTTTCTTGGGGTTGTGATCCTCATTGTCTTTTCCTAGGGTATTGTCTAAAATTTTTTGGAGTGCTGGTTTGGTATTCATGAAGTTCCTGAGGTGCTCTTTATCATGAAAGTATCTTATTTCTCCATGAATTTTGAAAGATAGTTTTGCAGGGTACATCAATCTGGGTTGGAGGCTGTTTTCCTTTAGGGCTTGAAATGCATCACTCCAAGGTCTTCTTGCCTTGAGGGTTTGCATTGAGAAGTCTGCTGTGATTCTGATGGGCTTTCCTTTGTATGTGATTTGTTTCTTTTCTCTCACTGCTTGTAGAATTTTGTTCTTCTGTTGGATTTCTGGAATCCTAACTATTATAGGCCTATGTGTAGATTTTTTTTGATCAAGGCTAGCTAGAGTCCTATATGCCTCACTTATCTGTATTTCAAGTTCTTTTCCCCTGCTTTGGAAGTTTTCTGCCATCACTTCTGTGAACAGATTTTTATGTCACCTGCACTCTCTCCTGTTTCTTCATTGACTCTAATCAGTCTTATGCTATTCTTCTTTGCATCGTCTAGCAGCTGCTGGATTGATTTCTCATATTACCTTACAATTTTAAAGCAATTTTTCTTTTCCTCCTCACTAATTGCAATCTTATCTTCTATATGTGAAATTCTATCCTCACATTGGTTCATTCTGCTGCATAGACTTTCAATGGAGTTTTTAATATCCTGGAAATCTGTTTGTATCTGTTTTATGGATTCCATTTGTTTCCTATGTTGGGATTCCATCATGTTCCTCAGCTCCTCTATTTTTTTTATCTGTGTCCTCTCTAGATTTATTAATCATGTCTTGCACCATGAGCAAAGTCTTTGCTGTTATCTGAGTAATTATTTCTGATTTCATTTTTCCCAGATCCTCTTTTGTTGCCAGTTCAGACAGTCTAGGTAGTTGAGTATCAGATTGTTCCATCTCATTTCCCTTTGGGATTGCTGTAGGTGATCTGGAAGTCTGTTTTTGAGGCTTGTTTATGTGTCTTCTCATTTCCACTGGGTGAGGTGGTGTGCCTCTGGCACCCGCGCGCAGCTCACCTGCTCTGCCCTAGGAGCCTGGGACAGCTGCAAGGATCTTCCTCCCAGGTGCTAGGACTGGCTGAGCTTCTCTGCCCTAGGAGCCTGGGATGGCTGTGGGGGAGCTTCCTTCCAGGTGCTGGGACCATCTCAACTTCTCTGCCCTAGGAGCTTGGGATGGTGGCGGGGGAGCTTCCTTCCGGGTTCTGGGACTGGCTTGGCTTCTCTGCCCTAGAAGCCTGGGATGGCTGTGGGGGAACTTCCTTCTGGGTGCTGGAACCCACTCACCTTCTCTGCCCTATCCATCCAGATTTCAAAGGAAGGCCTTTGAGAGCAGGCAAGGAGCCCCAGAGAGGGCAGTGCACGAAGTTATAGGAATAAAGTCAAAGATGCAGCGGAGGCCCAGGAAGCCAGAGCTGCCAGGAATGTGGAATGTCTGGCAAAGAAAGCTGCAGGCCATGAGCAGAGCTTCCCAAGAGAGGATGTGTGGATTGTAACTGGCAAGGGCCTAGCGGTAGGGATATCTGAGCCCTCTGGAACTCACATCTCGCCTCCATGTATGTGCTTTGGATGCTGGATATGGAGATGCAAGATTTAATGTTTGCCCTGTTGCTTTTTAATCTTGGTTTGGTCCATTTTTTTTCTTTATACCATTGCACCTTGGGATTCTGTAACTTGTTTTTTATTTTTATACGAGTTCATAGCTAAGAGTTTGCCATGAGTTGCTGAAGAGATTTTGACTTGGATTTTTGAGAAATGCTAGAAATTTTGAAACTTTGAGGGAAAGAATTATTAAAAGATAGTTGCATCATGTTGGGTGGAATTATGAACTTGATATCTACTTTTGCTGAGTAAGTATATTTTAAAGGTGTGTATTTGAGTGTCAAGTTGACATGCGGTAGAATGTGAGTTAAGTTTAATTGTCAATTTGACTGGATTGGTAGCAACCTAGTAGATAAATAAAGCATGATTTTTGGTGTATCTGGGTGAGTCATGGAGGCATAACCTTTGGTGCTATATCCGGTCCTCACTTTTTCCTCTCTGGCACTGTTCCTCTAGTCTGTTTTCTGGTCACCATGAACTAAGCAGCTTTGCTCCATCAGCCATTCCCTTCCATCATGACGCTCCTGCCTTGAAGTTAGCTAACTATGGATTGAATCCCCTGAAACCATAAGCCAAATTTAACCTCTCCTTCTGTAAGTTGCTGTTGGGTACTGTTTCCCAGTGATGGACAAGCTGACTAATATACCCTTTAACACTGCATGTGGTTAGCCAGGATAGAGGGTGCAGTTGGGCCAGGGTTTGGAAACATTTCTTTTTGTTGCCCAAGGACTCGATTGTTTTGCTTTGCTTTCAGTTTCCTTGGTTTTTGCTTGCATTTGCAGGTCCCATCCTAAATAATGGCATCTTGCTCCTTGCTGTCAGCGTCACATACATAGGTAAGCTTTTGTAACCTCACCCAGGGGAGCAGCCATGGAAGTTTCATGGGTTCTAACTCCAACCATTAATATCTTTTTTGGGACTTTGTAAATCCCCAGGGCCCTCTCCATACTTTTTAAGTTATGCATTTAGTATGGGTCAGTAAGTTCCCTTGAAGAGAGTGTGGGTTCAGGAGACAGGGGACACTTTTTTGCCTGGGGTTTTGTCCACACATGGTAAAGAAGTTAGTATTAATGGTACAAAACATTCAATCCAGAACTTGGGCAAACAAATTTTCTCTTTTTCCAATGAAAGTGGCCAAGGCTTTAATTTCCATTCTGTAGATAAGGTCAGCCAGTCCCAAATCATTCCAGCAATTTTTCCAACTCAGGATGAGGAATAAACAAAACTCCAGTAGTGTCTGGGTCTGGGATTTGGAGTGAGATTGAATTTCCAATCTGAA